>NC_054755.1:10518123-11144998 GCF_018143015.1 Lytechinus variegatus | reverse complement strand
AGATACACCTACCATGCCTACGTGTGTCTCAGATTCGCTTTGTGATTAAAAACACGCATGCGACCTTGCCAGAGAAGGTGTGGCTATACATGCATGAACAAACGTCCATCTATTATGTTCGCAATTATATGCATGGGTTAATTTCAATCTACCCTACCAAGAACATTGACTTGTTAAATATGTTAACTTTAACTTGTGTGTCTCCCGACATCCTCGCACATGCGTTGTTTGATCAGAGAAAGCGGGCTATTTTATGCATGATCAATGCACACATATTTTTGCTTTTAAATCACTAAAACACCCAACGGGTCAGGTATTTAAATACTGATTGATGTAGGCATTACACCCGGCTTTAATACATTTCATCACATGTTTTTTTTCCAAAACAGCCCGACATTTATGTTGATTATTAACTCGCGCATGTTCACCCCTGCCCGTGTCTGATCAGAGAAGGCGTGGCAACTCCGTCATGCATGGCTATCAAAATACTCACCAGAACAGGAATAAAGTGTCTGTTTAATAGGCCTGCACTGCAAGGGCATCAATCTGCTACTTAAAATTGATTAATACAATCTGATTTTTTTTTTAATCGTTCGCTAGACTTGTACCTAACTTTTATTTCTGGGTATACTCTTAATTCATTTTCAACTGACCGTTTATTTTATTTTTTTTTAAGTGTAATGATTTCAAATCTTATATGTACTTGGGTGGTTGAGCTCTGCTCTAATGCTTCCAATGATATGTTCTTGCTGACCAAGATGGGTCTTGTTCTTTTTGTACATGTAATTTATATTGATATTGACTGCACATTTGCACCACAGACATACATGAACACCCGTTCAATCACTAGCAAGCGCACCTACACCACAGGCACCCTTGCAGTTGACCCCTTTCTTAGTTTATGGTACTTTACATTTTATCAATTTTGATGGAGTCCCTCTCTTTTATTCTTGATAATTACATAGACAATTCACATGACAGCAAATACTATACACCTCAAGAATTTAATAATATGTTTGATAGTAATTCCGATTATATTTCCCTTTTACATGCAAATTTAAGAAGTCTCAATAGAAACTTCGAATATTTTGAAAATCTCTTACACACATTGAATAATTTCAAATTTTCTGTTATAGGTATTAGCGAGACATGGTTGCATGATAATTCCCCAAATTTGTTTAATTTACCAAATTATAAGTTGATAAGGGCAGACCGCAAAGGAAAAAGAGGCGGAGGCGTGGCCTTCTATATTATTGATAAACTAAAATTTAAGATCCGTTCCGATGTGAAACTCTTGCATGCAGAGTCTTTGTTCATTGAAATTGAAAACACAGGATTTAAAAATATCATCATAGGTTTGATTTATAGACCACCAGGCTCTAATCTTGATTTGTTTTGTGAAGAGCTAGAGCAATATTTATATGCAATAGGTAATGAAAATAAACATACTTTTATTTTTGGTGATTTTAATATCAATTTCCTACCCTCGGTCGACAGTAATCATTCAATCAATTTTATGAAACTAATGTACTCATTCGGCTTCCATTCATTCATCAATAAATCCACTAGAATCAACCCAAATTCATCTACTCAAATTGACAATATTTTTTCCAACGTACATAGCAACATGAATAATAAAATGATAGGAGGAATTCTATGCTCTGAAGTTTCAGACCACCTACCAATATTTTTAACTTGTGAAATGAAATTACCGTGCCCCAAATCAATTAACCAACACTCATATCGAAAAGAATCTAAACGTAATATTGAATTAATGAAGCAAGACTTATTACTTGAGGGGTGGGAGGATGTCTATAATGAAACTGACGCAAACACATCGTATAATCTCTTAAATAATAAATTACAACATTATTATGAAAAGAATATTCCCATAGGAAAAGTAAAAAATAATCGAAAAACACCCAAACAACCATGGATAACAAAAGGTTTATTAAAATCAATACAGACACGTAATTGCCTTTACAAGTCACATTTACGCAATCCTACTGAAGCCAATTTAAAAAATACAAAGTATATCGCAACAAGTTAACAAAATTAATTCGTTTATCACGTAAAATGTATTATACTAATAGAATAAAAGATGCCAGTTCAAACACTTATACTACCTGGAAAATCATCAAAGAACTAATGGGAACAAGTGCAGATCCCCCACCTACTGATGACATGACTTTAAATGGTTCCAAAGTTGACTCTTCCCTTCATGCAAACTCATTCAATTCATTTTTCACAAATATCGGACCCGAACTTGCAAGCAAGATCAATAGCCAAAATGCGCATTTCACAGATTACCTCCCCGAACCTAATCCACATTCATTTTTCCTGAACCCTACGAACCCCACAGAAATTCTCAACATTACACGGTCTCTTAATAGCTCCAAATCTCATGGGCATGATAAAATTAGTATGTCTCTTTTAAAAGAAATAATTCATCCGCTTGCAAACCCTCTTAGTCATGTTTTTAATAAATCTCTATCACAAGGTATATTTCCTGACTTATTCAAAATCGCCAAAGTCAATCCAATTTTCAAAAAAGACAATCCTCATGAAATAAGCAATTATCGTCCTATATCTCTTCTCCCTAGTATATCCAAAATCCTCGAGAAAATAGTTTATAATAGACTTTATGAATTTATCAACAAACACAATTTATTAATTTCTAATCAATATGGCTTTAGAAAAAATTATTCCACAAACTTGGCTTTAATCCAAATTTACGATAAAATAACAAACGCCATAGCCAACAAAGAGCATGTCATTGGTATATTTTGTGACCTCAGTAAGGCGTTCGATACACTGAATCATAATATTTTACTTTCAAAACTTAATTATTATGGTATTCGCGGTCAATCACTCCTTTGGTTTAAAAATTATTTAATAAACCGAAAACAATATGTCACTTTTAATGGCAACGATTCTAGTTTACTTCCAGTTCAATGTGGTGTCCCTCAAGGTTCCATTCTAGGCCCCCTTTTATTTTTATTATATGTCAATGATATTATTAATACATCTTCCATTTTATCATTTGTATTATTTGCTGACGACACAAATATATTTTTTTCTCATAAAAATATAACTTCCTTAAACAATATCTTAAATATTGAATTAATTAAAGTCTCACAGTGGTTTAAAGCTAATGAACTATCCTTGAACTCGAAAAAGACCCACTTCATCCATTTTAAACATTCTCATATTACAGATTCTCCAATTCACTTACAGATTGACGGCACACCATTAGAGCGGAAGACTCAATCTAGATTCTTAGGCGTCATCATAGATCAAGCTTTGTCTTGGAATGAACATCTGCACCATATCATTATATGTATCTCGAGAAATATTGGAATAATTTCCAAGTTGAAATTTATTTTACCACACAAAACTTTATTTCTATTGTATAATTCGTTAATACTCCCGTATATAACATATTGTAACGTTGTTTGGGCTAATTGTGGTTCCACAAAACTTACTTCTATTTCTAAATTACAAAAGAGAGCAATTCGCATTTGTACAGGATCACATTATTTGGCTCACACCGATCCTTTATTTTTTAAACTGAAAACATTAAAAATTGCCGACTTATATACTATTCAAATAACTATAATTATGTTTAAATATATTAACAAACTGCTCCCTTCGTCCTTTGATAACATGTTCAAATTTAATAGTACTGTCCATACTTACCCAACGCGCATATCCGGAAACTTTCACCTCTCTAACCCCAGACTGGTAATTGCCTCTAAATCAATACGACACCATGGTCCTGACATTTGGAATGGTCTTCCAAACAATATTAAAACGTGTTCAACCATATACTCATTAAAAGCCACTCTAAAGAAAACTATCATTCAATCTTATCAACCCCACCCTCCAAATTAAAACATTCACTCAAATATTCACATTCGCTATTTAATATTCTGATTTTACTCAACTGCTATACACAGCACCAGCACCTGCACTTGCAATGCACCCACTTGGTCAGTAAATATCAATCTTAGTCACGAATCTTTTATGAGGCCGCCATCAATTCAAGCCTAACCGCTCACGATGGCGGTCTCCTGCGTTCATTTTTTACATTATATGTATATGTTTACATTTATAAAAGATTAATTTATACTCACATCCTTATTTGTATTTATTATGTAATATGACCACATTGTTTATATTATCAATTATTTTGTATTTTGCAATTATAAATAATTTTGTATTGTGTTTTTGAACGCAGAAATAAATGCAAACAAACAAACAAACAAATTGACAATGTTCACAGAAAATGTCTGATTTAATCAAACGCCATACATGTGTAGGTAAATCGCGGTTTGTTCATCACTTATATTCAAGATTTTCACGATTTTTTTTTATATCCTACTTCCATTATTTCAGGTAAACGAAACAATAAAAAATGCATAAATAGACTTAATGGATGATAGATTTTTAACAAATAACTAACATTGAAAATTAAAAAAACTTTAATCAGGAGTTAAAAAGAAGCATGTCAATAACCGGCCTTTAATTTACAAACAAACAATAAAAAGGAAATGTTCAATTACATATAATTAAAGAATTATTCTACAAATTTCATCATATTTTTACTACAAATACGAAACGAGGCGTGCGTTCCAGTGGTTAGAACATTGGACTCATCGCAAAGTTGTGAGTTCAAATCCCATTCTGCCATCGTCTCCACTTTGATAAAAAGACCCGGGAGTATAACATTTGTCTCCTTTATCTTCAGCCTCTATGACTGTAACATAGACGTAAAATGTTTTCACGGTAATTTATTATAAACCAACTAAGCATTTAGGGCGTTTACCAGCAAAAAGCTGTCCTGTCGAGTTCCTACGGGAGTTACCGTAAAAAGAAAAAGGTCCTAATTTTCCTTGTCGAATTGCACCCATATAGACGATCTACTGTTTAAACAATAATTCATATCAAGTCGTTGAAAGACATGCGATGCATTTCATTAAAAGATTTGACCTTCTTCAAATATCAAGGACCATGTCACGGTCACACTGACGAACCGTCTGAAAACCTATCGACATAATATCATTCCAAACTCACACAATAGCTTAGATCGGTCTGGTATCAGTTACAGTAGTATGACTGCCACAAAAAAGTACCTGCTATCAGTGACAAATAATCCGTGGAAAGAGCTTTACACAGTTCTCATGTCATAGACTTTGGAAATTTTAAGCACCATTAGCCTCTTTTTTTCAAGATCATATACAAATAAAACAAGAATTCGCTTAGCTATTATGCAGTTAACAACCATCGTCTTGATAGAATAAAGATAGATCCCTCGTCTCCTTGTCTCATACCAACCCGTAACGAGAGAGGGCACCAGACTAGTTGCATTGCTGTATGGCTTCAGCAACCTATACAATTTAGTGCTTTGAGTCCATTTGTTTATTTTTATTTCTTTAATAACTTCTTTGCAATAACCAATGAAGTTCAGGTGGCGCACAAGATGTGCAGATAGCTTGCTATTACTGTCACGTGGGAGTGATTTTCTTTAAAAAAAATTATTTACCTACTGCTGCTGGACACCAAATAAGCAATACGTAAAACTGATAATTATAGTTATTAAAAGATTTCATCAAATCTCTTCAATCTTTCTGTTGTTCTCTTTTGATGGTTTTACAATAATTGTACATGAAAATATACATGAATATTGATAAAGAAATATAACTTAACTTAAACAATAATTGTTGACTCGTGCCCCCATCATCTCATCGGCCTGACATGCCCCACTCGGCCCTGGTGGTCGGTCCAGTTCCTGGCCTCTGCAGCTTGCGATGTCTCTTCCATTCGGCCTCCGCAGACAGTGTTGCCCCTTGATGAGTAGCCCCCAGATCAGAGAGATGTAGTTCACGAATTAGTGGACGTGATCGAGCCCCCAATGATGACATGAATTTTGACGAATCATGTCGGTGGAAAACCGGTGGTAGCTGGGGTCGTTATCTCGTCACCGACGTAGTCCCTCAGTTTTAACTTCAACTGCCTATACTGACATTGGCGACGGAAGCCCAAAATTTTAGGAGGGGACAACCCAAGAAAAAAATTTGACAAGCAAAAAAAAAAAAAAAAAAAAAAAAAAGGTCATCAACTACAAATTTAGGGGGGGACTGTCCCCCCCTCCTAAAATTTAGGGGGGGACACGTCCCCCCCGTCCCCCCCGCTTCCGCCGCCTATGGCCTATACTGACATCTGTGGTCTATTCTAGCTTACGTGGTTCTCATTGAATTACTGAAATTTACCTCCTAATATACCCTACCGTTACTAGGACTAACTTTAAAATTTATATTAAGTAATTCAAAGAATTTCAACAACAGATGAGTGTATAAAGCAACCACATTCTTAATAACAAAAGACTTCCTGTGCATCTGTACACCTACATTCATCAATGCTAAAGCAAAGTATTAGCTATTCATGACATGACATGTTTACGTAATACGAAATATTTCTTTTGTACTCTATGGGGGGGGGGGGTATTAAACGTTTCCAACGCTTGCTTTTGAAATATTCAAAACATATGTACATTCTTGTCTATAGGCCTACCCTATATTGTAATTGCATTAAATTAAATTTCTTTCCTGACAATTAGTCATGGAGAGTGTCACGCATGTTGGAGACCATGCACGTACTCCCCAGCTAATGGGGGGGGGGGGCATGTACCCCTTGGGAATTTGTATTACAACAAATGGGAGAGCGAGGACATTCCCGACCTTTCGTTTGAGGACGCGTACGCTTATTTAGAACGGTAGTTCATTTTGGGAGAGACTTTTGGGCCCGTCGTCATGGTCGTAAAACTCCGTCCTGTAATGCAAATTGTGTGACATGAGATTTTTTTTTTCGTTTCGCATCTGGAACGGAAACATTCAATTTGCGTTTCGTGTGCAAAATTCTGGTTGCTACTGTGGTAACAGCGATATATCTGATTTAGGACGACTTTCCAAATCCAAATTTGGTTCCTCCCAGAGCTCGAGAGGCCGCCCGCGGGACCCACTTCCATTGAATGGTGGATACCAGGCGCGACCACACGTAAAAAGGGGAAATAGTGGGTATACGTATAGGCCTATGTAGCGTTATGAGGGTGTGAGAAACAATGATTAAAATACTGAAAAGGGATATATTTCCACTACTTGTAGGGTGTCACAACCCAAATACTTGTTGAGAGATGCATTTTCATAATCTGGAAAAGACCTTCCCTTGTTTAGGGTGCTTTTCGAAACCCCATGGTCGCGCCTGGTGTCCACTCATCAATAGAAGTGTACCCCCCGGCAAGCCCCCCATTTCTGCGGAAAAGTAAAACATACTGCCCATTACATTGTGTGCTAGAGGCATATCGTTTATGTAGAAGGTGCTGGCAAAAGAAAAAAACTCCGCAAATTTAGACGGTTTATGGCCTGTTGCATGCTGTGTACATGTCAACGCATGAGAAATGATTCGGCTTGAGAGGTGATCTGACCCATGGAATCAATTGCCAGTGATCCACAAATAATGCACATTAAATGCAATATCGATTCGATGGACTGTAATGATCTATATCTAAGCCTTAATTCGGTAACTTTTTCCTTACTCAATATGTACTCGATTTGTTTGAAAAACCACTTTCTTATCCATGTCATAATCTACATTTCGCATGTCTCCAGCCAGCTGGAGTCATAGCCATGATACAGGTACAGTCCCGCCGCGAGCTTAGGCAGGCAAATGGCATGGCATGGCATGCTGGTATCGTATGAAAGAGCTTTGCACACGAAAAGCAAGATCTATTGGGCCTGTAACACAAAGCTTGGCAATGATTGTAAAACAGTTTTCTACGTTTGATTGTATTGACTGCAATGTATAATCAATCTAGAAATTCGAGTCTATGATTAATCGTTAACTTTTGAGTTACCCGACTCTAATCTCGCGTTGTAGAGATTTGCGAAAGGTGCCTATTACTCCTTGACGCCGCAGGAGGGGCGCGAAAGCGGCACTGACGCGTCATGACGGCGCACCGAGGCCGTACTTAATTACTTTGTAGTTGGGACAAATGCGAATGTGTGTGTTTGACATGTGGTCGGCCGGCGCGGGGGAATTTGCGAATCGTTTTACGAGCGAAATTTCCATTCCCCTTTAACACACTATCAATATGTTCTACCTATGTCATTTGTTTTGTATTATTCATACAAGTAGGCCTACATTCACTTTGATTATTATTACTCGTGGTTTATCATAAGGGATACGTATATACTATTCAATCTATCAACCCTCTCCCGCAAAATCATTTGGACGAGGAGAAACTGTTGAAATTATAATGAACAATGGATAAATAATGGAAGAGAGCTAGACTAGCTCAGCTAGTCACTGTCACAACGAACTCATTGCTCTCGATCAAGAGATGGCGTTGTAAATCGCTCTGTTACGACCAGCTAACGTCTCCATCTCTTCCTACATTTTTTCTTTCTCTCACTTGCCTGAGTTAAAAGCTTCCTCACACCTGATCCAAAGTAGGAGGGCGAAGGGTGACGAATGGGAAAATTGGATAATGAGAAGAAATGATAATAATAATAACGTTTTATTTACCCAGAGTAGCCACTTCAATCATAAGACTGCTCTTCCAGCGGGCCCTGCATAATATGATAGGTTATTATTACCTTTTTCCAATTTTCCAATCGAAATGCTGAGCGCCTAGCAAGAAGGCAGAAGGTCCCATTTTTATAAGTCTTTGGTATGACTCGGCCGGGTATCGAACCAACGACCTCCTGTTCATGAGGCGGACGCTCTACCACTCACTAAGCCACCATGCCCGAATTCAACGAATTCAAATAAAATTTCCGTCAAATCATGCGATCAGTAACTATTGTCCAATTTTATCAACGAACGGTAAGCGAAGGATAAATATGACATGCGAAAGATATCGATTTTTCGGTTCACCCCTTTGAGTAAATTGCAGCCTTAAGGCGCTGTCACACCTTGGCGTTTTAGACAGTGTATGCCCGACGTATGAGGAATTGGCGAATACGCTTGGGTACGTCGAATACGTTACGGGTAAGTTTTGCATACATTAAGAGTACGCTAAAACACGCTGGTATACGTCGTCATACGGCGAGGTCGTAGAAAAATTTTGTGCAAGCACAAAATTTTTCGACGTATGTCAGCGTATGACTCATACGTCCCGCATACGCGGGCCATAAGTTGTAGCCAAGTTACGCGATCGTTGATACACGTTGACACACGTTACTCGTAAGTTACTCATAGTCGATGTACGTCGAGATAATGTCCAGCGTGCTCTAAAACTTACTTCTAACCTATGAGTAACGTGCTTTGAACGTATGTGTAACTTAACTCCAACGTATATTGACGTATGAAGACGTGCTCCGGACGACCACAAAACTTACTGAACGTGTTTATAACTTACAGCTACCGTATAATGGCGTATTGACAACGTTTATAGGAATTGGTATATAAAGGTGGGGTTCACAGGAGTTTTCTTCGGCATGGCGGTGGTGTTGATACGGTGATGTATCGTGCGGTTATGCTTTGAATAGTCGAGCGGCAGCGTTTTTATAGGCTACGACACGTGTTCGTCAGCGATACGCTGCCGCGCGCTATGCGTAAGTTAGGCCATCGTAGGGCATAAGTTGTGTACGCCGGAAATACGCTAACATTCGTTGTAATACGTTACTTATAAGTTAACGAAGCGTTCGATATAAGTTAGTAATACGCTATGTATACGTCCAACTCGTTATGAATACGCTAAGTATACGCCCAGAGTTGAAAAAAAATCAAAGTTCAGCGTATGCCGACGTTTTAGAGAAATTTTGATACGCCGGGCATACGCTGTCTAAAACGCCAAGGTGTGACACCACCATTAGGCGGGCAAAGGTTGATATAACCTAATAAGACAAACGAACAGTGAGCAATGGTTTGATATGGCGTGCGATTAGAAACGAAAATGAGGTAATAGATCGGATGTTCTTGTACGTTTGTGTCATCGTGTTGCTTCGTTAAGGGTTCTTTCCGGTGGTTATTTCGAGATCGGTCCACTTGGCAAAAGCGACGAACGATAAACGAAAGATTACCGCAAAACTTTAAAATTCAACAACTCGTCATTTCTTATCCCATTTAATCAAATTTTCAGCACTTTGCTTTGTGAATTTTACTCTCTTTTTGAGAAATATCTCCAGCATCGACCATCCCTTTAGGTGGATGAAGCGCAACAAGATAGGAATCAAGTGCCCCTGGCTGCACTGCCAGCATGGTCAGAGGCAATAAAAGGGCTGTAATAGTAGAAGAATAAGAAGATGAAGAAGAAGAAAAAAAAAGAAGGAGGAGGACGGGGGTGGGAGGAGGAGCAGGGCATCGCGATACCAAATACGCAAGTACCTTGTAGTACCTCCATCTCTGCATCCAAAGACACACAATTTTCTCCTTCTTTCCTCTCAGAGACACCCTCCCTCCCTCGCTAATGCTTATTCTTCCACTCCTGCTCTCAGTTCTACCCTATCATTTTCTCCCTTTTCTCTCATTACCTCATCTTCTCTCCATCTCTCTCCGTCCCTCTAATTGCTTATATTTCCTTCGATTAGAATTCTCTCGTTCTCTCTCTCCTTATAAGTTTTTAATAAGTTTTTATAATCTCCAATTCTGCCCTTGCTTATGTTGTATGCCTGTACGGCTTCTGCAAAGTCTTTTATTCTTTTATAAACAAACCCATTCCTCTGAGATTTAGATAAACGACGTTCTTTAATGGCATTCATGACAGTATCCGGACTACGTGTTAGCATCCCTTGTAATATAAACAAATCGAGGTGGTTCGCTTAATGAATGTTTCATTCTAAAAAAAATGCAATATCGTCTTTAAAAACAAAATGACACCCACCCCCTGTCCCGCATCGTTTTCATGGTCTTGCACAATTATCTTCCCAGCACAAAAAGCAGTCGCCGGTAATACGTTTTCTTTTTGAGTTTCTGCGAAACTCTTGAGACCAAATTTGGGACTTCCGTGCTTCTAATTCCGATGTTGCCATGGTTATGCATAAGTTTGTAAAATATATTTAATCATAATCACACAAAGATCATTTATCCCCACCACCCCCCCCCCCCCCTCGAAAAAAAAAATGTTTAGGAGTTATGTTTAATTATTGGAGTAAGCCTTTGATTGTCGAGGGCATCAGCTTGACACAGTAAGAGGTATCCCAAGAAGGCCCTTTTGTAAACATCATTTTTTTATATATATATATACATTTATCATCCCAAGTATTTTTAACAGACTTTAGACAACATCAGTCATCTCAGATTATGTGCAGCTAACACGGATACATAAAATTCATATTACTTTATATGATTCTTGCTGCTAATTTTAATCGTGAATTCGGTCATATGCATACACACAGGATATTTCTGCAAGTGCGTCACGAAAGACGTCACCAAAATCCAATAAACGAATTGAGAACGTGAAAGCCCGCAGATGTTTTCTCATCTTAACTTTTCAAAGCTTGCAGCTATGAAAGATATCGATCAGTAATTAGAGTCGTTTCACCATTTCGGGCGTCAATGAAGACTCATTACATTAATGAGGTACAGTATACCAGATTTGTGGAAAGCTTTAAATTTGATGATTTGGAAATGAAATTCAATTATGTCGTTAGGAGATACTACAATCTTTCCGATACTTTCTTAATCTCTTTTTTTGTGGTATACCGAAGAGGTAAAACAAAAGACAGATATTCAACAGGGGGTGTCATTTGTGATCGGTTGCTTTGTTTACAGCTTTTATAAGTCAAATGATTAAAAGAGCGCAAAATTCGACAGGGAGCGGTGATTGCCGCTGAAAAAGCTCCCCTATTTCCAAACAAAAAGAAGCCGGCGACGCCCAGGGGCATAAAAAATGTGAATTAAACGGCATCCTTCTTCTCGCTTTTTCTAGCCGCGGGTGCATAGCAATCCATTTAGAGAGTGCCCCCTCCCCCTTCCCCGGAGGAGGAGGAGGACGAGGATTACTGAAAAATAAAAATAGGAAGCCACTACAGTAAAATTCTATCCTTGTGCATCGTTGGCAACCTTTTTAAAATATTTTATTTTGTTACTTTACATAAATACAGGAAGGATTAATCAAACATAACAATAAGACAATAATTGCAGACACTCATTCTTTCCTTTTTATTTGATTTTTAACAAAATAATTTTTTCATTTAAAAAATAGATTTGACGACCGAAGGGTTTATGATTGGATTATAATACCAAAAAAACGATTCAACATCGAATAGAACTTCTATAATGTTTACGTTAAACAAAGCTATGATTCATATTACAAATCTAATGAGCAAAACCCCAAAATGATAATTGTATTTGTAATAAGTAAGCAATAATTGCCTCAATCGGTAGTAAAAGAGCATTGGATAATCATAAACTCGTTTTACATTTTTATTCCACTTAACTAATTGCATTGTTCATGTTGGTTTGATGATTACAAGAAAATATATTGTGTTTAAAAAAAAACTATGATACGAAAATGTAGATCACCTTAAAATTTTTACAAGGCAACATATTGAAATATTATAAACATCATCCCATGCGATAAAACAAAGAAATACAATTGCAGGTGACCAAAACTGCCCGCCTGACCCACCCCCCCCCCCTTCACATTCACTCAACGTGTTGTGAAGGCTGCAGCCTTTCTGATTGAGTGAATGCAGTTAACATGGAAGGAAGGGGGGTAATAGCAGGAATAATATAAACTTCTTTCATAAATTTGGATGTACATTTTAGTTTTTAAAGTTTTTAAATTGTTGATGCATTATTGTCATATTTGTTTGAAATCATCTAATTATGTTAAATTACTTGAATTTTTCGAGAATACTAGGCTACTCAATTATGCACTCCGTGAAACCTTTATTACTGCAATTTTTTCATAACTTTCTACACGATATTCAAAATTTTGCAATTTATTTCTTAAAACACTATTCTTTATACCAACAAATTCAACTTAAGTAATACTCTATAATAGTAAGATCATACGCATTGGTTTATCATGTCTCCAAAGTTTACTAGAATATTAATTGGTTATTGGACATTTCTTTCAAAAATATTTGTTTACTTTCACTCTTGTTGCGGTTATGATTTACATCAAATTTTTCACTGTTTATGTTAATACATTATGTTTTTACTTTTTAAAACTTTCTCAATACAGCCACTGGCTGCGATGAAATGATAATAAAACCTTCAATTCAATTCAATAAAAAATATCGGAATGTTGTTAGAAACCTTTCTCACTTGCGTCCTAAAACTAGTTTACTGAAAACTAGTTTAATGGTTGATGTATAATTAGACAGTCTATAGGCTGTAGCTGAGGCGCCATATAGGATGGTATTCTAATATCCATGGTGTAGTTAAACGTGGGTTAACGTAGACCACCATTTTATGGATGCCAACTCTCAACTTATTCCCAATTAAAAATCATTTTTTATCGTGCTATAAAACGTTGTCAAAAATCAGTCGTGAAATGGAAAGAATATGAAAATTGAAAAGAAATGTGAATTCTAATGAATTGATTTATACTTTATGATTGCCACGAAAATAAAAGAAAATGCTATGAACCAAGCATTCCAGAAGAGTGTGGTTTGACATTCGTGTTCAGACTATATTAAGTTGAAACCTAGGATTAATCATCAGAATACAGCCCGAGGCGCTAGAGCATTTCCGGAATAAATCTGTTTTTTTCATCGAAAAGTTATTTCGTAGTCGGCAGAAAATAGGAACAAAGAAGTTCGTAAGTTCTTACGCGACTTTACATTTACAATCAAATTAAAGCAGTCTGCATTTATCATGTTTATGATCGCAATAATACCCAGCCAAGCTAACGATATTTTATAGACTCATGCCCATGAACTGAGCCTTATGCACAGAAATGGTCAGTGGTTTATTTTACCTAAAGCTTGGAAAACATTTGTTATTCGTTAAATGTTAGAAATAAGAGATCAGATGATTTTGAGGGGCACTGTATAGAGGGCTTGTACCTTAAGAGCAATATGTAGCACATTAGTATTGCCACATTTATGAAGAAAAAAAGAAGAACAAGCTCACAACTTACTGTTTTGGAAATCTTGTAGTTACATCTTTGAATTTGCCCCTTGACCATAAACGTGCAAAGATTTTTTATGTATTGGGTTACACCTTCAACAGTTTAAAATGTCCGACGTTTAAACTTCTTTTCTCAAGGGCCATACAAAAAGGGCACATCTGAAATCTGGCTCTTCATCACTCTCTAATTCCGAAAGCACACCTCCAACAAGATATACCTTGTGCGGATGCATTTCTTTCAGCCTAATACTCTTTGCACACAAGAGAATATCATAGATTTTAGTTCACGGCGGTAGATATTTAACCTCAGCACGTAGATGAAAGGATTCACGCAAGTGTTAAGAGTACAGAGGATGATGGAAAATTTATGGAATGTAGGATCGAGATGTCCACCGAGGTGGTAATAGAGGAATGCCCACTGGTTGGGAGACCAGCATAAGACATAGAGGAGATACACGGCAATAAGAACCTTGGTGGTGTTACGTCTCTGCAGAACCCCATTAATACCTGGTTTGGTGTTCTTGATTGTAACCTCTGGCGTTGCTCGTCCTCTAGCCAGTCCGGGTCCGGCTTCAGAGGTGGATGCCTCTGTGTTGGTGATGCTCTCTAGTTGTTCCCTGTTAGCCCTTGCATCTGCCACGTACGCTATGGCTGAGGATGACATACTCTGTCCATTGGTAGAAACCGATGGTACAGGTGTCTCCACCTGTCGGGAATGAGGAAACCTTAGGATTCGGTCCTCAGCCACTCTATTCAGGTGTTGGAACCGTTTTACAATGGCAAAAAAAGAGAAGGTCATGATGCCAACCGGTATCAAGTACTCCCAAAGAAACAAAACAATTATCAAGTGATTATACGTTGGTGCGTACAAACATTTCATTTTATCCGTCACTATGTTGTGCAGGAATGCATTTATCATTTGGAAAAGAGGCGCTAAAACCCAGGTAAGAACAGCCAAAATGTACACGGCACGTCGCTTGAAGTGGGCAAGGTACCACACTGGATGAACAACCGCTAGGTAACGTTCGATTGACAAAGCCACTAAGTTGAAGGTTGATATGGCATAGGCACCGAAGACAAACGCTAGGGATTTCCACAACTTGCAGAGAAGTAACGCGCCGAAGTAGGTCATATCCGATGGTTTTAAACCTGCGAGGTGAGTTACCTCTGATGCGACGAGGAAAGTAGAGGCCAGAGAATCAACAACGGCCTGGTTTGCGATTAGCCAGTTGGTATGATTGCGGAAGGAATGCCGCCGAAGAATGGCAACGCAGACAAGGTTTCCAGTAATTCCAACGCACCCGATACAAAGAAGACTTATTCCAACTGGATCGATTCGAGGACGATTACTTTCTATGGTTTTTATTGTTGATGTCGCATTCATTTTTATCACAAAATCCTTCGAAATGTGAATAAAAAGTCAAATTAAAATGGTGAAACGATTACAGAGCATGATAATTTCAACTTAATGAAACAGACGCTTTCGGTTGACAAGATAATCATTAATTGAAATAGGGTAGCTATAACGATTCCAGAACAAACCATGACACTAGCTGGCAGAGTTCATCTGGCTTCCAGGGACAGAAAATTATAACGGTGTTTCTTTCAAGCGTTAACGTCAATCAATGTAAAATGTGAGAGAAACATTACCGAATCAGTCAGATTTCGTCTGCGATTTGTTGTCTGTCTGCCCACGTGTCCCTCTGCCTTCAAGAACAAGAATCCCGATGATCCTTAATAGTTTCAACAAACGATATATTTCGTATAAAACCAGGAACCAAGCTCGATACCCAATGTTTGTGAAATGCAAGACCGTCATCCACTTAGGCAAATTCACCAGCGGTAGAACAGTGAGGCCTGAAGATAGAAATAAAGGGGATAGTAGAAACCAGAGAGGTTTGAACTTTCCTGGTAAGCAACCTCATCCTATTCAAACCGTGGAGTGGATTGTGCAACCGTTCATTTGAAGTGGCTGAGAGCATGAAATTAAACGCCATCGAGTACCATGATAAACAAAGGGAAAATTCAAAACGAATTGTGAATGTCTTTTAACGAAGTCCCTCTCTACGTGCTCGTCCAATAAATTAAAATCGAAACTCTGCTAGGTAGGCTTTATATTCTCGCCGTATATTGCCTGACAGTAGGGAGAGATGAGACGTCAATTTTAATAGATGAAAAAAAAATCAAAAGAAGGGATGAAATTGATTGATTTGATCCAACACCAGAGGGACACGCAAGAGCAGTGTACCTCCGAGTAATCTGATATAGCACCTGACTCTCGGCAATTAACGTTCGATGCGATATTTTTGCTCTCCAATTTCCTTGTAACTTATTCGTTAAGACGAGTTTGCTTCCAAAATGAAACAGATTTGGGGGATTGCATGCAAAACATCGACACATGCCTACATGTGATTAAACCCTCAGATATTCTCAGCTTCCTTATACATGCTGCAGTAATTCATGTACAAAGCCACAACGACGCCAAATAATAATTTCAGGCAATAATCCATTGTACTCTATTGGGGAAGTACGGGGGTGGCACCATGATGCTTTGATGGGGGTTGCAGACGAACTGAATTTGATGTTCTTCCTTCTTTTTTCTCCTCTTATTTTCCACTATTTGAAAAATTCTCACGGGAGTTTGGCCCCTGTCAGCCCCCCGCCCTGTGACGTTGCCCCTGATTTGCGGTCGACATCAAGGTTTTATAAATCTTATCTTATACTACACGAGTGCATGGGCCAAATAAATGTTGCATCACTACCGGACTACAATTAAATGGGGGATGTAGGTTAGCTTTTGAACAGAATAAATCAATTGTGTGAAAACAAATCATGTTTTTTAACAATTCATCAGGCTTGATAGTTTAGAATTAATAATCGTAAAGAGGTTAAAAGCGAATGCATCAAACTTCGTATGATTTATTTGCTAATATTCTTGATGATATCTGTAACAATGTTATCATGTTCTATTCGAGGGCCACAGCGGTGATCTATGGATATCCCTTTTTAATTGCATCGACGTGTTTTGAAGTTTGCAAGAAAACAAAATGTCTTTTACTAAATAATCCATATTTCAAGGCTGTTTTCTAATCCTCTACATTTTCCATCCTCTTGGGCTGATACTGGCCTGAAACCTTTCTATAAACCGAGATAATTGCACGAGATTTCCCGTGCGACCCGTCCCATTTCACACCTTTTGGGCTTTGGACCGATACATTGGAGTTTAATATTTCAAGAATCCCTTCTTCCCACTCGACAGACATGTGACGCATAGTCCGTTCTTCTTTTGTATTCCAAGTAAAAGACCTAGATATACCCAACAAGTCATACGATGCTAGATGAAATGACATTTTTATCTCATTTGTAGCCAGAAAGAAATTAAAAGCCGGTTACCACTAATCACAAGCCCCTTCTGTATTTAAAAAGAAAATAATAAAACGTGTATATGGGATTGAAAGGCACTCACATGCACAAAGAAAACCATGAAACCTTCTAATAAGGCTTTACAAAGTTTGATGATTACAGTAATAATAATGATAGCTGGATTTATAAAGCGCTTTATAATATAGTATAATAATGGATACAGATTTCTAGATACAGGGGCCGCGTAAGCGGGGTGGGGGGCGAAAGCCCCCCTACTTTTTTTTACAAAACCGTGTACAAAAATGTAAAAATGACCATATGATTGTGATTTTTTGCATGGTCAACCCCCCCCCCCCCCCTTTGAAAACCGTTTCCGCGGCCCCTGGGAAATATGTGAGTATAATATTTCCTGCGCTGTGTAATCTGAACAATAAAGTAATGGAGGAATTAATGTACAGCTATTTATAATATCAATAATGATAACTATATGTATATTTCCCATCGTAATTCATCAGTGTTGCATTCAAATTAATAAATGTTTGTTCAAGTTCGAAAGATTCTTTCGACTCTCTGCACCCATAGGTCTTTTTCATTTATTTAGCATTCAATTCCGTTTTATTTATTCCTTTTCAGGTTTTTTTTTCAAATTAAATTTGAGAATATTCGTTCAAATTAAAAACCCAAAGTTGACATTAATTACGCGCCAACTGAACGATTGCTCAATTTCGGTCTATATACCATTTTCAATTTCATCTATAGGCATACACATTTGCTCTTTAAACGTCCAAAGACAGATACATGTCTTTGTTTATCACGTCATATCCTCTTTGTTAAAACTTTGTTTTTATCTTTCTATTTTCGTCTAATCTGTTCAATTATAGCCACTTTATTCCATAACCGTCTTTATATAAAAACATCATTCTATCATTCTCTCCGTGTGGTTGGTGGTTATGAAACGCTTCGATTAACCTTGTTCTATCCGTATTTGAAATGTCCATGTTCTCCCCTCGGGCTTCCATCATACAGCCGTTTATAATCGATGTACATGTAGGTGAAAAGTTTTGAAAAATGGAGCAAATACCAGCTGTTGCTAAGCTTGTGGCTATCGTCTGCGTTCGCGGAGCGGGGATGGAGCGGGAGTGGCAGCACCCTTTCGAGAAATCCGGGGGAACTTTTTTCTCGAAAATTAAAACAGCCCTTCGCGACAACCGGGGGAGTTTTTACGAAAGGCTGTGTTAGATTTCTGAACCAGTCGCTGCTATTAAAATTATTCATCAAATCATAACAACAATATACAGTAATAGATTTTTAACAGAATAGTACAGATGGGGGGGGGGGCTGAGGGCACAACTCCCCTCCAAAAAATCACGACCGACAAAAAAAAGAAAAGGAAATAAGGAAAGAAGAGAGGGTAAGAAATGCTTTTTTGCTGAATTTCAGGTCGAATTCTGAAAGAAAAATTTGATTTTTTGAATAAAAATTTTGACATTTTCTTTCACTCGCTTCGCTCGCTCACAACTTTTAATAAATGTCTTGATTTTGCACGATTTAGGAAGATTATAACTGATTCCAGACAACCCCCCCCCTCCCCGACAATTTCACAAAGACATATAGAACTATAAATGAATTGAATTTTTCTATTTTGAATGAATTGGCATTTGCAAAGAAATATAATTATGGAGCAAACTACCTTAAAACTGGCCATGTGGTCTTCAATCGTAAACTGCTAGTAGTAATAGAAATAGTAGTAGTAGTAGTAGTAGTAATAGTAGTAGTTGTAGTAGTATTAGTAGTAGTAGTAGTAGTAGTAGTAGTAGTAGTAGTAGTAGTAGTAGTAGTAGTAGTAGTAGTAGTAATAATAGTAGTAGTAGCAGTAGTAGTAGTAGTAGTAGTAGTAGTAGTAGTAGTAGTAGTAGTAGTAGTAGTAGTAGTAGTAGTAGTAGTAGTAGTAGTAGTAGTAGTAGTAGTAGTAGTAGTAGTAGTAATAGTAGTAGTGGAAGTTGTAGTAGGAGCAGTAGTAGTAATAGTAGTAGTAGTAGTAGTAGTAGTAGTAGTAATAGTAGTAGTAGTAGTAGTAGTAGTAGTAGTAGTAGTAGTAGTAGTAGTAGCAGTAGTAGTAGTAGTAGTAGTAGTAGTAATAGTAGTAGTAGTTGTAGTAGTAGTAGTAGTAATAGTAGTAGTAGTAGTAGTAGTAGTAGTAGTAGTAGTAGTAGTAGTAGTAGTAGTAGTAGTAGTAGTATGTGGCAACCCGGTCGGTACCGGGGCATGGCCGAGCCGCGCATGCACCGCCGAGATTAATGAAAATGAAAATGCAAAAAAAATGTGTTTTTTTCCTTCTTTTTTTCCTTAGCTACATACACCCACACCCATGCTCATCTCACATTATAGGCACCATACCCTCACACAAACTTACACAGATTGACACACAAATAAACAACTGGTACAAGAGACTACTCAGCACAGGCATTTGTACGCATTTACAGCATAAAGCCTACTATACAATACCCGTGATGTGATAATTACAAATGACCTGAAATGGGTTTTTGGATAACATTCTGTCATAAAAACCTGATTCTGTTATAAAAACTGAAAATCTGCTGGTTTTCCTCGCTCACATTCATATTGATATTAACTGTAAGTCATTACTTTATATCAAAACAAATCAATTACATTATATAGCCATCGTAAAAACATTATAGGACATCGTTACGCATTTTTCCCCTTCCACACCTCGCTCTGCCTCCATGTCCTCACACAAACTTACACAAACTTACACAGATCGACACACACAAATAAACAATTGGTACAAGAGACTACTCAGTACCGCCTTTCGTGATAAGCGAACCCGGCTGTCACGAAAAGGTGCGTACTTAATTTCCGGGGGTGGGGGGCACTTACATTGACGAGTGGATACCATGCGCGACCAAAAAAAAACACGTAAAAAGGGTGTCTTTTTCAAGATATGGCACGTTACGTACGTAACATGATAACGGCGTCAAAAACACAAAAATATTGAAAAAAAGTATTTCGCTAGGAAAGCTACGTGTTCAGGGTCAAATTTGCGGGGATGATAAAACAAAATTAAAATGTTTTATAATGGATGTCCTTTTTGCCTAAACATACGTGTTTAGTCCGATTTGCGCGATGTGATGTGTAAAGGTATATTGTAAAACCGACGACCGACGGAAAATATGAATGAAAGTGCCCCCCCCAGGGGGGGGGGGGTAATTTGACCCCTCCCCTCCCCCACCCAAAGCACCCGGGGAGGGGGAGTCAAATATATTGCTGTACACATGCGTGACCGAAAAACGCGTTGAAAGGTGTATTTTTCCAGTTTTTGGCGCGGGCCGCGCGTTTACCCGTAAAGGGTAGCAAAAACACCGATTTTCAAAAAAAGAAGAAAAATGGTGGTTTTGAAAGACATTGTCAAATTGCCATTTGCGAGGTCAAACGTATTTAGGGTATTTTTCCAAAGCATTTTTTTTTAAGACTAGCCAAACGTAAGTAGGGTATGTTTTTCCCCAAAGTCCCCCCCCCCGGGTCTGGCGACAACTTGTTTAGGGGCCAAAATGTGTAAATAAAGCCCACGAAAAACTTGTTTAGGGGTTATTTGCACACAGAGAAAAACTCGTTAAGGGGGTGTTTGTAAATTACTTGGTCACGCGTGTATACTGCAATATATTTGATTACCCCTTCCCCGGACAAAGCACCCGATCGAGAAAAGCTCCCCCGGTTTTCTCGAAAGGATGCTGCTACCCCCGGTCCATCCCTGCTCCACGAACGCAGAAGATTGTCATAAGCCCCGTTTCTGCAATGGCGGTTTGTCAGAGGTTGAAAAAATCCAGCACATGGTAAAATGGTCTGGTTTCAAAGTAAATCGAATTTCCAAAATCATTTAAAAACAGATGGAGAGTTATAAAAAAAGCACCAACGGATTATGTTGTCCAGACTATGTTTTAGTATGCTCATCTATATAAATTCTGTAACATTCATGAAGAGTGTGCTGCTGCAAATTTGAAAAAAAAATATTTGATCGCTATTTTTATATGCTTAAGTGAGAGAATAAGGGAAGTCGTTCGCCAATCAACTTAAATCGCATTTTTCTAAAGAAACTCCTCCAATTCAACACTCAAAATGCGGGTAACAACTGATCCTGGAATATCGGACGAAGTACAAATAAGTAGAAGAAGAAGAAGAAGCTATTTGGCTTTTCAATATTGATAAAGTAGGTCATTAAAATTTGTTTTGAAATTACTAATTTCTTTGTAAAATCGCATGAAATGTTGGCGACTTAGACAGACCGCCTCTCTGCATGCCCCCCACACTTTTTAAAACCCTCATGCACACACATCCGTATAAACGTACATACACACACGCGCACACCCCCGTATAATCGTACATACACACACATAACCACACACACCCCACACTCTGTTCCTCTTCATTTCTCTCTCTGGGTGCTCATTTTGGGCGGGAAGTTTTCAATTCGTACATAAGAGTATCATGTATTATGATTATGATTAACTATATTGATATCGTTCTTTGGTATCTTCCTTGTTTTCATCGGAGGCCTATTTTATCAGTGCAATTCTTCGAAATAAACAAGGCATAATCGATGTAGTGTCTCACCCACATGTGAAAATAACCAGAATTATCGCGTCATGAGAGTATTGCACGTATACTTTAACGTTGACCTCAAAATGACATTTGACCGTACCATGTGACCTCAGACTGCAACATAACATGCGGTCCCCAAATACCATCTACCATCCAAGTTTGGTTGAAAAGTGACTTGCGGTTGCGGAGTGATGTGTTAAAAGAGAGTCTTGCACGTAAACTTTAACGTTTACTATTGCACAAGTTTAAACGTTGACTTCTAAATGACCTTTGACCTTACCATGTGACTGCAGCATCACATGCAGGTCTTTTATACAACCCAAGTTTGGGGGTGTGACTTACGGTTGCAAAGTTACATTTACATGTATTTTTGTGTCATAATGTTTTTGACAGACGACAGATGGACGGACGACATTTGGATCCCTCAGTCTCGCTCTCATCTTTGGTGGGCGAGACAAAAGCTGGACAGAGCAACAACGCGCTCTTTTGAGCCACCGGAAATACTTAACAGTACTCAAAAAGGTCTAAGTTCCACACCATTTTGTTTTACGTGTGCGTGTGCATGTTGTTTATTATGTGTTGGTGTGGTCATATATACTGTTAATTGTGTCATGTAGTACCTTTCCTATAGCTTCAAGGTCGTGTGTGCGGGAGCATACAACGAGCTATGTCAATTTTTTTTATCGATGGTGTAATTGTGTAATCACGCAATAGCGCCATCTCCACGTCAATCATAAATGATAAATGAGGTTGGAAATGATTATTCACATCGGAAGAATCTTAAACAAATAATGACTTAGAGAGAATATGTGTGTGATAACTAACGCATGACCCCCCCCCCGCAAGTTTCATTATGGTCACTTTATGCCGTACATGACAATATCAAAGTGTACTTAAATTTTCCGGGATAAAACAATGATTAAAATAAATATCTAAATAAGTACAGTAAACTCACTAAGCAAAATGCTGAAAATTTTGTCAAAATCTGATAACAAATGGCAAAGTTATTGAATTTAACAGTTCAGCAAAATTCGGTGAGAGTATATTATGCACACCGTCATGAATATGCAATAGGTGGGCAGATGACGCCATGTCCGTACATTTCTTTTCTTATTTCATTAATCGAAACCGTAACTATTGTATATTTTCCTTTTTAACAAAAGTTGCAGTACTGGTTATCTTAAACATGAAATCAGTAGCCAGAATAGCTAATCTGGTCCGTAATCACACTTTTCTCGGCCTTTATGAACTCATCTTTTTGGAGTAGCTTTTACCTCTCTTTGAGTGTATGTGTCTTAAAAGTTACTCAGTTTACCCCAAAAGGAGCTATAATGCACTGTGTAAGGATGTAAAGTTCACTCCAAAGGAAATGTTACTTACTACCACTTCGAGAGGAGAGTGATTAGGGACTAGATAGCTCTTTTGCATTTAGACAGTAACTTGTCCGATCTCGAAGAATTTTCAGTGTTTTGTTACTTGGTCTGATTTTACTTCATCTGATCAAATCATAAAATTTCCATCCAGGATTACCTCTATAAGCTCTTTAGCCTCTCTTTCACACACACACAAACACGTGCACACCCCCCCCCCCCCACACACACACACACACTATGATTTACATACTGTTTGCTTAATTGCTTGATTTCGCTTTAGAAATTGAAAACGAACACTGCGCCTTTTTTGGCGCCCTAGTAAATCTTATCGAACACAGCTTCGGCCCACTTGAATGATAACATGCTAATTAACCGCTCAATACATTCATCCCGCAATAATTATGTTGCCAAGTCGCAAAACAATTACTTGTCCTCTCAAAAAGTTTTAGTTTCTCTATACAATTACAATTGTAGGTCAATGTATTCTCTGTAGTATTAGTAGATATCTGAAAACTTATCATATTTGAAGACTATGTATTTATAACACACAATCAGGGAGAAACCACACACAGTTCACTCCGCGTTTGAAGATTCTAAA
The DNA here is from genome assembly GCF_018143015.1 of Lytechinus variegatus. Lineage (NCBI taxonomy): Eukaryota > Metazoa > Echinodermata > Echinoidea > Temnopleuroida > Toxopneustidae > Lytechinus > Lytechinus variegatus. Next base: position 11,120,965 of record NC_054755.1, on the reverse strand, counting down.
TTATTTCTCTTTCACCTGTGCTACATCATATTGCCAACATTAGTGGTAACAGATTTTTAAAATAGATTTTAACTATCTTTACAATATAATAGCTAAGAATTCCGGACATTTACAATTTTTAGAATGCATTTACCTCCAAATAGGGGTGAGACAAGTATGTGTCAATAAGGTAATTTCCCTTCGCCTTTTCTGTTCTATTGTATTTTCACCCCCCCCCCCCCCCCGATACGCCTCTGATATGAAACTTGTCTTGATTGCGTTACACTTAAATTGGTTATTTCCTCTCTCTCTTGTTGTGAGTAATTCAATTCAACGCAATTAAATGTATTCAGTGCTCGCCAACTTCGAGGCACAAGATTTGATGTACGAAATTGTTTGTGCCTGGAAAATAATTAGAATTGAATTGGTATAATGAGAATGTTTTATAACAAAATGATGAAGGGAGAAGCGTTCATCTATCATCGATAAAAATAGCCCAAAATAGATGACAATATATAAAGCAAACGTTAGACAAGAAATGCGTGAAAATATAGAGAACTGAGACAAATCGAATAGATGTATAGCTCGTCATAAATATTTTTTAAAGGGTCTGTAGCACATAAATATTTGGCTTTATTAAAGAGAAAAATTGATAGAAAACAACGGAACACACAATAAGGCCAATGGTCATGGTTGGTTAACAGATGATTTACACAAGTATTGAGAGCAAGCAAAGCGATCGAAAACGGCTTCCCTGAAGTGCCTTCATTGTGTAATGCATACACAATGTTTGTTTAATCAAGAAATAATCAGGCAATATCAATATTCATCATTTTTTCCCACCTTGAAGGCTTGGGATGAATGCACATAGCATCATCATCACCCGCCCGGAAAGTTTGGGGAACCAATCCCATCCCCGGGCTGTATACGCCCCTTATTTTAAATGTAGTCGAAAATAAATGCATGTATGATAATGCGTGTGGCATTATGACAGTGTTCAACTGAAGTATTCATGAACGCATGTCCGTGTTTTATAATAAGTTAGTTAAATATGTTATCATTATTATCATATGTGATTACTTTTTTATGTCAGCCGGCATTGCTAAAAAAGAAGTATGCACATCCAAAACGCAAGGTATATACGGTTATTATTTCATACACAATATGATTGCCATTTTTTTTTAAGTAAAGCTCAAATCTCTCAATGGTTTTAAAATACGAAGACATCGTATTGTAGGTATAAACACTATCGATCACAATATCTAAATTGTTCTATCAATTTGCAATACAGTTTTTGAATGAACTAAAAAAATAGTTAAATAATGGAACGTCAAGAACATTAGGATATCCCAAAAGATCATTCGCACCAAAATTCTTGCAAATGTAGGGCAAAGGGATAGGCGTAGGACTTTGGGAAAATATAATCACCTTGTTATTGTATCCAATCGCTATTTCTGATTCTGTAGATAATTCTTGCAAGTAACATTACGAATCGCTTAAACATCAGATATAGGTAATACTTGCGTGTAGAAATGACTAAATTTCATTTTATGTGAAAAATATTATAAAAATGGAATCTAAGATGAAGATGTTACTACAAACATGACGAAAAAAAATAAACAAGTCACGAGAGGCCTTGTATAAAAGGCTAGGTGAACGGTGGATTTATGATTTAAAAGTAGGGATTCCAAAAAGGGGACTTTTTTTTCTTTAATTTTTGTTCATTTTTTTTAGAAAAGAAAATATGATCATCCCCTCCTTTTTATGACGTCATATTTTTCACAATACTCTCCGATGCCTTAAAAAACACATTATTTTACCGGGGTGCGGGCCTGGATCCGCCAATGTGTGAGGAAGTGAGAATGAGATGAAAGAAAAAGCTTATGGAATAGACAATTGGAAATAAAGTGGGGAGAAAGCCAAGCAAGAAATACGACCAAAAAAAGGGGGGAGATCCCTCAAACCACAGAGACGAATTACAGGCGCGATGATTATTCCTCACCATGCTCACTAATGGCTTCTTGTGACGCTTGGATTTGCATGTTCACTAAATGATATCAATAATAGTATCAAGGCTTTGCCAGGTCTAATGCCATCAATCTGCATATTCATGAAGTAAAGTAATGGTTAGGAACGAAAGAGAGCTGTGATGATTACAAATTATCTCACTTAAGCTCCCAAACTGAGCATCAATCCAACGAGCGTTGCTCAGACGTCAGAAATAAATCGGAGAGATATGCAATTATTCATTTTGTAATGAAGGAATGAACGTAGAAGCGATGGGTTTTTATAAGTGTATGATAACAAGTTGTTTATAATGACAAGTGTACTGATCCCGCCCCCAGCCTCGTTAATGCAATTGCATGGCATGTCGGTTAGCTATGATACAGGTCCTATGAAACCTTATGCGATCAAATACAAGAGTAATTTTTAATCTGACAATTCTGACAATTAACAAGGTCAACGTGGTAATGGGGATTTTATTTTCTTGTCGTCGGCAGAGATTTTCTTTTGTATATAATAGCATTTTAAAGAATGCAAAGTAATACACAATAACACACAAACACACCCTCGGACACGCACACCAACACATACATCATAAAAATAAACAGGAACACACTTTTAACCACATACAGTAATAATGAATATTGCGAGAATACACAATATCCGGAAAATTAGAATCTGTCTCTGTTTTCTTCTATTAAGCGAACACCTAAATGTTTAGATGACATATGAACACTCATTTTCGGTGCTTGTGTTCGAGCTAATGCTAAGGGGAATGAAACCTGTGGAATAAGTAGCATTGTGTCGAAACAGAAAAATCAAAGAATAAGAACACATAAAGTTTGAGAAAAATCGGACAAACAACGAGAAAGTTATGAGCATTTGAATATTGCAATCACTAATGCTATGGAGATCCTCCCATTGGCAATGCGACAAGGATGTGTGATGTCACATGTGAACAACTTTCCCTTTAATGGACTATAAAATACCCTCAAAATGTCGCTTTCTGTTTTTTTTTTCTCGTGGTGATACAAACTCTTTATTCATGATGTATTCTTTTAAAATCTGTATTACATGCCCTACTATAATTATGATCTACTGATATGATAAAATAGGCAATTTAAGTGAAATATATACTTAAAGTAATGGGGAGAGTTGTTCACAAGTGACGTCACACATCTTTGTCGCATTGCCAATATGAGGATCTCCATAGCATTAGTGATCGCAGTTTTCAAATGCTCATAACTTTCTCATTATTTGTCCGATTTTTCTCAAACTTTCGTTGATATGTTTCTTTGATTTTTCTGTTTTCACACAATCTATCTTGTTCCAAAGGTTTCATTCTCCTTTAGAAAGAGAGGTTACAATAACAATATCCCATTGTAAATTTACGTATTCATTTCCAAACAAAGCAAAATAGAACGTGTGTCATTTCATGAACGTATATCTGTCACTACATTATGATATTTACAGATTAACACCTGAAATAAAGTGATATAAATATTGGTAATAAACAGTGCACTACTGAAAATGAATTGGCATGAAACTGTTCTTTCTAAGAATAAATTTCATCAAGCGTCCCCCCCCCTTATCAAGTATGCCACCAATTCATAATAATAATAATAATAATTAGACCATTTATATAGCGCAGTCACTATGTAAATATACTCTACTGCGCTGTAGTGTAACAGAGCTCCCAACAATGCTACTGCTCAAACAAATTAAACAATTATGCATATAATACAATTAACCAAAAATTTCTGAAAAAAGATGGGTCTTCAATAAATGTTTGAAGATGGTAACAGTTGGTGCTTTTCGTATTTCCAGGGGTAATTTGTTCCAAAGCTTTGGAGCAGCACAACTGAAAGCACGATCCCCAAGAGTTACTTTTGTTCTCAAGTGAGGTAGCTTTAGAAGCAGCTTATCCTGTGTACTTCGTAAGTTATGTGCATATGAATGTGACCTAAATGATATTAATTCAGACAAGTAATTCGGAGCTTGACCATTCAGTGCTTTGTAAACAAGCAAAAGTATCTTAAATGCAATTCTCTGCCTTATTGGCAACCAATGTAATTGAATCAGAACAGGTGTAATATGGGAAAACTTTGAGGAACCGGATACAAGTCTTGCACATGCATTCTGAACATGCTGCAGCTTGTTAATTTGTGAGTCTGGTAAACCAAACAATAATCCATTACAATAATCAAGCCTACTGCTAATAAATGCATGGATAAGGGTTTCTGCGCTTTTCTGGTCCAAGTATCTACGAATATGGCGTAAGTTGTATAACATATAAAAAGATGATCTACTAATGTTGGATATGTGTTTCTCCATGTTTAAGCGAGAATCAAGCCATACACCCAGATTTTTCACAAAGTTTGATGGTTTAACTTCTGAGTCTCCAACTGTTATGTTGCTAACACTCAGTTTTGCTACTTGCCTGCCTGTCCCGACTATGAGAAACTCTGTTTTTCCATCATTAAGCATTAGCTTATGTTGGGACATCCAAAAACGAATATAACTTATACATGATTCCAAGTTTGAAATATTGTCATTATGGTTTTCCTTATCAGGGCTGAAAGAAATGTATAACAGTAGGGTCTGATGTGGTAACGCTTTAAGATAACGATGTTTTCATTTTAAAATAGACAGTTGCTAATAAAAAAAACAACATTTTGGTGTCATAACCGTTCATTTATACAGACATGGTGTTACATTTGAGAAAAACCGTTGCATAGTGTAAAGTGCATAATAAAAACAACAGTGTTACGGTCCAAATATACCATGATCTTACAGAGTAAATACGTGTATATATAAATAAATCATTCAGTATAATATTCCTAAACATGGTATACATAGATATTGAATCGTGCAATACGAATTCTTAAGTTCTACATCGCAAAACATCATGACATGAAAATCCCGTATGCATGGATTACAGATAAATGTCTTTAGTGCAATATATACGCTGTACAGAAAAGGAAAAATGCTAGTTTCACCGCACCCAAGTATTTTCATCGCCGCATGTATAGCGACTGATTGGCTGATCACCACAATACCAAAATAAAGTCAATGTCATTTGATACTTGTATCTGTTAATGGTGTTTATCGAAAACCCATACATTAAAGGACAAGTCCACCCCGGAGTCCAACCCAACAAAAACTTGATTTGAATAAAAAGAGAAAAACTCAACAAGAATAACACTGAAAATTTCATCAAAATCGGTTGTAAAATAAGAAAGTTAGGCATTTTAAAGTTTCGCTTCGTTTCACAAAACAGTTATATGCACATCTCCGTCGGTATGCAAATGCGGAACTGATGACATCACTCACTATTTCTTTTGTATTTTATTATATGAAATATGAAATATTTTGATTTTCTCGTCATTGTCATGTGAAATGAAGTTTCATTCCTCCCTGAACACGTGGAATTCCATTATTTTAACATTTTGTGCTTTGGCAAGGAGGTCCTAATCGTCACAGTCGTAAAAATTAAAATATTGTATAATTCAAACAATAAAAAACAAAAGAAATAGTGAGTGAGTGACTGAGTGACATCATCGACTCTCTCATTTGGATGTAACTGGCTCGTCCATATAACTATTTTCTTAAAATAAAAACTTTGAAATGTCATAACTTTCTGAGGTGGACTTGACCTTTAAGTGTTCTAGAAACACTCGGTAGACATAACGTATATAATTTAGGCGTTGACCGCTGATAAACTGAATATTTAAAAGTCACGAGATTTGGGTGAAATGGAAAATGATTTCCGCTTTCATGGATTTACACAAAATTCGAGTACTTTTCTGCAGTTATATGTCAACCATCATACAACTTGCACTTCTCGTCATAACACTGTCTGAAACTACATGGAATAATGGCTTTATTACAAATGATATGTTAATTCTAGGAATGAGGACAGCCCTTTTGAAATTTTATATTCAAAGCTATCCTAATGTTACGTGTGTTAGGTCGATGATTTCCAAATGCATATATCTTTCAGTTAGATTTTATTTCGACAACGAGAGTGACAAATTATACGATTATATTCCACGAATGAATGGAACTCAAACAAATAAAATATAATATAGTATGAATGTCACAAAATATGTCAACCTAATCTTGGCAATAAGGAGCATTCTAGAAATCTGTTTACATCGCTTTTTATCCATTTTTTTTTTAAGAACAGGCATGAGAACAAACTGTAAAACAAGGATACTTAAACTTTCATAATGATAGCAGGAAATGGAGTTACTCTTGAGTCCAGGGCTCCGTTACACAAAGATTAGCGATAAATCGCTAAATCAACTGATCAATCATTATCAACGTTACACGCGCATTAGGTTTAAAATATTGACCAGGGACCAATCAGAGCGGTTTTTTCATATTTGCAATTCATCGCAAACCTTTGTGTTAAGGAGTCTCGAAGGTGTTACTCCACTTTTGAGGGCAGTATGAAAATTCTAGAATTATTTCAATCCGGATCCAAAGCGGAGTAATCAACCTACTTCAAGAAGAGGGTTACAAACGGAGTTATAAGGTCATGTATATCCACACCGGTGGTGCGGACTCATAGAGTTAAATACGTGTTTAGGTTTATATAACTCTATGTGCGGACTACATTCTCGCGCGTATGGCAAGCCGTATTGACATATATTGTGATTTTGTGATATCACGAATTCGAATTACTGATATCACTAATTGGAATTACTGATATCACTAATTCGATTTAGTGATATCACTAATTCGATTTAGTGATATCACCAAATCGAATTGGTGATATCACTAATTCCCATATGTTTTTCACACAAATCCCTTTTTTGATATCAAGAAATAGAATTTGTGATATCACTAAATCGAATTAGTGATATCACTAAATCGAATTAGTGATATCACAAATTCGAATTTGTGATATCACTAAATGAATTTGTGATATCACTAATTCGAATTAGTGATATCACTAATTCGATTTAGTGATATCACTAATTCGAATTAGTGATATCACAAAATGACAAAAGAAATTTAGCACTCATGTTGTGAAAGATATCGCTTTGATTTCGAGCTTTACTTTAGTGCTAGAATTCACGTGGTATTTTGAGCTTTACTTTAGTGCTAGAATTCACGTCGTATTTTGAGCTTTACTTTAGTGCTAGAATTCACGTCGTACTTTGAGCTTTACTTTAGTGCTAGAATTCACGTCGTATTTTGAGCTTTACTTTAGTGCTAGAATTCACGTCGTATTTTGAGCTTTACTTTAGTGCTAGAATTCACGTCGTATTTTGAGCTTTACTTTAGTGCTAGAATTCACGTCGTATTTTGAGCTTTACTTTAGTGCTAGAATTCACGTCGTATTTTGAGCTTTACTTTAGTGCTAGAATTCACGTCGTATTTTGAGCTTTACTTTAGTGCTCAAATTCAGCTCTGTTTCTATCGCTAGTTTAGCGTTTTAATTCACTTGGTATTTATTATATTGATGCAAAAAATAACCTGTGATCTAAACCTTTACATTAGTGCAATAATTCAGTTCTGATTTTTTTTTTGCACTTTATTCGTTTAAATCGATTGGCAACATATCAAGAATGAAATTAAGGATATGTTGCCAATTTCTATGTAATCATTCAGTATTCTCTTTTGACGTATGATATTTTGGGGTTTGTTTTTTTATTACAAAAAATGAACAACTTATACTTTATTTGCATTTTTATGGTTGAAATTTAGTTTTGAATGGCACATTAGACAAAAAAAATGAACGCTAATTGTGCAAAAATTGGCAACATATCAGTAATTCATTTCGTGATATGTTGCCAATTTGTTGTTTTTAAATATTATTATTTTTTCGACATCGCGTCTGCTACACACTCTCGCTAAACTACACTCACGTTGCCACAATCTTCATGTGCCAATCCATCATTAATTATCTCTTCATGTTTTATGGACAATTCCAAATTTGAGTACCGTAAGTAACGGTGTATAATTAACCGCACCTTTTTCTCGGCGGGGCAGAAGCAAAAGTCGGGGGTGCGGTTTATACACGGTGACGGGTCTGAGCCAGCCCGCCGTAACCCCTCCCGTACATGTACGATGTCTGCCAGTTCACAACACATCGAGTGGCCGGGCGTAGCCGCCCAGGCAATGTCGTTTAGTGGGGTATGAGCCGCGGGTAATGGGAAGCGATTATTGCAATATTAATTAAATGTTGTCCATAACAAACTCACCCACCTTCATGACACTAATTTTGACTTTATTCTCGATTCAAAGTAGTGAAGTTCCCTTACAACGCAATCTCTAAGCTCACTCAACTCTCGCTCAGCGGAATATTACCGAGTATGCTTAGCGTCTCTTTAAATTCGCCAGGGAACTTCACTACTTTGAATCGAGAATAAAGTCAAAATTAGTGTCATGAAGGTGGGTGCGTTTGTTATGGACAACATTTAATTAATATTGCAATAATCGCTTCCCATTACCCGCGGCTCATACCCCACTAAACGACATTGCCTTGGCGGCTACGCCCGGCCACTCGATGTGTTGTGAACTGGCAGACATCGTACATGTACGGGAGGGGTTACGGCGGGCTGGCTCAGACCTGTCACCGTGTATAAACCGCACCCCGACTTTTGCTTCTGCCCCGCCGAGAAAAAGGTGCGGTTAATTTGGAATTGTCCATAAAACATGAAGAGATAATTAATGATGGATTGGCACATGAAGATTGTGGCAACGTGAGTGTAGTTTAGCGAGAGTGTGTAGTAGACGCGATGTCGAAAAAATAATAATATTTAAAAACAACAAATTGGCAACATATCACAAAATGAATTACTGATATGTTGCCAATTTTTGCACAATTAGCGTTCATTTTTTTTGTCTAATGTGCCACTCAAAACTAAATTTCAACCATTAAAATGCAAATAAAGTATAAGTTGTTCATTTTTTGTAATAAAAAAAAACAAACCCCAAAATATCATACGTCAAAAGAGAATACTGAATGATTACATAGAAATTGGCAACATATCCTTAATTTCATTCTTGATATGTTGCCAATCGATTTAAACGAATAAAGTGCAAAAAAAAAAATCAGAACTGAATTATTGCACTAATGTAAAGGTTTAGATCACAGGTTATTTTTTGCATCAATGTAATAAATACCAAGTGAATTAAAACGCTAAACTAGCGATAGAAACAGAGCTGAATTTGAGCACTAAAGTAAAGCTCAAAATACCACGTGAATTCTAGCACTAAAGTAAAGCTCAAAATACGACGTGAATTCTAGCACTAAAGTAAAGCTCAAAATACGACGTGAATTCTAGCACTAAAGTAAAGCTCAAAATACGACGTGAATTCTAGCACTAAAGTAAAGCTCAAAATACGACGTGAATTCTAGCACTAAAGTAAAGCTCAAAATACGACGTGAATTCTAGCACTAAAGTAAAGCTCAAAATACGACGTGAATTCTAGCACTAAAGTAAAGCTCAAAATACCACGTGAATTCTAGCACTAAAGTAAAGCTCAAAATACCACGTTAATTCTAGCACTAAAGTAAAGCTCAAAATACCACTTGAATTCTAGCACTAAAGTAAAGCTCAAAATACCGTCATTTTGTGATATCACTAATTCGAATTAGTGATATCACTAAATCAAATTAGTGATATCACTAATTCGAATTAGTGATATCACTAAGTCGAATTAATGATATCACAAAATCGTATTAGTGATATCACTAAATGAATTTGTGATATCAAAAATTTGGAATTAGTGATATCACATATTCGATTTAGTGATATCACTAATTCGATTTAGTGATATCACTAATTCGATTTAGTGATATCACAAATTCATTTTGTGATATCACAAATTCGAATTAGTGATATCACTAATTTCTATTCATTTACTACACAAACCCCTTTTTTGATATCACTAAATCGAATTAGTGATATCACTAATTCGAATTAGTGATATCACTAATCCGAATTTTTGATATCACAAATTCATTTAGTGATATCACAAATTCGAATTTGTGATATCACTAATTCGATTTAGTGATATCACTAATTCGATTTAGTGATATCACAAATTCTATTTCTTGATATCAAAAAAGGGATTTGTGTGAAAAACATATGGGAATTAGTGATATCACTAATTCGATTTGGTGATATCACTAAATCGAATTAGTGATATCACTAAATCGAATTAGTGATATCAGTAATTCGAATTCGTGATATCAGTAATTCGAATTCGTGATATCACAAAATCACAATATATGTCAATACGGCTTGCCATACGCGCGTAACTTTATTCATTTTCGCGCTGGGGAGATTCCGCGCGCCACACATAACGGCGCATACTCGCTTGGAAACCACGGAAATCGTTGCGGAGCTTGCCAATTTGAAAGGGGATGCAATGTCGGTCCGCAGTACAAGCGTACAACCTCAATCAGGAGTTAATCCCGAAGTATATCCACTTTGTCTTCAGTATGAAAACACCTTTACAAACAATGTGATCTTGTCCTGGGTAGATTAAATCAACTGAATACGGATATCTGTTTATTAATGTGCTGATCTTTGTGACGTATCTATTTCTCTAAATAGGCATATTGAATTCATACATTCAACTCACGTGTATACGTTCATTAGGTATAATTTTATTTCATTAATCATTTCATGAATTATATTTGGAGGTGGTCCAAACATTATAAATATCACATAATTGTGTGAGACATTAATTTCGTACATAATTATGTTTTTAAATAGTAATTTCTTTACACAATTTCGACGACTGTTGACAAAAATCCAGTCGTCGATACACCAACGTTCACTGTTTTCCTGATGTAAGCCACACATGAAAAATGCCTTCTTTTAAAAATGAAATATGCCCTTTTTGAAGTAAAACATACATCTTAGGTTATAAAATCACACAATTTTGGCTCGCGCTTCGCGCTCGCACTCATTAGTTTATTATACGGTACTCATTTTGTTCGTGGTTACAAAAATACTTAGAATGTCCCCCAATTTTCAGGTTGGAATATCACAAATTTTCAGCTTGCCCTTCACATTTGCATTATTCGATGGTGAGATATGTATCCTATTCATAAGTCATAAAATGCAGTCCTTAACAGGTTCTCTTATTTGCAGGTCAGTATATCAAAAATTCGGCTCTCGCTTCGCGCTCACATTAATTCTTAGTTGAATACACATCTTTTTCATAAATATAAAAACTGCTCCGAATGTTTAATCATCATGTCTTATTACATGAAATGTCCATAAGTTTGAACTCGCGATTCGGGTGATCTTAAGGATATCTTTTTAACACTTATTAGCGCCATAATTGACAAAAAAGCAAGTTATACAACTTCAGATTTGAAAATCTTAAATAAATACCCTTTGTTTACGATTTCCTTTTTTTTGCTCATGCAAGCAGATAAATTACCTACTTACTTTTTTACATTGAATCATCCTGTTGCTAAAAATATCCAAGATAACTGTTATCCTATTTATACAATTATTCTACTCTACTCCTTTATTTTAAATTTCACCATGCAACATTGATGTTATTACTTTCACATGTCATTTTTAATGATTTTTTTTATATTGCACGCGGAAAAAAATCAAACCTAAATATATATCTTATCAGTTAAAACTCACTTTAAAATGCTTTGCTCATCTTAATTACTACAAAACACGCAACTACTTCACACAAATGACAATCTCATGGTAAATATATTCGTTTACACCAAAATGTCCATTGTGACATACAAGTGGCCTATTTGAGCCCCCCCCCAAAAAAAAAACAATAATAATAAATAAAAATGAAAAATAAGTAAATAAATAAATAAAATTTTACAGTAACTTTTAATGTATTTTTATTCATATAGCCATTATGTCAATTTCCCATAAATTCGGAATTCCAATTCTTACAATTTGAATGTGGGAATAATGTTCATTCGTAGAAGGTCAGTCGGTCAGCGCTATGGGAAAATATTCCCTTCATTTTAGTTATTTAGCTGCTGCGATTGTAATGAAATGCATATGCAGGAATCATGAATTAAATTTTATTCGTGCGTTGGAGAGTAATTTGACTTACATTTTAACATTCTTTTGTCTAGGGAGATTTAGAATTTGATTACGTACTAAAGTTTCGCACTACAATATTTTGAGCGCTTGGACAGACATTACCCCGTGGAAATTTCGAAATTACGCCTACGCTTCGAAGCAATTTTCACACTTTCTGTAAAACTGATGGTAAAGCTGGCTCCAAGAGAGTGATGCCAATCACCCCCCCCCCCTCGTTTATCAACCCTACTGGGATTTTTTTCTCTCTATCTCTGGTAATGCAAGTCTTTATCAAATTTCTCTGTGATTACCAACGCTGGCGTATAAGTTCAAGAAAAAAATAGAGAAAATGAAAGACAAAAAATATCAAAATTTTGCTCCCTTCCTTCGCTCTCTCGCAGTGTTTAAGAATTTCATTTCCAATATTACGCCGTGTGTGGATCCGTCAATATTGTTAATTCATTACGCAACTGATTACCAGCAACTAATATTGCAAAGAAGCATAACACCAACAATAATTTGAAGCAGTATACACGACCCCTTTCCATTCTGCGTGATGGGTTGGCACCCAAGACGACGGTAAAGACGCTGGGAGTCGAGCATATGCGGCGGAAGCAAACAATTTTAGGGGGACCACCAACGTCCCCCTCCGCGCTTCCGCCACCTATGGAGTCGAGCGGTTATAAAATACTGGTTTCATAAATTCGATTTCCCAGCCCCTTTGCAATCAAACCTTCGCCGATAAGTATACAAAGGAAATTATGTAACAAGACATTACAAACATGGAAATATGTTCACTATCTAACAATCTTATACACATGTACACTGGGAAGCTTAAACCCGAAAAAAATGTCATTTCTTTAAAACAAAGTTTCTCCTTTATTTCAGTGAAATTTCATTGAAATGGACTATCAAATCCTAATGGAGATTTTTTTTAAATCAAATAAACATATCTTTATAAAGTTAAAATAGATATTTTTATTAAAATAAAAGTAACATTAGTTTGGATAATATATGAAATGGATATTATTACCAAGGAACCGCCAATAACTCAGTCATTTGGTGCTGGATGCAATGGAAAACAATAAAGGCTATGAATTTATACACTAGAGACTTGTGAATCGTGCAACGTAATTGAATAAATTAGCACACATAAAACCCTGTACAACTGAGAATATCGCCGACGTTTCAGTCACGGGAGAAGCGTGCCAGGAAGTTTCTCACCATAGCCCTGGCCTCGTTGCGGTACACCTTCAGACGGAGCGCAAAGAGAAAGGGATTCACGCATGTGTTGAGGTTCCCCATGATGACCAAGAAGCGATACCATGCAGAGCTGAAATCAACGTATCCGCCAAGGTTGTACTGCAGGAAAGTCCACTGGTTAGGAGACCAACAAACCAGGTAAACGATGTACATGGCCAGGAGAACTTTTGTCGTGTTACGTCTTTGAAGCGCACCTGCAGCGTCCTTGTCCGAACGAGCAGTACCTCCAGCGGTGTTTCCCTGTCCAGAGGATGATTTTGTAGCGGTGCTGGCATCGGGTTTCTTCTCTTCCCCAGGAGTCGAAGACTTTGTAGTGTCGACTACTGTCGGAACTTCTAGGTGATTACTCGGTTGCTTTTCCGCTTCCTCGACAGGAGGAAGGTCGTCTACCTTGGTAACGTTGCCATTCGCTTCTACAGCACTGTTTTCGGTTGGTTGTTCCGATGGCGGACTTTGCTCGGAGGGTGCTGGCTGGGCCGAAGTCGAGGGTATCGGGAAAATCGTTTTCTTCTTGAATTCGCCGGCGCCACGCCCATCGGCGACTTTGTTCAGCTTCTTGAATTTAAGCATTATGGCAGCAAAGGAAAATGTCATGATGCACGCTGGGATGAAATAGTCCCAAAAGAAAAGCATTACGAGAATGCCAGTGTAGCGTGGAGTGTAGAGGCAGGTACCTTCTTCCGTAGTATCATAATGCAGAGCAACCAGAAGGATTTGGAATATGGGTCCAAAAACCCAGGTGCAAACCACTAGGATCCGGACGGCGCGCTTTTTAAAGTTCTGCAGGTACCATATCGGGTGAATGACGGCAAGGTAGCGTTCGACAGACAAGGCCACAAGATTGAAGGTTGATATCGCAAATCCACCAAACACCAAGACTAACGAATTCCAGAGGTTGCAGTAGATCTTTGCGGCCACGCCAGATTTCTTCGCAGTGCGGATTCCGCCGAGATCAGAGATGGTAGCAGCTACCAGTAAACCTGATGTAATACAGTCGATGATGGCTTGATTGACAATCAATAGATTAGTGTTGTTTCTCACCGATTGTCGACGGAGCACGATGACACATGCCATGTTACCCACGACCCCAAGCATACCGATGAAAATCGTACCAACCTGGATAGGAGTAGCCACAGCCCAACCGGAGTCTTCCTCGGGGGCTGGGGTAGGAGCACCGTCGTAGGAAATGCCGTCAGACATGATGAACAAATTGAACTTTCGGCAGAAACACAAACTGAAGAAGTGAATCTGTAGTCACTTGTACGGAGCCTTTTGGTGGATAAAACTGTCCAGATAATAACGAAGTATACTTCTATGCGAATACACGTCATATGACAAGAGGCGTAGCTTCAAAGAAGTATTGGAATCAGGGACACACTTCAATTACCACTCGCTCGATCAGACATTATAAATGCGTGCTTAATGACCAAATGCGTTCGATGGGGACCAAAAAATAGACAATAAATTAAACGGTAAATTTTCTTGTCAAAATATTTCTCTTTACACCCAGTTTGATTTCGTAAGAACAACTTGTTCCATCTAAAATTGATAAATATTTTTGTCCTTGCCTGGTTAAGGTTTGAGGAAGATGGTTATAGAGTCATCGCGAGAAGTCTTCTGATCTCAGTTATGCATTACTCTGTTTAAAGTGCTCAGGTTTATAAATGTCATGGGCGAACGGGAAAATAGAAAGAAAAACAAAATCATTTCTTTTGTTCAGGGTCGTGCTTGTTTCGTGTTCTTTTGAAACAAGAGAATCCCTTTGTAAATCAATCGACGGTTACCCGGCGTCTATACATTCTTGCTTACTTCCTTCGGCGGAACATTGAAAAGAATCTCAGAGAATAGTAGTCCGGATGAATCTTGTCATTTTATTGTTGCAGAAATAGACATACTTATCTATTTCAATGCCCCTCTTTCTTATCCGATTATGACAAAAATGATCGAGTGCTTGGGAGAAAAACACATCCTTTTAGAAAATATTCGGAGTGCCTTCTTAATCACTCCGTCACAGAAAATTTCTGGGCTAGTCGTTTGAACTAGAAAAAAAATCATCAATATTTTCACCTATATATAAGTAACCATATTAAAGCGTCAAATTCGAATGGTAAGAGTATATAATCGCATTAGAACACTTCATCTAGAACGCAAACCTCGGTCTCAAATATAAGAAGTCAACGGCCATGGACGTATTGTCTCGCCGACATCCGTGAGCAGACGGGTTAAGACGTTGCATATTGCACTCAAGTAATAACAACCCTCTTGCGGCAAAAAAAGGGAAATATCAAATAATCGAATACTAGTACGTGGAGGGATCAGGTGGTAATGAGTAATCATGAGCGATTTTTTTTTCATAGTCGAACAACCTAATTTTGAAATGCCCAAAATGATTAAAGATTTATCCAAAAGCACTTAACTTTTTAACCAAACGGCACGTAAAATTTCCCTGCTTTTTGCCTAAGGGCTCGAAAGCACCCAGTCCTTTTTTTTCAACAGGATAAGGGGGAACTTCAAAAAAAGCTTTTACTGCCCTAGAAAGTTAACATAAAAGAGAGAGAGAAGTGCATTACCATGATTACGTCTTGGAAAAAAAAATCGTTTACGACCGATGGCCTCGGGGAGGTACTAACCACCATTTCACACGGTAAAAAAAAAATCGTTACCTGAATGATGATTCCAGTGAAAAATAAGGCTAATGACGAATTTTTAGCATTTTTGTGTGAAACCGAAGAAGAACATGATTAGAATCACGAACGCTAATCACAATCACGAATTCAAATTTCCATCATTACAAAGATGATCCAAGATTTACGTGTGAAAAAAGCCCTGTAAGTTGCGTTGAAAAAACATTTCAAGTAATCAGAGGAGGCATGCATTTATTATAAAAGAAGAGAAAATAGAAGAACGTTTTAACGTGTGTTAAATGGGGAAAAGGGATATATCAATCTACATTGAACGTTTTAAGTGTGCTTCGTGATATGTTTATCAGATTGCCTAAAATTCAATGTCTTTATTATCACTTTATTTGCCTGCACTATCATCCCGAATCACCCCTCCCCTCTCTTCGTTCCATTTATACGCGCCTAATTGAGATGCAATTAATATATTTAAAAACATTCATACTTTAGCTCATGGTGAATGATTTGACGGTTTTGATACAATTCAACCGTTGACTGAACTTTCATTTGCAGGTTTGATTAATACAATGAAATTGCTGCTTTTTTAAGGATATAAACATAAAGGTTCCAAGGGCGTTTTACCCTTTTAAGTGAACACGACATTTTTTACTCTTCGTCGAAACAAATTTGTATCATAAATGTATTTATAATCTTTTATGCATTTAATTCAAATTTCATGTTTACTTATTTAATAAATGCAAATATAATAGTATATGACAAGATTTCGCCCAAAATTAATTTTGAGCTTCGAATCGACCTTGAAAAAGCGTATCCTAAACTTTAAAATGATAACTTGTTAAAATTAATCAACTATATCCCACACAAACACTTGATTGAATTCAGAAGAAATTCAGTGAGAGCTTAAAAAAAGTCATAAGAAAACAATTTTGAAAATCGTGGTTCATTCAAGCATGAGATCCGCACATCTCAGTGAATCATCCAAGTAGTCCGGAAATAATGTAAAAAAAAAAAACAAAAAAAAACTCTGGTATCTCGTCTTTTATTCGACTTTATATAACTTCAAGTTTTGGCAGTATGAAGAAAAATTACTCTCTCAAACAAGCTTATATAATTTTCTCTTACTTTTTGAAGACCAAATGATTATATTGGCTTTACACAGAGAACCTTCCCATACGAAATCATGTATGTAAACATACTACTATCACATTATGCAGTATGCCATATACAACCATTATTATAAACATATAAAGGACCCATCACAAACGCCCTAACCTAGGGGCATATATATATAACAAGTACAGTGACCACCGATTTCGCTATAGACAAATTTTGATTGCTTTAACATCAGATTCTGATATTCTTAAAATAATACAATTCTATGTTTGTTACATGAGCCCTGTCATATCGTAAATTTGTGTAAAAACTGTTGAATATCGGACATGTCCGGCAACCAACGGGTCGCCCCAAGTCCCAGATAGATGGAAAGGGTATACTTGACGACTCATAATTCACAGACTTGTTCTTTTCTGGCATACCCCCCAAACCAAGGGCGGACAATGATGCTGTCCAACTGTGTAAGTTTTCCAGGAATTGAAAACCAGGTAAGACGGATCTCGCACAATCCTAATTTCGGGTTCTGGTAAACTGGGTTCGATTACCATTTGGTGCGATTGTGCCCCGAAGGTTAGGCATTTGTCCTCATACATCAGGTCCCTCGGAGAGAACCTTGAGCCTTCGGTCTAACGCGAGGGCTCGGTTCAGTGCTTAAACGCGTTCATACTTCCTCATCAATCAGGTATATAAATTCCATAAATTCGTAAGTTATCAGTCACCTATACAGCCTTGACAACATAAAGTGGTAAGGACGGTGGGTTATTTTTCAAAGTTTAACTTTTAAGAAAAAAAAACCCTGATCAATACAAAACAAACATTGTTACTTTTATTCATGTCTTCTCAAAAATTCGCAATGATGTTACCATGACTAGCCACATTGTCGGTGCGTGTGCATGTCTTTGAGGGTGTGGGCCCGTGTGTGTTAAGCCCTTTCAAATCTTGGATGATGCATTGCTTGATGCATTATTCGAGATCAGATAAAGATCCTAGAAATTTGTTAATGCATATCTCATTAAAAAGGAATGTGCTCTTCTAAGATATGTTCCTCTCGCCCCCCCCCAAAAAAAAAAAAATCGTTATCGAAGCTTAATAACCACGCCATTTTTCTTTCTTGCTTGCTTTCTTTTCCCGCCAACATGCCTGGCTGAAATAACGTCAGAGATCGATCATTCCCATACAGCTAGGGTTTTCAAGGATAAGACGACTTAAAACCTTACTTCAAAATATCTTTTATATGCAGATCTATAAATCATTTCATCTACTATCAGATCGAGATTGAAAACATTAATGGCGGGGAGAACTTGCTTTCCTCTTTTAATAAATAATTCTCAGGAAATTGTACAAGGAAACCTCGAGGACGCACAAACTGACTCTACTTTATCACAAAAAAAATCATTGAAATTTATTTTATATACATGTATAGTCAGTGAAACTAATCGATATGGAATACTTAAAATGCATCTTATCTTCGATCCATTCGAGTTTAATAGACTTAGTCCATTAAGTGCAGCAGCAGTGATGATAAAAATAATTTCATGAAAGTTGAAAAGAAAATATCGAAGAAAATATTCAACATGAAAAATGTAGGGGCGGCAGTCCGATTCGGAGTAGGGTAGAGCCAGTTGGGGAGGGGGGAATCATTGAAAAAAAAGATGAAAATCGTAGGCGTAAGAATGGCAGGTAAGTAGTGAAAAGGGGGTATAGGGCCGCACATAGGCCTGCTAATATTGTCATTATACGTTAGTGCCCCCGGAAAGAATGTGTCGTATAATGCTAAAGAAAATATATAGATAAAAACACCCATGTACATTTGGCGTTCAATCGACTACATGTACTCCGTCAGGAACATTGAAACGTTTAATGACGTAACAGGGGCCGCGGAACGATTCAAAAGTTTTTGGGGGTCTGACCAT
Organism: Lytechinus variegatus; assembly: GCF_018143015.1. NCBI lineage: Eukaryota > Metazoa > Echinodermata > Echinoidea > Temnopleuroida > Toxopneustidae > Lytechinus > Lytechinus variegatus. The sequence goes on along the minus strand of NC_054755.1, from coordinate 11,102,014 downwards.
GCAAAAAAATTACAATCAGATGGTAATTTTCTTCTTTTTTTACACGGTTTTGGAAAAAGGGCGGGGGGCTGAAGCCTTCTGCGCGTAACTCAAATGAACATTATGCGTGGCCATGGTTGTTTTCCCTGTAATTACAAAGATTTAGATTTTTACACGGTTGGTAGTTTTCAACACGAACATATTCCGGATTATTTCAAGAGTGAATAATAACTGTTATGAATCCGCTATTTCGATATTTACACAGAAAAGGCATGCAAGGATGAATGATCAAGAAATCATTGAATTGAAAACATGGTCTATATAAAAAACAGAGATGTTCAGGTTTTAAAAACAAAGGAAGAAACAAACAAGGGAATTTGGAAATTTTGAAGAACAGGAGGTGAGGCAATGCATATTACGTCAATATTCTATTAAAAGTCCAGCTATGAGACGATCCATTTTGACATGTTTGTTTTAGTTTCAAACCCCTTAAGTCAAGTAAAACTCAAGGCCTTTCTTGATCTAAATTAAGTTAAATGGCGAGCATCTCCCATTATGCGAATATTGAAAAGTAATGGTCTTTGTCTTAATATAGTTTACTTCATCCTGTATGTACCCTGGATGAAAATTTTTCATCAAATCAATACATATTCCTAGCATGGCTAGCAGCGGAATCAAACTATAGGTGATATTACCGTTCCCTGGGGAACACCTGCGGGTCCACTCGCCAGAGAAACATTGGTGTGATATCGTTGCAACGTGCTATTCGAACAAATGTATCTATTTCAAGCATGTAATGAGTTATTCGATCAACTTGAAAGTCTGCAAAAAGAGCTTCGAAACAAAGATAAACAGTAGGAAGGGAAATTATTGAAAACATAAATGAAAAATGATGAATTGCCAACAAAAGCTACACCGCAGATACTCGAAAGCATTTGCCACAATCAAAGCCACCAATTATTTGTAATTAAACATTCATGTGCACTAATTTGAAGGCTGATAGAGTAGATTTAATGGCATCATTTCTCAAACTTCTGAAATACTATTTGCCCAACTTCGTCAAAAGGAAGCAAGTAACAAAAGAGCAAATCAACAAAAACGAGGAAGCGAAATGTACCTGTCAATTACATGGATGTCAATGCATTAGCATGAGTGTTTACTAATAACTCTAAGCTGGATAAACGTAGCTGGTAAGAGAAAATTAATTTAAAAATAATAAATGTCAGTTTCTATTACAATTGCACTTACTTCCTTTTTTTAAAGTAGGGAAGCATTAATTTGACCTTAAAATTTTGAAGAAATTCGTGTCATGAAAAATTGAATAGAAACGTCTCCTCTCAAACGCTTGTCAATTACTGTAATTCCTGTCTATCATGTTCATAGTAAAATATTTAGCATTGATAATTATGTAACATTATCTATACCACTTTCCTAAGCGCTTTTTTTGTTCCTATAATACAGGGAGTGGAATGCATTAATACAGATGGATTTTATTTTTCAGCATTTATAAATGCATTTGCAGAAAAAATACACTGTAAAAACTGCAGTGTTAAAATTGACACATATTGATGTTAATAGAGGACCAAACCCTGAGGTGTTCAAATTACACCCTAGAGATTAAACATAACACTAAAGAGTGTAAATTTAACAAAAATGGTGTTGTAATAACACCTATAGGTGTAAAACTAACACCACCAATTTAACACCGGTGTAAAATAACTGGTGTGGTCCTCTATGTACACCGGTTAACAACACAGTTTTCGCTGTGTACAACATAAACATGTATCATACTTCCTTAACAGATCCTTGCGTTTGTTCCCATTCAAATGACAAATCACAATTTGAGTGTAATAGAATACAAAAACCTACCAAAATGGTGATATTTCATAAGTTGATTCTTTATTATCAAATATCATTTTTACATTTTTCAAAGGAAATCTAGACGTACATAATAATCATTCAATTCATCTACCAAAGTATGAATGAACACACCATTTTATTTATGAAAGTATCAGTGTTTTCATTTATCAAACATATCAGAAAGGTGTTTAGTATGGCATTATAGCTAGTTTCGAAAGTTCAAAAGAAAAAAAAACTTGTTGACACAAAGTTTGAAGCAAGTGCCAATGCAGAACATATAGTTGGATACTAGCTGTCTTTTATTAACCCTTCAAATAGAAGGCTAATAATATCTTGTACAAAGGTAATTAAAAACAAAATGCATTAATGTTGAAAACTTTGTTTTCATCAAAGAGAGTTTTGCGCCTAAGGGAGCATTATGCCTCCAAAACACTATAATCTGCCCCCTAAAAGCCCACCCCCCCCGCACCGCCACTGGCTCGTTACGGCACTGTCCCCTGAGGAATATATAAATGTACTTGGATGAGAATGAATGAATAATCGAACAAGAATTCTAGAAATAAATCTGATTAAAACGAAGAAGCATTTACGTTGCTTGAAAGTACGTTCATATCTACTGAAGATCGTAATAACAATTTTTCTTTGATTCAAAGCAGGATCCCGTCTTACAAATAGTTACGATTGATCAAATCAACCACAACTTATGGAAAGCCAGACACGCGAATGTCTAAAATATGTTTGTTCAAAATATCTTCTAGATATGCTGTATAATCATACAATCACTGTTTTCTTGACAATACAGTTGATTCTCCTTGTTTTCAAAGGACAATAAGCAAATTCCACAAATAAATTATGTCATCGATGGATTTTCATATACTTAAGGTTCATCGAATCAATCGTAACTCTTTGTAAGACGGGACCAGAAGTTTATGGTATTAAGAAGGCAGCAAAGTAGAACATTGAAAGCCATCATATACACAGCAAAAAATGTGGTGTTAACCGGTGTACATAGAGGACCACACCAGTTATTTTACACCGGTGTTAAATTGGTGGTGTTGGTTTTACACCTATAGGTGTTATTGCAACACCTTTGGTTGTTACATTTACACTCTGGTGTTATGTTCAATCCTTATGGTGTAATTTTAACACCACAGTTTATACAGTGTAGCATCATCAGACATCTTTCTACCCTTCAGAAGGACTTCAGGCTCTGGCTCGCATGTAACCAAGCATTCGAGGAGAAGAATAGAATGGAGTCCCCGGTTTTTCGCGATACGGAAAACGATAAAAATTTACACAGAATCCAGGAAGACCACGAATTTCATGCAATTTTACGGAAAACGTGATTTTTCAGACTATAAAAATCTTCAACACAAAGAACGGTAAAAATCATGACAATAAAAGCAAAATCCCCCCAAAATCTATACGTTTCATAAGTGAATGATCGTTCCATTAAACCTGTTTGCAGTATTTACTACAATAACATTTTCATTATGAACAATTACTTTATCATAGAATACAGAATATGTCTTCGATCAAAAAAAGGACAAGTATAGTTAAATGGCTAATACTTTTCCATTAAAATACAAAACACCGCCCCAAGTAAAGATTGATTCATTGATATTCCGATCTTCCCATTTACAACTTATACCTTTTACCGTGCTGCTCTCAAATTGCACAAAGATTCCGATAAATTGTTAATAAATCCTTACAGAGACATATAAAATCCTTATGGGTGTACTTTGCATGTTTTGCCCTAATCCCGAATATATTTTTATCATAGGAATATAACAAAAGTAGGCTTTATTCTAATGGCACACTAAACCCCTGAAAGGGGGTCACCGTACAGTGATGTTGAAATTATAGTCTGTATCAGAACGAAGTCATATATATTAGGAGTCATTTGTAATTTTCCTGAACTACTCACGTTTTATTCATAAATTAACTCTCTTTTATTATTAAAACATTCCAAGACACAACTAAACAGCGCTTTGCATAATTTTTTTAAACATTTATAAATCATGATTTAACTTCATCATTTTTAAAAACAAGGTGTTAAGTTTATAAGTGCTCTCAAATTGCACAAAGATTCCGATAAATTGTTAATAAATCGTTACAGAGACATATAAGATCCTTACGGGTGTACTTTGCATGCTTAGCCTAATCCCAAATATACAATGTATATATTTTGATAGGAATATATTTAACCTTTGTTCTGATGGCAAATTGGACCTCTGAATATGGGTCACCATACAAGATGTTAGAATTATGGTCTGTATCAGAGCGAAGTCGTATATATTACGAGCCACTTGTAAATTTGTAATTTTACTGAATTACTCACGTATTACTCATCATTTAACTATCTTTTAATATCAAAACATTCCAAGACACAACAAAATAACGATTTGCATGAATTTCAACGTTTATAAATCACGACTTGACTTTATCCTTTTTAAATTACAAGAAAATAGGAAAATGCTCTAATATTAAAAACAGAGGTGTACATACAAATTTCATGCAATTTCACAAATCATAAATATGATGAATAATTTAATTATATACAAGAAAACTAATGGACACAGCAATGTAACCTGTTCGCTATGATTGCACAATACATACATACTCCGATCTAAATAATGTCTGATATTCATTTTAATAATGGGCATGTGCTCCAATTTCACTCTACTCATTTAAGATTGGTCAAATCAAACAATTTGGCTCGTATCAACTAAAGAAAAAAACATGGTACTTGAAAGATATCTACTCTATCTAAAATATGCGCGATGAATGTCATTCAGCGCTTACATCTTCAGTATGAGCAGGGGCTGTATATTTCACGAGTAATGGTTATGACGATGGGCAAGTGCATGGACGGAAAATACCAAATGCTTGATGTGTAAAATGTCAGCTTAATACAACTGTAGCACTAGAAAATGTAGTTTTCTGTCACTTTAATACCAAGAATATAAACTCAAGTATCAATTTTTCGTGACGATATAGCAATAACAAATCAAAGATAATATCACTCATCTTAAAATGTTAGAAAACGTGAAAGGTGTGGACGGATATTGATTTATATAACAATCTTGATTTATACAATAATCTTCTACTGACGAATAAACATTGTTTATTCAGTACCCTTCGTAACATGATATATTTTATTACATATACACATTTGAATAAATATATACAAGATAAAGTATATCTGTAGAAAAATAAATAGAACAATAACAATCATTATCATAATATAAAAATAATGAAACAATATTCTTGATGGAATTGGAAGCGCAATGGTTTTGAAAGTTCTCTTTCTGCTCAGGAACTCATCCATACTTTAATTCGCAAATCGTCATAGATTGTCAGCTATTCATCCCAATGACAATATTTCGCAGGAAACGGTACCTGCCACTCATCCATAATATAACACGTTGGTAGGGGTGATAGTAAATGCTATTCACATTCCTCCACGTTCCACGATAAGGCTCATTTCTTTTTCTGTATTGGAATACAACAAAAATAGATGGAAGATAAAGGAGACTAGATACACACAATCCGCGTCAATGAGAAAGTCATTTTGCTACATATCAATATTGTTTTGGATGATTGGGTGAAAACAGCTAAAATCTAGGAACGATTTGAATTTACATTAAGATAAAAGAAAAAAAAGAAGCATGATTGAGCAGGGAGGTGCTACATTACAAAAGTTACAGCAGATAACAGAAAATGAAAGAAATAAATGAATCAATTAATGTTTGGTGAAATACATTCATACAAGATAAAAATAATAACAACAATAATAATAATAACAATGATAATAATAATAATATGCGTCATCCATATATCGCTTAATAACAATGATTCTCAGCACTACATCCGTGAAATATTACGCCAGCTTTAGCTTGGCTATACTCTCAACGAGTGCTCGAGCATTCAAGGAATTTCTTCCTACTGGGCGCACATAATACTACACCTCGGTGGAGAGTGGTAAATGTAGATAAACGCCTTGCCAAGTGTTGCATTGGGATTCATACCAGGACCTTGAATCGCATGGTTAATGAATATTAAACCTTTGATTTGGGCATGTCATTAATGGGAATGGTGACCTGGTATGCCTTAAATGATATCAACTCTATTAATCTGAAATTTTCTCAGCAAGTGTATCTGATTTTACATAACCTATATATATATATATATATATATATATATATATATATATATATATATATAGAAGTATACATGTATGTGTTTTCAATGCATTAGATACATTTACAAACGCAGGCTTCTATGAAACAGTCATAGAAAATGATAATAACACAAAAGGGAAGCTAACTACATATTAGGCCTTAAGAGGTTATAGAGAGAGGGGTATTATTAAACAGGCAAACAATAAAAGAAAAATCAAAATCAAATGAAATTAACAGTCATCAGGGGGCCGTTTCATGAAAGTTGTCAGCACTGACAAGTTGTCTTTCTCCGACAGTTACCATAGTAACAGTCAGAGGCTAGTGCCTGTCAGCCAAACAAACCCTGGGATTTCAATGAAATTGTCAGCACTGACAATTTAGTCAGTGCTGACAACTTTCATGAAACACCCACCTGATTTGTGATTTTGCAAAATATTGCGGTTGAATAGTAACATATGAAATAGAAGGACTGATGATGAAGTAAGTGATCTTCCCATTTTGTGAAACTAAACTGACTCCAATTAATTCCTTGCTTCATGAATTGAAAAAATAGAGCTGACTACCCTCCGAATGTGTGAGACCATAAGGCATATAACTTAGATGTGTTACACAGGATATATGTACATTTATGGGGAAACAAATGAAATACAGTTCATCATTAGAATACGAAACTTGGAACAAAATCATTAATTCACTCACTGCGCGATTCAACATTCCAAGATATGTATTTTAATCATTTGAGATTTATAAGCAATCAGGATTTTAATCAGAGTTCAACCGATGGCCACTACTCACTCCCGATTCAGATTGACCGTATATCCGTGTATTTAAAAATGTACAGAAAATCACTGCACAATTCAACATTCCAAAATGTGTATTTCAATCATTTGAGATTTATAAACATTCAGGATTTCAATCAGAGTTCAACCGATGGCCACTGCTCACTCCCGATTCAGACTGACCTCCTATCCTTGCATTTAAAGGTCAAGTCCACCCTAGAATTTTTTTTTTAAATTAGTGCACACCTAGTTACCAATAATGCATATAGCATATAGCATTCCATTTATTTGAAAGCAGGATAAAAGAGCATTGTAGATTAAATGCCTTGCTCACGGGCATAGATGCCGTGGCCGGAGATCGAACCCCGGACTTTCCATGTATAACCAGGCGCCTTAGACCACTCGGCCACGGCACCTCTACAAAATTGTTGATTTGAATCGATAGACAAAAATTAAACAAACATAACGCTGCAAATTTCATCGAAATCGGATGTAAAATATGAAAGTTATGACATTTAAAGTTTTGCTTAAACAGTTAAATGCACAACTCATCGATATGCAAATGAGAGAGTCGATGATGTCCATCACTCACTATTTCTTTTTTTTTTTTTTTGTTTGAACAATACAATATTTCAATTTTTACAGATTTGATAAATAAGGACCATCTTAACTTAACCATAAGCTGTTAAAATATGGTAATTCCACATGTTCATAGAGATATAAAACTTTGTTTCACTTGACAAGGAGGAGAAAATTAGAATATATATTTCATATAATAAAATACAAAGGAAATAGTGAGTGGGTGACGTCATCAGTCAGCCAATTTGCACACCGATGGATGTGTATATAACTGTTTTGTGAAATTAAGCAAAATGTTATAAATTTCTTATTTACATCCGATTTGGATGAAATTTTCAGTGTTATGCTTGTTGGATTTTTCTCGTTTTTTTCAAATCAATTTTATGTTGGGGTGGACTTGTCCTTTAAGAGTATTCAGAAAATCAACCAACTTTTCAATCATCTTTCCGAAGGTTAAATCGGATCACCACGGGAACATTGGCATAGATTATAAAATGTCATACCCAGATCTAAACACATCAACAAACTCAAGAGATTTGCCAAATTGGGACAAACAGCACCTGGATTGAGTGCAAAACGAAGAAAATCAATAACTTGTTGTATATTTGTTTTTTTGTTTTAGTCCGATTTTCTAGAGGCATGAAAGCCACCTGGCAGAGGAAATCAATAACCTTTTTTAAAAAAAACAGAGAGAAGAAAAAAATGTTTTCTGAATCCCAGTTATCATGGTTATGCTAGTGCGCATTTAAAGGTAAACTATTTTACAGAGACAGATCAAATTCAGTTTAAATTCATTTTAAATTTAACAATAATAATGTTGATACTGTTTAGTCAAAGGAACATTTCTTAAATACGTATAAAAAAAATACCTCAATAGTGGTCACACATGACCGATCATGAACAATGAAACTGAAGCACGTCGTGTGTGAATGTATACCCACTCTCAACCAGAGATCATTTCATTTCGTTTATTTCCATTTTCAACAATTACAGTTTCTTTTGTACATGTTGACATATATAAATAACAAAACATATTTCAAATATTCCTGTACACAAAATTATATTCAAGACTATTACATATCAGGTTGGAAATGAAGGAGGCTGCTAAAAAGCGGAGCTTGTAGAGTGCAGCCTCCTAATAAATATTCCTGCAGTTGTTAAGCATATAAAAATTAAAATAACAACTTGAGCATGAACCAGTTAAATTAAAAGGAAATATGGGAAATTAAAATAGAAAAGGAAATAAGAAAAAGAGTGATTAAAGGTCTCCAGAATCCTGCCACAGCACTCAGTGGAAGGGTCAGAGTAGATAAAGTAAATGCCTATGAGCTTACCTTAAAATGCTTGGTCATTGTAACCTTACTTAATCTCGACTATTATTCTGCATTTAGAATCGACTTGATATCAAATTTCAGTTTTACCCATCTACATAATTTATGTATGGTGACCCATACATATCAGGCATCACAGTTGAGACAAAAAGCTGAGCTTTGTAAAATGTGAAAAAAATAATAAAAATGGTGAAGAGCTACGCACATTGTCCCTAGAAGCTCATAGGGCTGGCCAAAATCATACAGGATGATATTGGCCTGAACCTCACGCATTTGGACTCTCGGAAATGGATGAGTACGCAACCTCACGCGTCAACATGTCACTTGCAAAACAAACACCCCAACACAGTCATCATAGAATGAACGTAATGATGAATATTTTTATAAGTCATATTCTAATCAAAATTAAAATGATTTTACCTGGCGATACATGATATTGATCAGTGCACGGTAGACGATATTCAACCATCATTAAATAGGGATTCATCCATGGATACATGAAATAATTTGTGAAAAATAATTCATGAAATATTACACAAAGATACCGTGGTATATACATGTACCTGAAAACTGGTTTACCTTTGAAGTATAGATGGAATTCCTTGTCCGGGGTTGGACTGACATTACTAGTTCCTGGTAAAACCAAGGATGAATAATTCCCTATATACTCTTAAACTGTTGGGCAACATACTGTCCACACAACAATTGGTTAACAAACTTTGGGTAGTTTTAAACCAATACTGTGAAGTTTTCACCCAAAGCACACATTATTGGTTTAAAACTACCCAGAATTGGATTACGAGTGTATACATGTGAAGCCTGATATATTTGTTTTATATGCTACTTTTAATAAGTTAAAACAATGGATCTTGACAATCAAGTTCTTGTTCATGTACTCGTAGTTCATTCTTTTTAATCTGAACCAAAATATAGATAACGCGCGGCGCTGACTGACCTATTTATCCTGAAGCCAAGCGCTAAGCGGAACACAGATTAGTGCCTGCACCGTCCCTTCACGGGATTTGCCCGGTAGAGACACCTCGCTGACCGGTGCGTCCGAGAGATTGCATGATCTGTGACGTCAATGATAGAATAGTGCAATATTCCATCACTGACGTCACAGAATTGTAAATTTTTCTTCATTATCGCAAAACAGTGAGAATATGTTTGGTCACATGATGCTATTTAAACCAATCAGCATACAGGATTTAATTATGTAGGATACAAATGAATATACACATGGAATATTACATGATAAAATTTATGGTATATATTCATTCAGTGAAAATAAGTGGACATTACTTCTTATGTCTGAAATAATATTTGATACATTCCATGCATAAATTCACAAGAATTTCTTATCAGAGAAATGCCAACATGTGACCTCATTGAGTCAACATTTCAAAATCTATACATCTAATATTGTTTAATGAATTTGCATCAAACCTTCACAAATACACTTCTATTATCTGACTTAATGAAACAAAAAAAATCTGTCATGTAATATTTCTTTTTAATAAAAGACAAAAATTGTAGTCTATTAAAATAAAGAAGTACGTTTAAGAGCGAAACGTACATACATGTACAATATCAAGTTAAAATATTGAAGATTAAAATATAAACAAAATGAAATAAGGCTGAACTAATGATAAAAAGAAAATATTTTAAAGGTGGTGAAATAGAATGTTAAATTTAGAGTTGCTAATCTGTTATTGGATGGTCATAACTTCAATGTTCCTTTTGTTCTGATAAGGAATTGGTCGAACAGAGGTGACCATGTTCTGTTTCTGCTTAGGCTTAAAAAGAATTTATTTCTAGCCATTTCTAGGTGGAGTTACCCTTCGTAAAGCAAGGTTACTCTTTGTACATGTACTTAGACAAAGAAATTGTGTTTTTTATTGTAGAGCAGACAAAAATCTACATTTCAAGTAACTTGAGATTTACCCCAGAGATTTCCAAAGATAAACAATGATTTATTGGACTATTTTCCCCCATGAATAACAAATAAAACACCAAGAAGGAACAATAGCCATATATTGTGTTAATTATTGATATTTTTAAGGCTAATGACCGGCAAAAGCTCTCTCTCTCTCTCTCTCTCTATTGAAAGGTATAAACCCTTGAAGCTAAGACTCATTACCCGGTTATCAATAATAAATTAGTTTAATAAAGAATATGTAATATGAAAAATTCACAAAGCACCTGCACTGAAGGGTATCAAAGCAAAAGCATAATCTATGCATAATTTAATGGCTTGTCGTGCTTCCTGAAAAATCTAATAAATGTATTTCTCCAAGGCATCTATAAGATTTGAGAGATTTTGAATCACACAAGAAAATAACAAACAACTTCATTGTGACGATCTGTTCCCAACTTTATGAAAAAAATCAAATATTTATGATTCATAATACAGGAAGGAACAGTAAAGCTAAAATAGCCACCAGAAAAACAACTTCTCACAAGTTTTTTGAACCTCCGTAACGACAATGCTGAGCCGGAACATAAATAAATCGTACGATAATAATCTGAGATATGAATAATTGATAATCCAACAGAACCAGAGTCATATTTAACTGCACCCAGTGTTGTAGGATCCGAGCAGTCCAAAATCACCAGAAAGACATGAAAACTACATAAAATAAACTCCAAAAACACTCTCCACTCTTAAAACAGTAATTTTTTGCATCAAATCGCTTATTCCAAGATTTTTTTTTTATTTGAAACCATGATTTCTTTTTCCAGTGGATTCACATTTATTAACTAAAATTTTGAAATAGACAGAACATGGCACATGCAAATGTGAACGAGCAAAGCAAACAGACAAAAACAAATCATGAAAATGTAATCTAATCAGAAAGCAAGAAAGTCAGAAGGTATACGATTACATATAATTTCATAGAAAAAAATGAATTTTGATATTTTGTACAAAAAGTTGTTGAAATTGTCTTTGTTCACTTTCTGAATAACACTACATTTCCAAAATCAGATTCAAAGGTCATAGAATGGCAACACTACATGCATTAAAACCACCTTGTACTGGGGCACTACATGTACTTCAACAAGTGAAAAGTCAAACCAAAAGGTTGGGGCATTCTATTTTGTGCATGAAAAGTAGAACTATTATTTATATACATGTAAAGTTAGTTCCATTCCTTTTGTTTTCTAATTACTCTGTTCTCCTTTCTCAACCGTTTCCATATTATCAATCTGCTTTTCTAAGATAACTTTAAAGGAAAAATAGAAAAAATTTGAAAAATTAGAAATATCATGAAAGCCGTGCAATTGAGCCCTTGTAAAGCCAGTGCTGTATAAGCATTTGTAAATAACCTAACAATATCACTCTCTTTCAGTAATCAAAAGGCAATCAGTGGAGATTCTTTCCAATATTAAGTAGCATCAAGAACTAAATTCTTTGATAAGGATTTTGCCAATGCTTTAGAATGATTTTTTTTCTGCTCATTTTCTGCTTTTATTCAAATCAACTTCATTTCAGGGGAGGCTAACCCTTTAACACATGATGTATTCATCCAATTCTATCAATGTATTGAATAAATTTCAAGATTGGAAACATTTTCTTCACAATGACAATTAAATAAAGAGTCTCATGATACATGTAGGTCCCCACTTCTATCATTAAATGGGGGCACCATACAACAAAATATCATGCTTACACAAGAAACCAAATATTGGCTACATTGACAAGAAACAAGGACATCACGTCTGCTGCGTGCCTGTAACGGCATCATTCTCTATTTCGTTCAATAACTTCACTGAAAATTAGTCTAAATGGCCCTAAATTTCCAGTAAAATTTATTGCTTTCATACAAATGTAAAGCCTACAAACAATCAATATAGAGTACAATCAGTCTTGAGTTTTGCTGAAACGACACAATTCATGTCTCAACTTCATGGAAGGACCCACATACATGTATTTCATTGATGAAATTATTCAGTTTCGAGAATGCAGAGCACACTCGGTATTAAATGTATTGAATTTCATATCATGAATTTGTAATATATGCATGTTAGATGAACTTGAATGATGAACATTTGCACAGCTATTCTTTTGCTCTCGTCTCTCTTTCTTCAATCTTTATTTTCTCTCTTTTCCTTTCGTCAATTTTAAGTGATGTGATCTTAGTGACAAGTGATGTCTTGTCTTAATCCTTTCGATCTTTCGTTTTCAATCTCTGAATATGAAGCTCGTTCGCGAGGTCTGAAGTTAGGATAGGATGGGATAGACATTTATAAATGGCAGCATTTTCTCTTCTCATTCTCCCAAACAATTTACTTTTTAAGATAGTCTGTCCTTGTGCCCCATCGGATGTAGTATTGTGATCAATTTGCAAACTCAAAATAAGATGGATATAAATTCCTATCTCTTTATTCCTCAATTCCTATCTATCTCTAGAGTATTGTGACCCAGTGGAATACTATCTGGACTTTGGAACAGAGGGTCGTGGGTTGAATCCAAGCAGAGCTTAATTTCCTTCAGCAAGAAACTAATCCAAAATGTGCTGCTCTCAACCGAGGTGAAATGGGTGCTGGCAGGGAGTAATTTCTCAAAAGAAGCTGTGAGCACCTGAATCAGTACACTATCTTTATAGCCAGGATGAAATAAGAGCTCTTACAGCACCTAATAAGGTGGATATGTGTGCAATACAAACACCCTATATTGATATTTCTATTATAACAATTCCTTTATTTTGTAATATATATGGTTACGTACCATAACATTGTCTACAGTAAAATATTCAATTCCAGTTTGGGCCACAGCCTCAACAATTTCAAGTCTTTTTAAATTTGCAGTAGGTCAATGCCATTTCTTTGTGTGTGAAATTTGTATGTAAAAGTATGACATTGTTTTCTGCCCTTTACCCTCCACCTCCTTTTTCATAATTTACAAGTCCCCCCCCCCCCCTCCGCTCAGTTTACATTGAAATAAATCAACATAATACATATCCCAATATTTTTCTGTGTTTTTAATCGGTCATTCTATTTTCTTTTTATATAGCATTATCCCCTTAATTATATTTCTGTAATGTGTAGAACCTCGAGTGCAATATTTAATCTTACTATTATGTGCTTATTATATTTTGTTAATTCGTTGGTATATAATTTAATGTATTTTTTCCTTTTTTTCTGTTAACTTTGTATGTGTCAGTCTTCGGATGGATTTACAATTTCTTTCATAATAAACCAAATTGAATTGAATTGAATTGAAAAAAATGCCCCTTTTGTGTTTGTATAACTTGCCTTGTTTTTAAATGTAAGTTTTTGTAAATTTGTATCTCTTTATTGAATGGAACAAATAATTTTGAATCTATCATTATTATTGTTATTATTATTATCATTATCATTATTATTATTACCATTATTATCATCATTATCATCAATATTATTATATTTATTATCATGATTATCAATGCTATTATTATCATTATTATCATAGCTATTGTTAATACACAATTCATTACGAGGCCACCATCAATTGCAAGCTTAATTGCTCACGACGACAGTCTCCTGCATTCATCATTTACTGCTTTTGTTGATAAAATGTAAAGTTCATGCTCACATAATTATTTTGCATTCTTTATGTATAATGACTGTATTGTATATTATGGATCATTTTGTATATAGCATATTTAAACACACTTGATATTATATTGTATTATTTTGAATGCAGTAATTAAGACAAACAAACAAAAAATTTGAGATCAATCTTAGTTTGAGTTTGCTTTGAGACTATGACAATTCTTCATATAAAGTCAGAACCCAACACATAAACAAAATGTCTCACCTTCTTCTTGCCTTTGCCTTTCTTCTTCTTCTTCTTCTTACTGAGTCCTGAACCGAGTTTCATGATTTCTCCGAACGTGTCTCCGTTCATCCGATGAGTTACCGAGACTTTGACGCCATCCAGCCCGGCTTCTTTTCTCGCTCGGAGTCCCTCCATGATCTCTCTCCCCCCTAAATCGCCAATGAGATTGTCATCCAAGTCCAGCTCTTGAAGGCAAGAGGAATTTTCCACTAGCCTGTAAAGGGGGGGGGGGACGGGGAGAGTGAAAAAAAAACAACCCTTACTTATTAATTCTAATATAATGAGCCTTCGTTTTTATTTAATTATGTCGTCTGGGGGTATGGATGTTGCCAGCAGGGTAACGATCTCAAAATGAGTTTGAAAGAATTCAATGAAATTACCACCAAAGTGTTTGTATGCATGAATGAAAAATAAGTGCCAAATAGCTCTTGAAGAAAATGCGAAATTGCTGAGAAATGAGCAAAATAAGCACGGAATTCCATCAAATGTTGGGTATTTTTCAAAACAATATTAATACACTGTCCCACATATATCCTTCTCTGTGCTGGTGATCATCAGAACTGTCGATTTTGAGCTAAGATTTCATGATTTTACAAAGATAAGCTTAATGTACCAGATCTAGATGTATGATATTTTGACAATTAACCTTGATTTAAAAGACTTTCTCATGAAATAATTGTTTTCTGCAACTACTGTCTTTTACCATCAATACAAGTCGACCCCCAAGGTGCAGCTCTAGCAGTATTGGACAGTTTTATGAGGGTCCAACTATTGTGCAAAAACAGTATGGCCCCTGAGCAACAAAGCTTTCCTTTTTGTCAATGATAAAGTTAAAGCACCAGGTAGTGATGTGAAAAAGTGATAACCAACAAAAAATGTTTGAGTACGGGTGAATTAAAGGTGGCAATGCTGTGTGTCATTTTCACCCCTAATTCACCATTGGAATCATATTTTTGTTGGTTGTCATTGTTTTACACAATTACCAAGTAGTACTTTAATATTACCATATAATAAATTGAGGTTCCTCGTTTGTTTGGACAGCAGGTTGAAATTTTTTGTGATTTTTCTATCATGGAATGGACCATGAGCATTTTTATTAGCCAAGTACAATACCCGGTTATCATTTACTTTTACTATTGCCCTGAATTGAAAACCAGTCAAGGACAATAAGCCATGTCAAATGTGGTATATCAGAAATGGTTTCGGAATATTGTCCATTTCCAGTCCATCCTCAGTCAAATTTTGGGAAGGAAAATGGTGAAACTTTGTCAAAAATTACATCAAGTCGATTTCAAATTTACTGCAACTCATCCTGTACATGCATAAATGAATTTCCCAAGTCCTAAAAAACAACCCTCGAAGCACAGGAAAGTTCCTTAAAATGACAAGGTCATGGCTAAAAATTTGATTTGAATGGAAAGTAGAGGTTATCTCTGATTTTTGGCCCGTACACATTTTTCGCGTACCCAAGAATCAAAATATTGTCATTTCTTGCTGAGATAGAGTAAATGGAAAAAAAAAACTTTTCAAAGAATCCCAAGTAAAATGACAAAAATTTTTTTTACCAAGTTCAGCCCAGTCCTATTGACAAGCTTCAATAAGAAAAATATGAAGATAATCAGGATTTGGTGAGCCTTATCAGTTTCCTTAAATTTAACAATTTTGATTTATTATTTTGTTTTTAACTAGAATACATGCATTCACCACAAAATACATACCAAACAAGTCTTACTAATGCAAAAGGTACTTCGCATCTTGATTAACTATGTACATAATTCAGAATTATATTCTTCATCTGACATGTGAATGACATAGGCCATGGGGTTTAATTTCACTCAAAACAAGTTAAACGCAGGTGACAGGCCTGGCAGGTGATACTCCAAAGCAGCTCTGAAGTAGAATTATTATCCAGGATTATGATAAGCCGCCCTAGGGCGCTCAAAGCAATCAAGAAATACTTTGCCAACGATTTTTCTTTTCTCTTCCTTGAGAGAGCGATCGCTATTTAAGGAAAAAATAAAATCCTAGGAGCAAGGTAGATTGTGTGAAAGAAGAAAAATCAAAGAATAAGGTCAGGAAAAGTTGGAGTAAAATTCGACATAAAATAAGGAAGTTTTGAGCATTCAAATGTTGAGATCGCTGATTCTACGGAGAACCTCCCATTGGCAATGCAAAGAAGAACTGTGATGTCACACATGTACACCCATCCCCCTCCCTGTGGACATTGAAACAATCCCTCTAAAATCTCTTTTTCACTCCTTCTAATGGCATTACAAACCCTTCATCCATAATATAACGTCGTGAAAATTATTACATAACCTCTCATGATAAAGCAAACCTGGTCTTGCAATTGACCTCAAGGAGAGCGGTAGATGTACCCTTACCACAGTCAATACTGGTGGGTGTTTCACAAAGCTGTTTGTAAGTTAAGAGCGACTTTAAGAACGCCTGGTGATCCTTTCTTGTGGTAAATGGTATATTCATTGGCGATTTGGTTAAGCGCGTAAGAAAGGTTCACCAGTCATTCTTAAAGTCGCTTTCAACTTATAAACAGCTTTATGAAACGGCCTCCAGGTATCTAAAAATACCAGTTAAATGCATTTATCAATATTATCAAGCCATCCATGGTATAAACATGTTATAAACATAGGAGAATTTTTCCATTTCAAGCTTCCCTTGAACCTTGTTACCTGTGAAACATCAATGCATATCTCCTTTTCGTGAGATTAACAGAGGTATTGTATAAGCACTTTGGTAATTATAGCAAAATTGGAAATCAGAACAAAAAAACCTCATTTTCCAGCTGATGCATTTCAAAAACCCTAAATGCCCCTAGCAGGCCAACAATAAATCTACTGTCCACTGACATAGGAAGCAACTGTGTGGAATGAGTCTCTGTCAATGAGGATAATGTGTCATTGTTTAATGTGGAAATATCACTTGCTTTCGAAATTTCTATATTTCAGAAACTGGAGGCTATGTGACTCCACATTCCTTTAGCATCGCATAGATTGCAGTAACTATCCCAAATCAAGAAAAAAGTCAACTTTGAAAAACAACAGAGATGCCTCCTTTTGTCAATGGGGAGCAGACATCCACATTAAAACACATGGAACCCACACCTGAGACGCAATCAAGCTTTAATTGGAATTGCTTAAGGTGCGGCAGTTTTATGAGGACTATCCAATCCTTCCTTGCTAAACAATAGTGAGGATAGACTGATCCTGGGTGTATAATTACAGTATCATTTTAGTAAAATAAGAAAAATATACAGACAGGAAGGGAGAAAGAGGTTAAGCACTTAAATAGGCTCCTGTTGAAGTGGAATAATAAACATAATTTTACCTCTTTTTTATCATTATCCATCCCCCTTGTATGTATGCTGGTGATTGCTGATGCGGTGTGTATATTTTTCAGTTGATTTTCATAGTATTTTACCTTGTTTTACTGGGGGCTACAACTTACAAGTTCTTATGAAATTTTTAGTAGTTTCTATTTTTCTCTTTTACACATCTTTTTTGTACAAACTGTTTATTATTTTTTTTTGTTAGAAAATGAATAAATTGAACTAAAAATAAAAAATAAAATCAATGCAACACAGCAGTATACAGTATTTGTATTTATTTTGCATCTGAATAAAAACTCTGCTGATTGCAAAAATTAAGTTATAAATGGATTAAACTACCGTACATGCTATACGGTGAAACTTATACAACTCCCAAGAATGTTCTGTAAGCTGATTGGTCCAAATTGGATCACATGTTATTCAGGGAATTGCTCTATTGCATCCAAAATGCACTATCCTGCACTCTGATGTCAGAGTGCAGGATAGTGCGAGGTCTGGAATTATCTATAATTTAGATCAAATATATAGTACTCGGGGCAACTCAGTTACTTGGGGGAGGGGGTATAAAACAAGTAATGCACGCATTCTTGTGTATAAAGGACTTAATGAACTCTTTGCTCGACTTGCCAAATGAATATACTACACTCGGTCCTGCAGACCTCGGTGAGGTATATGCGTTGGCTCTTCTCACACATCGTTCATTATTTGGCTCGGCATGCACGCACTTACATTCTTTATTTGTATACAGTATATAAAGACTGGCCAAGAGAGACAAAAAAGGTCTTTATAAGAAGATGGTCTTTATAAACAGGTTACTGTCACAGATGTTTCAAAAGGGACCAAACTTGAAATGGAAATAAATTTTGTAGTCTATAATGATATATTGTAAATATAACTAAGTCAGGGTGATGAAATGTTATATTCAAACTCTAGCTACATGAAGGCAATATCTGTATAATATCCCTAAGCGCTTCACATTGCTATTATAATTACTATTACATTATTAATCAATTATTCTTATTACTATTAGGGAGGCGCGATAGCTCAGTCGATAGAGCAGGGGTTTTGGATTCCGGTAACCCAGGTTCGATTTCCACTTGGTGCGCTAGTGCCCTTTGGTAAGGCATTCATCCTCATTACCGGGTCTGTCGGAGAGGACCTTATGCCGTCGGTCCTCTGGTGACTTGCTTTCAAGCATTCATGCTTTCTTAGCAATCAGGTAAAAAAATCACCACCAGTACCCTGTCATCAGATCCTCGAATGCCTGCACACAATGTTTGCACTTTCTCCACTCCATTGGGAACATTCCAACAAGGCTTTTGTATCGTACCAGGTACCTATTTAACACCTGGGTGGAGAGTGGCAAAGTGTGGATTGACGCCTTGCCAAAGGACGCTAGGCCATGGTGGGATTCAAACAAACAATCCTCTGATTACAAGGAGAGAGTCAGGTCAGAACTACTAGATATATACCACGATGCTTCCACTTCATTACAGGTTCTTCTTTATCGTTGGCTGCTAAAGCAGGCTAGACTGTATTGCTGTATTACTGCATGACTGATGTGGAGCCTTGTGGCCCAGTGGATTAGTCTTCGGACTTTGAAACAGAGTCGTGGGTTCGAATCCCAGCAATGGCGTAATTTCCTTCGGCAAGAAATTTATCCACATTGTGCTGCACTCGATCCAGGTGAGGTGAATAGATACCCGGTAGGATTTATTCCTTAAACGCTTTAGCGCCTATTAATATGGCGGCTGAGCTACAGCCAGGTTTATGATACCAAGTATCAAAGCGCAGTTGAGTATATGTACATCGTAACTGCACGCTATAAATGGACATATTATTATTATTATAAACAGAAAACAATACTCACGTTCTAAACAATCTCATTGCTATGATAGGTGCGTAGGTCGATCCTTTCCCATACATGTCTATGCCATTGTCTGCTAAGTGTAGCTTGTATATGAGAGGACCTTTCGGGGGAGGGCCTGGTGGCTCTTTTGATTTCTTCTTCTTTTTCCCTACAAGAGAAAAATATATATGCTTGATATTGAAAAGGGCTAAACCACAATGAAGGACTAAATATTCAACTGAGTACAGTATCTGCAAATTAAATTATCTTGAGACAAGACGGCAGCATGCTGCACTTTGAGAAACAATGAGATAGTATGAAATTTGATATACAAGACAAGTAGAGTTTTACTACAAAACATGTCACATTCAGGCAATATTGGCAATTTGAAGGGACCTGCGAAGTTAATTGAGACTATTAAACGTTCATAACTTTCTCATTTAGTAATCAACTTTGATGGAACTTTTTTTTTATCCATGAATTGCTTCTATCTGTCCTCTCTTTTGAATAAAATTGATCACCCCCCCCAGGTTTCATTCTCCTTTGGTGATTGTGATCAATTACGTCAATTGGTAATATACATAAATATAATCAATTAACATGTTACTTTTACCTCACTTGTTTCAGTGGTCTTTTGCCAATTATATGTCTCCTGGTATTGTCATTATTGTTGATATTTTGTTTAATTCTACTGATTTCAATATCAACTCTTCAAACTTTGAAGCAAATTTCAGTGCAATCTTATACATCAACAGAGTCACACAAAGAGTAGGGAAAAAATGTCAGGATCTACTTTGTAGACTTACATCCAGGAAAGGAATTACCTGGGGGCTTGAGGCGATTTCACCCTTGATACACCCAAAAGAGTCCTGGAAAATACCAAAGAGCCCCAGAAAATACCAATTCCCAGCAAAATAAAAGCCTACCCAATGGTGTAGATTTAGAAAACTAATTTGCGGAAAGTACATGTAGCCCCAAAAAATCATTTTTTATAAATTGCCTGATTTACATGGGTATGAACAAGTCGTTATCAGATCAATTGAGTTTACCAGAGATCTCCATTAAATGATCTTCATCTTACAAAGATAAATCATGGCAGAAAAGAAAACTTACCCTTTTTCTTCTTCTTCTTTCCACCTTTCGAACTCTTGGCTGATGAAGGTTTTGACTCGGGGTCATCGAGGGCCGTCTTCACCCTACTCCTTTCCTTTTCTGTCAAAATGGAAAGGGGTGAAAATTATCAATTTCTCATCCAGTGATGGCATTCTCTTGGCTTGTAGGATCCAACATGTAAAATGAATTTAAGTGTAATGGGTATGGGCATCTGATTGTAGTTTGATAAGGGTGGGTGCTGGGGCAAGATGACTTGTCATATCATTTTTTTTATCAATTGAATAACACAACTATTATTATGGAGTTCATGACCACAAATTCTTTTTTCACCAGCATTTTTTTTCTTTATTCATTCCCCCCCCCCCCATTTTTACACTTTTTGAAAAATCATAGGGGGTTGCCTCATTCATAACATCTAGGATGTGCACATCTGTTTTTGTGAAATCAAGCAAAACCTTAGAAGTTCATAACTTTCTTAATTTACATCCAAATTTGATGAAATGTTCAGCGTTATACTGTTTTATTTTGTATCACCTTTATATTGTCTTCTCTTTTTCTGACCTCCATCCCCCCCTCCCTGCTTACCAGCTAACAAAGCCAAAGCTTCTTCATCAGCTTTCTTGATAGCTTCCTGTGCTCGTTGGTAGCTCTCTGCCTCGGCATGGTCCACTGCTAGTCTTATCAATTCAGACACCCCTTCGGCTTCCAGGTTATTCCCATTAAGGTACACCTCCCTGGGGTGGGGCGAGAACAATTACAAATTCAATCAAGTGCCTTGCCCCTGGTTTAATAAGTTCATAGAGCCCAACAATATAAGCTTAGGGGTGTTACAAAAAAATGCAATCAATTGCAATGTATCATTACATCATTACAATTGACAGACCAATATGTCCCAAATCTCTTCATCAATCTTCATATATTCCAAGGACGGCTTGGCAGTTGAATTCATTCCCCTACAACACATTCCCTTTAGCTCCCAACAAGGACATGTTTAAGAATAGTGTTAATTCATATGTCATTAGCTTGATGTAAAACCTTGTACTTTTATATTTTATTATGGTTTTTACATGGCAGTCATGGGCCACTTTTTATCATTTTATGATGGTAACACCAGGCTCATAAAACAATCTAAAAAAAATAAATAAAATAACTACATCTAGTCTGTGTATAATCCTTGTTTAATCCTTGTCACTAGGAGCAGATCAGCAATCAATTGCTTATTTACAATTAATTGCAATATTTATGACTGATTTTTTACTTAAATTTCCTTGAAATTGATAGCAAGGTTCTTGCATTCCCCATTAGTTACTAGGTCAATGGGACACCTTGAGAAAACTTTCTTTATTCAACCATCGCAAAATTTTACCTAGTTTTGGTAAGCTTTTGATTGTCGCACCTTCATCGTAGCTGGCACTGTTACTGGAGCAGCATGACCAAGCACTTCAGTCCTAATACATGTACTCCAGCAACAATGCAAGCTACAATGAAGTTGGGATGAAGCTTGCAGCCTCACAAGCCAAAGCTGGCCCTAGAATAGTTACAATTTTGTGATTGTGGAAAAAAAGAAAGTTTTCAATTTGAAATAATAAGGGATCACAAGACTTCTCCCATGTCAATGTGATTCCAAACAAATCAGACCTTTCCAGGAACGGGTGCTTATGATATCTTGAAGTGATATCATTTCTACTTTACTTTCTCTGGCCGGCTACAAAGCATAATTCATTATTTTCAAAAATACATGGCAGCATATGATCGCAGTGTGATGCAGCTTTATGAACGCTTCAACTTTAATGGTACAAGTAGTGGAATGGCATGAGTGAAATGATAAAAGATTTTTTCACTAAATAGGAAGATGCCCTATTAAACAAGACGAACAATATTGTGCAACATAGCAAAAAGAGGAACATTCATTATTTGTGTAGTGCATCACCTTGAGAGTTTGTGAAAAGTTAAGTAATAAATAGATGAATATATAGAATATAAAATAAATTCATTACTACATTTATCCATGAATATTAGGAAAGAATTATCAAAAGCAAAAAGCAAAAGCCTCAGCTTCAGGACAGGCTAAAGGTGATACAAGTATGCATCACATCTGCAGCAATGTGCATTTAGCCTGGAAGCATTTTGGATATTGGATGGTCTGTGTCCAATGGGATGAATAGAGAGAAAGCAGCGAACGAGATTCGCATACCAGTTGACTCGCCATGTGGGTCAACGCCGTCATCTGCCATGTTCACTACAGATATGAATATGTTCCTAGGAGAGGACGCTAAATGGAGTCCCGGTGTAGTGGTCCACCTGCACTCCCCCCCCCCCCAATCAGTTATATCGGGAGAAGAGACCTGCGGGTCATGGCGATTCAGTTTGCCTTTCGCCTCCCAGGCACAGGTGAGGCCAAACAAATAATAAGTTAGATTTCACTCGACACATACGTATACGTACACGTATGTTCGCATGAAATAGTGAGATGGCGAGCAGGCCATGTGCACGTCATCTATTACTTAGAACCACAAAATGAGGGTGGCAAGGTTCTGAAGTAAAATGTTCTGTTCTCTTCATTTATATTTGTCTTCTCAATTCTGATAGTCAGCCAGGGTAAGGACATGACGTATACGCAATGCCTTAAAGTGAAGCCCCCTCATACCAGCAGTCCATGTCAATCTACGCCTCTAAAACTCTCTAACATTGCACGTTCAGCCTCCCATTTGAACGTGGACAACAAGCCATGTAGGTGTATAGTATGAACATACCTGATGGCTGTTGTTGAGACCACCTGACCCAAGGCTGTTCCGCTCTGTACTCCAAGGTCACAGTAACATAAACTAAGACTTATCATGGTCTCATTCTTCATTAGACCCTTACATATTCCAATGCAGCCGCTATCACCAATCCTAAAAGGGCAGAAGAGAGAAAAAATGTTTAAAAAGTCCAAATAAAATTGAAAATTTATATAGTATACAATTACAACAGTTCCTTCTTTCTTTTTTTCATTTAGGTGAGAGTCCACTGAATGTAGATTGTTGCACACATATTCATAATGTAACTTTTCTAATGGAATTGAAATCAATTCAAACTGAAATTTGAAACTTGAACACTAAAAGACCAATAAACCTAGAAATCTATGAATTTTTTTTTAATGCAGCGAACTGTTTAAAAGATTCATGCAAAATCCAACAAAGTCAGCAATTAGCAAAAAATTAAACTACAATCAAGGGAGAATTCATTAGTGTGATACAAATTCATGTCTGGAATGTTGTGGGGTAACATCAATTGGGATAAATAGTCCTTGTATGGAAAATGGAGTTGGATATGATTGAAGACAAGTAATATGGAGGCAAGTAATGCTATCAAGGTATACTGTTTTTTGTGAATGGTGACTATATGATGACAGAGGTGGTGAAGATGATTAGTGACAGTGATGATAGAGATATGATGATGACAATGATGGTGGTGATGATGATGATGATGATGGTGAAGATGAAGAAGATGATGATGATGAAGATGATGGTGATGATGATAAAGATGATGATGATGATGGTGATGATGGTGATGATGATGGTGATGCTGAAGATGGTGATGATGCTGATATTGATGATGGTAATGATGATGGTGATAATGATGGTGATAATGATGATGAAGATTATGATGGTGATAATGATGATGACAAAGATAAAGATGATGATGATGATGACAACGGTGATGATGATCATCATCATCACCACTAGTTATTCTCAAGTCACTTCACAAAAGTTCAATGAATGTTTGACCTACTCATTATAGTCCAGGGAGAGAGTGGTGAGATTGGTTAACCCTGCGCAGTTCCTGAGAAGTCTTTCAGCTGCATAGGATTCTATACTACAGTCAATGAGCTCTAACCTTGAGATGGGATAGGGGCCTTTCTCCATCATTAAAGCCTGCAGTGACAATCATTGAGAAAGAAAATCAGTTTAAAAATCCTGTGACAGATTTGAAACTAACTTCTGAATGTTTCCATGGTAAAGAATGAATCAGTATAGAGGTCTTACAGTACACCATGTACTCTTTTGTTGCCTTTTTTTGGTCCTGAAAAGGACTACATAAACTTGACATTAATAATATCTTTCTTCCTCAAACATATTTATACATCTAACAAATATGTGGCACATTTTATTCTCCTGAAATAATTATTTTTCTTCAGATTTATAAAGTGGATTGTGAACATTTAGGGTTATAAATACATTACTTCATATCTATATGAATAATTTAAAAATAATGATAATAATTGGCATTTATATACCGCTTTATCAATCTACGACTGTTCAAAGCGCTTCACAATAATTATTACCCGGTCACTGGATTTATAGCATTCCAAGCAGTCTGTTAGGCGCAAAGTTGCTAAACCAACCACAATGACGGTTGTTTCCTACCGGTTCCCAATTAGCACCTGGGTGAGAGTGGCAAAGTGTGGATTAACGCCTTGCCAAAGGGCGTTAGGCCATGGTGGGATTCGAACACACGACCCGACAAGGCGAGAGTCAGAACCGTTACACCACGGCGCTTCCACAATTTACAGATATGCATAAGTTCTACCAAAACACCACAATAGATGTGTCAATTCCATAATCCTGACTGCCGAAGGGGGGGGTACAAATGGACAGTCAGAAGTGAAGCTAGGGAGTAAGGGGGCACATCACCGTTTCCACTAGGCACAAGAGATGAAGAAAAGGAATGCCACTGGCAGTACTGCATGCATGATTTATTCAATGGAGCAGCTACATGTACATGTATACAGACAAGACTTCAAAAATTTTGGATTCTGGGTTAATGATATCTCGGTCATGAAAGCTGCATCTATATCTCACTTCTGCTACACTACCAAGGCAAAGATGAAGTGGACATGTTGATAAACAACAAAGAAATAAAATGAGGGCAAAACACGCAAGATAAACTAGATAAACATGTAAGATGAACAAAATAGAAAAAAGATGTCAGAATCATTTCAGGCCTGACACTGACAGATAATTATCTTTCCCTTCAGTATGGTACTCACAAGATTGGCAACATCTGCATGCTTGAGAGGGATGTCCCATACATGAAGTTCTTTGATGTACTTGAATCTTTCGGCTCGGATGGCTAAAATCAGCGGGTCAAGCTGGACGTTTGTCAAGTCTGGGTCCTCAAAGTCTGGTATTGGCTCCAAAATGAACTGTAGGAAGAGCAGAAGATCTTTCAAATTTAGTCATCCTACCAAAGCTGCCCACTATATGTACAAAGGCATTAATAATGCAGCTTCAAAATGTGAGGATTAGCAATTAGAACATTTGCAAAATTCCAGTGGGAATGAAACCACTGGCAAGTTATTTATTAAGGTGACCCAATGGTCTACATGTACATTCAAAGTTAGTCTATTCTCCCTCTTTGCTGTGCTACACATAAAAAAAATAATCATGTTTCTTTTCACTCTTTATGCAACAAAAATGTCAATCTATAATTCATTTGTCTTCATAACTGCCAAATAATACTAACTGGTTCAATGAATTACTGCGCAGAACCATTATCACATCACAAAATGAACCCAAAAGATAATGCTTCTCTTGATTTAATCATTGTGCAAGTGGATTGGGAGTTGTAAGTCCCTTTCCACTAACAGTGGCGGACCGTGACCCGGAGGAGACAAAGCATATTAGATTGTTCACAAACAATACAGTGCCCCTCCAATCCTTTTCTCAATCCTTTTCTCCTCCGGGTCAAGGTACACCACTGTCCACTAGCACACTAATGATTAACAAAGAGTTGCACAATGCACTACATAAGCACACAAGGGGGGCTGGCACCTTGTCTTAAGGGGAAGTTCACCCTGACAAAAAGTTTATTGTAAAAATAGCAGAAAGAATAATACAAAATATTGCCGAAGGTTTGAGAAAAATTCATCAAATAATTAAAAAGTTATTAGAATTTCAATTATTTGATTTGTGACGTCATATGCGAGCAGCATTCCTACATAGCGAATGGTAAAAAATCAACGAAATGTCATTTTCGCAGAAAATTGAAAATGGTTTTCACTGTAACTTTTGTATAATCGTTTGACACCCGATCATGAAAAGAAAACAAAATTAAGTCATCAGGAACCATACAAAATTTGAAATTCATACATTTTATATTACATAACACATGGGGCAGCTGCTCGTTTATGACGTCACAAATCCAAAATATTGAACTCTAAGAACTTTCTTACTCTTTAACAGATTTTCCTCAAACCTTCACCAATATTTTTTACTATTTTTTCTGCTATTTTTACAACAAAGTTTTCTTCAGGGTGAACTTCCCTTTTTATGAGATATCAACATTACCTTGACTGAAAGTCTGTTGTCCTCATAGCAATCTTTGAGGAACTTCTTGAGACCAGGACAGACGGCAGAGTTCTTGGTTTGACACTGGGCCATGTAGACCCTCTGGAGTCTCTTGACAACGTCAGCAGGATTCTCCAGCATCCCCTTTGGCTTCTTGCTCTTCTTCTTCTTTCCTTTCCCCTTCCCTTTTCCTTTCTTCTTGCCGGGCATGGTTCAGAGTCTTGATCTGCTTGTAAGGGTTTTATATTCAACGCAGAATGGAGGGTTGCTTAATTTTTGAAATTATCTGAAGAAAGAAATATTTTAAAAATGCATTAAATTGGAATATATATGGATATGGATCATAGAGGTTTTTATCAATATTCATCACATAAGAGAGAATGCTAATGGATTATTATCAAACATCATCTTTTGGAAAATAATATATTTTTGTTCAACCTGCATTACATTCTGTATTTTCCGTAAAAATTAAAATTTTGATCGAAATGCAACTTGAAAATGAGCAAAAATTATTTACCTACAAAATTTTTGACTGAAGTGAACAGTCTGTTTCAGGGATATGACAAGTCTGATCACTGCTGGTAGTGATGTACATGTAGGATTGGGTCATAAACTCTTGGAAGTTTTTATCAGCCCCTGTCCCTTTTGAGTAAAAATTTCATTTTGTGGATGTTTCATTGATGCAGTTTAACTTTAGGCCTAATTTGACTGCATTATTTTCATTCAAAATACAATACTAGGGAAGGGGAACTGTTGGCATCTCCGTTACATGTATTCCAGTGAATTGAAGGGGGAAAAAATCAGATTTGCAGCCAGAAGTATTGTAATTGGTAAACAAAAACATACCTGTGACGTCTTTAGTTATATTTTATTGAAAAAAAAAAGCATTAAAAAAGGGGGAAGAATCATTTTAAATGTCCTCCATGAACTTAAAAGTGAGATTTTATGCCTTTAAAATTGGTCACCTATGCATGACTTGATCAATTATTTTCTTGCACAAGTCAGTAATTATATATAATCACCCTTTTGACAATTCATTTTGCTCAAAAACTCTGATTGTCATCCACCACCAACCACGGCATCGCATGATCTTGACATTAACTTTAATATCAGCAAATTCTTCACCATCATTTTCTAATCATCACCATCATTACATCACAATCATCATTGAATCCCAAACGTACTACTTTCCATGATCAAATAAATCGCTGAGTACGTAACGTATCAATTTCGTCAACTCAAAAAATTTGGAACTGTTAACGATCATATCACAAAAAAATGAATATGTGGGACCGAGGTAAACTTAGCTTGATAATAATAATCCAGTTTAACATGTTAAATTCATATCGAAAAGAATATCGTATAGAGATGTTGACTTATAAATACTTAATTGAATGACTACATGATATACTCACCTAATAAATGAGTTCGGCCAATTCTGCTGAAGGCTGTGTAAGCAAACTTTGTCCCAAAATCCAAACTAAAAAGCGAAATTGTTTATATTGTCGTCAATGCGACCCGATATACCGTAAGTGGCGCTAGACCAAAAACCTAGCTCTTCCAAGATTACCTCTCTCAACGACATTAAAGGGGGGGGGGGTAAACTTCACAGAATACCATTGATTTTTTTTTAATACTTTATTCATCTCTGAAGTAATAATGGCAGAGGTAAAAATGGCAGAGGTAATAATGGCAGAGGTAATAATGGCAGAGGTAATAATAGCAGAGGTAATAATGGCAGAGGTAAAAATGGCAGAGGTAAAAATGGCAGAGGTAATAATAGCAGAGGTAACTGGCAGAGGTAATAATGGCAGAGGTAAAAATGGCAGAGGTAATAACGGCAGAGGTAAAAGGCCTTTTTAATAGTAATATTAGCGCCATAATTGATCATAAAGCGAGTTTTTCGTTTATCCTTCTACTTCTTTATGTTCTCCCTACCCCCTCTCTACATATTCCATAACGCCCCCCCCCCTCTCTCTCTCTCTCAGGACGAAATGCGAAAATTAAAAAAAAACACGAAAAGATATTGATTCAGATAGATGCACCATAATCTATGTTGATTAAGGTCTCACCTGAGTTTTATTAATTTTATTTTACATAATATTTTGCTCAAATTCGCTTTGTTTGATCATCTCGTTTGGTCAAACTTTTTTTCGATTAAGTGAAGTCGCTAACTCCATGAAGACTAAATTTAAATGAACAATATCAAATTTCATGCATAACACTTGTAATACAAAGAGAATGCGTGGTTTGCTGAGGTTTGACGTTTAATGGCACATATTTTCACAAAGAAAAATAATTTTATGCAACTCCCTTCCCTTTTTTTAAGTTTAAAAAAAAACATTAAGGATTAATCGATTCTGTGATAAAGACAATTATGGTATGCAATCATTCTTGTTTTAGAAATCATGACTAGGTGTAAAATGAGCGTGAATTCTTTTTGATGGAATGATTGAAAATGAGTACATTTTTATTCTAATTTCTCCTCCCTTTGCGAAAGACTCCATCGCTTTCTGGAGCTAATATCGAAACATTTCAGGGGTGGTGTTCATATAATTCTTTTTTTAAGAATATGGCATCATTAAGTACTGCGCTTACTCCTCTTGAAAAGAAAAAAATCTACAGAATATCCCCTAAAAATAATAAATTAGAGCAACCGATATCGTGTAACATCTCAAACCGTCAAGGAAAATGACAATTTAAAAAATATAAGAAATTCTCTTTAATGCTTATACAAAAGCTGTTCTCAATTGATAGATTTTTATATTATTAATTAGCACTGCTTTGAATGATGACTATCCCGTTTTTACATACGGACAAAGTCACCAAGCACGTTGGCTTGCGTACTTTAGATATTTGTTATGTAAATGATTTACTTGCAAAACTACGAAACCGCGGAAGTTATTTCCTACAGTCATCAGAACAGAATAGAATCAACAGAAAAACGAAAAAAAGAACAATGCATACACTGTTAGAAAATTTATCCTTAAAATAAAAGAAGTTCCTGCAGCAGAGTCTCGAGATCATCTGTAATCTTATTGAATTGCGTAATCTTACAGGAATTTGGCATTTGGTGTATGGAATCTTACAAATTTCCTTGAATAAAACACCCTTTTCCCCTTTTTTTAACAGACCTGTTATGTTAAATTGCAGAAAACTTCCTGTTTTATGAATTTACAGAATGATTCTGTTATTGCTTTCTGCAAAATCTTCTGTTTATTTTCTGTAAAATCACGGTTTTTTTAACAGTGTAGAGAAGAATTATGATGACTAGATAAGCATTATCCAGGCAAAATGGACTCATGATTTTTAAGACTTATTTTACTTATGAGCAAAGCGCTTATTATTTTTAGTTCCAAGAATTACATTTCACTGTTCTATATAAAATCAAATATTTCAGTAACATAATTTTATTCTTTTCACATACACTTACATTAAGTACATAACATGACAAATGTATTATTTTCATTATGCCCTTTGAAACATTTGTAATCATTGATATAACTCCATAAATATCTTTATAATTTTGTCAGAAAGACGCTCGAATGCATAACAGATTCAACAAATATTCAATAACCAATGTTGGTTGATACATGTATGTGTCTAGCCAATTAATAAAAAGAGTGAAGTATTTTTAGTAAGCCTTACAAAGCAATATGAAGTCAAATCGAAACGTATTGATGCAATTTATCAGCTCGCTGTTGTGTGATTTTCGAAATGTTACGAAATATTCATGGCGGCATTGCTTGTGATTTGCTTTCATTCCATTGACTAGCGAGTTTTCGCAACCTAATGGGGACAGATTATACAACATAGAAAATCTATTAAACTGCCCGTCAAATAACAATGAACAGCTGGAAGGTCCTTTGGTGAACCGGGACAGATCGTCGTATACACCGTTAAAATCACTTAAACAACGTTGTTTACTATGTGAATCCCAAAGTAGTTGTTTAAACATTTTAAACAAGTGTTTAAATCTTAAACAACGAAGTTTAAATTCAAATATTAGATGGTTATTTAAGATTTTAAACATTTGTTTATAATGCTTAAACAACTACTGTGCGATTTAAAAAGTAAAGAGCGTTGTTTAAACTATTTTTAAGCTGAAGAGTAATTGCAAATACGTCGAGAATCCAGGACCAAACTTTTTTTTCAATTCTCCGATTTTCGACAAAGACCACTTTGTCACGAAGGGCTTTTGACATTAGATTTCAATGTTGTAGAACCCGTTCCCGCCGCAACCCCGTCCTATCGTCTGGAAAAGGACTTGGTATTATCATGGATCATTGCAAATGGCGTATCTAGGCATGATGGTGAGCAGGCAAACACTGAATTTGCGCCCCACTCAATTACCAGTATACATAATTATCATAAAACCAAGGGGGCGAAGTGACCAAGGGTGGAAACCAATTCAAAGTTTAATCGGTAAAACGCTATCATTTCTTGCGCATTTTGCACATGAAGCTACGAAAAACGCAAAGGCATTTAATGGTACTGATGATCAAAAACCTGATATAATAATCAGTTTTCTGTCTTCTTAGTTTTGCAGATTCAGACTAGAATTAACGAAATGCTCCACAAATAAATACCCAAGGCATATTTTTATTAGCTACGGTAATAGATACCTAAACTTTGCAAATGATAACATCTTATAAAGCTCTGAAAGGAAAATATTCAAGCGAGAGATCGAAGTGACCGAGCTCCATAAAAGTTCCGCTTGGGGCACGTACTCCCATCTGAACCGAGATACGCCACTGCTTGTTTTGCTCTTTCCTATATACGTATAGCCCTTCCTCTCCACACTCCCGTCCCATATACCAGCCTAGCAAAACTGCATCTATAATCTTGTTTAGCATTAATCTAATCTTATATGTTCAGTTCCACTGAACTGAAAATATGTTTCAGACTTTCCGTTGAGTGTTCAGATCCCGGGTGAATCTAATGTGCAGTTCGGCGAGCTTGGTGCTGATATTCCAGAATCATCTGTTTGGACGCTACTCCTGTCAATACTTTCATCAAGGGTTGTACAAGCTTCCCGTACAGCATCAAGACCGAATCTTTTGGATGCTTTAAATACCGACTTGACGTCTCGCTGTGAAATGGCTATCTTCCCGGTGTAGAAATAGTTCAGAACCTTCTGCAGCGTATCAGGGTTGATTCTCTTGATGAAGACGTCCATTGTCTTTGAGCCATCGAGCTCTCTTTGGCAAATTGCTCCAAGTGATGGGCTGTGGACTTGCAGAATGACCCGATGGCATGGGAAATCGCGAGTGGCTGTTCGCAGGACAACGTCGATCAGCTGACCCTCCTTTCGAATCCTATAGAATTCCCGAAGCATCTTCATAGCAAAAGATGAATCTTCAAATGAAAACAGTTCTGATGCAGCCGAGCTTGGTGCATCGTTAGAGGAATCGCTACTACTTGCTGATATTCGACGATTGACCGAAGTAACATGATCGGGTAAAAATGGAATACCGGCATCCGGATGCTTCCGACCCAGTGCTTCATTGAGGCTTGCTATGCCTTCTAGTAGTTCCCTGGCACCGTTAGCTTTAGGACTGGTCACTATATGATCTTGGAATGGTGACACTGGGGCAGTCTGGGGTGACTCAATCAACGGCGATGCCCCCAACAAAGGACTTGGTGAAAACAGTTCAGATGTTTCGCTACCACTGAAACCGCTTCCGCTACTGGACCTTCCACTTCCAGGATAAAAGATCTGTTTTCCAGGTGTTCTGGTCGGGGTCCTCGATCGGTTACGGTTCTCTCTCAAAGAGCGCCCTAGATAAACATGACAGGCTTCACCGATCTCTGGGAAACGGAAGACGGAAGCTAGTTCTTTAAGTTTGCGGACGCGATCTCTACTCACTCCACTGATTGATCCAGTGTAGGCAAAGTCCACCAAGTACTGCATGATGTTCATATCGACACCTTGCATTTGGATGATCTCCCGTCGCGATATTCGTCCTGATTCGCTCGAAAGCATTCCACGAAAGTAGAGACTACTTGCAGCCATGACCAGTCGATGACAGTGAATCTCACCAGTCGAGAACTGCAAAATCAGATCGTTCAGTAAACAATCCTTGCGGAAATCATTGAGTATTCTCATGACATCTGCTGCGCGAGGCGCTCCAATCAACGTCGAGCTTCCGCTAGAGCTCACCGTAGAGGACGCACTAGACATGCTCAAGGGAGAGTTCAACGAGCCTGCCATTTTGCCTGGCGGTGAGACAGGACTCTGCCCCTTGCCTTTCGGCGTCGAGGCTCTTGGAGGGGAAAACTTCAACATCGGGATG
Source organism: Lytechinus variegatus (assembly GCF_018143015.1). Taxonomy (NCBI): domain Eukaryota; kingdom Metazoa; phylum Echinodermata; class Echinoidea; order Temnopleuroida; family Toxopneustidae; genus Lytechinus; species Lytechinus variegatus. Next base: position 11,068,545 of record NC_054755.1, on the reverse strand, counting down.
CAGTTTAAATCCAGTCTAACTCCGCAATGTCCGTTTAACCGACCGTCACGGTCGAGACTTGCGTCCCTCTCACAGCTCACGCCGCGTCTGTTCTGACACTGCCTTGCCCGACCTGACGCCGAGGCTGACCTGGAACGACGGCTTACAACACGAGCTGATGGGACTCTTGTCTTTCCATCTCTGTTGGATACGGTTTGGTCTCGAAGAGACGCCATGGTTTCACGTTTTCTGGAAATCAGAAAAAAATGGGAAACACCATGATTAATTAGAATAAAAAATTAACCTTCGACACATGATACTTTTTTAACAATCGTGGATAATAACTGGAAAGGGCGTAGGCATACAACGCCAATGTGAGGGATAACTACTAATTGTTAGGACACCACAATAAAAAATCTGATCTGATCAATTCAAGACTTGTATTGCTTTTCAGAAACATCATGAAAAAGAAAATTCATATGATAGTTATCGATAGCCGCATTTTGTTAAACTAGATTCTGTTTCTGTTGTGGTAACTCCCGTAGGAACTCGGCAGGACAGCTTTTGCTGGTAAACGCCAAGCTGGTATATAACCAATTGCCTTGGAAACATTTTACGTCTAGGTTAATCAGCCATAGTGGCTGACATAGTAGACGACAGATATCACTCTTGGGCCTTTTTATCAAAGTGGAGACAATGGCAGAGTTGGGATTTAAACTCACAACCTTGCGATTATGAGTCCAATGCTCAAACCACTGGACACACGACCCGTTCGAAGGGAGAGGGAGTGGGAGTAAATGACAGAAATGTGATAAAAAGGATAATTTTTAACATTAGGTGATGTTCATGATGTCGTTCTCATTAGAAAGAAAGAAAGAGCAAGAGCGAGGGAGAGAGAGAGAGTGGGGGGGGGGAGATGAAGAGAGGGGATCCGAGATGGTACAAATCCCACAGGATAATTGGACTCCCGGTATGTCAACGGGTCTCCTCTAGATGGCGCACGACGCGCCTATCAGTTACAATGAATTAATCAATGGAAATGTATTCCATACACGTCGATGATGCTTCGTGGAGGATAAGAGGGTAGGAAAAATGAGGAAGTAGAAATTGGTGGCAGTAACTCGTATTGCACGAGACGGAGCAATATTACTCAAATGGAGAGATCAAGATTTCACTATGATAAATACATAGGGAAAGAAATGTTCATAAAACAATGAAACTCCACCAAAAAAAAAATTCCCCAGCTCGCGATCACTACATCCTATCCATTTTTCTTTTCTTTTTTTTATTAGAAAATCTGTCTCATTTTGAAAATGACTGTAGATGACGCCCGGCACCATCCTCACATTTCCTATACCCGTTTGACGCCATACTACTGACAGAAGTCACAGCATATCGTCGTTATGATCGTTGCCAAAGTGATTTACCTACGGACACCAATGCCTCTGGAAAGAACAAAAAACTTTGAACATGTTGAAGATCAGATCGTGATGATTATTTACATGTAACATAAGGGGCTGCCGGAAACCTTGCAATCAATTGCGAATGTAAAGTCCCAAATCAATCTTACTAATTCCGAAAGAGCTGCCCTGCTTCTCACAACAATACATTGATTTGTGGTTGAAATTAATTTGTCAATTACAAATTTATGATAATATATTATATTTTTAAAGTCGCTGGTACAAAATAACCCGCTCGCAATACAAATGTCTAGATTTTTTTTCTCATAACAGCCATGAAATATTATTTGTCAAGTTCTTCAAAATGGTCATTCAAATAGCCGGACATACAACGTCCAGCCATCGATCCCTAAGCGACCTCCTGGTGAAAGTCGACTTCGATAAAGATCAACATCTCAGCGTGTATGCATGACGAGCTCGATCGGTCATGACCGTCCGAGATTCAACATCGTTGTCATGGAAACTGACAGAATTGCGCATTCGGTTGCTCGAAAGGGGATAAGGTATACAGTCAAGAAAGGGGCCTTTATAAAGGGGGTTCTTTAGTTTCTTTTTTTCTCCTCATCCTCTTCATCAAATTCTTCGACATGTTCGTCATCATCATAAGACATATCCTTCTTCATCTTCTTTTTCCTTTTACGTCTTTTTGAAAACTTCTATTAATGCTCTACCCCTGCTTCTCCTATACCTCATCATGCTTATTATCATTATTTTTCTCATCTTCTCCTCCAAATAAATGAATAAAAATGTGTATGAAATAAAATGAAATCAAGTAATAATACCATGATAATAATAACATGTCTAAAAAGTGATATGGACAATTGTAAGGTACTCGGAGATAGGGCTAAAACACTAAGAGATCAAATTTTCGATATAGTATAGTATAACATTTTAGCAATAAAAATCGAACGAGCCTCTAAAAATAACAATCGATCACTTACTGAGTTCGGAAAAATAGCAAAGTCGACCAGCATATTTAACGACTTCTATTTAAATGAGGCTTTATGTATTTAAAAAAATCAACTCTAATACTTTGACCAAGAAATCACTTAAAATTTCCGAACTCAGTAAGTGATCGATTGTTATTTTTAGAGGCTCGTTCGATTTTTATTGCTAAAATGTTATACTATACTATATCGAAAATTTGATCTCTTAGTGTTTTAGCCCTATCTCCGAGTACCTTACAATTGTCCATATCACTTTTTAGACATGTTATTATTATCATGGTATTATTACTTGATTTCATTTTATTTCATACACATTTTTATTCATTTACCCGCCCCTCTTCTAGTAGCGTCATGAAGCATTGCGACTCTCCGTGGTCAAGACAGATTTGCCTTCTCTATATTGCCATTACGGTACTAACATGGCTGAGGGGCACACCGTCGTTTAATCCCATTTGATCTCATTTATCATCTATGATTAAAAAGCTATCATATTCAATCTATTCGGTGGAAGTCACGGTACAGTCACACCAACCAATCCGACTCCAAACCGAACGATTGTTTGTCATTGGACAGAACATAATAGTTTGGTCGGTTGGAGTCGAATGTGACCGAGCTTAACATTCTATAAAGGATGCCAAGATGTGATATCTTGGCATCCCATATAGCAGAAAGAACTATGTTTCCAAGAACATCTAGTTACCTGAAAATTTATTTTAAAGGTAGGAATAAATGCATTTATTTCAGTCGAGAGAGTGAAACTGAACTTGAATTTATAAATGAAGAGGGACAAGGAATAAATGCATTTATTTCAGTCGAGAGAGCGAAAATGAGTTTGGGTTTGTAGAGGAAGAACGGTAAGGACAAGGTACTTGTCACATGAGCGAAGAAAAAAAAGAAATGTTAGCAGGAATATTAAAATTAGAGAGCGAGAAAAAGAGGCAGGAAGACGAAAGGGCATGAGATGAGAAAAGAATTCCGCTTTCTGTCTGCACAATCACTATGGTTACGTATGTTACCACATTTTCGAGAATGTACATCACCATGGCAATTCTTTATCCTTTTCAATTTTCATATTCGTGCTTCTCAAATGAAATGAAGCATAAACAACACACACATAAACCAACATAAAAGGCCTTGGAAATCGACAAGACTGCTCAACTTATGATGCAGTTTTATTTTTCAAAGTTTAAGCAAATCGGCTAAAGTAAAGCACCTTTGCTATGAGTTGCGAGTTAAATTGTTGGATTTGAGATGAACAATGAAAAGAAGGACGATGGAATTACATTATGATAGATTTCACCGATCTCAAACAGAAGGTGCAGTTTGGGTTACAATCTGCTTGATGTTATATAAAATTGAAATATACTTATAATATAGTCTTAAATATATTACAACACAAACAAACCCACCCTCACTTCCTTGTCTATTCTATTCATCATCAAGACCACACCCCTTCTTCAAGTACAACATCCCTCTGTTTGTCTTTCTGTCTCTCCCTCCCTCTCTCTATCTCCTCTCTCGCCCCCTCACTCTCTATATCTCCCTCCCCCTTTTGATATTACCCCCTTTCTCATTCCCTCTCTTTTCCGCATTTACTTGAACTCCTCGATTGCTATTAAACATGGACTTTAATAGCCGCATGATGAATACATTGTACTTCATGCAGCGGTGGCAAACAAGATTATTCTCAAGGTTGCATTATGTTCATTTGAAAATAATTGTTCTCTCAAATACTCTCCTATGCCATACAAGGGTGATATACTCTACCACTCATCAGTAGTTTATCCAAGGCAGGGGCCGCGGAACGGTCTTCAAAGTGGGGGGGGCGGGGGGTTGACCATTTTTTTTTTGGGGGGGGCTACCATAACACACTCCGCCTCTGGAAGAGGAAAATAAAAAATGCAAGAGGGAAGTGAGTACTGACCAACCCCCTCCGGCCGAGGGTGGGGGCTGAATTGGTGGATTATTCTGGTCGTGAAAATGCTTCCCATGCATTTCATGAGTGGTGATGATAACCATTTCCCTTTATTAATGTGTGCCCTTCTCTGGTAACCATTACACCACTGATTCTCCCCCATATTTTTGGTTGGGATGTATGAAGACCGCTATTTATCAGTCGTACTGTGCTAAAAAAGGGAATTCAGTGGCGAACATAACCATGGGGGAGATTGGGGGCGCTTGCCTTCCCCTAAAAAAATCACGACCAAGAAACGAATAGAGATAAGAAAAGAAAAGAGAGGACGGTCAAACATTATTTTCTGAATATAATTTAAAAATCTATCACAAAATTGGAAATTTGTAATAAAAATGTCGAAAGTTTATGCTCGCTCGCTTCATCCGTTCGCAACTTTCCATAGATAGGCCACATCTCACCTCCTTAAAACAATGGGTCATATTAATACTGAATTGTGAAGGTGACCTGACATATGACCCTCTTTTTTAATCAAATGATAATGCGAGCACAACAAATCATTTGTATGAAAACACATGCCGCCAATTTTCTCATTTATTATGCCCCTCCCGCCCCTCTCTCTCTTTGTATACTCAAGAGGCGGGTACCCCTTTCGCCCCTTATAGCGTTACCCCCTGACACGAAGCCGATCCCATCGGGTTAAATTACGCCTGAGTGGGTGTATAGGCATAACTAAACGACGAAGTGCAGTTGAAGTTCATCCTCACATACCGGGCAAACATAGAATAGACCCATATCAATCGTGTCAATAATGGCATGGAGAGAGAATCGAAAGGACAGATAACTGTTTTGAGAAATATATACATATACATTAAAGCATGTATCAATTCATCTTTTCCCGAAATATAAAATCAAAATTAAAGTTATTGAATGAGTAATGATAAATAGTAATGATTACCCCCCCCCCCCCCCAAACACACACACACACTTTTTTTTGTTTTGAATAATGTTTTTATTCTGATTTCATGAACATAACATTTCAATTTAACATTTCAAATCATATATAATACTTTACACTTCATATTTTCACTTTTTTCCACTAACTTAACAAAATCATGAGTCATATATATCTTTTAAAAAAATCAACAATGAAATCAGTTATTATAAAAATGCTTAAAGCCAAAACTTCCCCCTCCCCCCACCACAAAAACACCCAAACACACACACACACACACACACACACACACACACACACACACACCCAACACACCACTGCCCAGAAGATCTGCTCACACTCATTATAAATAAATCATGTTTAAAAGTACAAAACAATTCGATGAAAAATTTTGAATATAACAAGCTCACGGGAGAAGCATTACATATATTGAAAGTAAATAAAGACTTACAACTTAACCTTGTCACAATTTTACTGTTTCCCATTTTTGCAAGTGCCGCCCTAATTTCCCCATTTTAATAGCTATTTTCTTTTCTTGATCCTTATATTCTAAAATAAGTTTATGTATATCGTCAATGGTTGGTAAAACCCCCTCCTTTCTAAATATAAATAATATATATTTTACCATAAAGATAATAGTATTACAACTTTTTATTCTATTTGTATTGCCTGGCAAACCAACAAATATATCCCGCCAATTCAAGTCCTTTATTTCATCTAATTCAAATCGCTGTATCAAAGTTTCCCATATCAGTTTGACCTTTAAGCAAGACAAAAATATATGTGAATATGTTTCCGTTTCCAGTTTACAGTACGAATAGAGATTATCTTCAACAAATCCAAATCTAAACAAATTAACTTTAGTGTAAATTGCCCCATGCAGAAGCTTAAATTGAAATTCCCTCTGTCTTCCAATTAATAATGTTATTCTTGGTCTAAAAAAACATTCACTAATTTCTTTCTCTGTATAATTATAATTATTTTGTCCATCTCTTATCTGTAAATCATATGACTTTTGCAATTCTTTAATAAAATATTCATATATTTTTCTTGATAATACCTCCTTAAAGCTAATTTCCCTCCCCAACAGAAGCAAGTTTATATTATAATTAATTAAGTCTATCTCACAAAATTGTATCGAACCTAAATCATTTCTCCAATCACTTGGAATTGCATGATATATTTCACCTATTATAAACAAAAGATCACTTCCCATACCAAGGTTCAAAAAATATGCGACTGGTTTAACATGTCCATTGTCAATGATATGTTCAACCTTAATTAACCCTCGTTCTAATAAATCTTTATCAAATATCATTTTATTTTTTATACAAATATTCTTATTATTGAAAATGATTGGATTTTTAGAACCATTGAAATGTCTTAAATTATCAATCTTTTGCCAAGCATCTAGCATTTCCAAATAATAAGATGGAATATTCAACTTACTTTTTATCTTTTTCATTTCATAATCACATAGAAAAATTAACCTTCCTCCAACTGAACTTAGGGAATAATCAAAAAATAACTTCCACCCCAGATTTCTTTCTCCATACAAAAGTCTTTTTACCCACATTATACGCTGCGTTCTAACAAATATTTCAAAATTTATCATTTTAACCCCACCACAATTATAATTCTGATACATAATTTTTCTTTTAATACGATCTTTCCCTCCCCATATAAAATCACACACCCTTACACACACACCCTCACACACACGCACACACAACAAAAAAGTGCATGCCCTCATGAAAGATGACATTTTGCTACGGTTCTACGATTGAAATTGGATATAGGCACGACTATAAAGAGACAAACTTTGTATGATTACAATAAGAAGCGGTTTAAGGATAGACCAGCGGTGGGAACCCATATGCAAGATTCCTACTTCTTCCAAAAATTATAAAATCATGTGACGACAGTTACGACAACAACGAAATATTATCATCATTAAAGGAAACATAGGTAAGCACTTCAATTATTATATCACACCACTGTCACACCTAGTCTGCAGGCGCAGACCCTGATTGAAACTTTGATCCAGTGTGTCTACTCTAAAGACTAGCACATACAAAACTTGCTGTTTCAAATCAGCGAGAGGGCCTTCAGTACAGAAAGCATGAATAGGCTGCACATTCAGACCCTTAAATCGAGTAAAGGGTTTGCACAGCAGAATGTCACACCGGTGATGCCAAAATATACATTTCCATACTGTGTATTTTTTCTTCAAAATGTTCACATTTCTCACTAAGGTTGGGGCCCCGGCCAGCCCCCATCCCGCGATCTGCAACTGATAAGTACTAATGTAAAAACTGGTTTTAAAATATCTTAGCTTGACCGCTTCACTCTCTTGCTTACATATTTTTAACGAACATTTTACGTATCCAACCAAATAATCAAAAAATGTCCGCGGTTACGAATAACCCTATCCAATACTTAAACCGAAATTGAAACTCTGAAACCAAATCATTCAGCGCTCTTTCGACCCTTGATTAAATCCACTTGCCTGTGAAACTGACGGATGAGCGGACAACAGCCGTGATCTTTTATATCAATTACCAAAAGATGAACATTATAACTTTGGCGGATCAATCATTTGATTTACGGACGTGACACGGAGTATACTGTAGTTTTGTTGGTTGGCTACGAATACACAAAATAGATTGATGCAACAAGTTAAAAGTAAATATAACGCTCATTACAATATACGAAGGAAAATAGTATGAACCCGAACTCCTTCTTTATTTTGAAAAATTATGACTTTACTTAAGCAGCACCAATATCTGAAAATGACTAACATTTTTCGCTTGAGAACTAATAACGTTTTTTTTTTTTTTTACAAGGAAATGGAAACTGGATCAGTAATCATGGTGAATATAGGCTGAAAGGAGCTATAGACCAATTTCACGGCCGGTTTATGTATTTGGCCCTCTATCGGCGACGCCATTGCTGCGGTGTGCAAGTGCGCTGCTCGCGATTGGCTCTGTGTACAAATTCAATGAAAGATTACAGATAAACTCTGATATTGTGTCATTAACTTCATCATAAATCAATAAAATGAAGCATGGACACCTGGGTAGACGATGTAAGACAATGGCCATATCTGACCGATGAAGGTATGATGAATTTTTGCACTTTGGCTACCTTTTCCCCTTAGTTTTGTCAGTAAAAGTGAGTTGATGATGACCAAGAATCGCTGTTGGTTTTCATCAGGGAGCTCACTTCTTGTTGCTAGTATTGTGTTAGAGTAGCGGGAGAGTGAACGAGACATATAGTGAGAGAGAGAGAGGATAAGAGAGAGGATGAGAGAGGGGAGAAGGGGGAGAGAGTATGTGTGAGAGGAGGGGGATAGTGAGAGGGAAGAGGGGAATAGTGAGAAAAGGGGGGGGGGGGTATAGTGAGAGAGAGAGAGAAGGGGGGGGGGGGCTAGCGAGAGAGTGTGTGAGAGAGGGAGAGAGAGGGATAGTGTAATACAGAGAAGGGGATAGTGAGAGGGAGAGAGGGATAGTGTGTGTGTGTGAGAGAGAGAGAGAGAGAGAGGGACTGATATTTCCACCTAAGCATGATCAAACAAATCCCCCCTCCCTCCCCCCCCCACAAAAAAAACCACCACCACCACATTTTATGCAGGCCAAAAAGTATCCAAAAGGAGGGGGCAAGGCAAGAGAATAAAACTGAGAGGAAGGATAAAGGAGGAAGGGGAAGAGAGATCCACTGGCGACGCATTCCTTCATCACGGCCTGGAAACCTATGCAGGGAGTACGGCTTCACACACAAACAGGCTTCGTGAGTCCAAGGCGAGTGAATTTCACATTCACTTTGCTTCCAATCCTGAAGCTTTCTCCACTTGTTGTGGCAATTGAACACAGCACAGCTGCGACCTGAACTTCTCCGATTAATGCTCATTGTGAATCTTACAAGAAATCTGCTCAATTGGTTCAAAATAAAAAAAAATCGAACGAATGTACCAAATACCCTATTGACTTGTGTAGTATAAAAGTTGATTCGCCCACCGCAGCATGGCGACCAGTCTGCTGCCCTCTCACGTTGTGAAATTGGTCTATACTTGGTAATCTTCGGAAAATTCTCCAATTTCTTTTTCAAGAAAAACGGAAAAACTAATTTTAATTGCAAACAATTTCAATTTCAAATAATGTACTCACATGGTAAGAAAGAGATGAAAATTATCAACAAGGAATAGCAACCTAACTTCGACATGCCTCTGAGTATGAGACAAAACGGAGATTCAAACAAGGGAGGAGACCCCCCCCCCCATCCCCTAAACGACGCCAATCTGTGTTGATGAAGATTGACGCGAGTGATCAAGGTATGTTTACTGTCCATGAAATCTGATATTTACAGAGAACAGCAGTACGGGGTGAGGCTGATGATGAGTGCAAACCTCACGAATGCGCCTGCATGAAATACTCGGAATGAGGGAAGGGGTGGGGGATATGGAGGGAAGGCGTAGGTGGAGAAGAAGGGGAAAAGGTATAAATGGTGTTATTGCCTGATGCACAATATCTTATATCATATAGAGGCATTATTTTTTTTAATTTACGAATGCTTTATTTCGAGCCATGGCTTACTTACACGGACGTATACCTACGATGCTGTTTAAGGGACTCCACGCTCCAAACACATTTTGATTATGCTTAATTCCTACGCAAGTAAGCCTATTACTATTTGCAAATGTAACGCTATTTTCTGTCATGGTGTATAATATCTAATTTACATAGTGAAAAATAAAACAGATAGGGGCGGCACCACATGGGGGGGGGGCGACCGTCCCTATATGAGTTCTAATTAGCGAAAAGGAGAAAAAAAGAAAAAGGGAGAAAGGGAAATGATGAAAAATAAGACAGACAGAGTGGCACCACATGGGGGCGACCGTCCCTATGAGAAAAAAGGAAAAGGGAGAAAGGGAAATAAAAAGGACTGAGGGTATCGAAATTATTGTCAGGTCTGGGCCATGAAATTTGAACGGTATGCACCATTAACCAGATGGAAACAATATATGAATCTTAATTAAAGTCTTGCGTTAAGAATAAACATCTGAGTCACTCTCACTTGATGGAACATCTCTGTAGAACTGTTTTAATTCCGCCATTACAGACTAAGATATTACGTTTCCCATTGAAATGACCTTAATCGCATGGTAATGTGATTGTGGCATTGGCAATGACATCGTTGCATGTGTGTCTACATGTTGAATCATATTGTTAATGGTATTTTAATTGATAAGAATACAGATGAGGGGCATATTTTGAACCTACTATCATAATCATTATCATTGAATTTATTATTATCATCAATATCAAGGTCACGTTTAGGTAGGAACTTCAACATTTACTATTTAATCCTTGTAAAGTATACTAGTATTTTTTTTGTATGAAGAAATATATTTGTTTATATAAAAAAAATCTTGTGTACCTTTTAGTTTAGAATAGGTTCTGTTCTCCCACCACATTAGAATATGTGAAAATATTTGATTTTTTTAAATTCTGTTTTTAGTTTAACAAATTGAAATAAATCACAAAATTTACAAATGATTATTAGGTGATTGCAAATCACACAAACGCAAGTTAGTTACACAAAAAAGACAAAATAACAACCATAATAATAAAAAACCTACCCACTTATCTTCCCCACACCCAATAAAATATTTGATTTTGATATTTATCATGCTAAAATTGCATAAAATTTACTCTTTTTTTACTTCATCAGACGTGAAAAAATATTTAATTTGCTGCTTTACAGAAACCTGCCAATATCACTTATCTAAGAAAAATAAGGAAAGCACACTCACACACACAAAAGAAGTTCAAATCGAAGAGGATATTAATGTAAAACGCCATTTCATTATTGAGCACTGTACCTTTTAGTTTGGAATAACCATAGCTCCTGTTTCCTACCACATTAATAACATTTGATTTTAATGTTCATCATTGTATAAATTTATAAAACCTACTTTTTTAATCATATGTCTGTATGTGGACAAAATACTGAAAAACCTGAAATTGTAGCTTGTTTTATAGAAACATACTATTTTTCATTCGTCCCTTAGTTAAGGGAAATAAAGAAAGCACACACACACAAAGATATTTAAATCGAAGGGGAAATTAACGTAAAACGCCATTCATTTATTGATCACTTTTCTCATACGTTAATTGTAATGTACTAAATCAGACTGTTCGAAACTCATTGTAAACAAGAGTCTGAAAATTTTCACAGAAACAAAGTATTTCCGGACTTGCTGAAGCATTAGTTTCATATGTAACTATATTCAATCAATTTCCGCGTTTACAATACTCTTTCAACGTAATAATAAATTAAAAGCATGGCTCCTTTTATAAGAGAGTATTAGTTTCCATTAAATTTTTTCCATAGTAAGCCTATTTTCTTTCTATACTTTGAGAACACTTTTTGAAGAATAAGGAGGAAACATGTTAAAATCTATAGGAATGAATTCATAGATAAATTAGATTGACTATATATGAAAAAGTTTATATTTTCTACTCATTTTGGAGCAAATATAAGTTATGAATTGATTTACAGGGTATACATTTGCTCAATAATCAAAATTGCACTCTAATATTGTGCTTTCATGTCTATAGATGATACCCGATCACTCAACATCTTAGATTTAGATTTAAACCTTGTTGATTGAAATATGAAATATTTGATTTAATATAAATCTTTTGAGATTTAAAAGTTAATCCTTTAGATTTAAAATAAATTCAAAATTCGGCTGGTCACTGTCCACAGTCGATCTGGATTTATCTTAAATCCTTGGAATTTAGAGTGTACCACGAACCCAACATACAAGCTATGTGAACACAGCCATTATTGGTATCAAAACAATTTTCAATTCTAAAAGCAATCTGATCTACATATTAAATCCAGGGATATCCTTCGATACATGATTGAATTCGGATTGGAAGTGACCGGTAAGAGCAGAAATTGAGTAATAGAAATGGGATGAAATCAAATATTCTGAATCTAGTAGTGTGTACGGGTATCATGTAGCTACTTTGTAATGCACCAAATGTGTCCAATAATTCCAATCCAAGTCAGTGTACTTATGGACCTACTATACAGCATGGTATACCGTGCAGATGGGATGCTCTGCGCGACAGACCGGTTTGTCCCCCTCCCCCACCTATTATGATAATAAAAAAGTTGTCTACATCCGATTTTTTTTTCAAGGGAATGCCAATGGACACGAAGCGAGTGTGTAACTTTCGTTGATCATATTTTAATCTAATGTATTGAACAACGAATGTGAAATTCGCAAAATAATGTACATGAGTGCATGATTTTTTTGGCAGCGATGTTTTCATATCTAAAATTGACATGTAATAACGAAAATGGGATGCGACATTATTTTAGTTCACAAGTCTCAATATATTCTATTGAAAATCTAGTCTGTGTTTTTTATTGTTTGTTGTTGTTGTTATATGTTCATGATTTTTATTTTGCTTTCTTTTAAAAATTCATTTACGTTTAATATTGTTTTGATATTTGTTTTATTTTTGCAAGCTTGAGGCAATGATTGGTTTGTGAAGATATAGTCTCTTATGTGTAGCCTATATACAATTTACAGAATGTGATGAAATCCATATTGCATTAAGGCTAGCTTGAACTGAACCACTTTGAGCCGCCATGTTGACTTTATGAACTGGAATAATTATCGACCTTAATCACAGCGACACGTGTAGTAAACAAGCCAGCGATACAGTGTCATATTGATCGACGAACTATACGAGCATATTGGTTCTAAAAGGTGTTATATTTCTTATTAAGTATATTACTGTAGTTATGTTTTATTTTGTTTGTTTTATATGTAAAAAGCTTGGTACAATAAATTCATTTCTTGCTGCGAACAGCCTTGAAAAAGAATACCATTATTATTGTTATTATTATTGTTTTATTTTTTAATGTTATGTAACCGCCTTCACCATGTGCTGAACAAACATCTATATCTTCATTGTCGCGCATTTTATTTTATTTCATATCTCTTTGTTCTCTCTTTTTCCACTCTCTATCGTCTCTGCTCGTTGTCATTTAGGCTTATACTTTATTTTCCTCAAAGCTCTTTTTCTATTTATTATCCCTTTCCTCTTCCCCTTTCTTTTCCATTTCTTCTTACTTTCTTTCATTTCCCATCCTATAGTTAATTCATCTTCTTTATCATCATCTTTTTTATCCTCCTTCCTCCCTCCTCCTCATTTTTTCCTTCTTCTTCTTCTACTTCTTCTCCTTCTTCTTCTCCTACTTCTTCTTCCTCCCCTTCCCCACCACCACTTCAATCAATATCTCTCATATACAATTTCCATTTCAATGAACGAAATTTGCTGTGTTTAATTTTTTCTTAAAGAAATTGATCATGGGAAAACTTCAGGAGAGCACAATCTGGGTATGACTCTAATCTTGATATCTTAATAAGTTAAGATTACAAAATTTATATTTCATTCACAATAAAATGCACAACACGTGTTTCTTCACCTAAATGTTTGGTTAAGAGATCGTAATCAATTTACAATTAGCATGGACAAAGGAACACACCACAGTACAAAGGTCCCAGTGATGAAGAGTCCTGAAGGAGTGGTTTGAAAATATCAATTAGGCCTATTATATACTATATATTGGACACGCAATAAAAAAAACTTAACTTACAGGTGCAGTAAGTCCTGGGGGTCTGAAAAGTCAATAGGGATAAAATGTGATATCCAAGTTCAATCGAAGTGGAAAATTCTATCAATTTATTGTAATGTAAGTATTGCACATACATTGGAATTAATATTAACATTTAAACAGAAAGTGCCTAATAGGCCTATTTACGACTTATTAAAGGGGAAGTTCACCCTGACAAAAATGTTATTGTAAAAATAGCAGAAAAAATAATAAAAAATATTGCCGAAGGTTTGAGAAAAATTCATCATATAATTAAAAAGTTATTAGAATTTCAATTATTTGATTTGTGGCGTCATATGCGAGCAGCATCCCTACATAGCGAATGGTAAAAAATCAATGAAATGTCATTTTCTCAGAAAATTGAAAATGGTTTTCACTGTAACTTTTGTATATCAATAGACAAATCGTTTCACACCCGATCATGAAAAGAAAACAAAATTAAGTCATCAGGAACCATACCAAATTTGAAATTCATACATTTTATATTACATAACACATGGGGCAGCTGCTCGTTTATGACGTCACAAATCCAAAATTTTGAACTCTTATAACTTTCTTACTCTTTAACGGATTTTCCTCAAACCTTCACCAATATTTTTTACTATTTTTTCTGCTATTTTTACAACAAAGTTTTCTTCAGGGTGAACTTCCCCTTTAATCAAAAGTACAAATAGAAATAGGGTGATGTAAAGGGGTACATAATTGTGAATACAAAATGTAACATTATAAATTACATTTACGGTATATTTATGAAAAAACATAAACACGTGAAATGTGGCTTAATAATAATGACATATTAATGGTGTATTTGATGAAAATTCACAAGATATAAATAATTAATCGGAAAGTCCTCTGAGCAAATACCATCCAAATGCCACAAGCAACCCATTCTATGGCTATGTCAGTGGTATACTGTCATGTTAAAAAGGGCAGTCACCTCTTCGTCTCTGAGCTAATAATGTATAGACATATATCAGGAGTAAAGATCATAACACATTGATACACAGCAAAAACTGTGGTGTTAACCGGTGAACATAGAGGACCACACCAGTTATTTTACACCGGTGTTAAATTGGTGTTAGTTTTACATAGGCCTAGGTGTTATTACAACACCTTTTGTTGTTACATTTACACTCTTTCGTGTTATGTTTAATCTCTAGGGTGTAATTTTAACACCTCAGGGTGTGGTCCTCTATTAACACCAATTGGTGTCAGTTTTAACACCACAGTTTTTACAGTGTACCTTTGTTATTATCATTGGGATGAGAACTTGACCAAGGTGGTATGACTAATGAGCCGATTAGATTTACTAGTCCTATTTTGTTTTGAGGGGTGGTATATTATTTTGTGGTGGCCTTGGAATTTGTATACATCTCGTGCCCTTTTATATCAGATCTGTTTTTCACATCCTGTATACCTTTTCCATTTTCTCTCTCTTCTCATTATCTATCTATGTGTGCGTGCGTGTGTGTGTTTCTCGCATTCTCACACACTCTCATACACCCCACACGCACACACACACACACCCACGCTCTCTCAGCAGTATCAGCCGGTCCAAACCTCTCATCCTCACCCCCGCCCTCCTCGCCCCTCCCCCTTTCTCTATAGCTCTCTCTGCTCAATCTCCTTCTTTCTGGTTCTCTTTCAATAAATACACATGCTGGTTTTTAACAACTAATTTGACTGGAATAGTTACACCTTAATCAGCTCATACCCAACATTCTCTCTCATCATCCTCATGCATTGAACAGAGTGGTCGACATTCTTGACCTTACACCCCCCGGAGAGGTATGCAGACAACAACTCAATAGATGAGATGACATTCTCTTACCGTGTTATCCAAGTAAGATGTGGACAGAGGCATCTAAAATGGGGCGCTGCCACCGTATGGAATATCCAAGAGTTATTCCATTCTGCTTTTTGAGGTAGTCCAATCTATTGCTTGCTTTAGGTCGCATCCTAAGCAAAGACAAAAAATCGCTTGAAAGCCCGATAATTCCAAGTTTTGCTATGATCCTGTCATTTTTAATCAAGCCAACGTGGTATGCTGCAGTGGGTTAACTCCGCGAGAGAATCGCCACAGCTGTGAATCGCCCGTACATCTACATGGTGGTCGCGTACATCAAGTAGTATAACACGGGGTATATTATGCGGAGAACACACAACCAAGTCTATACACACAAAATCACGCAGCTTTTCGCCGCGAAGGGCACTGCATTAGAATAATGCACCTGCGGAATAAGCAAGCATCCTTTTCGCTGCCGCCGCCTCTAGCTCTGGCTCCATCTTACACGTGCGTATACTAGTATATTGTTTTGCAGTGGAATGCTAGTGTCGGGAGCATCTAATAATTGGATGCCTGTTAGAGATTAGTTGATTGATAGATGAGATCGGGTGTGTGGGGATAAGATTAATCGATGGTGAGTGCATGGATCAGGCCATTTGTAAGGTAAACAACACTAAATTCCAAATGAGGCCAATGTCATTTTAATCATTTTCCTGATCGATCTGCATACATGAACTACCCTGGGTCGTACGACATGCTGATGCATTTACGGGTGACAAAAAGTGAAAATAGAGGAGACAGTTTCATTTAATTATTTCGATACGTATTTGTAGCTTAAGCATTTTCTACAGGGCGTGTTAAATATTAGTACTTGTCGAGTACACACACTCACCCCTAAACACAGTCGAAACCCGCTCACACACATACACACCCACACACATATATGCCAAAACTGATCGCTGATAATTTCTTTTAAAATTACTTTGAGGCCTTAACAGTGGCATGAGCAATGACAAATATGAAAATAGTGGATTTATCTTATCTAGTGCCTAAACCACTAAAGGACGGTAGAGCATATTAAAAAGACAAACAGTGAGACTACAATGAAATTCCTTAATTTTAATCAGAAATATTAGACCAATGCATAGTATAGGGTTGTGATACAGGAAGAATGGGAGACCGCCCCCTATGATTTCTTAGTGAAAAAGAAATTAAGAAACGGGGAGAAATGTAAAAACAAAGCTGCATTACCATAGGGTGATGAGTTGATTATACATATAAAAAAAAACAAATAAATGGAGATTAAATAAAATGAAATCTCAACTATGATTGAAGAACTAGATTTAAGAAATTAATGAATCATAGAAGAACAACATAAAAGGCCTAAAGGTAAGTAAATAACTTAGGAAATTATGGGAGCTACCGGTCTACTTCGTTCCGTCGATATATTATGTTGCTGATCCCCCTCCTGATAGTAGTCAACTAAATAATCATATAGGCCCAAGGTTAACGAAATGCACTTTCACCGTTCCGCCCCATAATGAAACAGCAAAAGTACCTGGCGCCGAGGCACAAAAAGCCAACACATCAAATCAAATAATTTTAAACTAAAATTCATTGGCGACGTCAGATGAAGAGAAAATATTGAGAAAGGATGATTGTGCTATATAGGAACTGTCACAGCAAGTCACACAGACAAGAACAACTCAAACAGATCGAGATTATTATTGGACATAACGTGTTTTTTTTTTGTTGTCGTTTTTTTTTTTTTTGGGGGGGTGTCTGTTGTTTTTTCTTCTTCTTTCTTTCACCTTTTCCTACTTCTTATGCTTTGTTTATCAGGGGAGGGGTGTTTAAGGATTGAACCATGGCGAAATGTGTGTTTTGTTTTGTCACAATTTCCTCAGACTCAATTACTTGAATTAATTATTGTATTATAAAGGGGAAAATAATGATGTTCAACTTGATATTTATATACACATTTTAAATATGTTTGCATTTTATAATTATATTCAGAGAGATATCTCGAAGTTGTAGAAGATTTTATTTCGTATTACTATTTCCTTTGTGGTTATAGGTATGCTACAGATTGATTCTCAGTTGACTTTTCGAATAATCGTTTTATTTTTTCTATGTGAATTCTGATGCAATTATATTAATCATTTCGTGATATTCATTATATTATATATTATGGAGAAATAAAACTTGATTTTAAAACAAAAAAAAGCTTCTTGATTGAGCTGGGGTCGGCGCTTTTTAGATGTGACTGCTATCTAACTGCTATCACGGGGATGTGTACAATGATGTACTGGTATAGCGTGCTCCTGCTAAATTTAAATATTATCATCGCAAATTTGCCCTTCTTAATATATTCCGAGGTGATTTCACTGAGAAGACAGCAAACATTACTATACAAATACATCAGGGTTATGAGATGCGTTGTAGAACGGTATTATAAAACAAAATTTTGGGAGAAAAAAAGTACACATAAGCAGCCCCTGGTTGAATAGATTGGGCGCCATACGTATAACTTTTCATTTCTGTCAGATTGTTTAATCAAATAAATATTAGCGAATGGGAAACAGAAAATCACCGCAATGGTCACGTTTCTTTTCTTTTGCTAATTAATGTCTTACTTTTCATTCATAGAGCGTTTCAAACAAAATAACGTGAATGAAACATCATATACGTGAAAAAAGAACCAGCAGTTAAGGTTATGAGCCAATTAAAATTGAGGGGCCAGCCATGGTATGGCGGTTAAAAAAGGCTATAGAGACCCCAAAATGCGATTTCCGGTACAAAAATCTATTTTTGATAAGATTTTTATTTAGTAAACTATATTTTATTCAACATTTTCCCCTCCTTTTCTTTATTTTTCTCCTTTCTCTTCTTGGTTTTGAAGTATTTTTAGGAGGGGGAGAGGACAAGACCCACCCCACTTTATCCCATTGAAAACAAGTATGGCGGGGAAACCTTCTTCCTTCATGGCTTTTAAAAATATGATCTAAAAGTGTCTTTTATAATTATTCATTATGCATGTTTGCCATCAAAATTCATGGAAATTTCCTTCAGGGAATAACGACCCCATCAGGTTGTCACTCTGTGTACATGGAATTAAAAAAAAATATCTTCAATATCATAAAATTCTGCTTCACAGAGCATTTTTTAATATCCTGTACGCGAACAGGATGTACCCAGTTTTGAAGAAAAATCCTGTTTTTACGATGAGCTTGTAATTTAGAGGGGAAAACGGATGAGGTTTCAAAACAAATTGCAATCGAATCCGATCCATTTTGCAGGAATACAAGATAATACAAGAGTGTGTATTTTATACATATTTTGTGTGAGATGCATGCCCGCTAGTTTGAGTCAGGATATTTTGAATTTGAAAAGAGAGGTGGGGTGCAAAGCGACATATGGTGATTTCAGTTTTTCTTTGTCGAATTGTAGGGGCTAATATTGAGTTAAATGACCCAGACCCCTCTTCGATTTCTTGAAAATACAATCAGTGTGTAATATATAAAACAAAATTTACCCCCCCCCCAAAAAATGAACTAGTTATTTATAGGCCCTACATACACGAATTAAACCTACGTCCATGACGTCGGTTACATTTTAAAATCAATTAAATTAGCCAATATTTACTGAAAACTTTGCACATTATGAAAAATTCCACAAGAAGTAACATTTTAAGTAATCATTATACCGGGTTACAGTGGCGTACCGTGGGTCACGGCATTGGGGGGCACCAGCAAAAATTTCGGGTCAGTTAGGGAGCGCGCGAAGCGCTCAGTTGTCAGGTATACTGACCTAATAGAGATATTTTAAGGACATGCAGTGCCATCAAACGAATATGTATCTCACTGATTAAATAATGCGAGCGCGAAGCGCGAGCTGAAAATTTTTTATATTGAGGGCTAAAAATTGACATTATAAGCAAATTGTTTTGTGATCATGATACTTAACTATCTCGTTAAACAAACAATGCGAGCGCGAAGCGCGAGCTAAAATTTTTGTATATACTGACCCTAAACAAGGAAATTTTAAGGATTATATTTTAGAATCCATTAAGAGTATAAATATCTCACCATAGTCATCTAATGCTAGTGCCATCCTTTGCTGATGTTGTTAGAATTACATCTAAACACAGTCATGAAGCACCTTTTGTAGTCATGTAATCATGATTATCATACGTATCTTACTAATCAAATACTGCAAGCGCGAAAGCGCGAGCTGAAAATTTAAGAAATATAGACCTGAAGAGGGGCATTGTAAGGGTTGTTTGTATAGAATTCTCTAAGACCCTACTAACCAAATGATGCGAGCGCGAAGCGCGAGCTGAAATTTTTGTATATATTGACCCCAAACATGGATATTTTAAGGACTATAGTTACGAATCCATTAAGTCAGAGTATACATATCTCATCATAGTAATCTAATGCGAGTGCCAAGCGCTTGCTGATTTTGTTAGAATTACATCTAAACACATGGAGCACTTTTTGAAGTCATTGTAATCATGATTATCATACGCATCTCACTAATGAAACACTGCGAGCGCGAAGCGCGAGCTAAATTTTTTTGATATTCAGATCAGAAAAATTGACATTTTAAGGACTGATTTCAGGAGTTCATGAAGAGCAGAAATCTCACCAATCCACTAGTAATGCGAACATTAGCACGGACAGGAAATGTTCAAGACCTTAAAATAGGGCAATAACTTTCAGTAGTCATGAAAAAGAAGAATATATCACTACTTAAAACAATAATGACTCTAATTGCGAGGAAATATATTATTTTGTTGTATATTGATTTGAAAACCGGAGGCTTTAGTACAGCAGTTTTATATATCTCGTTAAAAAGTCTATGTGAGCACCAGGAACAATGAAGACACAATTAAGCAAATAAAGTTGTGAAAAAATGCTTCTTATGTTATATAACATAATATAAAACTATGATCAACAACAATTTCTTCTTTCCCCCACTATACGTTTCTCTTCCTTTTTCCCTCTTTTTCTCCTTTTCCCCGTTTTTTTTTTTTTTTTTTTTTTTTGTCGCCAGCCGATTGGGGGGGCACGTGCCCCCCCATGCCCCCCGTAGTTACGCCACTGCCGGGTTATTATATCGGTTACATTTCGTAGTTCCGAAGGTTCGTAATCCTGAAACACGTAAATTGCCTATACCTCGATGTTCGTTAATCCGAAAGCGTAAAAGTGTTCGTTAATCCGAACATTTGTGGCGTTCTTCCGAAGGTTCGATAATCCGAAAACGAAATAAGGTTCGATGTTCCAAAGGTTCGTTAGTCCGAAAACGAAACAAGGTTCGTTGTTCCGAAGGTTTGTTAATTAGAAAACGAAATAAGGTTCGCTGTTTCGAAGGTTCGTTGTAGTCCGAAAACGAAGTAAGTTTCCTTGATCATTACGTTTTCGGACTAACGAACCTTCGGAATTACGAACCTCATTTCGTTTTCGGAATAACGAACCTTCGGAATTACGAACCTCATTTCGTTTTCGGACTTACGAACCTTCGGAATTACCATCCTTCGGAAATACGAACCTTCGGAATATCCGAACCTTCGGAATAATGGAGCTTCGGAATTACGAATGTATGCGATTATATCAGCACAAGGCAAACTTATACTTACTCATTTGAATAGCCATTTTTGACGTTTGCAATATCAAAAGCTGGTCCCTAAATACAACATTCACCATGAATGTGCTCGGTGATGTATACGGTATGACTCATGTGACTAGAAAAACATGACCCAGCAACGCGACACCAGAAAGACTTCGGAGGCACAAAATGTCTGCTATTTCGTCATCCGAGAGCCCTTCAGCTGGCTGGCAAAGAGATCGCCAGTAAGTGGAATGTTTTGACACCGAAAAAAACTTGTTTTCACGACTGAACGAGAGCGAAAGAATAGTCCGAGTGTTTAAAGTTCAGAGTCTTTTGCAACCGAACTGTCAGAGAAAGGGGATGGTCACCAGGAGAATGATAATGTACGATTTACCAAAGACAAAAGATCTTTAACAATGAATGAATTAGCGTGTGCGTTATCCTGAAAGCAACATATACATCCCATGAGCCAACTGTTGAATGCAAACACTTTTCCGGACACCTTTCCGAAAATCGTCAAAACAAAGTGAGAGTAATATTTGCAGAGCGCTATTTGATGTTTAATGAAGGTTGTTCTTCCTTTTGTCTAATCGTCACAGAGCGTCAAATTGTCGGTATACAAACCATATACCATGAATACTGGTTCTGTCGAAAGTTTGCAAAATCAAAAACTTGTGCTCGCAGATAAGCGGAAAATCTTCTACTCCAAAAAAATAATAAGCAATAGGTCCCGAGGTTTCCTGTTTATCTGACACAGAAAACTTTACAAGCTTAGTCACAGCAACCTATTAGGAAGATTGAGGATCGAATGGGCGTGGTTTGCGAGAGTACAACTTTTTAATCTGTCCACTTAAACGGTGATTGGACGAACGCTGAACAGCACAGCTCACAATGACAAAACTTATAGGCATTAGAAACGCGGCCAAGTGGGGGCCAAGTACAATCGAAAGATAATGATCACGAATATACTAATACATGTATCTTAAAGTGGAAAAAAGAAATGCAAACTTCACGAAGGTAACGAAGAACCACTCTGATACTGCGAACGTGATCGAGGGGTTTGATTTTGTATTTGAGATTCCCACAAAAGGGGAGCAAATCACAAAGAAAAACGCGTTGGTTCTTTTCTCTCTCAAACAGTAAGA
The DNA here is from genome assembly GCF_018143015.1 of Lytechinus variegatus. Classification (NCBI taxonomy): domain Eukaryota; kingdom Metazoa; phylum Echinodermata; class Echinoidea; order Temnopleuroida; family Toxopneustidae; genus Lytechinus; species Lytechinus variegatus. Next base: position 11,046,048 of record NC_054755.1, on the reverse strand, counting down.
TGTTAGGAAAATATTTATGATGCACTAGACGTCCACAACACTCGATTACTAAGTAAAGAAACGACTGACAGTTCCCAAGTTTGATTCCAGTCGATGGTTCCTGAGTATAGGCCTGATAAAACCATTGAAATGATTTAAATACAAAATACTGGTAAAATCCATGTGTTGTCACTTGCTAAGCACATAGCTGCCTTGACCGGCAAAGATCTACTACATTATTATCTGTGAATAAGAAAAGGAGTTAAAAGCAAACTAATTCACATTCACAAAGGTGATATTTCTATTATAGACTCGTGAATTGCAACACCTAAAATTTTGCAATTTGTTTTGTCACTCCGCGGGACTCAAAAGACCGTTTCCACGGACGATTTTTTTTTCTTGAAAAAAAAACGGGGACCCACTTTATTAAAAACTTGTTGCAATAACAAATGCACAATGTCTATGACAAATTTACTGTCAGCCAATCAAAGTGAATGATTTCAGTTGCTTTTAATTAACTGTTATAGCAAATTTGTTTTTATAAAAAAAATTTATGAAACGGATCAAAAGGACATGATTATATACATACCACTGTGTAACTGTGGTATCTTCCTTAGCAACAGGGCCAGTCAAAATGAAGATATCCAATAAGTTAAAGATGATGCACAATGTACTTCAAGTATTGATTGAATGCTAAATAAAGACATGAGTTCCTAGTTATTCGGTGACGAAGGGGGGGGGGCACATCTCTAAATGGAGTTTAGTCTACAGTATCACTGATAACATTATAGTGGATTGACTGTATGGGGGTCCTTTTTGCAATAGGGTTGTGCACAACAGGCTTTCGCTGAGTTTAGCCGGTGTGAACTTGGCCTTTCGTGATGGGGGAACATATTCATCGCAGACGTGCTCCCAGCAGTTTTTCTAACAATGGTTAATTTTTAGTAACTCCTTTTCTTTGAACAATGATTTGAGGGTCCCGCCCACCAGACGCACGGAATGGAACTTTTTATTTGAAATATATACAGCGGTTTGTTTATATACGTTCTGCTGTGGTCATTATATGTTCTATGCAGTATTATAAACTCAAGTGCATGATGGATGCTTTATTGATCTAACTGTTGGCCAATTCTTCTATAATATTTGCACGAAAGAGCTTAATATCAAAAGTTACATTCAGATTCCTTCGTTGTGTTGTTTCCCGTATGCGATGAGTTTCAAACAATAGAACCCTAAATCCATGGATATATCTTTCTTATAGTGTGATTTTAAAGAAATTAGGCTGTGCTTAAATGGGCGAGAACAAATGGAGTCACTTTTGATTGCATTACTTGTTGCTATAACTGGCAAGCTTTCTTGCTATCAAAAGCAAGAACTTTCTGAGAAGTATTAGAAAAAAAAGAATATTCGCAAACATGTCAATTTCGATAGGAATTCAGAGATAATTGTTACTAACCGAGACCCTCATTAATATCATGATTATAATTTTATCCACATTGGGGAGTTGGCGGAATTTGGGAATTATTTATTTCATTGTTAAGGGCTAATCCTTTGGGGCAACAGATAATTATGCAGTACAAGCAAATATCATTATTCTGCCATAGTTAGAATATTGATTTTCTGAATAATCTTGAACATTTTCAAGCGTTGTGGCCCAGTGGAGTAGTCTCCGGACTTTGAAACAGAGGGTCGTGGGTTCAAATCCCAGCAATGGCGTAGTTTCCTTCAGCAAGAAATTCATCCACATTGTGCTGCACTCAACCCAGGTGAGGTGAATGGGTACCTGGCAGGAATTTATTCCTTGAAATGCCCCAGCACTGTAAAAGGCTGCTGGGCTAAAGCCAGGGTAATAATATCCAAGTCCTTTGGAAGCGCATAGAGACGTTATTTATAATGTGTTATGCGCTATACAAGAACTGTCTATTATTATTATTTTGGGGGCCAAATCTTGCATAGGCGACTCTAGAGTGCGTATCAAAAAAAAGTTTACACTTAGAAAATATCCTGTAAAATTATACATAAGTGACTTGTTGAAGATTTTTCCACATTTACACCTTGGTACAGATCCATTTAAGCAAATGACACTTAAAATGTCGAAAAATATTTCCGCTTGAGTGAGCACCACTTACTTTTGAAAAGTTGGTGAAAAATGATTTGCGCAGAACTTTGAAATAGCTATGCGAATAAAAGTAGACCTTAATCATGAAGAACACGTGTAGTTTAGCTATTAAAATCGATTTGAAGATATCCTTTACCTTTTTAAACTTGTTTCATTGCCCAAACACTTCGAAGAGTGTATTGCGCCCCACCCCACTCCCCCACACACCGAGGCCATCGTGACGATATTTGCTTTACACTGAGTTGTGATTTACATGAAATGGCTTAGGCTTGATTTTCATTTTGCTAATCACTCTTAAGCTTGGGAAAAGTGTGGAGAAATAAGTATTAAATGAAAAATGAAATGTAAACCCACTTTAAATGATAAAAACTTAGTGACAAAATGCTGGAGATGTCTGATATAAACTTTTGTTCAGATTCAGTAATGTCCTGAGATCCAGCTGGCGCAAAAGGGATAAAAGGTTGTGCTTACAAAGTGTTGTAATTTCAATTTGGGTGGCAAAAGTGTTACAAAATGCTTGAATGAATCTGTTTTATTTCAGTTGACTACAAGAGCAAGGGAAATGTAAGAGAGATGTTTCACAGAGTAAGTTTGATTTCGCCATTTCCCCTTGACACAGCGTGAAAACGAGCATTTCTGCGAACTTTACAAAAATGGACAGTGCTCACTCAAGTGAAACATTCTGTCCAAACTTTTACTTTCATTAGATAGATGAGACCCAAACACAAGATTGTATGTGAAAAAATCATCCACACATTGCATATTTTTTAATTCCCAGGGCTTTTTCAAAGTGTAAACTTTTTTTTGATACGCACTGTAGAACGTATGGTCGCCTCAAAGCATGCATTTTGGGGGATTTTCAGAAGCAATATGGGCTGCCATGAGGGCTAAATCGTCATCATGTATTTCCTGCACTATGTTGCACTGACATAGCAACACATATGGTTCATTGCCTAATCCATTTTAAGTGTGTTCATTCACTGTTAGAAAAAATAAAAGAAGTTCCTGCAGCAGAGTCTCGAGAATACTGTCTTGTGATCTTACCGAATTGCGTAATCTTACAGGAAATTGGTACTTGATGTATGGAATCTTACAAATTTCCTTGAATAAAACACCCTTTTCCCCTTTTTTAAACAGACCTGTTCTGTTAAGTTGCAGAAAAATTCTTGTTTTATGAATTTACAGAATGAATCTGTTATTGCTTTCTACAAAATCTTCTGTTTATTTTCTGTAAAATCACGGTTTTTTTAACAGTGTTCTTCTTTAGAAGCCCCCCCCCCCCCGTTATGACCGCCATACAGTGCTCTGAAAGTCAAATTCATGTAAAGGACCAACGAAAGCCCGCTACCCTGGGATTTAATGACTCATGATTATGATCATGACCATAAACACTCGAAATAAGGCCCGAAGTTGCTGTATAATGGAGGGTCGTCAATTATATTCATCACTTCGTTGCACATTTTCTAACCTTTCTGCGCAAATTCTCTAAATAAATAACAGTTTCTCACGCTGGTCACATTTTCAATTATTCTCCGTTTGTTGGGGGTAAACACCCAAAAAGACTCGTTTGTTAATATCACCCTTTCAGAAGTACATTTAGAACAAGTGTACTTTTATATTCTTTTCTTCTCAGTAGATTAAAAAAAATCATTTGTATCCAGCAGTCGTGATTCCTTTGTCTGGCGTTTTCCCTTTCTTTCCTTTTGGAAAATAAATACATGAAAAAAGACTGGCCTTCAAGGGGCGGGAGAGGGGGGGGGGTCAAGAAAGTAGATTGAGAGACAGAAAGTGACGGAAAGACTAAAAAGTTGTTTAGAGAACTGAAATAGTGAGAAATTGGTATATTTTATATATCGATTTTATACAAAATTTACATTGTCCTTTAGTCTAGGGGCCTATGTGATATAAAGAGACAAAATTTCTTGAATTGGGGTTTATCATTTACCAATGAATTCCACTTTTTGATGGAAAATTACAGTCCAAACAACATTCAAGCGAACAAGTAGAGAATACAAAATCATGATGAAGTATTTCTCTAAACTTTGGGTTTATGATTTACCGATGAATGGTACTTTAATTAAGATTGGACAACATAATGAAAACATTGTTTAAATTCTTTATACGAGGCTGTTTACTATAGGAACTTTGCAGTAGCTGGTAAAACCTTAAACAACAATATTTAAAACTTTGATTAACTGACATGACTGAGAACGTTTTTTAAACATTTTTATACTGTTTAAACATCTGCTGTAAATTTCCGATAGTAAGCAGCGCAACAAGAAATGATTTAAAGAAGGCGTTTTTATTAAATCATAATGAAGCATTTCGTGAGAATAAAATACTGAACAAAGAATTAAGTACATTGGACTGTTCCCGATGTTGACATGAAATTAATGTCCCGTCAAAACAATTTCATTTCATCACTTCACTTCTTTCATTCGTTGTTCTGGGCGTATAATATCCCCATGGTCATAAATGTAATCAAGGTCTTTGTATTCTTATATTTTTTTCTCTCTTTTCATCAATTATTCCGAGATCGATAAATCTTGCTGCCAAATAATATATGTCGGCGCATAATTCAGTTTGCATTGTCACAAATGTTTGGAGGTGTAAAGATATATAACCACGATAAACAGCTTCTTAAGACCTACATGACGTCACTTGGACCCCAGTCACTCAATTATTTCCCATAAAACCACTTGGCTTGATGCAATCAGTAAGGTGTATATTAAAATAAAATATATAAATGGCACGATTTTTATTTTTTTTATCACCTTCGATAATGGGCAGTGGTTTAATTTTAACAATTCACTGGTTTGGTGGAAAACTTATGTTGAACAAAAAACTATGCAATATCCGCTTGGATTATTAATTTATCTTGTTCAGTTATTTAACAAATATTATGTATACCCGTCATTTTTAACGAGTAAAGTAAACGACATACGGGTATAACTGTAAATGTTGCTAATCAAGTGCGGAGCTATATGGAGGCATGGGAAAAGTTGCAATTGTGCCCCCGATATACCGCCCCCTTCCCTTCCTCCTCCCTACCAAAAACTATGCAATTGATAAAGAAAAAATACCAAAAAAAAGTGCACGAGGGAAATGGTCATGCACCCACCGTCGATGAAAAGAAATTTGTAAATGTTTTCTCCCATAATATTTAATTAAACATCAAAAAAATCATCCACAACTTTCATGAGCATTTATAAATATCGCATGCAGATCTGTGTTGTCTATCTCAACACGTGCCTACGTGTTTTAATTCAATACAACGAGTTGTCAACTTGACATGAACTTGTGAACATGAATAAGCTAATGTAAATACATTGCACAATACTGACGGGCTTAAAGGGGGTCAAGTCCACCTCAGAAAATTGTTGATTTGAATCAATAGAGAAAAATCAGACGAGCACAAAGCAGAAAATTTTATCAAAATCGGATGTAAAATAAGAAAGTTATGACATTTCAAAGTTTCGCTTATTTCTAGCAAAATAGTTATATGAACGAGCCAGTTACATCCAAATGAGAGAGTCGATGATGTCACTCACTCACTATTTCTTTTGTTTTTTATTGTTTCAATTATACAATATTTCAATTTTTACGAATTTGACGATTAGGACCTCCTTGCCTGAAGCACAATAATTATGTTAAAATAACGGAATTCCACGTGTTCAGGGAGAAATGAAACTTCATTTCACATGACAATGACGAGAAAATAAAAACATTTCATATGATAAAGTACAAAAGAAATAGTGAGTGATGTCATCTGTTCCTCATTTGCATACCGACCGAGATGTGCATATAACTGCTTTGTGAAATGAAGCGAAAGTTTAAAATGCCATAACTTTCTTATTTTACATCCGATTTTGATGAAATTTTCAGTGTTATGCTTGTTGAATTTTTCTATTTTTATTCAAATCAAGTTTTTGTTGGGGTGGACTTTCCTTTACATATTTATCAATTGACCATTGACTTCATTAAATTATCATTTTGAATACACATTGCATGTATGTGAGCTGTTAAACGTTTCCACAATGAAAGCAAATCAAAATTTCTAGGTTGACAAACGGCCTCTAATCCAAGGTGGGTAAGCTTTGAATTAAAAAACAACTACACATTTAAAGAGGGAAGAAAACATTTTATTTTCATTCTTATAACATACATGAGGAGAATAGGAGAAAGAAGAGGTGCAAGTAGGAGGGGGGAGGGGACTAAAGAATAGAAATAAATTCATGAACTTTTGCAGTTTACATAAAAACAAAGAGTGTCATACACACACTGTCACTCATCAAATAAACATACCATCGAATGACAAATCATGAATTTCTACTTACAGAATATCAGCTATCAAGGAACACCCTTAATGATACAAAACTCTTGCAATAATTTCTCCAGAATATAAGTCAATGATTTTATCAAATTGACACAAGTACAGTGGCAAATACTCTATCAAGTACTCTTTAAAAATACTTCAAATAACAAGGCATAATTCTAAAGTAATGAGTCATAACCTCTATGAGGTGTATAATGGTAGACTTTGAACTATTTTGACATAGTATCGGATAACAGTCATGATTAATTGATTTAAGCTAGGATTTCAACACACACATGAATTTCTATTTTCAGTTCTCATAATGTGAACTGAGGTGTTCTTGTTGAAAACATCAACAAAGCACATTACTCGTGTGGCATAAGAGCTTGCCTTGAAATTGAGTAAAATATAAAATCTATTATTCAACCTATATTTATGATCAATTAATTAAATGTCATGTTTTTTGTATATCTGTATATTTGTAGTCTTATTTTTGTATTTACCAGTACAAAATTTTCAATAATTCTCAATTATATATAAATGTTAAATGCAATATAGTATGAATTATAATATAAAGTGATCCTTTGATCTTATTGTTGATCTGTAATTACATCTAACCAGTTTGATATAATAAATGATTGCCTGAACTTCCTCGACCTATCATATTATCTTCTCCCAATTCAAAGATTGATTGCAAAATTTCACCATAAACAGTAAATCTATCTTTTGATATCCTGGTATACTGTTACAATTTTTAGTCGACATTCTCACTCCTCCTAATTCTCGGCCTAGTCCCCTTAACTCTTCAATTCAAAATATATTTTATGGGGATAAGGTGTCGTTTGACATGTTTGGCATAATTTTTCTGAGAATAGCAATACAAATACCAGTGTGGTTTGTTTGTCATGTGCAATATTTATCTGCATTATGTTCATTAATTTCCAAGAGGTTTTCACCATTCTTCTGTAATTCCATATTTCAAGGGAAGTTGTGGCTTATTTCCATGCTCTCTGCCTATTATATTTCCTCAATAAATAACTTTGTAGATAGTATACACAATAGGTATACAGGGGCGGATCCAGCTTTTTATAAAGGGGGAGTTTGGGTGGTATGCGAGGAAGCGTAGCGCCCGAGTCCAAGCGAGCGGAGCGAGCGACGGGGTGTGTGGGAGGGGGGTGTCCCCCCTCCCACAGTAGGGAAAGTTTTTGAAAATCTGTGTGTGAAAATGGCATTTTCTTGCATCTAAGACACCACTATTTTTGGTATAGAGGTCGTTAACAAGTTTAAAAAAAAGATAAGATTAAAAAAAAATGGTCCCCGGATTTTTTTTTGGGGGGGGGGGTTTGCTTAACAATCAGGAATGTTACAATGAGTCATATACATTAGCTAACAGGATATTACAAAATAAATTACATTCATATAACAGATGTAGATTGAGGCAATACAGCTATTTGATACTTTTTAGCACTCTAGCACAAATTTGCCTCAAAATAAAGTTGAATGTACCGGGACAACAAATTCTCTTCATCTTACAAAAGAAATTTGAATTAGAAGAGGTATATAGGTATATAACACATATCTTGCATAATCTGGCCTACAATTTCAAAGTGAGAGTTAAGCTGTTAAGGTGAATGATCACATTTTTATAAATGTGATCTCTGGGTTCTATATGTATAGCAAATACACTGTATATATATATATATATATATAGATAGTATAGATATAGATAGTATAGATATTTTGTCCGAAATTGTAAGAATGTCGGCTCTACATGTATCTGTAATTTAACACTTTAATTCAGACAAATGTAATTGAAGGGGTAAAGAACGTTCTAATGCACAGTTTGAGGGGGGCAATGGAGTGAACTTCACAAGACAAGTTAGAATATATATTTTGTCCGAAATTGTAAGAATGTCGGCTCTACATGTATCTGCAATTTAACACTTTAATTCAGACAAGGATAATTGAAGGGGTAAAGAACGTTCTAATGCACAGTTTGAGGGGGGGGGGGGCAATGGAGTGAACTTCACAAGACAAGTTAGAATATATATTCTGTCCGAAATTGTAAGAATGTCGGCTCTACATGTATCTGTAAATTTAACACTTTCAGACAAGGATAATTGGAGGGGTAAAGAAGTCCTTATCCAGAAGATATAAAGGGTCAAGACAAGGTCAGCAAAAAGTCAACAGACTTTCATTGGTAGCCAAAATACACTTAAAGCGTTTAGAAGTTGGTTCTTTATTTTGAAGTCTCTATCTAAGAAGGCAATAATATCAATTAGATTTAAAAAAAAAGGGGGGGGTCAAATGTGCTCAGATAGACGTCAAATACATTCAGTGCGGTATCATAGTATTGAAGGAATACGTTGAAACGACTTGACAAACCCTAGCGCCCTTAAAATTAAGGAAGAGCCAAAAGCTAAAGTGGAAAATAAGAATCTAAAGAAGGGGAGGGGGGGGGGGGGAGAAAACTGGGCTCAAGTTCCTTAATTTCCCGTTTTCCTCCCCCCCCCCCCACCATTTTCCCGCCATTCTTGCCCATACCATTGAGGCAAATCTTGTGATTGTACATGTATATCCGACCCTCTCTTGCTAATCATGGTAATGTATTAGTATTTCACGATTCACGATTTTCCCTATGTTCTTTCTTTCCATTTTTTCATGTTTTCCCTTTCCTCCCTCCCTCCCTCCCTCCCTCCCTTCCTTTCTCTCTTTTTTTTTTTCTTTCTTTCTTTCTTTCTGACCTTTTCACTTTTTCTTCTCCTTTTTTATTTTCCCCTTTTTTAATTTTCCCCTTTTTTAATTTTCCCGGTGATTTATTGGTGTGGGGAGCGGGGAAGGACGTGTCTGGGGGAGCTCCGCGTTTTTCGCTAGTTTTAGCCGAATGCTTTTGGGTTTATTTTATAAATTTGATATCGGCTTTTAGAGTTTTTTGTGGGGCGTCTAACGGGGCATTTTGTTCAAATTGATTCATAGGATTTTTGAAGTAAATTGTATTTTAAAAAGTTTTTTCTCAGGGTTTTTGCAAAGATTTTTAAATGCGCCAGGGGGGGGGGGGAAGCTTGCCCCCCGCCTGTAAAGCCACTGCCTTTTAGAACTAGCATAGGCCTATTTTCAATTCAAACAACCAATTAATACATGCCCAAAAGACGCAATACAACCAATGCTTTGTTTTAAGTAATATCGCTTGTGATATCAATACTTTATAGCGCGCAATGTGTCGTCTCAGATTTGCGCTTGCTGAATCGTTCGCGTCACGAGCGCGCCACAAAATGAATACATTAATGAATTTGCCAAGTTGACCTTTGTCTAATACACGTACTAAACCACAGTTGACGAGGGAGCATCGTACGAAATACATAATTCATAAGCCTTCATTAATAATGGGGGCTTATTCTTATTTTAGCTTCTAATGGATAAACAAAATGGCGAGTAGCTTCGGGGGCCTGATTTCCACTCTGAAGGCGAAGGAGCCGCTTCAAAGGAGCGGTCATTCAATGTGCGCTACGGAAGACGCGTTCCGGTGCGGTCACTGCGGATGTGTGACGCGGTTACCGCGGTCAACAAACCATTCCACACGTTGCCGTGTACGTTGTGCGTGGACAAATGCACGATAACTTTCGAGGGCTCGTCCGCGATGTGCTCGAGTCATTACCGTTGTTTTGTATCGCACAATGTGCAACAGATCTCAGGCATCCGCGCGCTGTGACGCTTACGTCAAAGACAAAAGATTCGATTCATTGTTACGTATTTGAAGTGACGACGAGCGAGAAGGCGTCAGAGATCGTTAACATTGTGTGGAATGCTTTCGAAGCTGCCTGGGAGGATTGGAAAAGAAGTAATACAGACGGCGGAGATGAGAGAGAAAACCAGATAAAATTTATACGTCTTGATTATATGTTGTTCTTGGGGAAGGGGGGTTATCCCTAAACCATTTTGCAAATTTGGTGCATATCAAAAGTGATTTGTAGTTGTATTATTTTTAAGGTGACTAGAACACCATTTTGGCTGATTCTGCGACATCAAACTACATGTAGAATTTTTACATTTGACTCAATATGGAAAAATGTAACTTTTTCAACCTCATTAAACCTACAACTTACAAGTTAGAAAGCTTTCTTGAAAAAAATTGGAACTTGACGAAATCTAGTAGTTTACTAAATGCCGTTCTGCCTATGATTTACGATACATCATTCTTTGTCACATTTCCAGTCTTTTAGCCACGTAGTCAGTACATCGATTAATCGAATGGTTCGAATGGCGTGCCGCTAATCACCAATCGATTAGCAAAATTTACACTAATGATGTAATCGAATGTTCGGCAGATCCCGATTATGACGTTGGGATAACTCGAATACCCAAGTAATAATGACAAGAAAACAATGATGACAATGGTTTTTTAATACTGCATACAGGTTTAAAAATTATGTTACCGAGGTGATTTTTCAAAAATTATCAATGATTGTATCACATTCACAGTTACACACTTAACATGAAAGAGCTCCGAAAATGTTAATCCAACCCGACCTTGCCCTCGATACATTTCAAAACATTTCATATATATTTCCATATACTATTTTATTTTCCTTGGGCACCAGTTTATTGTTTTGTCTCTTACACTTCTAATTCACACCTACGTCCAAAAAATGAATTAAAAAGGAATTTTATAATTTGTACTTTGAAGTATTTAATAATTTCAAATGAACCAGCATTTATGACAAGGTCAATATTAATTTAATTTTTAAACTGAATTATTTCAAAATACAATCACTAATTTTAAGAATATTATTCAGCTGTGTTTTTTTATAATATGAAAGTACTTTGAGTGAAGGCTTGAAATCATAAAAAAATAAAAAACTACATCTTTGACATATTGCAGAAAAAGATGTATTAGTTGTATTAAGACAAAGCTGCTACCGGATAATAAATGGTGACATATATTACTGATATTACAATATGAATACAGAAACTAATATCTGAACTAGATATCACTTTCATATTGTTTTTTTTTTGCACTAGAGTGACTTTTATCAATACCACTGTCTCACTGCATAGGTGGGCCAGGTCAAAATCTAGGATAATAAATTAGATTGAAAAGAGTATGTACTTGATATAACCGTTCTTATACAAAAATTGACGTATACATGTACAGCAAATCAGTAAAATTAAAACATCCTGTATTCCAGAAGCTGAATAACAATTTTTAGATATAAAGAGAAAAATTTAACTCTTAGATATGAACAGAAAGATAAAGAATAAGAAGAACCATTATTAAAGTTGCCAATATTTTAGCTATGAATAAAAAACCAATAGATTACATTTCAAAAGATTGGATCGTCAAAAGACTGAAATTACAGTATCAATAATTTTTTTAATATTTCTAAATTGTTCTAAGCTACTAATCTGAGTACAATCATGATATTAACATTATACTACTATAAAACTATATATACACTCATTACGATTATATTTTGTATACCATATTCCTAATAAAAATAACTCTTGATATATATTTCAAACATAATCACCAATACATCATTATTTACAAGACTGATGGTATATAATGCAGACATCGAGAAATTTTATCTACATAATTTGATCAAAATATATTGTACAGTAAGTATATATATAAGTTATAAATATAATAATGAAAATTAATAAATTTGGTCTTAAAAAAAAAGACACTTGCTGATTCCAAAAATGTGATATTCAAACTTACTTCATGAATCCTGATATTGATTTATAGATCTTAAGTTTGAAAGAAATGGTGAAAAAATACACATTCTGTTGACTTTTCATAGATCATGTCTTTGTATGAATATCAAATCATTACATCATCATTTTCATAAATTCTGAAAAAAATATCTGATTGTGCAAATTCTGATATAAGAAGCAGGATTTTAACAAACCTATTCTATTTTCAAAAGGAAGGAATGTTGGAAGAAAGGAAGAAAAAAAGAAAGAAAGGAAGGAGGAAGGAAGGAAGGAAGGAAGGAAGGAAGGAAGGAAGCAAGAAAGAAAGAAAGAAAGAAAGAAAGAAAGAAAGAAAGAAAGAAAGAAGAATGAATGAATGAAGAGTATCAAGAAGAGATTGATGCTATCAAAATGCTAGTCATCTTGCCCTCCCCTATCAGAATACCCTGTTACTGCCCCTGATTACCCTATAGAATATAGCACAAAGAGTTAAAGCACTCACTGGTACCAATCGTCTTGGGATGCATCACATGACAATATAAAAATCATTTTATAGTCTTATTTTTATCAAGAGTTATGTACAGTGCTCTTTCCATTTTACAAAAAGCTGAGGAAACATTTGAATAAATGAATAAATTCAGCCTTCACATTGCGCATAGTCAAATACGGCAATCGAAAAGAAAGTAATTCCTACTAATAATGGCTATTTCAGATTTTAAAGAAATAATAATTGAATACATGAACAAACTATATGAGATAAATTTTGAAAGAATTAAAGCTTCTCTTTAGCTTTGGTAATGAGTCAGTAATGTAAACTGTACTTGAGTATTATCGAACATAACAGTATTACAAAAGTGCAGTACATGTAGTTATTGAATGGACTTTTGCCAATTAAAATTTAAATATGACATTTTTTCTGGCCATTTTTTGTTTAAACATGTGCACACCTAGTTACCAATAATGCATCTAGCATTTCCATTTATTTGAAAGTAGAATAAAAGAGCATTGTAGATTAGATCCCTTGCTCACGGGCAAAGGATTTATATTTAAATCTAGCGCCCTCTCTCTTGAATGTTACTTTTTACTTTTATTCGAATAGCCATTTGAGCACTGACTTTACATATTTAGTAATCAGATGTTAGAAAGAGATATCCTGAAATTTTAGCTCATTTCATGAATGAAAAAAAGTTTTATAATAAAGAAGACAAAAAAAGACAGATAATCTATTTAATCGGGCATCGCATCGAATTCGAATCTGGTGTAAAATCGACAAATTTTCCACTAAAAAACTTTTTTAGTTTGTATCCTTTACAGCATGTTCGTTTTGGTGCACATCAATTAATAAAATCAAATAATGAAATGGAATAGTGTGTTCACTTTTGTGGGAATTTACCAAAACAAAAGATACATATGTAGGCTTTAAATACACTTATTTCAGATAGGGCAATTAAATAAAAATAAATCCCCCCAAAAGTCTTATAACTATATAATAGTCTTAAACTCTATGCAATATGGAATGGGCAGTCGTAAAAGGACAGAGCAACTGTCAAGCGATCTTCGACAAGTTCAAGGCTGGAATACATAGGCAGGCGCAAGGTACGTTTAAATCCATGATTGTCGCAGCCATGGCCTGTTGGCAACAAACGCGTGAGGATGTCTTCAATCTCACGAGCATCGTTGATATCTTCACAAGGTACTGGAAGGCATTGGATGTGGAGGCCAATGTTCTTGAGTCCGCCAACGGGTACACGGTCAGACCCCACAACAAATACTGCACAAAAACACAATGATATTAGTAACAGTGATGATGATGGGCATGGTGGTAGTGTTGAAAATATTGACAACATAGTGTAGATAGTGATGGTAGTATTTAGGGTTACACTACGTAATTCCGAAACACTTAAATTGCCTATACCTCGATGTTCGTTAACCCGAAAACATAAAAGGGTTCGTTAATCCGAACATTCGTGGCATTATTCCGAAGGTTCCATAATCCGAAAACGAAATAAGGTTCGATGTTCCGAAGGTTCGTTAGTCCGAAAACGAAATAAGGTTCGTTAATCATTACGTTTTCGGACTAACGAATCTTCAGAATTAGGAACCTCATTTTGTTTTAGGATTAACGAAACTTCGGAATTACGAACCTCACTTTGTTATTGGACTAACGAACCTTAGGAATTATGAACCTCATTTCGTTTTCGGACTTACGAACCTTCGGAAATACAAACCTTTGGAATAAAGAACCTTCGGAATAACAAAGCTTCGGAATTACGAATGTATGCGGTATTTAGACTACAGAGAAAATAATGAGGATGATAATAATTATATTCCACATACTAAGAATCTAGCTATAGGATTGGTCAGAAGTCAGTTACATGAAAAAAGGGTAGTTTCCCCATCAATCATCACTTGCGGTGATGGACCTTTTTTGTTTCGCTGGTCTTTTTCAGCCGATATAGGGTCATAAGAAGTTATGAATTAGTTTAAGTACGCGCGAAATGAAAAGGTCATTGCCATTCATTTTTGGGGTCCATTACCTCAATCACCTCATCTAGATAGGCATGTGCAGTGTATAAACATGCTGGCAGTCAAACTTTGCATAAAATAAAAGTGCATTGCCCCTTAATTGTTTTGTTGTGACAGTAAAATTCCTCTGTGAGGTCACAATAAACCTTGCTGGAGCAAGATCTTGGATGCTTGCGCACAGTTCATGTATGTGCTAGCAGTAAAACAAGCATAATAAACTTCTCAATGGATTCTTTTTTTCAAAGCAAACCATGATTTAAAAAAAAAAAAATCTTCTTTTAGAAACGTATTGATAATGGTTTCTTTGATTATATTGGTTCTCAATGCGGAATATAAAGCATTATAATCATCTCATGATTTTTTGTGACGAGTCAAATTATCACTTTCTTGGCAAGCTGAATGTACATCTTTCCTCAGCTTCATCCAGCTTGCCTCCTAAGTGATAGTTTGTCCATCACCTTCACCAACAATGATTATTTGCTTACTACAGTGCGTATCAAAAAAAACGGGACAGATTTGAAAAGTCTATAAAATTTTAGTTTCAAATTATTATGTCTATGTTTTGGTGTTAATAGGTGCTCTAAGGTCTCGTCTTTCAAATGTTATAAAAACAAGTGGAATGCCTCTGGCCGTCTCACCTGCATCACGCGGTTCAATATAGCAGCAGTGCTGACTTTGCATACTACTCTAACTCGCACAAGATGTTCAGTGATACATGGTTACTCTTATGTCCTCTTTTTATGAACTAGACCAATAAACTTACAGAGATATGATGGTTATTGAACAAAAAACCCCAACATGGCCAAAGTTCATTGACCTTACATGACCTTTGACCTTGATCATGTGACCTGAAACTGGAACAGGATGTTCAGTGATACTTGATTACTCTTATGTACAAGTTTCATGAATCAGATCCATAAACTTTCAAAGTTATGATGGTAATTCAACAGATACACCCAATTCGGCCAAAGTTCATTGACCTTTGACCTTGGACATGTGACCTGAAACACGCACAGGATGTTCAGTGATACTTGGTTACTCTAATGTCCAAGTTTAACGAACTACACCAATAAACTTTCAAAGTTATGATGGTAATTCAACAGATACCCCCGATTCGGCCAAAGTTCATTGACCCTAAATGACCTTTGACCTTAATCATGAGACCTGAAACTTGCACAAAATGTTCAGTGAAGCTTGATTACTATTATGTCCAAGTTTCATGAATCAGATCCATAAACTTTCAAAGTTATGATGGGAATTCAACAGATATCCCCAATTCGGCCAAAGTTCATTGACCCTAAATGACCTTTGACCTTGATCATGTGACCTGAAACTTGCACAAAATGTTCAGTGATGCTTGATTACTATTATGTCCAAGTTTCATGAATCAGATCCATAAACTTTCAAAGTTATGATGAGAATTCAACAGATATCCCCAATTCGTCCAAAGTTCATTGACCCTAAATGACCTTTGACCTTGGTCATGTGACGTGAAACTCATGCAGGATGTTCATTGATACTTGATTAACCTTATGTCCAAGTTTCATGAACTAGGTCCATATATTTTCTAAGTTATGATGACATTTCAAAAACTTAACCTCTGGTTAAGATTTCGATGTTGATTCCTCCAACATGGTCTAAGTTCATTGACCCTAAATGACCTTTGACCTTGGTCATGTGACATGAAACTCGGATGTTCAGTAATACTTGATTAACCTTATGGCCAAGTTTTATTAACTAGGTCCATATACTTTCTAAGTTATGATGTCATTTCAAAAACTTAACCTCAGGTTAAGATTTGATGTTGACGCCGCCGCCGTCGCCGTCGGAAAAGCGGCGCCTATAGTCTCACTTTGCTTCGCAGGTGAGACAAAAATTAGTTTTGTTCATGCTTGAGCGAACACGGGACGTTTTTGTTGGGGGTTCAAAAAGAGGCTTGCGCCAGAATTGCAGAATATGAGTAATATGATGATCGGACTTCTCGCTAATTAGTAGACTTCCTCTTAACCTTTTCATTATCTTTGCCATATTTTTCAAATCATGCGGTCAAAATTCATTTTCAGATCTATTTATTTGCTTGAATTATTCTGTTATTCCTTTTTAATATGCTCTCTGTTAGCTTTGAATATTCCTTCTTCAAGCTAAAATTATTTTTCTTCAACCGAATTATGGGAGAGCATGGATTTTTTATTCAAATCCTTTCATTATGTGCTACAAAGGTTATGGTGCCTTTTAAACAAAGCCACACAGATCGATGGGCGGGCGCTCGGGTTGCTCCCCCCCCCCCCTCAATTAAAAAAAATCATGACCAAGAAAAAAGTGGACAGGAAATAAAAGGAAAGATAGAAAGTAAAATATGATATTATTTTCTGAATATTATGTCAAAATCTATCACAAAATTTGATATTGTAATTGATAAAAGTGGGAATATTGGCGTGCTCACTTCGCTCGCTCACAACTTTTTAATACATTTTACCCGATCTGCCATATCTAGCTCCTTCAAAATTGACTCAATACACCATTGTCATTGAAAGACATGAATCCCTTCCTTTGTTTCCTGTCAAGCAATTAAACTTGGTCAAGGAATTAATGACCCATTGAAAAATAGATTAATGTCTTTTAAAGGTACATAACATAATGTGTTTCACATAATAAAACGATTCGAATAATCACAAGTTTTCCCAATTAATAATTCAAATCTTCTTGCTTGGGTTGACAAAAATTATTTTCTCAGTTACTTAGGAAGGAAAATTTAAAGGTAAGAGAAGTTTAAATGAAAAAAACAAAATAATTCAATTAAATAAATAACTTTGTAAATGAAATTTGAGAGCACAATTCGAAAATTATGGCAAAGATAATGAAAAGGTCAAGAGGAAGTCTCCTGATTAGCAAGAAGTCTGATCATTGTATTACACATATTCTGCAATTCTGGTGCAATCCTCTTTTTGAACCCCCAACAAAAACGTCCCGTGTTCGCTCAAGCATGAATAAAACTTATTTTTTTAATTGCATTTCAAAGATAAGACTTTAGAGCATCTATTAACACCAAAATATAGACATCATTATTTGAAACAAAAATTTTATAGACTTTTCAAATCTGTCCCGTTTTTTTTTATACGCACTGTAGAATGATAATCATGATTAAGAGGTTGGGCTTAAGGCGACCGCACACCTTACGATTGATCTGCGACCCGGTTTCAGAAAAAATGTAGTAGGATTTGATGGTAACATTGACTCGGAATATCTTACTGTGTAATGTTCTAAATCATCGTAGAAATCTATGTTCAAATCTGTGACTATGCTATCATCCTTCTTAGAATAAAAGCAGATTAAATGTCTAGTCGTAATGACGTCATAGCAGTAGTACGATTGGGTAAGATTTGGTACGATTTGAAATTAATTTGGCCTTTACTCCAAAATACAGGCTTGCAATCTTTCAAAATGGTTATATTAGCATTCTTTCAATTAATTCAAAACACAAATAAAATGATATGTTCCATTCGCATTTTCAGAAAATGAGCAAAATATGATTTGTTCCAAAATCAGATCGCGAGCTGCGGTTGCATGCAGCTGTAAGATGTAACCTCCAAATAAATCAAGTTGAACTGTATACTGAATATCTCCCGAGTTCCTTCATATGCATGGGGTGAGTGAGCATGTGATTTGTGTATTCAGAGGAATGAGAGAGTGCATCACTTTGCACAATAGACTTTTATGAGCGAATCTACCCCCAAAACGAGTATATGAGTGAGAAGACGCGTGGACCGGGTTCTGGAGACTGCACGATGGTAGAACGCTACCCCCGACAGGGCCAGGTTACGCCGCAATATTGTAAAGAAAGAAAGCAGTAAGTTTGAATGAAGAGAATGCTCAAGACAAAAAGAAGTGGAAGGATTGAGTGTCATCCTGGTGGAAGAGTCGATAAGCCTTTGTAAGAGGGAATATGCTGTGTGAAATAATATACAATTAATGAATGGTTATGAGTGCAATGGACAGAATACTTCATGAGGTGAAAGATGAAATGATCCATTCAACAAGGAGTTGCCGAGTTGAATGGATCATCATTTCATCTTTCACTGATCGAATGAAGTATTCTGTCCATTGCACGAATGAAAAACATTCATTATTTGGTTTATATGACACCTAAAAAATGATTTTTTTTTATGTGAAATTCATGAATTTCGATGCAAAACATGCTCATGCAGCGCGTTTGGTCTGTTGATTGTTACATCATTACAACATGCGCACTGCTGGTGCATGAGCTGCAGTCTCGGTGCGCGAGTGCAATGGACAAAATCGTATGGATCCAAAATTGCACGATGAATAGATAGAAAATTGCACGGTTGATGACGTCATTGCAAAATGGACTGAATGAACGATATCAAACAACCAATCAAATCACAAGTATCTACCTAGGTGTCATATAAATGATGATGAAGATGTTGAAAACTATTTCAAGAATAATAACCCTCGTAAAAATAATACAATAATTTCAATAAGTATATTAATGATGAAAAATTTTCAACAATAATTAGAGAAATGATATGATCATATGATAATGAAATGACAATACAATATTGTTCATAATGATATGGTATGATGAATTAGTGAACATGTAACAAACATTTTGTCTTGTGTTAACGCAGTGAGATCTGCTTTATTACTGTTTGAAATATGGGCATAACGGCTGGTGATCCTTTTTTTAAGCACTAATCAACATCAATGAAACACCCACCAGACATTGTGTATAATGTGTAAGAGGTTAGGCTGTGATACAGGCATGAAAGAGAGAATTGGGGGATGAGCAAGAGTTTGGAAATGCAGGAGCCTCATGCCAAAGACATATCTCTTATCTTCCATCTTTCCCTTTATTTTTTCTCTCTCATTCTTTCTCGTGGAGCGTTGTGGCCCAGTGGATTAGTCTCTGGACTTTGAAACAGAGGGGGTTGTGGGTTCAAATCCCAGCCATGGCGTAATTTCCTTCAGCAAGAAATTTATCCACATTGTGCTGCACTCAACCCAGGTGAGGTGAATGGGTACCTAGCAGGAATTTATTGCTTGAAATGCGTGTGCGCTGTAATCTTAGTAATTGTGGCTGCCAAGCTACAGCTGGGGTAATAATATCCAAGTCCTTTGGAAGCACATAGAGACATTATTCATAATTGTGATATGTGCTATACAAGAACTGTGTATTATCATTTTTTCTTTCTAAATTTTCTCATCCTGCATTCCAGTTATCTTCTGTCTGCTCTTTCTTGGTATTTATTTCCTGTCAGGATATTGCAAGTACCGGTGGATATTCATTTTTTTTATACTATTCAACAAATACAACATTGTATATTAACCTATGTTTTTTATTATTATTTGCTTTGATCATATCGTGACTCACTAATTTTACAAATTGACCCCTTCAGTGTATGTTAGTGCTGGTTATTGAATATTTGCATGTAAATACCAATAAATAAAGGAAATAATAAACGATAAATCACTTACCGAGAAACTTTCTCTTCATATCATCATCCAAGGCATGAAATACCTGCCAAAACATTTTGATGGTTGGATGAAAGGCGGTGTACGGATCTACATACTTTGTCGACTGATGATAGAAACATTTAAAAATCGTACAATAGTAACATGGGCCAATGTTCAATGTATTCATTACATTTCTTAAAAATAACCTGTCCAGCAGATTTTTTCACGAAACCACACTTTTCATTGACATTTT
Source organism: Lytechinus variegatus (assembly GCF_018143015.1). Classification (NCBI taxonomy): domain Eukaryota; kingdom Metazoa; phylum Echinodermata; class Echinoidea; order Temnopleuroida; family Toxopneustidae; genus Lytechinus; species Lytechinus variegatus. The sequence goes on along the minus strand of NC_054755.1, from coordinate 11,025,690 downwards.
CTTCTGATCACATACTTGTGTAAAGACAGAGACATGCATTGATTGAAGCCCTTATACCAAATCAAAGAGGCAGTAAACTTTTGTGATGATCTAGAACACGCATATCAGCAGAGGGAAATTAATTTCATACTATAACAAGAAAGCAACAGAAACCTTCAACTGTTTTGCACTCCTTTTCACACATGATTTTGAATAATAATCATTTGAAAGACTCTAAAGCTATGTGCCCTTTTCACAAAATTTGCCATTTATGACAAGTATACAAGCAAGAGTGAACTCAAATTATTATTTTGCATTTTCAAGAAAAAGGGTATTCATATATAATACATGGTAGCTTGGACAATTCATTACAATAAAATCAAACCTTTAGAAGCCAATTTTTATATTCATGTAATCATCATGAATTACCACTGAAAGATTATAAGCCATTTACATAATCCATTTTATATTCGTTAAAACAGTATGAGCAATATGCTTCAACAGAAGTGAATTTACATGTATGTACCCTACCACATGAGCCATTAATTGGATAGCCTTACCTCCAACATATAATTATAGAGTGATTGCAAAGTCCCAAATTCGTCTGGTATCTAGTATGTACCTGGCTCGAGGTACATACCTAAACCCATGAAAGCTCTTTTAACTTCTGAAACTGGCAACTTTTCTAGTTGTTTAACACATTTATCATTTCTTTTTTATTTAATTTTTGTATCACCACGCCGATTTTGTCCCCCTATTTGGAATTGAAGCTTGGGTACACACTTCGTAATTCCGAAGGTTCGTAATTCTGAAACAAGTTAATTGTCTATACCTCGATGTTCGTTAATCCAAAAACGCAAAAGGGTTCGTTAATCCGATAACGTAAAAGGGTTCGTTAATCTGAACATTTGTGGCATTATTCCGAAGGTTCGATAATCCAAAAACAAAATAAGGAATAAGGTTCAATGTTCCGAAGGTTCGTTAGTCCGAAAACGAAATAAGATTCGTGAATCATTACATTTTCGGACTAACGAACCTTCGAAATTACGAACCTCACTTTTTTTTCGGACTTGTGAACCTCTTTTCGATTTCGGACTTACGAACCTTCGGAATAACGACCTTCACAATATCCGAACCTTCGGAATTACGAATGTATGCGCACACTCAACTCCCCCCCCCCTTCCGACTTACAATACACTTGGGTCATATTTACCTCTTCAAGTGCTTTCCAATCGTAATACTTCTCTCCGATGACAAGTGTTTCCAGTTCGATAGGTCTAAAAATTTCATAGTCAGCGGGACGAAAGACCTTGTGGACTCCTCGCTGGAAGGCTTGGAATTGGGATGGCACCAAGAACTCTTGGATCTTCTTTTCCACATAGAGATGTCTGCATTACCCAAGAAAGGAACACAATGAAATGGAAGATAGGGATTGCCAGCAACAGTATTCAATGATTTCAAGGCATTTAATCACAAAATAAGGACTCATCCACTCCATGCCAACTACTGATCCAATCGTTTTCAGCCCCGTCTCACACGGAGTCGAGATCGCTTCAAATCAAACTCAAATTGCAACTGACTTAAAATTCCTATTGGTTAACTTTATAAGACAGGGAGGGCCCAGGTATTGCCTTTGCGGTCAAAAATCCACCCATATTCTGTTATTTTGGGGGACTTGCTGCACCGTGAGACGTAGGCCTCATTCGTGTTAATGCCGTATGTAGCCTCATTTCACTCAAAATGCCCCATTATTTGTCACATTCATAGGTGTAATTTCTAATGTTTAATTTCTTATATATGCACTGTCATGTCAAATTGTATGTTGATTTGTTAAATGTATAAGCCAAAGAAGGGACTATTTCTAAGTACATACTGAATGTCAAATTGACTAATCTATTGGAATTTAGTTTAAATGAATATGAATCTGTCATTGTGTCGGGAAAAACTCCCATGGAGAAGCTACACATTTCATTCACCCCCCCCCCCCCAAAAAAAAGAAACAACTAGCAAAGTACTCGCCCTTTTTTTTCTGGAGAATCTTATATCATCATTTGTCTTGACCCTTCACAGCATACTTTTCCGCTAACCTTACCTTTTTGAAAAATGAACTTTGATCAACTACCTCAAAGCTCGGGGGCCACTGTCATTAAAAGATGGACATCATGATCAAACACAAAGTCATGTAAGAAGGGTTGTTTTCACAATCAAGTGATATGTATATGTACACAAACAGCGAAAAGCGTATCAACACGGCCAAAATCAGGAATACTATTTAAGCCTGTACCTAAGGGGATTAGAGGGTTCAATCAAACCCCCTAAATTTCAAAAGCAATCCAAAAAGGGAAGGAAGGGTACTGGAGGCATCATTCACGATGAGAAAAATAACATTGAGATCAAAGAATTGTTTCTTGTTCAGAGACCTTTAATATAGTCCATACAGCAGCATGACGTCCAACTTGTAGTGACACATCCTTAAACAGAATAAACCCCCAAAATATTTCCTCTGACACCCAACAACAGGGGGTAGATTTATAAGAATTGACAAGACTCATTTTTCAAAATACAATTATCAATGAGCTGCGACTCACTCACAACTTTCCTAGTGAGATTTCATTATCCTCAGGATATGACTTTTTCTTTTTTTTATTGCTCATATCAAGCTCCAACTATGCTAAATATTTCAAACTCCGCTTTCTTTATTTATGATTTCTTTTTGCATGCTGGACTTACACATTTTCTTTTGTGACTTCTACACTCCTCCCATCCGCCAACTCCAGATCGTCACCATAGCAACAGCCCATAATATACTCTTCAGTTCCATTTAGTAATTTGGACATTTGTTCTGCAAAGTCCTGGTCAAGCTCTCTTACTTCTTTCAGCTGATTCTTTGGACTGATGAAAAACAAAACACATTAATTGGGAGTGGCAGAGAATGTAGATGAATAGCAGAGAAAAAAACAAATGAAACTTGTACTTTGTCATGGAATAATCACTTAGAAATACTTCATAAATCACTTTAAGAATATTATATTTTTATCATCAGCGCTTTAGCTACAATGGACCGAAGTGGTCAGGCTCCACCGGCACAGAAGACCTCTGACCACCACTCATCATGAGTACTACTTCCGTCCACCACTGATTTCGAATGAAAATTGTTACAGAACTAACTCCTTGCAAGCAGGAATTGCACTTGTGTCCATTTCCATCTTTAATCATGCTTTATTTGCACAATTTACATTAAACATTCTTATATTTGATGAATATTTATTTTCAAAGATTGGCTGTCAGATTGTTAATACATTATTATCACAATCATCAATATAACATCCCACTCCTGCCACCAGTACTAAAAACACATATAGGCCTTTTCACATAGAAAAAAAAGACATTTTCATATTAAGCATAATCATGATTTTTCAGCACTAAAGCATTCTTTGTATTTGTTCTTATTTAAAATATTTGGGCACACACACAATGGCAAGTAATAGATAAAATCTTAATAACCTTTGCACTATTGCAAACCTAGAATATATACAATTCTAGTCATCATCAAAGATATTTATGTAGAATTAAATGCAGGAGACTGAAAATGGGAGTGGCATGGTTTAAATGAAGGCAAGCCTCAAAAAGAATTACAGATGTAGAGTAATTCTAAGACAGACATAAGTGATCAAGGTTGATGCCAGGTGGTGGCTGCAGTCTAGGTGCAGGAGGACAATAGTGATATGACAACAAAATGGGAGTGTCTTCTCCAAGATACCTACCCTTTTCCCAGAAGCTTGGCATACAGCAATTGTGGAAACGGTAATGGAACAATTGCCTTGTTGAACAATGAAAGTCCAAAGAGTAGACCAAATATCTCGGCTAGCTGAGAGTCCCTGCAGTCCTGTTCACATTGGTAATAATACAATTTAAAAAATTCACTCTTTGAGAACGTTTAAATTGGAGAATTGTTGTGGTAATACTAAGACGAATAAATCTGATGCATTCTTTGCATTTTCTGAATAAGAATTAGGAATCACAATGAAAATAAACAATCAAGCTCAAACTTACAAAAAACATGATAATAATGTACTTCACAGATGAGTCAAAGAGAACACCAATACGAAGTGATCACACAAGTTTTTATCTATATTTTTATCCAAGTCTCTTATCTATAAAAACTTTTTTTTCTGAAATCCGTAAACATTATTTAAATTTGCAAGTTGGCTTCACATCACGAGAAATTTCCATTTCTACTTTTATTTTTCTGAAGGAAGATATACCCAGAAAAAATAGACACGTAAAATGCCACTGAAGCAAAAGAATTTACCTTTTGAAACCAAACAACTGGATGATCCTCATTGATACGTCGGACAAGATCATGCTTTTGCGGATCCAGAAGTTCCTCAAAGACAAGCCTGAAAAAATCCTGTTTAAAAAAAGAAAAAGAAAAAAATCATGTAGAAGACTTATCGGAGTTCTGTCCTTTACTCACCCCCCCCCCCCCTCTCACTTTCTTTCTCTGTCCATCTGATTTGCAAGTTTTGTGCATAAAAATTATGTGACCTACCACCCCAAAACCACCAATAAGTCGCCAGGTAAAGGTTCTCTGTAAAAAGCCAAGATAGCAATTTAGTCTCCAAAAACTAAACATTAGGAAAAAAAGTTATCTGAAAGACCAATTCTTCTTAACACTGTGAAAATTTGAAGTTGTGAAGTTGAATATTAGTAAAGATACAAGAGTTTCTAGGACAATACTTTTTCTGACTGCTTGGAAGTTTCACTGAGATTACACAGTATGCACTCTCATGCTTGAGTGAACCCAAACTTTAAACCTTGTTTTCTCCATATTTGTTAAGCTCTTGCTGAATTTCCTCTGCATTCAATCAAGTACACCGTTATTGTTGGTCAATTTCAACATATTACATATCAATTTAAAGCTTAGGAAGTGAATTTTCAAGCTCAATAAAAATCTCAATATTCATTTTGATCGACTCATTGTTAGTTTTCGGGTGGCAGGTCACATATTCACTTCCTTTAATCAATGTTGATAAAAGGTACATATTCTATGAATACATAAAGATCAAATGAGAGTAAATTACCGTAAGGGCACTAGTATTCAACCCGTTTGGAGAGTTTCCTCAAATATATAGAAATATAGAATTTACCTGAATTTCAGGCCCGTCCTATTTCCAAGAGCAAATGCTGGTTATTCTTTTTCCATAATTTTTTTCTTCAACCAGTCGACTGTGCGCACGGGCGATCAAATTATACGGCGATGGTTTTTGGCACTAGTATTCAATCCGTCGGCACTAGTATTCAACCTAGCGATTTAAGATAGCCCTGTCTCTCAATCTGCCCTTGTCCCATCCGGCTATGGACTAGACCATTTGAGATGAGACCAAACAGGGAATTAATCAAAGCCAGAGACTTACATAGATCTAGATCTAATTTGGCAATCCAAACCCTTTTGAAATTTGCTAGCTATCCTCACTAGGTTGAATACTAGTGCCATTCAGTGCAAAAGGCCATCGCCGCATAATTCGATCCTCCGCACATACAGTCGACAGATTGATAAAGAAAATACCAACAACAGATTACCCGGGAAATAACAAAGGTATGAAATTAAGATAAATTCCCTATTTCTAAATATTTTCAGGAATATGTCAAAATCTTTGAATTATGCCGGGTTGAATACTAGTGCCCATACGGTACATGACGCTGAGAATGTTCTGGGACACATAGCGATTACTCGTTAATTTGAAAGAACAATTCTGATTAGTTCCTAGTGAGTCCACTGAGGAATGTGTACATGCAACGATGATCATGATAGGCCATTTCATTTAGCGATTAATTGCTGACTTTCGGGTAACAGGGCCCTGGTCATTTCAACATTGGAATGGGTCCTGTCTCACAAAGTTACGATTGATCCAATCAATCAAAATTCTATGGAAATCCATCAGTGTCACAATTTTTTCTACAAAAAATTAGCAAAATGTCCTTTGTAAACAAAGGAGAACACACCAAATTGTCAAGAAATCAACGAATCTATGGATATACATTCATATCTAAAAAAAATTTTTGAAACAAACATGCATTTTATAAGTTGACTTTCCTGGCTTTCCATAGTTGTGATTGATCCAATCAATCGCAACTCTTGTCTTCTAAATTTGGCAAATTGTCACTGGTGCATCAGTATGTTCTCTGTTGCTTACAAATGGAGGGTGTATGTGCTCATTGGCAGAGATATAGAGCCCTTTGTGTCTTTCCCATTTTTTTCTTCAAAATTATGACATATTTAAATCAAACTTAAATTGTGATTAACCTACAATTGATATCTCTTTACTACACAAATATATATTAATCAAACCTAATTTGTGAGTAATCTATATGTGTGTGGTGAAGAGATATCAATTGTACATGTAGGTTAATCACAAATTGAGTTTGATTTGATTCTATTGCAACTCTTTGTAAGATAGCACCCAGAATTGATCTACATGCATAATAAAGTGACAGATTCAAATATCTAAACTATGGAAAGAAAATCTATGTACATCTACATAAAGAATTTGTATGTCCATTTAGAGCACTCCTAAAACATGGCAAGTGCTTCTGTATATAAAAAATTTCAGAATGCTTCTCTTTTTTTAAGTTGCTTATGAATGGGCAATCCATAGACTCTAGTCTCCTAACTAAAGAATTATGATGTTGATAGCTTTCCATACTGAAGGATGATTGAACCAATCCCAGCTGAGAATAGATAAGGGCCCTAAATGCATTACATACCATACTCAGTGCTCCCTCATCAATACCAGCTTCCTCTTGAAAGAAGACCTGAAGGGGTTGGTGAAGCGAAGAACTCTCGTAATGTAACATCTTGGCGAACTGCTCACGGACACTTGTCCCAAAAATATCCTCCCGTCTCACAAAAACCTCAAGTCGATTATCGATGCATAGCCAAGGGTTAAAAGCACGCTGGTACAATGAATTGTAATTGGGAATAAAATTATTTTAAAGTAAATTGAAAGTGCCAAGCAATGAACAGATACATGTAAGAACAAATATGCAACAAATATGCCTTTCTTATTATTACTATCTCTAAAGCTGTTGATTCATAATGATACTGATATAGGGTGGTATTCTGATAATTAAAACAAGATTTAACCCCAGTTTAAACTCACATTTTAAGCCAAACTTTTAGGGAAACCTGGCTTTATCATTTTTATTCAATATTCATAATGTACCACTTACATGTAATCAATTAAAATTCAACATATTTTCTAATTTTTCTATTCTTCCCATTTCACAACTAACAGCATGATAAGAAGAATTTTAATTGGTGAATAAGTCAACAACTGACACTCCATGAAATGGATTAATTTAACTCGGGTTTTACTAAACCATGGCTATCAGAATACCTGCTATAATGTCTAGAAATGTTCCCAATCATCCAGGCAGATTAGATCATGAACTAAGTGTGAAACTTGTCAACTGGACTTGCTTGTATTTTCTATTGTGACTTTTCACTGCCTCTCCACGATACTGTATCAGGCAGAATGATCATCAGGGGAAATTTGCTGTCCCAGGCTCAATTTTGAAAACACTGAGGAATCCAAATTGTCAAATTAGATCCAGTTATATAGGTTGCGATGTAAGCAACTTTGGAATCCGGATTGCGAAAGTGGGAAGGTAGAGCTAGGTTGCAACGTACACAAGCCTTCTCCTGGATAAGTGATGGCTCCCCCCTTTCCGGTAGACGGTCTCTTTTACTTCCCTCTCGAACCACAATGCCTTTTGATCTGATCTGTGGTTAACCAGAGCTTTGACAACAATAGGGTGCCGAGTTCAAGAGGGAGGTTATCTACTTGAAAAGGGAGCAGCCTTCTTTAACTGAGGAAGGGCCGACATCGATCACAACTTTGCAAGCCAGATCTTACAATTTTGTGATTCAAACGATTCCTAAATAAATGCTACTACAACTGTTACCACTACTACACTACTTACAATATTTATCATGATAATAATCATCATCACCACCATCATCATCATAATAATAATGATTGTCATTATTACAATTATTACAATTAATAATAATGACAATAGTGACAATAATGACAACTAGTGACATAATAATAATAACTATAATAATAATAACAACAATAATAATGATATAAATTACAATAATAAGAAGAAAACAACAACAACAAAGAGAGGTAATTGTTGTTACAACAATTTCCTCTCTTTCTCTCAGTCTCATGTTCTCCAATGTAAAAACAGATGTCTCAAAGCTACTACAACTGTTACCAAAACTACGCTACTTATAGTATTTATCATGATAATAATCATAATCACCACCATCATCATCATAATGACTGTCATTATTATAATTATTACAATTAATAATAATAGCGATAATAATAATAATAACTAGAATGATAACAATAATAATGATATAAATGACAATAATAATAAGAAGAAAACAACAATACTTATAACAACAATTACCTCTCTTTCTCTCAGTATCATGTTCTTCAATGTAAACACAGATGTCTTGAACTCCAGGTCCATGAGGAAAGGATAAGATGCCCAGAAAGAACCCTGGAAAAAAAAGTAAAATGGGTAGCCATTTGCCCCAAAATTTTGCACACGGGTCGAGAATTATGTAATCTACAAAGTTGTAGGCTAAATATACAAAAGTCCTTTTACTTTTTTTTATCAATTAATTCATGCTAATTTATGCAAGATATCATTGATTTTGGTTTTTCTCACTAAATAAAGCCTCAGGAATAGCAAGTTTTGGTACCAATGTCTTCCATAACTCTTTCATCAATTCCTGAAAGAAAAAAGGAAAAAAAAAAGGTTGTGGTAATTATTTCTTACGTATTTCTTTGGCTGTAAGGGTGTGCAAGAGGCTGTGTGTGTGTGGTGGTTAATTGAACTATTTGAAACAATGTTACTAGAAAAATGTTTACAGTCATATAGAGAAAAAATAGTGAAAATTTCAGTGACATGTGTAAACGTAATACGACACCCACACTGTAGTTCCAATCTCCGTAAATTTGGTATCAAAATGTGTGGGAAGGATCAGATAAAAAGACATGAAATTTTGTTTCAAGTATTAAGGTGTACCAACAAAAACAAGACAGGCACCCTCCCCTCCCGAGTATAAGGGTTAAGGATAAATTAATGTCCGGCCCCTAAATTGCGTGATTTGCTTTGTTTCAGTTGTGGGATGATTGGTTTGATGATTAATTTACTGTTTCATTTGATATAATGTGTATGAAGTTGCCCTGTTTTGTTTTTTCTTTTTTTCCCTTGTTATTTATTCAATGTACTTTGTATGGAAAATTTTGTTTTTCATGTACTGTATCTTTATTGTTTATATGTCACCATGCACTTGTCACGAGCTCTGCTTACTGAGTTGCGACCTCCACTGTATTGTTAAATTCTAGAAAATGTATTAATGCTTTTATATTTGGAAATAAATGTTGAATTGAAAAAATATGGAGTGGAGGGACATTGGCAGTGGAACTAAAAAAAATTCAGGGGGAACACCAAAATTTTTTGACAAGCAAAAAAAAGAAAAAAAAAGGTTATCAACAAAAACTTTAAGGGGGGACCATCCTCCCACCACAAATTTAGGGGGGGGGGACAGGACCCAATCCTTGTCTTCAATAGACAATGTCCACTCTAAAATTCACAATTTTCTTACATTTCTTTATACTTCAATGGAGTTCTTTATAATTGTTTTTGTGTAATCTTATTCTATACAATTCAACCATAAATTGGGGTCAGGAGGACTTATTTGGCATTATAAACAGAATCCATGACAAACAATAATTTCAGTTTCAGTATTGGTGAATGGGTCTACTACATATAAGTATGTGTTAAGCCCAAAACGATACGTATCCAAAATATTCATGATCATCTAGGTTATCTCTTTGTACTTTATTCAAATATATTAGAACACAAGCTATTCAGTCACCTACTTGGTACATGTAGTTCTCTGGACTGAAGGCAACTCCGTATAACTTTGGGATGTAGAACGTCTTAATGGATAGAATGTCATGCTGTTGGTTGATCTGCAAGAAAACAGAACGAGTGTGGAGATAAATGACTTGCATCTTGTAGAGAATAGCGAGCTTTTGATATCTGATGCAATGCTTCTGTGACAAATAATCATTTGCAAACATCGGAAAGACAGATCTTAGCGCTTGAAAAATATATCATTCCCATTATTATAATTCTAATTATAATTATCATTATACACTTGTTTGGCAAAATGTGTTGCCATTTGAAGCTGGCAAGATTTTAACTCTCAATACTTCTTGCATTGTGTGTCACTTTCCTCACAATGGTTGGTGCAAATTTATCACCATTTCAAATCTTCAGCATGGGCATAAGATTTAATCAACTAATTAACCCTATCAAGGCCGGGGGTGGGGGGGGGGGCTCTCTGAGGCAACATTTTGTAAGTGCATGTCAGACCCAATCTTGCTGAAAAACGTGATTTTGTGTACAAATGCAATGCAAATTGTGTGTAAATTTCAAATTGATTTTGGATATGCCATTGTCCTAAAACAAATAGAATACAAATTCTTTTAGCCAGGAAGCTCTTAAAACTTTGTTTATACTATTACATAAGATGGACAGCAGCTGCAATCCAACTCCACTGCTGTGGTCATTAGCCTGTTGCAGTGGTTGTCATGTGTTGTAATGAGCTGGCATATATGAGAAGGTTTTCATTGGTTTCAGTATGCCAATGGAAAGAAAACAACAAATGGTTATTATTAAGTTTATTTGCATAATTTGCAATGTTGAACAATTTCCTATTATACAGACTAAAATATAAATCTCACCTCATTTAGAAAGCTGAGAACTTTCAGAAAGGTCGAAAAGTTTTCCCTTTCATATGCCCTCCTATTCTGCGCACCGATCAGGAATGTGAGTGCAATTCGGTATGTTGTGATGGCACGTCGAAATGACATTGGTTCGTATTTCCACCAACGACCTGAAAGACAACAAATCAATTACCTTTTTTGTCTCGCCCACCAGAGGTGAAGGCGAGACTTAGGGATCCAAATGTCGTCCGTCGTCCGTCACAAATCTAATGACACATAACTCCACAACCGTAAGGTGCTTTTCAACCAAACTTGGATGGTAGATGGACTTGGGGGACCTGCATGTTATGCTGCAGTTGGAGGTCACATGGTAAGGTCAAAGGTCATTTTCAGGTCAAGGTTAAAGTTTACATGCAAGACTCTCTTATGACACCTAACTCTGCAACCGTAGGTCACTTTTCAACCAAACTTGGATGGTAGATGAACTTAGGGGACCTGCATGATATGCTGCAGTCGGAGGTTATATGGTAAGGTCAAAGGTCATTTTCAGGTCAACGTTAAAGTTTACATGCAAGACTCTCTTATGACACCTAACTCCGCAACCGTAAGTCGCTTTTCAACCAAACTTGGATGGTAGATGGACTTGGGGGACCTGCATGTTATGCTGCAGTTGGAGGTCACATGGTAAGGTCAAAGGTCATTTTCAGGTCAACGTTAAAGTTTACATGCAAGACTCTCTTATGACACCTAACTCTGCAACCGTAAGTCACTTTTCAACCAAACTTGGATGGTGGATAGACTTGGGGGACCTGCATCTTATGCTGCAGTCGGAGGTCACACGATAAGGTCAAAGGTCATTTTCAGGTCAACCGTACCTAACTCCGCAACCGTAAGGTGCTTTTCAACCAAATTTGGATTGTAGATGGACTTGGGGGACCAGCATGTTATGCTGCAGTCGGAGGTCACATGATAAGGTCAAAGGTCATTTTCAGGTCAACATTAAAGCATGACGAAAATCTCGCGTTTGAGAGCTGTATACCCCATTTTTCCTTATCATCAAATCTCTTCTCCCAGTAATACAAATCCTATTGCCCTCAAGCATGAAATTTAAGTATAGAAACACCTGTTTCTTGACCTCGGTCCGAAGATAATTCACCCCAGCATCTACGGTCACAGCAGGGGGCCACACACGATGGATTGCAATGTGTTCCGGCGAGCGCATGGAGTTCCATGTTATACACGCGTTGATAGAAAGTTTTTCTTCCTTTCTTTCTTTCTTTCCTTCCTTCCTTCCTTCTTTCTTTCTTTCTTTCTTTCTTTCTCTCTCTCTTCCTTCCTTTCTTTCTTTCTTTCTTTCTCTCTCTTCCTTCCTTTCTTTCTTTCTTTCTTTCTTTCTTCCTTCCTTCCTTCCTTTCTTTCTTTCCTTCTTTCTCTCTGTCTGGCTGTCTAATTTTTTTCTTTCTAGACTTATTTTTCTTCATCCACCCCCTTTCTACACCTCTAAAGAACGTGCATTTGCCAATCATATCTGTAGTGAGGCCTATAAATGTCCTTTTCTCAAAGTTGAGGTGTAGGCCTATACATAGATAATACGTTTGCGATTAAAAAAATAGTTACAGGCATAGTTTGTATTTAAATCATAAGACTTTGGGGTAAAAAAAATTATGATTTCATATTTTTGTGCATATCAGCAGCATGATTATTATACTTTGTATGTTGGTATGCCATTACTTCTGTTTTTCGAACGTTAAGACTTGCGCGAGTGAACCCATTTTCTTGCTGGACGGACAGAAACTATGCATGCATCGCGGTCCTTGCATGCTAAGCATACCGTAATTTTTATTCGCTTACTTTCCTTATTTCAAGGTCGATTTTCTTCGTTCGAAATTGAAAATGGACTAGTATTGGATGTCTGAATGTAATATGCCTTTGAAAACGTGATTAATATCGAATACAATAATTTCATTCCGAAGATCCTTCTACAGGCAGACAAGTCTTACGTAATAGCACAGCTGTTGTTTATCATTTCGTCCTTGGCTCAACGCTCATTTAGCTGGCCCGTGGTGGTGAAATCGAGACAAGGGGATTACCTGGCCAAGATGGGTTTATCGGGGTTGGAAAAGTTGTTTGAGATATTCCAAACACAAATCGGGGTATGAAACCGCAGTTTGCAGTCCGAAGTGAGGTCGAGAATCAAACAGGAAATTTTTGTAATGGTTTATGTGCATTTAAGCTCTTAAGGCAAGTGTTATTCCATCCCAGTCATATCACAATGAAGTTTTGATACAATTCTGTTGCATGCCCTCGCGAATCACAATATTTCTGGCTATTTTTATACATGGGCGAGACACAAAATCGCTTTTGCCTTGTTTATATAAAACTTCCTTTCTCTACGATCATGGCAACAAAGATTGTACACATACAATGTCTTCTTTCTGTTGTCATGCACTGATGATAATTAATGCTAGTAATACACAGTTTTGATGTGAAATTAATTCTAATACAGGACCCATACAGAGTAAGCTATTGAGTGAAATGAACAAGGCACCTTGAAAAGGAAGATATTGCCCAATTCAAAACTCTACTGAATTGAAACTTTTTGAAAGAGAAGACAATTATGCCTAGAAAAGTTGAGGACCTTGGGGGGGCACCATGTCAGTGAAAACTGGGCAGACATTCTTTTGCAGTGTCCATTATGTAGAACACAAGTAAGCATTGCTCACACTATAATATAAAGTTGAAATTGATATTTAAACTTTATTTACCACAATCTTCAAAAAACATACAAATCAAGAAGTATAAATATTTCAATAAAATACATTTAAGTAAATTAATTGAAGTTATTAACTATCAATTCAAGGCCTAGTCCATCCACATTAAAAAGAAATTGAACCCCTATTTTTATCTACCGGGATTTTATTAATTTGGCAATCCAAATACAATTAATATAATGAAATTTGGTATCAATATCAACAGATAAAAGGATAACCATACAAACGGAACTTTTACAAGTACTCCACCCAGTGCATCAGTTGACGGCACACTGACCTGACGCACAGCCCTGGGAAGAAGGCCTGCCAAAGATTTGTCCCAGGGGGTGCTGCGTGTGTTATTCTCCAATGGTAGTACCCCCTTTTAATCAGGTACATTTAGGTATGCTTTAAGTAGAACTTTAACCAAATATCACATTCGTTTTTTAGCAAAAACCTTGTTTTTATAATTTTTTTCCTTGTCAAATATTCCCTGACCGGCTGATGTTTCTTTCATTTTCTTATGATAAACCTTTTTTTTTGCTTGTGAAATTTTTCCTGACCAAAATCACCTATTTCTTTTTTACTGAAAACCCTTTCTTTTCCTTGTCAAAATCTTCCTCCTAACCAGCACCCCTTGTAATGTTTTTTTTTCCAAGGGATTTGACCAGATGGCCTTTCACCAAACCAAATAATGAACTATAGAATACTGTTAAAACATTACATGAGGACAATTTAAATGACAATACAGTGCATCCCCCAAAAAAACCATACACTTTTGAAATGGCTGCCAAATTAAAAGTCTATCACTTTGGGGGAAAAGACTTACATATATTGAAAGCCAATAATGTTGTCTTTCAAATGACACCAAAACGTTGGAAAACTATTCATGTTTGAGTGAGCACTACCCACTTAAACAAAGGGTATGAAAATTAGGGTGGGCAGGAATTAGCCTTTCGGTTTCTTTCAGTTTTTGAGAGGCGAGTCCCGTGGAACTTGCAAACTTTACCAACATTTTGGTGTCAAATGAAAGATGACTTTATTAGCTTTCCATATATAGTATTTCCCCACAAAGTGATATACTTTTAATTTGGCAGACATTTCAAAAGTGTATAGTTTTTTGGGACGCACTGTATATTTAAGGCAAGAAAAAATAATAATTGCTGGATTTATTTTTGCCTAAGGATACAAAGCGCTGTTATTATTACCCCAGCTTTCAATGTGCTGCCATATAGGCGCTGAAAGAATTTCTTCCTACTGGGTACCCATCCACCTCACCTGGGTTGAGAGCAACCCACATCCCTCAGATTGAAAGACAAGAGTCATATCCACTAGACCCCCATAACAACCCCCTTCACAACAAAATAAGATGGTCATGATGGGAAAATCATAATTTCGAAAATCAATGTAATACAGAATCGTGTAAGGTATTATAATGATAGTGATACCTTGCGAAACTAAGCTTACACAAGTTAATCATCTTTAGATGCACCTAATTATATTTACCAAGAATTTCAGATTCCGATGACTTGTGAAGAGAGATCATGAACTTGCCCATGGAAGAGAGGACATTTCGCCCCCATGTGTGTTGAGGATTACTGAAAACAGGGCATTCCAAGAGTATCAGGATGAAGCGAAGAGTTTCTCCGTGGGGTTTTGACCAAGGGGGGCTCATGCAGAGGTCAACGGAGATCACCTCGGAAAGCTATTAATGGAACATGAATTAAGTTATAATATTATCTGCTTGCATTTTGTAAACAAGAGTGTCGCTAAAGCGAGCACATAATACACCCGCCTGAAACGCAGAAAATGGATCAATTGGTCAAGCAAGAAAAGTGAAGGTGGTGACTTCTCCTTTGACCTTCTGACCTCAAAATCAATAAAATTGCTGAGATCTACAGTATGCTAGTATCATACAAACCAAATTATATGAGCCTATGTTAAGTTCAACTAAAGTTATTGCTTTAACAATGACTTCAGAAGGGTACGATAAAAACATGTCACTGTGATCTTGACCTTTGACCTCAAAATCAATAAGCTTCAAGGGATCCATGCTAGTATCATACACACCAAATTATATGAACCTAGGTTAAGTTCAACTTAAGTTATTGCTTTAACAATGACTTCAGAAGGGTAAGACAAAAACATGTCAGTATGACCTTGACCCCTTGACCCCTACATGTATTTAGAGTTTTTGACAGACGTGTATCAATCAGGTATGATTATTTACGTCTGGGACCAACCTTTAACGTCACCATCCGAAAGACGTGATCAGAGCTCGAACCTCTGCATCAATTTGTAACTTCCCCACAGCTTGAAAAACAGGCGCACGCCACAACGCCCAGTGACCCCTACAGTAACTGTCAAACCTGCTAATAAAGTCCATCAAAGGGATTGAGACCAGAAAAGCAGTGGTCTTTATTGAAAGGATCCTTAATATATGTTTCACTGCAGAAATTTTCAATAACAAACCTAAATAGTTGTCTTTATAGAAAGGTGGCCTTTGTATATACATAGTAGGTGATCACTAAAGCAGGTTAGATAATATATGTTATGAAGAGAGAATTACCTTTTCAAGGAGTCTGCCATTTTCCCTTATCATCTCAAAAGCCTTCCTTGCTGCTTTTAGATCAACATTTGGTCCATTGACCTCCTTTGTTCTGAAACACATGAAATATGGAAAATATGAAAGACAAGCATTTATTAGACCTGAAAACAACACTTACTAAAAACATTGTATTCTTGAAATCAATGAAAGGGGATTATAATGATAACTATTATCATTATTATTTATTTGGCTAATCAACATTAATGACAAATACAAGCAATAGAATAAAGAGAGCCATATAGATGACGGAAAGGAAAAAAGCATTAACTAAATACCTACAACCTCAGGGTCTTTGTTTCCAAACCATGTGATTTTATTAGTACATGGTAAAACACAATTACAATACATGTAGTTAAAGATCATAGAAGAATCAAATCAAATAAATGTTTCGAAGATCTAGATCTGGTACAGTTACTGAAACTGAACTTTGTGAAATCTTGAAATCTACGCTGAAAAAAATTTACACTGAAGATCACCAACACAGATAAGCGCACATGGGACAGTGCATTATTATTGCTTTGAATGTCGGCCCGACGCTTGACCCGAATCCTGCGTTTATTTGCTTTTTGCTTTTCTCAGCAATTACAAAATTTCTTCCAGAATTCTTTGGCACATATTGTTTATTTATACAAACAGACTCTTTGATGGTGATTTCATTGGATTCCATATGAACTCATTTTGAAATCGTTACCACAACTGGCATTTATCTTTAACTTGTCAAACAAGATAATGAAACAGTCCCTGATGTACATCCATGTTCTTTCAATATCGTGCAATTAGACTGATTGCTGCCTGAATAAATATGGAAGAAGCCTTTATAGGAGCAATATTCATTGACCACATGCAAGATAAGATAGATACAAAGGGCAAGCTTCTTACCCTGTTTTAAGAAATGATGCATTCAGGCAAGTAGGAGAAGAGAACACAGCTCTTGCATGCTTGAATGAGGCCATGTCTTCTGTGATGTCTCCCTCAGTGTTCGCCAAACTCTGCAGAAGTTCAGCAGATAGTGGATTGATTCCCTTTATACTAGGGGTCATCGATACACGGAGCTCTTCCCCCTGACGAGAGATGAAATAACAATTATAATGAAACAAATACTAATTTCAGACTCTACATGTATAATGACATGGACAAAAACAAAATATTTTTTAATTAGAGAAGAATTTTGTAGAATAGCTTTAGCAGAAATCCATATCATTGATGATGTATTTTCTCCTACAAAAAATATCTTAAGAGAAGTGGATATTCACTACAAACTAAAGACTTTAATCCTTAGGGGATTGTCTAAATATTACTAACCATATAATAATAGGATCCTAATACTTGTTTCTTTCTTTATAGTAGAATACCTCATAGCACAGGCAACACATACCATTGGTTCATCTTGCTCTATGATAAAGACGATATCATTTCCAGGACACAGTCGTCGCAAGATCCTTGGGGGTATTTGCTGGTTTTCCTGATCAACACCATCTACCCTTAGTTCATCTTTCATGACATTCCCAACAGGATCTTGGTGAGCAACATCTGTGCTGGTTACATCACCTTCAGAGAATTTGACTTGGGGAATGTCTGCAGTGTCCTGACCAGTAGGTCTGGTGGCAGCGATGGGATGGGTCCCAGCACGAGAGGAAGATGTTGTGCTTGATTGTGGGATTCCACTTTTAGAACCAGTGGAATAGGAATGGTTGTCTGTGGCTGTCCCCTCTAGAATGTCTGAACCTCTTATGACCCTATTGATTGTAGCCACATCATCACCTTCAAGTTGTTCTTCTAAGCTCAGAACACGTTCCAATTGCTCTTCAGGTCTTGCTGATCTCCAGACTTCTGGGTCTAAGTCATATGAACCAGGAGATGGCCAAACGGTTGATGTTCCTGTTTCAAACATGTCAATCATCAAGGTTTTTCTAAGAGGAACTAGCTGTAAGTTGTAAGTGTGATCGAGCACAAAGATTTCACGGGTGACCTCTTCAACAGCGTAAGTACATCGGCTGTGGAAAGACGCACAACATAATATTGGTTAGACCTGATTTGCAAGTTGTTACCTAGCTGTGTCACATAATGCCTTGATAATATCATATTATCAATAAGATCAAATAACGTATTCTATCTAAATTTGCAAGTTTCTACTTCAGTGTCAGGGTCAGTAAAGCCATTGTGAAATAGTTGATATACATGACCTCAGTTAACCCTAGAAAGAATGTTTCAGTGGCAAAGAGATTGATAAAACGCTTGGGTGGTAACCTGAGATCCATTTCATCTCAGATAAAATAAAATATTTTACCTCTCTTAAAATCAGTGAGATAAAATACCCTTAAAATTTCTCCAAATTGGTATTCTGAAAGCAATTCTATTTTCATGTTATCTCTTTAAGACACACCTATTTTTCCAAACAATATATCCAATTCAAAAAATGCTTTTATAGCTCTCTCATATCATTCAACCAATGGAAATCCATTCCGCTAGGTGTGGCGAGGGAGTGAGATTGCGTCAATTTATTGACTTCAAATACGCTTGCACCATACGCTTGTACGTCTTTACAGAGATTTATTTATAACAACACGCGGTTCAATATAGCATCAGTGCTGACTTTCAAAACTACTATAACTCACACAAGATGTTCAGTGATACTTATGGTTACTTTTACATCCACTTTTTATGAACTAGACCAATAAACTTACAGAGATATGATGGTTATTCACAAAAAAACCCAACATGGCCAAAGTTCATTGACCTTACATGACCTTTGACCTTGATCATGTGACTTGAAACTCGCACAGGATGTTCAGTGATACTTGATTACTCTTATGTCCAAGATTCATGAATCAGATCCATAAACTTTCAAAGTTATGATGGTAATTCAACAGATACACCCAATTCGGCCAAAGTTCATTGACCTTTGACCTTGGTCATGTGACCTGAAATGTGCACAGGATGTTCAGTGATACTTGTTTACTCTAATGTCCAAGTTTAACGAACTAGACCAATAAACTTTCAAAGTTATGATGGTAATTCAACAGATACCCCCAATTCGGCCAAAGTTCATTGACCCTAAATGACCTTTGACCTTGGTCATGTGACATAAAACTCACGCAGGATGTTCAGTGATAATTGATTAACCTTATGTCCAAGTTTCATGAACTAGGTCCATATATTTTCTAAGTTATGATGACATTTCAAAAACTTAACCTCAGGTTAAGATTTCGATGCTGATTCCTCCAACATGGTCTAAGTTCATTGACCCTAAATGACCTTTGACCTTGGTCATGTGACATGAAACTCTAATAGGATGTTCAGTAATACTTGATTAACCTTATGGCCAAGTTTCATGGACTAGGTCCATATACTTTCTAAGTTATGATGTCATTTCAAAAACTTAACCTCAGGTTAAGATTTGATGTTGACGCTGCCGCCGCCGCCGTCGGAAAAGCGGCGCCTATAGTCTCACTCTGCTATGCAGGTGAGACAAAAATGACAATGCTCTCATCTTTTTTAGAAGTCTATATCACATCTTTTCAAGCATCATGTCAAAGACAATATTATTCAAGAAGAGTCTTATGAAATACTTCCTGATTGTACAGGAATAAGGCTAAGGTATTGTTCTCAATATATCAGTTTTGTTCATTTTCATGTCAACATTTGGAGTTAATTCACCTAGATATATAGACGAAATCAACGTCGCAGAGATAAAATAGCCCCTTCCCTCTTTTAGGTCTATTTTTTCTTCAAGGTAACTTGGGCGCAAGCACATCGCCTGTGTTGCAATGGCCAGATACGCGATGGGTATGTCTACGCAGCCACTGCTCTGGTGCATTTCATCATAGATACGCAAGATAAAATTTAAAATTTTATCTGAGAGATAAAATGTCATCTCAAAATACCAATTTCATTTTAAGAAACTTCATGAAACTTGGACATAAGATTAATCAAGTATTCCTTAAAATCCTGCCCAAGTTTCAGGTCACATGACCAATGTCAAAGGTCATTTAGGGTCAATGGCCTTAGACCATGTTGGGGGAGTCGATATCTTAAATCTTAACCTAAGGTTAACCTTTTGGAATGTCATAATAACTTAGAAAGTTTATGGATCTGATTCATAAAACTTGGACATAAGAGCAATCAAGTATCACTGAAGATCCTGTGCAAGTTTCAGGTCACATGACCAAGGTCAAAGGTCATTATCGAGGTCAATGAACTTTGGCCATTTTGGAGGTAAATTGCTGTCATAACTTTCAAATTTATGGATATAGTTTATGAATGGCGGACATAGCGGTAACCAAGTATCACAGACAAGACTTAGGTCACAAGATCAAGGTCAAATGCCATTTAGGGTCAATGAACATCATATTGTATCATTGTTTGAATGGTGTTTTTGTGAATAATTATTTTACAGTAGTTTTCAAAGTCATACCTGCTGCTACATTGAATCGCGTGATGCAGGTGAGACTGCCTTAAGGGCACCACTTGTTCAAATGTACATATCCTTCATCATGATATTGAAATGTGAACATTTGAATGGTTACCATTTTGCAGCTAATTTATCATGCATTTAAACAATAAGTGGGGCCAATTGGGTGTTTTATACATTGCTTTTTCTGTAATTTTATTGGGGTCATTTTCCTGTGTTAACATGCCTTACCTCGTTGACTGAATGGAAGAAAATTTGGGACGAGAAAACCGGTAAGGTCTCAATTCCGACTCTCTCCATTCATCAGACTCAAATGGGACCCTGTCAACACCCATGCCATGTACAATCAGATGACCATTCTACAGAAAAATAATGTAAAATCAAAGAAAAGGGATTCAACAAGAAGGCAAATGTCATTTATACATGCAGATCTGATAAGAATATGTATTGAGGGATTATACTGTGAATCATATTTTTTTGCAAGTTCCATCTAATATCACTATTTTATCAAATATTCTCTTGATTAAATCCAGGTAACATGCATTAATTCTAAATCTATTACAAAATTAGACTAGTCATTCAAATCATTGAAAAAATGAAACGTTGCTAAATCAAATATTTTTAAAAGTAATAATAATATATGATATTTATATTGCACACACACATTTTAAAAGTTATTCATATTACCCCAGGAAAGCTGGGCTACCGATTCTGGAGCTCACAGCTTTTGGGGGAATTACTTCCTGATGAAACCCATTTTTCTTCACTTGGGTTGAGTGCAGCATGGTGTGGATAAATTTTTTGCTGAAATCAACTACGTGGGTGGGACTTAAAACTTAGTGCCCACAGAATGGTTGTCCCATCATGCTTTAAAACACAAATCAAAATTCAGGAAAGAGTCCCAAATTTTAGGAAATTTATGGGCTGGTTTTTATGAAAAAAAATATTAAATTGTCAAACTTCAAAAATTTTATTGATTCATTTTTTGTTGGGGGGGGGGGGGTAAGAATCAATTGTGGAAGCATTGACATTTCTACCTCTTTCAAGAAGCTAGTATGATGCATTCCACATGAAATAGTCTTAACATCAGCATGAGATATGGACTCCAACTTGACAGGAAGTTTCACATCTGTAAAGAAATGATAGTATGAAAAATAATATAGTGCTGACACCAGTGTTATACAGTTTTATTCTATGGGGCCAAACTTCACAAAGGTGGGCTAAATTTGTTGCACGCACCACGAACCGTCCTCTCTGCGCACCTCGATGCAAAAGTTAAGCGCACTGTATCTATTCCACGAACCGTCCTCTCTGTTACGTTGCCCACTGTGGCGTAAATAATTAACTTCAAGAAAATATAAAGATACGGGATGAAACTTTGGAACCTGAACTTTTTAACGAAGACACTGGTAAATAATTTGCTCTCCTTGTAGGTGCACTTATTGCTGGTTAAAAAAAAAACTTTTCTTTAAATGCGTTTTCTGCAAAAGTAACTTTCGCATCGAAGTGCGCAGAGAGGACGGTTCGTGGTGCATGCAACAAATTTATTCATACCTGGGGTTTAGTTAAACCATGGGTTAACTACACCCCAGTATAACTTTAGCCCATCTTTGTAAATTCATGCCTAAATACTTTAGTCTATTTTGCAGATAGTCTAACAACACATGGGGTACACCCAATTTGACTGCTCAAAGCACTTCATAATTATCATTATTACCCGGTCAATTGATTCATAGCTTTTTTTCCCGCCTGTTAGACGCAGACTTGCTATTTAGTATTAAAAACCAACCACAATGATGATTCTTTCCTACCATTTCCAAATTAACAGGTGGGTGAGAGCAACAAAACGTTGACTGACGCCTTGCCAAAGGACGCTAGGCCATGGTGGGACTCACACACACGACCCTCCGATTACAAGGTGAGAGTCAGAACTGCTTCACTATCAAGCCTCCACACAAATACCAATACCAACAATCGCCCGATGCGCGCTAACTTAAGCGTAATTTCTATAGGAAATCTGCATAAACCATGGACTCAACTGTGGGTTTTCAAACCCACCTTTGTGAATTCAGACCACAATGTTTATAATATAAATACAGACCCAAATTTATCTTTTACCCTATCCATGTCCCCATATTCTTCAAATAGTGATCCAACATCAGGTGATAGACTGATTTACAAAATGGTGATATGGATCCAAATTGAATGATTCATTGATATCTGTCATATGACCAGTCATTTGTTTTATCTAACAGGCAAAGTTGATAATGACTGGTGCGAATGACTGGTTCTATTGACTGGTCCTGATATTGTTTGAGATGTTGATAGTTTATCAAATAGCAAGGATCCACAGGTTTATCTTTTTTTATAAAACAGACCACCCTTTCACACGGTAAACAAAATTGTAATTTGAATGATTCTCCCAGTGAAAAATAAGGCTAATGGCGAATATTTAGCATGGGTGAAACCAAACTAGAACATGATTACAATCACGAAAACTAATCACAGTAACGATTACATGAGCAATCATCATTACAATGATGATTCAAGATTCACGTGTGAAAAGGCTCAAAGAATATACATCATTTAGCTTTGATATACATGTAAGAACAACAAACACCTAATAGCATTGAAGCTCTCCACACGCCCTCGGCTAAGCCTCAGGCATGTCTGAACAATTCTCAGTGTACCTTGCGTGTGTGATTCATACTACTGCACTAAAAGATATGATTTTCTCTTACATGTACCGTCTGACTGCTGTAATCCCAGCTGCCCATGTTCATTCCATCCCCATATGTAGACCGATCCAGAGACGGAAAGAACAACGGAATGCTGGCCACCGGCGGCAATGCGCTGTAATGGCATTCCCCAGAGGCTTTTGATCTGGATTGGTTTATCCACTAGGAGCTTTTCTCTTTTTGCATTGCCCTTGCATACACCTAGCTGACCATGACGGTTAGATCCCCAAGAAAACAGCCGCCCATCTACAAGAAACAAAAGTTTAAAAATGAAGTCTTAAGTAAAGGGGAGTGAACTGGCCTACACGTCTCTCATTGACTATAATTATGTAATGAATATTAGGTCTTAAAAATATACTTTAAAGATGATTTTGATAATACAGAGAATGAATTAGCATATTCTACTGGTAAGACTAAGAAACTTAAATGTTTCAAGAGGAAATGTACTTGTTTTGAAATCTGGTAACATATAATTATTGTGATATGGGTGTATTGAATACTGGATTAGTGTGTCATCATTGAAATGGGCTCAAAGTACAAGATAACGCTGCTCAGAATATCGCATTATGGGTTAGGGATTGGGTCAGATTTGAAGAGTTAATATCTTGAGGTGTAGCTCTACAAGGTCGTTGGTTCATATCTGCTTTAACATGAAGATTACACTTTCCATAATAATACTTATCATTCCTTTTTTTCCTGAGTTCAAACAAATTAAAAGTTTATAATCAAAATACTTAAAAATAATCAACTTTTTCTTTTGAAAGAAAATTCACTTGAATGTTGTACATTGCCTATTTAGCATGTTGTAAGTGCAAATGGGATGCTGAATGTCATACATTCGTACTGTTGCACACGTACCATCCAAAATGTACCGTTGCACAGTCAGGAACAAGGTGTCGTCACTAAAAAAAATGCAAAGAACTGCATGGATAAATGCACAATGCTGCTACAGGTCTGGTGCATGTTTGACGCATTTTGTTTTTCGCTTTCTATAATCCTTTATTTTCACAGATCATAGGAAAAAATTGATAATGTTCGTATTTTCGCTAATTTCAGAGAGATGATGTACATTGTACAACACAAATAATGAATAATCTTCTTTGAGCAAAATTTCACATTTGGTAAGAGAAAGAGACACTCTATTTGAGTCAGCCACGCCTCTTTGAGTAGAGCATCTTTTTTTCACCTCATACAAAATCTCTCACCATCTCGCACTCATGCCTATTTGCTATTTGTATACTAATCTGCTTTGGCCGCCTTACTTTACTGTCTGATGAGAGTGTTTTCCATAATGATAATGTAGAATACTCTTCAGCAAGTTCAAAGTTTCATTCATAATGACAATGATCTTTTGGGGGGTGGGGGTACTAGAATAATAGCCCCCGCCCCCCCCCCCCTCCAGACCTCCACTCATCATCACTCTCTCTCCTCCAATCCAACTCACCTAAACTGCTTGACCCCTTCAACAAATTTTAAAACCAATTCAATGTTGAAATTAGGGGGTAAAGGTATGACAAAGAATGACTTCCTGCTTACCTCGGGTGAGTGCGAGAGAGTGGTAATCTCCACAGGCAATCTGGATGACACCAAAATCTGATATACATTTGATCAACCTTAAGAAATTGAAAAATTGAAAGTGTTATATAATAAATGGCAGAGAACTTCATCAATATCTCATAAAACATGCAAAATATATTTTCAATACCGGTACCGTAATCTTGCAGTAAAAACCAGAGATCCTATAAGAGGTCGAATCACCAGGTTGATCATGTAAGAACATGTAGACTACCCAAAGGAATACACAGAATCATATGTGTTTCACTAATTGGTAGATCTATCATGCACCATCTTAAATTTACTCAGGAAAAAAAAATCATGATAAATTTTTGTATATGGATTTATCAGCTTTGTTGGCACTCTAACCATTGAAAACTGTGAGAGAATAATAATGTAAACAATTTCTTTATCATTCTTGCATGGATAAAGAATTCAGTAAAGCATTGAAGATTATGCTTTTGCTAAAAAGCATTACAGAACGCAAACATTTTACTTGTGCACTTGCTTGGGTTTTTCAAGCCCAACCAGAACAGAGCGTTTGCTTGATCAGGGCATTCCTGTTTTTTAACCATGTTTATGAATCTGAGAGAAAACTCCAAGGTGTATAGTAGCCTACACGTAAATCTTTTCTTTCTAATAAGAGCAAATCAAATGCCAAATATATAAATTTGTCAAAAGAAACAAGTTAGTTTGAAACCACGTCTAAGGAAAAGATAATATATGAAAGAATCGATAATTTGCACTGCCATCACACACCTTTGGTTTCAAGTCCTGTCCTTTTTGAGAGTTGTTTTCACACCAGCGTGACTTCGCTATTTTTCAAACTGCTAGCAATTTCTTTCTGAATGCACCAACAGTCTTCAAGCACTAGCAAAGGGTTATGCATATGAAATAAAGCAATTGCCGAGGTATGATCTTTTGCTTAGCTGCTCAAAGCAATTGCTACTTTTTATGCATCTGACCCTTTATTTTGAGCCCTAAGAAACTCAATCGTAATTTTCGCTACATAAAAACTAAGTACATGTATTATTTTATAAGAGGTTGGCTTAAAGGACAAGTCCACCCAAACAAAAAGTTGATTTGAATAAAAAGAGAAAAATCCAACAAGCATATCACTGAAAATTTCATCTAAATCAGATTTAAAATAAGAAAGTTATGACATTTTAAATTTTCGCTTAATTTCACAAAACAGTTATATGCACATCCTAGTTGGTACGTAAATGAGGAGACCGATGATTCATCTACTATTTCTTTTGTATTTTATTATATGAAATATACTAATTTTATCCTCATTGTCAAGTGAAACAGTGATTAATTCCTCCCTGAACATGTGGAATTAGCATTGTTTAATACTATATGATTCAGTCAGGTGGGTCTCTATGGTCAAAAAACAAAAGAAATAGTGAGTGATGGACATCATCGACCAAAGCGAAACTTTAAAATGCCATATCTTTCTATTTTACATTCGAGTTTGATGAAATTTTCAGTGTTTTACTAGTTTGATTTTTCTCTTTTTATTCAAATCAATATTTCACTGTGGTGGACTTGACCTTTAACTGAGACCAAGAAAAATAAATGGCCACTTCGAGTCAGAATCTGGAACTAATTCTTTCTTCCGAACCTTGGTTTCGGGCGTGCTCGATATCTTCCTTTCTTCTTTTGGATACCATTACCAAGCTGCCCTTCGTCATTCCCACCCCAGCTGTACACTCGGCCGTCGGCAGAAAGAGCAAGAAAATGTTGACGACCGCAACAGACATTCACGATTTCAACGCTGGGGTCATCCTCCAGTTCTGATGTTCGGAATACCAACCTGTCTGTTACCAAGAAGAGAGGTTGATAAAAATGACAATTGAAATTAAATCGTTTGGTTATTTGTACACTCGAGGCAAAAGTTAATTCTTTGTTTTCCGGGACTACTTTCCAATAACCCGCTGCCCAAATCTGCTACACTGGATAAGCTGTATTATCGCAGTGAACTGGGATTTTCCACAGCTTTTTTTTCAATTTCCTGGGTTCTTTTAAGCATTTCGGGGGCATTTAACAAACTGTTGAACTAATATTATAAAAGAAAATAGGATTTCCTCCAATCAACCTGCCTCTTCTCCATCTCCCTTGAATAGTAGAACCCAAACACGCTTCGGCCTTCTGCTTCATGCTTGTAAAATTTGTATTTGCTGTACAGTTTGTTGGGCATCCCTGGATAACGGTATTGATTCCTTATTTTGTTTAGAGCGCTAAGAGACTTTCACTTTATATCAAATCCTGTTGGCGCACCATAGTAAAATATCACAAATAAATGAATGAAAAAAATAAATATAACCCAAAAGACATGATTTCTATATCAAAAACCAAAGGTATGGTGGGCACAAATACTTGAGGCTGCCAATATCAAATATTGAATCATATCTATGAGAAAAAATGATTTAAATGATTTATACATGGCTTGCAGAGGACATAGTAATAATGTTGTAGATGATGATAATGATAATTCATCAAAATAATTTATTTTCATACAAGTGAAATATATTCTTTTTATGCATCCATTTTCACTGTACCACATTAAAAAAAAACTTTTTGTTTTACAAGTGCAGTGTCTACATCTACCTAAGGGCAGTTCCCCCCTCCCCACCTCTTCATCCCTGATTCTCACCATAATTCTCCTGTTTGCTTGCAGTAGAAGGATCACCATTGCACTGGTACACTTGCCCTTTGAAGGTTGTTAAGACGATGCCCTTGTCATTTCTGCATGCATCCTTGATAGGGATCCCATCCAGAGAGCTCTTCCGAAGCACCATGATGGCATCGTGATCACCCGAATGATGATCGGAAGCCATATTGTCGTATTCCTAGGTGAGGAAAGCAAACAATCTACAATAGAATAACAATAACCATAATGATCATTCATGATTTAAAAAATAATAATTTATTAGTATAATAATAATACTCCTTCTTCTGATAAAGTACAGTCTACCGACTGGTGTATTGTTGTACTATATTTGGCAGGTCTGGTGTGGAGTATGTATGGTAGGGGGTCCTAAAGCTGCGCGGGTCCTAAAGCTACGCACCACTCATCGCGCATGCAGTTTTTAATGGCAAATGCGCACTTTGTTTGGAATTGTGACTGCAGAGTGACGAACGATTCCTATTCAATTTTTTCTACAGAGGCTGCAGTAAATCTCTAAATGCAGAGAACACCCACAACTGTTTTGAATTTTTGAGCTATATTCTCTTTAATTTCATATTATCCTATAATAGTATGAACATACTTTAGAAATTGAGGCACAGGAAATTCTATTTTTCTGCATGATAAATCGAGTGCGTAGCTTTAGGACCCCTTCTAACATCGGGCGGCGAATTCAAGAGGTGTTCGGAAAACACGGCGGGATTTTCGTATTAGTGAGTTTTGTGATATTTTGTTCTTGCTTAATGATCTTTAGAATATTTGCCACAAGTTAGCGACAGATAATTTGTTCGAATATTAAAATTGGCATAGTTTCTATCGTTTGTAAACAAAGTGCGTAGCTTTAGGTCCCCCCATCATACAGTGCCATTTTGAAATATACTATAAAGTTACTTCTTGCAAGTGCTGCTAAAAAACCATGCTCCCCTCTTAGCGAAGCAGGATGCTCTGTGCCTCTTGTTTGAAGAGGCGAACAGAGGTGACATTGGGTAGCTCATCTGGCAAGGAATTCCATAACCTGATGGTGTCTGGAAAGAAGAACATCTGACAGATGAGAGTCCTTGCAAAAGGTATTTGGAATCGCTTGGAGTGTCATAATAATAATAATAAATAATAACAAATAGGCCTAATAATAATTAATAATCAATGAAAAAATGATAGATGGAAGATGCAACAGTAGTGCATATAGTGACAATCAAAATGCACTCACGTAATTGGTGGTACAGGGACATGCCGCTTTGATGACCCCCTTTTCAGTTTACTAAAAAAATAACCAAGCAATTCTTTTTTCCTTACCTAAGCCTTATATAGGGCTGATCAAGTAACTGTCTCGGAGTCAAGGTGACGTGAGTCAAGCATATATTTATTTGTCTTCCGTCTCCTCTGACTGAGCTCTGCCACTGGCACTGGTTTCGAATTGAATTAGTTGAAGAAGTGAGTGAAAAAGTCTGAGAAGGTGGAGCTAATCTGTTGTGTAGACTACAATATAGCTAGCTGTAGCAATTGGTAGTGTTAAGTTGTTGCTCCCTGAATTTTAAGGCTGAGCCTGAAATTCGAACTGCAGTGCAGCTGCTGCCGCACTTCCACTGTTCACGATCACTGTGCACTGCCGGCCCGGTTGCATGGACCCGATGCGATGCGTGGGTGATGCCCAATATATATATTCATATACCTTGCATCTCCGATTGGTAAATGTCTGATACTTTGTAGTCATGTATCCATGATTTGTTTTCCCAGCCAAGAACTGGAATCTTCGAATGTCATGTAGTATGTATACATTTATAACCAACACCCCCCCCCCTTGAACGGGGAATCCCCATGGCTGATGTTGTTGTGCGCTCTTATCCCGCGAAAAAAATTGGCCTTGTGTAAGGTGAATTGCTCTATTTCAGGGTATTGTTTTTGTTATAAATGATAATCAAACAGCATTTTGGCTTAGGAAATCTTAATAAAATCCGATATCTAATCCTAACACTCTTCTTTTTAAATATTGCTTCACATGAATCAGATGAAAGCAACTTAAAATCACCTTAGTCCAGGCCTTGGAGAAGGTTATTAGCCGAGGGTAATTCCAGAATTCTAAAAATAGAGCATCGTTGGGGTTCCCAGACAAAGATTTGTAGTCTAATAATACAAACTTTGTTTCCATCCCGGGTATGGAAACATACCAAGCATTGATCATTTCCATTGATTTTTTTTTGTGTGTTAACTTCTGCAAATCTCTTGCAAAAACAAAAGAAAAGGGGGAATAATTGCCTATGCTATAGTAGTTCCTCTTATTTTTCATTTCTTCTTTCTCTCCTTCCCTTCATAGTTCCCATTTTTTCTTATTTTTCCTATCTAACCATAGAGATATATACTAATAACGCATATCTCTATGGATCTAGCATGGTTTTTTCCCCTCTACCTTAGCATAGTCTACAAATGTAGACCCACGTCTACAGTGTGTGTATCACAGCTGATTCAAGGAGTCTGCATATAGCAGACTAACCCTATCATTTTTTTTTACTCTTACCCGATGGGAGAGCAGATTTATCAACGATATCCAACTTTAGAAGTGGGGGCGGTTTGTGTAACCCCCATACCCCCCCCCCCTTGCAGCCCTGAGTCTTAAAGGAGAAGTTCACCCTGATCTCTCTAGCAAAAAGTTTGTTGTAAAAATAGCAGAAAAATAGTAAGAAAATAATGCCAAAGGCTTGAGAAATATCCATCAAAGAATAAAGCATAAAGTTAGAATTTTAATTATTTGATTTATGACGTCATGTTTGAGCAGCTTTCCTACATATTGTATGGTAAAAAAATCCATGAAATGTCATTTTCTACAAAAATTGAAAATAGTTTTTATTGTACCTTCAGTATATCATTTCACATCCATTCTTAAAAGAAAACAAAAATAAGTCATCAAGAACCATAAAAAATTGAAATGTATGCATTTTATATTACATAATGTAGGATGGGGCAGCTGATCGCATATAAGGTCACAAAATTCTAATTAAAATATATTCTAATTCCAATTAAAATTCTAATAACTTTATTCAACCTTAATGGATTTTCCTCAAACCTACACCAATATTCATGATTGTATTTTCTGCTATTTTTATAACGAACTTACCTTCAGGGTGAACTTCCCCTATAAACTGAAAAGCAGAAAGAACATGTAGAACGCAGTTAATGTATATCGAATCGCATAATGCAAGCGAGACTGCCAGAGACATTCAACTTGTTTATAAACAAATTATTGTTTAACAAATCATTAATTATTATTAAATCATTGATTTATTTATGAAACAATAAATAAGTCAATAAATTGATAATAATTATAATCATTAATTACGAATGATTATTAATAATTAGACTCAATTATCAATTATTATTGAATTATTAAAGTGTTCATTGTTTAACAATTAATTGTCACCATAACTGTTGGATCACGTCAATTTCATTGACCCTAGATGCTGAAAACTTTCCCTGAAATGGTCCAAATCAGTCATATTTTGTGATAAAAATAGGTCCAGGAATGCAAGGAAGTATTTAATGATGCCATTGCAAAATTTAATAACAATGACAAATGCTATGCTCGATTTTAGGTTAAAATTAACCGTTTTTTTTTTGTTGTTGCTTGCTTCTTAAATTTTAATCGGGAAAATTGTCCCACCCTTTGTAAAATCCTGGATCTCCCCCTGATTCTACATTTATGCATATATATCTGTATTCTGGGAATGATATATCATTATTCATCACCTTTCCCGCCTTTTAGCAAAGCATTCAGTATAGATTTCCAAACAATCATGTATTTTGAAGGGCAATTGGTCATAAATCTGATAACAAAAGGGATATATTAGTTAATGAGAATTAAATTATTCATTTTACTTTTCATATTTATTTCCATATATTATTGTTTCTTTTACTTGAGCAACAATTCATTGTTTTGTTTCTTATACTTTCAATCTACTCTTACATCCATAAAAAGGAATAGAAAATAATCTTGTAATGCATATTTCTCATTGTAAAAATGAACCAACATATATGATAAGCTTGTATTGTTTTTTTTTCAACTTATTTATTTCAAAATGCAATATCTCATTAAAGAGTATTATTTCAGATTTGTTTTCTTTATATGAAAGTACATTGAGTGAAGGCTTAAAATTATAGAAGAATAAAAACTACATCTTTAACATATTGCAGAAAAATATGAGTTGTACAAAGACTCTTAATAATAAATCAAAGCTGATATTAATATCATTTCAGTTGAATAATCAATAGTTACACATAATATTTCTGATAACATTATGAATAGAGAAACCATTAAGTTTTCGCTTCACCTTTTTCTTTTGTACCATCATTTGCAAAGTTTAGGACCACCTGAAAATTTGTGTATAAAGCACATGTATTTAAGTATAATATACTGTAATAGTGTTATTAAAAACTGGCATATGTATTATTTGCTGGTGTTGGTTCTGTGTTTGATTTGAATGGTTGAAGGGAAATGATTTAAAGGCAATGTCTAATAGTTTGATTAATAATTTCGTAAAAAAAAACATTTTGAAGTAAATGTATTTTAAAAAACAAAAGGGTTACTCAGGCTATTGGGCAATACTAACTTCCCTTTAACCATTCAACTCAAACACAGAATCAACACCAACATTATACTGTATAAGCCAGTTTTCAATGAAACTATTACAGTGCATGTGCTTGCTATACACGGTACACAACATATGATTTATATCCATGCCACTGTCTCAGTGCATATACAGGTGAGCCAGGGGGGCGCTTCATGAAAGGACTTGTCGGAAGTTTTATCCGACAAGTCCCATTTTATCCGACAGTTACCATACATGCCATACATGCCATAGGAACAGTGCCCCTCAGCCAATCAAAATCATGGAAAGATGTCAGATCTGACAACTTGTCGGATGAAAATATTGATGAAACGCTCCCCTGGTCTACTCTATGTCAACTTTTAGTAGGATTATAAAACAGATTAAACGTCTTATCTTATAATATCAATACATTTTTACAGAAACCAACTATTCTTACATAATAAATTAGATTGGAAAAGAATCATGTACATAATATTCCTATTATTACAGGAATTGAACTATACAAGCAATTAGTATAATTATCATAACTTGTATGTCATAAACCTTATTGAAAATTAACTTTGCTTATAAATAGAAAAAAAATAACTCTTAAGTTAAAGAATGAGAAGGATCATGTTAGATATACATGTAAAATCCAATAAATAATTATTCATTAAATGAAATATACTATTAAAAGATTACATTAAAAAATGTTATTCTAAGACTGATATAACATTGTCAAGATATTTTTTACAGAAATCAACTATTATAACATAATGAATTAGATTGAAAACAATCATGTACATATTACAAATATCTATGAAGGCAACCATTACGTGTGTAATAAGAACAACAAAAATAAGTCTTAAGTATAAATAGAAATTTAGAGAATACAATTATCATAGTTTTCAGTTGCACTGGCCAATATATAATTATTTCTGAATATATAAAGCACATTTTACTACACTACAAATAGATTGAAAGACTAGTTTTATAAATTACACAGACATTGGGAAACTTTATCTACAAATAAAAATATATATGTAAATATTATTGCTTTCTCTATTTTTGTTAAATTCATATCCAAATTCAATTAAAAGGTTAACCTTTGTTAAGAAACATGCTCATTTGAAGGGGGGGGGGCACAATGAACAACACTTTTTGTCTGGTTTCTCATTGACTTTACTGCTGTAAAACTTCAACTTCAACAAGTATCAATACTACAGAGAATGAATTACCCTATCATTTTATTTGTACAGAGAAACTGAAATGTTTTGATTGTAATTTTTTCTTGTCTTAGTAACATAATAATTGCGGTGGAATGTATCAAGTAGCGAATGAATGTGTTGTCATTTAAGTGGGTCTATATCATAAGACTACACTGCTCAAATTGTTTAATTATCGGCAAGGAACCAGGCCAGACCAGACCCCCGCTCTACCGATTGAGCTATCGCGCCACTGAATATTACAGTGATGGTCCCTGTTAAAGCCAACATGAATAAAAAAAATACATCAATCAAAAAGTTAAAATTTTCATTACCGCTATATCTAGCTGAAGCACTACTATGTAATAAAATATGAAAAATCAGAAAGAATGGATTTTAAAACAATTCCAATCACTGGAAAAAAAAATTGATGGGATATATGAAGAGTGCAGATACGAATAGCTTGAAGTCTGTCTACTAAGGTCTTCACTTAATTTACCTGTTATAACAGTCAGCTTTCATAAAGCCCTTTAAAATTCTAACAAAAAACTTTATGGATCTAAGCATTTATCAATGTGAATTGTTTCGGAATGTTTGTAACATTAAAATCTTCCAAAAGTGTAGTGAGCACTACATCAAATTTCATTGATTGATTCCTTGTGAACATTCAACAAATTGCAAGCCCTATCCTGGTAAAGTTATCATCTAGCAATTCACCTGCTAATCTTACAAATACAGTCATTTTGAATCAGCACTACAGTTATCCAAATAGTTCGCACCCAGAATGTTTATCCCATTCAAAGTCTCAGAAGTACATGTACTTTCGTACCAAAAAGGAAAAATTCACATGGACCCTATTTTCATTTTACTTCACATACCTAAATTGAAAATTTCACAAATATAAATCAATTCTCTGTGCATAACACTTTTTTGTCATATCTGATAAAGGAAATCGAATTCAGGTAATGTATATTCTTTATATTTTCAAATCTAGTAATTCGGGTTTCAAATAGAGAGGAACTATGAAAGTGCAAGGAAATAATCTTGTGGAAAATGATTTGTTTTGTAGATTGTGGGAAAGAGTGTACATGTATGATGGAAATCTATAGGGGCATGACACAAATAACTGAAGAGATAAAGATTTGCACTCCTATAAATAACTATGTGCTTAATCGTGTTTACAGAACCTCAATTAAATGACTTGATCATTTCTCTAAATCTTACCATAGTCCCATAAAGCATCCTGACAGAAAGCAATTGCAACAAAAACAATACTATTTCAGATATTGAACTAACGATAAATGCATAAATTGAACAAAACAAATACATAATTATCTACATGTAAAGGAACCTACTGGTAAGGCAAATATATGAATAGTACTATAAAGAAATTAATAATAATCAAACCTCCAGGGCCCAATCTTACAAAGAATTACGTTTGATCCAATCAATCCAGTGTACACTGTTAGAAAATTTCCTTGAAATAAAAGAAGTTACTGCAGCAGAGTCTCAAGAACACCTGTAATCTTACCAGATTGCATAATCTTACATTAGATCATGTAAAATAACAGGAAATTGGTATTTGGTGTATGGAACCTTACAAAATTCTTTAGATAAAACACCATTTTCCCCTTTTTAAACCGACCTGTTCTGTTAAATTGTAGAAAAAATCCTGTTTTATGAATTTACATAATGATTCTGTTATTGCTTCCTGCAAAATCTTGTTTTTTTCTGGAAAATCAGGGTTTTTTAACAGTGTATGGAAATCCATCCGTATCATATTTACTTCTACTAAAAACTTGTACAAGGTCCTTGGTAAACAAAGAGAATTGCACTGAATCTTCTAAACAATATGTTTAGAATATGAATATGTTTATGAATATGAATATGTTTATAAATATGAATGTATGAATATACATACATCATATCTAGAAAATACTTTGAACAAATTTGCATTTTAGATGTTGGCATTGGTGGCCATCCATACTTTTGAATGATCGGATCAATCGCAACTCTTTGTAAGATGGGGCCAAAATAAAATCATCCAACTCTAAGCAATATGAAATCCAATGTCTGTTTGCGAAAAAGCAGCTGTCAAGCGATCTTTCATAACATCAGGTCTAGTATACTCTGGCAGTCGTAAAGTACGCTTCAACCCAAAATCATCACAGGGATGCCCCGTAGGCATCAGCAAGGTGAGCCTATCTTCAACTGTATCAGAGCTGGAACAATCATCAGGTACGGGAAGATGCTCAATGATTAGGCCTAGATTCTGCAGTCCGCCGATTGGTACACGGTCCGACCCTGACACATATACTGAACAAAATACAAGCAAAGACTCAAGATGAAATAAACTGGTTTTGATTCTCCAGGTTTTCCTAACAATTTTCATATTTTTTTCAATTTTTGAAAAAAAAATTTTTTTTGAATATCTTTCTATGATTTGCATGTGGAAAGTTTGTGGTCGCCATGTATCTTCTTTTACTAGAATCGCGCAGAAATGCGCATACGAGGGGCACTGCGCAAACTTAGGGAAATTTACCATTATAAATATACAGCTTATTTAGTTCAGATATGGAATATAAAGCAAATAATCATAGAGGAACACACCTGAAGTAGGACAAGATATATTTCAAACCTGAAATGAAAATGTGTCGCTTGCATGGAGGCCAAGGAATGTGCGGATGAAATGTTTTATGCATCGACAATTCTACCCAACGTCAATTACTCCTCACCTGGTTTTTATAACCAATGATCAGATTTTAGAATTCACAAATAGTTTATTCATTATTTTCAGATGTGGAGTATTCAACAGATATTCAACAGACCTAGAGTCAGAACATAACATTTAATTTCAACAATTGAGTTTAATAAATTTTTGCCCAGTGATTTTTTTTTCCAAAGTGCACAGTACCAAGGGAAGTATTGTCAGCAGGAGAAAATACATATTCTGAGGGGAGATGAAATATTATTTATCAAACGGATAGTCCAGGTGGTATCTATTGTCTATGTAGATTGGCCATCAGAGTTTTATTAGAAAGTCACACTGCTTACTGCAGCTCTGATCCAGCTATGTCAGAATCGAAAGAACCGAGCAAGCAACATGTACATGAAATCTACAACATACACACTAGCATTTAAAAAAAATATATAAATCACCTTTTATTGATAAAAGGGGAGACAATTACAATAAGCCCAGGTTATCTGTTCTAGACGATCAGTATACAGAGCTACATAAATGGGAGTAAAGCAAGCTACATGTATAATATGCACACGAGTCAATTCATAACAGATTCATAGTAAAGAAATGAGATGGGGGAGGGGGATATGCTAATGTGTGGTTTAACTTAAGTTGTTCTGATTTTTTTTACATGAATTCATAATTGTATATTTAATTTGGTATCACAAAAATATAAAAATTATGGAAATATAAGTATATCAAAAAAGAAAGGGCAAATTGACATTAATAGGCCTATATCTAGAGTTTTTATCTTATGTAAATTAGGTTTGATTTTTAATAACTACCTGATTATGTACATTATAAGCAATGAGCAACATCACCGGCAGTTAATATAACACCATTGTTTTTTTTGTTCTTTTTTTTTGGGGGGGCTATGCCCATCAGCAAAATAGCACTATTTATGCCACCTTGATACAACTAGAGTATTTTAGTGGATAGCTACTTTGCTTTACTTACCAAGAAACTTCCTTTTCCAGCCATCTTCCAGATCATGGAACACTGTCCAGAACATTGTAATGGTTGGGTGAGAAGATGTGTATGGCAATGTATACTTTGTTGACTGTTGATACAAAGTTAGAATAAGTATAGAGTATAGCAATGAGATATGACTTAATAGAATACTCAGTTTTTCAATGTATATATTTTTTTCATTTCACACAACAAAAAGAGATATTGAATCTTCTGAACATTGTAATGAATATTTCCATGAATTAATTGTATCATATGGACCTACAAGTATGATAGACGTTCATTGGTTAGTTAATGACTTCACTGATATGCGAGCGTCATTGTCCTCTAGATATCATTCTCCTCATATTTTATAGCTAGCTTGTTCCTACCATGTCCGCCATCAAATAGGCAACGAGTTAAAAGAAGCAGTTTGTGTATAAACATTTGAAGAACTGTATGTGCAGAAGGTGATAAATCACTTTAATCCTAGAAAGTTGATGTGTATTTCTGGTTTACCTTTTTAGTTCCATGTGTTATTTGAGAAAATGCATGCATATTCTAAGATAGAGGCAACGTGATTGTCTATTATTCATAATCCTATTTTTCAAATTTTCCTCCTAATATTCCAGAGATATATGTACATGGCTCATACAAGGGACATACAAGCTTGAAAACCTTTTTTTATTGTTTTTTGCTTGTCAAATTTTTTTTCCAAGAACCAAAATTAAAATATGATTATAGCTCATATTAAAGGAAAAAATTCAATTATGTGCAAAGCTACATGGATCAACAGAGCTACATGTAGGCAATGACAAATTTCTCCTGTTCAAAGTAGCCTCATAACACTCTGCACATATAAAAAAAATATTTATGAGATTCTAGCTCCCATGAATTCTTGTAAATTAAGAGTATTGGTCCAAGAGGAAAGCAGTAATATTAAGTAAAAAGCTCAGATACTTCCATGCTTTATGAGCTCTGCGATATCATACATATGTGTGTCCAAGCAAAGGGAAATTTGTTTTGGACTTATGTGTGTACTGATATAGGAAGTGATATAACAAACACCAATACGAAGACAGATATTTAAACATGTGGAATGCCTCTGGCCGTCTCACCTGCATCACACAATTCAACATAGCAGCAGTGCTGACTTTGAACACTACTATAACTCGCACAAGATATTCAGTGATACTTGGTTACTCTTATTTCCATGTTTTATGAACTAGACCAATACACTAACAGAGATATGATAATTCAACAAATACCCCAAATGTGGCCAAAATTCATTGACCTCACATGACCTTTTACCTTGATCATGTGACCTGAAACTTGCATAGGATATTCAGTGATACTTGATTACTCTTATGTCCAAGTTTCAAAAGTCAGATCAATAAACTTGCAAAGTTATGATGGTAATTCAACAGATACCCCCATTATGGCCAAAGTTCATTGACCTTTGACCTTGGTCATGTGACCTAAAATGCGCACAGGATGTTCAGTGATACTTGATTACTCTTATGTCCAAGTTTTATGAACTAGACCAACATACTTTCAAAGTTATGATGGTAATTCAACAAATACCCCCAATTCGGCCAAAGTTCATTGACCCTAAATGACCTATGACCTTGATCATGTGACCTGAAACTTGCACAGGATGTTCAGTGATACTTGATTACTATTATGTCCAAGTTCCATGAATCAGATCCAAAAACTTTTAAAGTTTTGACTGTAATTCAACAGATACCCCCAAATCGGCCAAAGTTCATTGACCCTAAATGACCTTTGACCTTGGTCATGTGACGATAAAAATCATGCAGGATGTTTGGTGATAACTAGGCCCATATATTTTCTAAGTTATGATGACATTTCAAAAACTTAACCTCAGGTTAAGATTTTGATGTTGATTCCCCCAACATGGTCTAAGTTCATTGACCCTAAATGACCTTTGACCTTGGTCATGTGACATGAAACTCTAATAAGATGTTCAGTAATACTTGATTAACCTTATGGCCAAGTTTCATGAACTAGGTCCATATACTTTCTAAGTTATGATGTCATTTCAAAAACTTAACCTTAGGTTAAGATTTGATGTTGACGCCGCCGCCATCGGAAAAGCGGCGCCTATACATGTAGTTTCACTCTGCTATGCAGATGAGACAAAAATATTTTAGCCATTTCTGGATCAAATTTGCTCGAACAAACAGCAGATATATTCGAAATCGTTTATGTGACTTAATAATATACATTCAATTTCATTTCAGCTGACAAAGTTGTTTCGTATTCCTTGCACCATCACTCCCGCTATAAATCTACACATTGAATAAAGTTCACAAAAAAATTAAAGTATTGCTTTTTCATTTTACCTGCTCCAGTGCTTTCCAATCGAAATGTTTCTCTCCCAGGACAAGTGTTTCTAGTTCAATTGGTCTGAACATTTCACAGGCAGTTGGATGGAAGACTTTCTGGAAGCCTTTCTGGAATGCTGCAAATTGTGACGGAACCAGGTAGTCTTTGATCTCTTTGTCCACGTAGCGATGTCTAATAGCACAGAAAAATATTGATATTGAACCATGACAGTGGAAATATTGAGATGAATAAAAAAAAATCTATGAATTAAAAAGTTATTACTGCAACACAAGAGTTACTACACTCATGGGTATGTGTGAGAGTGATGTAGGGGAAGGACTACTCACCCATTTACTCTAAACACAAAAAATGGTTAGAATGTATTTTTTTTTTTCAAAAGGTTGACTTTCAAATGATATTCTCCATTTTATGAAGACATAAACCAATTATGCTATATGTGTTATATTTTGATTTTAGGTACTTACAAAAACAAACAAAAAACAACATATATCCCTGATAATTAAACAGCCAATGGGGATCTTGTCCATACCAATTGTCATAATTTACTTTACAAAATGCTCATTGGAAATTAACACAATATTAGTGCCCTCATTTTTTTATAAATTGTCTGATTTCATTCAACTGGCATCATTCTGGGTTTTTTAATCAATCTCCTCTTTCACACATCCTGTGACCAAGTTCGGATTTCCCATGAATTTCTAAATAAAGCTTTGGGGTGATTTTTCTTACACATTTTCTTTGGTGACGTCAACGCTCCTGCCATCCTCCAATTCAATCTCCATACCAAAGCAACTTTCCTTCACATACTCTTCAGTTCCACTCAGCAATTCGCACATTTCTTTGGCATATTTCTTGTCCAGCTCTGCCAATTCCTCCATCTCAGTCTTTGGGCTGGGGGTCGATCAAAAACAAAAATAAAAAACAGTTTATTCTATTCCATTAGATGAACTATTATTACTACAGGATCCACATGCAGACAAATGGATTAAAAATAAACTTTAATATTGGTACTTGAAAGGCCATGACTTGATACATTAAATGAGGGCTTAAAACAATCCTAAGTACACCGCCATACAGACATATACACACAAACATATACATGAATATTCACATAGGGTAAATGCGTCATGGCCACGTCACAATTTTACCATACAGAACCACCGGAATATGCTTAATTTCCCCCAATTATCCATTAGATCCAGACCTCATACAGCATGTATCATATAGAATATTCAACGTATAATGGTCTTTCTTGTACATTAAGATGTATACTACATGTATAAACAAAATATCACTTGAAATGATCGGGATTAACATATAACAGAATGCGAAAGAAGGATAGTATTCTCACAGTCACTGTTAGTTTAATGGCCCAAATTCTCGAAAGGTGGCTAACTTAGCCCATAGGCTAAATCGCGTCATTTGACGTCATATAGCCCATTGTGCTAAATATTTAGCCCGGTGGGCTAAGTTAGCCGGGGGTGCTAACTAGCCCACGCTTTGTGAAATGCTCGGTGGGCTAATTTAGCCCACGGGGGATAGTTAGCCCAGCTAGTGGTCTAAGTTAGCAAAGGCTATGTTAGTCATCCTTCGAGAATTCGGGCCAATGAGTCTGTGGAGTTCCAATGCACACATGCAGTGGTTCTCATAGCCTACAATCCAGAGAAATCAAGTTCAAAGACAAGCCATCAGTGAGATTATCTCTGATTCGGCGTGAGATCACCAGGCATTGCGTATAGGCTATGACACATGCGTGAGAAAGACGCTGGAGAGGATGAGCAACAGTCCATAATGCGGGAGTATCGTGCATAATGCGTGAGACTTGGCATGTCCGACAATTTGGGCGAAGAAATAACGAAACCATTAGTCACATGCGGTGGGACTACAAACAGTAGGTGCTTCCGCACATTCCTTGTCATCTTGCTTTAGTTGTTATTCCTTTTATGGACTATGATTCAGTGTGGATTTTGCCACTGGATATTTATTGATAACCAAAATAAATATGAATGAATAAGGATTTTTTTTTCATAGAACATCCCACATACTGATGCAACCATATATGTACCGGTAGGTAAAAATGTATGCTTGGCTGTTAAAACCTCATATCTTAAAGTTTAAAAAAATGCAGCTCAGATAAAGCTTTTTTGTTGGAAGCAATAGCAATGATGGCAATCTCAAAATTGTCTGAGCACAGTCTCCTAATTTCTGTCAAGAACTATTACAAGGCAATAGAAGGTTGCTACTTATTGTCATAACTCTAAAATCAAGCCTATTTCCAGATAAATGTATTCTCATTCTTTTTTTTTATCTGAAGATACAAGATTTCAACATCCCAGCAATAATATGTGTGTCGCATGGTTCACATGTGATCGCATGATGGACTAAGTTGTTCTGTTACATAATCTTGCCCTTTTTGTTAAAGGTGTTGTTATACAGTGCGTATAAAAAAAACGGGACAGATTTGAAAAGTCTATAAATTTTTGTTTCAAATTATGATCTCTATATTTTGGTGTCAATAGGTGCTCTGAAGTCTTATCCTTCAAATGCCATTAAAATAATTTAGTTTTGCTCATGCTTGAGCGAACGCTGAATGTTTTTGTCTGGGGCTAAAAAGGAGGATTGCGCCAAAATGGCATAAAATGATCAATATGATGGTCGGACTTCTTGCTAATCAGCAGGGTTCCTCTTAACCTTTTCATTATAAGAGGGAGTCTGCTGATTAGCCAAAAGTCTAATCATCAAACTTCTCATTTCTGCTATTTTGGCGCACGCCTCTTTTTGAACCCCCCAACAAAAACGTCCCGTGTTCGCTCAACATGAACAATTTTTTTTTAATGGCATTTCAAAGATAAGATCTCAGAGCATCTATTAACATCAAAATATGGATACAATAATTTGAAACAATTTTTTATAGACTTTTCAAAACTGTCCCGCTTTTTTTCATACGCACTGTAGAGTAAAACATACCCTTTTCCCAGAAGCTTGGCATAGAGCAGTTGTGGAAAAGGTAATGGAACAATTGCCTTGTTGTACAATGAAAGTCCAAAGAGGAGACCGCAAATATTTGCTAGTTTGGAATTCTTGCATTCCTGATGGGTACAAACATTGAGAAAAAAAATTAAATAATTTCATTAAATCTACATATGAAAATTAAAATATATGCATAGATTGTGTACTTTAGAGATTTTTAATTATGTCACTTCCATTAACATTATAATGCTGCAAGATTAGTATTGTTAATAACTTGGATTTAGTGAAAAAAATGAGAAAGGATTGTCAATAAATGAAATGATTTCATTCCCAGACATCATGATAAGAACAAACAAATGTAAATGGTAGAGCAAAGAAGAATATTTAAAGTAGTCATAACATCTTATTAAAAATGTACATAAACTAATTGCAATTTCACTTTTCAATGAATCAGTAGGCTAACTAGTGATTTGGCTTTCCAAGAAAAATGATTGATGTTGAAAAGAAATATACCCCCACAAAAGATATTGATAACATGCATCATATGACATGCTTTAAAAAAAATCATTTATGAAATTCATTGGAACTTATTTTGCAAAAGATTTTGGCATATGTGGAGAAATAAAAAATTTTATCCAAAAACAAAATAGCACAGTATCATACTATGCCAAAATTAGTATTGAGAGAAGTAAAAATTAACTCTTAAATAAATTTTCTAATTTTACTAGATTTATTCAAAGTCTTTTGACAAATAAACAAAAAGAAAAATGAAATACCTTCCGAAACCAAACAAAAGAGTTGTGTTTTTCAAGGCTGTTGATATATCGGACAAATGCAAGGTCCTCCTTGTCTGGATCCAGAAGTTCTTTAAAAGCAAGCCGAAAAAATTCCTGTTTTGATTGAATGAAACAAATACTTGTTACTGACACACGCATGTTAATTACATAAATATTGCCACATCATATCAAGGATATAGAGGGGGATAATATGTGAAAAGGCAAAACAATGTAAGATGACGATCACTGGCAACTAAATGACTTCTTACTATTTATAATTGGAGGGACTGAGACAAAGGGGATCGGGTGGCCATCATGTCCTTCTGTCAGTGAAGGGGTATGCAAACAGCGTCTGATAGAAATGTTAGGGGGGGCGATGGCAGCTTCATGGGAATAATATGCCAGAGGTTTAATTTCTGGAGCAAAAATACCAGCAATGAAATTCTGTAGGTACCTTCAGATGTCAAAACGGTTTCTTTTGCACGAGCGTGCCGCAAGCTGGCTCTCATTACCGATTCTCACACTTCATCATATACAAAACAAGAGGGGATGCGAGGAAAGCCGCGATGAAAAGAAGCATATTTCCTTAATGACAAGATTCCTGCTAAGATCCGACAAAGACTTTCGGTAAGGTACAACAAGCTGTCAGATCAGCCAAGTTTTGACTTTGATTGGCTGAGAAGCAGTTCCTATGGTAACTGCCAGGTAAGTATAATGTAACCGTCAGAACATCTGACAAGTCGTTTCATAAAATGATCCCTAGGATCCTCCTTTAGTATACACATCTATATGTGGAATGTAAGTTTTGAATCCAGGAGGACTTACCATACTCAGTGCGCCAAAGTCGACACCAGCTTCCCCCACGAAGACAACTCTGAGAGGTCGTCGAAGTAAAGGCATCGAGAGATTCAACATCTCAGCTAGCTGCTCCTGCACACTTTTCCCAAAGATGTCTTTCCGGTCTACTGTAATGGTAAGATTGACCATAGAGGTGTCGGGTGGCAGAGGACCCAAACCATGTAGCCATTCAAAGTATGCCCAAAAGTTCCTTTGAAAGAAACCTACCACGTTGTTCTGGAAGATATCCTTATTTTGAAAGAAGAAAAATCACAATAATAATAGTGATAAATAGTAATAACAGCTTGCAACATAACAATGACAACTCAAACTCTAGAAGATTAGACACAATAGTTTAGAGGGGGCCGACTGTATATTACCGGGTATACAAATATACCAGGTTTGAAAAAATAGAGTGGAAATATTTTTATCCGAGGTTGGTTTGGCCAATATTAAACGCACCGTTTTTCCAGAGGGGTGCGAGCCCCAAGGGAAAATAGTAACATTGCAAGGCCAACCGAGGATAAAATATTTCCATTACACTTTCGAAAGAAATGCCCAATATATTTGTTTTATATCCCTTTCATATGAAAGTTTGAAC
Source organism: Lytechinus variegatus (assembly GCF_018143015.1). Lineage (NCBI taxonomy): Eukaryota > Metazoa > Echinodermata > Echinoidea > Temnopleuroida > Toxopneustidae > Lytechinus > Lytechinus variegatus. The sequence continues at coordinate 10,981,114 of NC_054755.1, read as the reverse complement.
AAAGATATTGGTAATCTAGTCCTAATTGGCTCATCTCCATGATCTGGACAAAATCTAGATGGGCTAAGCTCTAATTTAAGCAAAATTGGCTTATCATTCTAAGCTAGCCGGTTCCTGAATAGACTGACTGCGCGCAGCTACCGTTGACTCCCATGCATCGCTCAGAGTGGTTTGATATTGCGCGGCATGGCGGCTGTACTAGTGAGATCGATCTTCTAATAACTCCACTTACCGGTTGTGAAGGTTTTGAACTAACCCTGCTGAACTAAAATCAAGCAGCCTGAATCATTTGATGATCAAATGATGGCCATCATTAATTTCATTTTCTGCATACAGATTCATTATAAACAAGCAAGACACGATTTCACATTGACATTTAGTTATCAGAGAGTTTGTGATTCAGCTCGCATCGTGTGTTTACCTGTGTTGATTGCGCTGCGCTCAGTGGACCCCTGATAAAGCATCTGCGCCGTTGCATCTTTAATTTCAGCCAAGTTTACACTGTAGTGAATTATATTCGTGACATAAATTGAGGAAACAGAACTGAAATTGGTAAACCTCATAAGGCTCTCAGATGGAACCAAAAAAATCTAAATCAAATCAACAAATGAATAACTAGCATTTTTGTGAGTTTTGAAAATATGCATATTTAATGAATTTCTAAATTTTCTGAGCAGATATTTAGTATCCCAACGTAGAGCTATCATATAAAGCAATCAAAATTGAAATGTTTGTGTTATACATGTAGGTCTACGGACTGACTTAGTTCTTGTGAGCCTGAGGTTAGTGGTGATACCCAATAGAATTTCCCCTTTTCTGTTCCTTCAAACTGTTGGATACGTCAGTGTCTGGAAGCTTATTACGCTGAAATCCTATCATATCGTTTAATTCATACATGATATGTAAGACCTTGTAAATCCTTTTTACTATAGAAAGTCCCAGGTACTTATCAAGAAGGCTATGAATCTACCAATAAAAAAATGATGAAACATGAACAAGCCTTTCTCTGAACTGTGTTTTTTGCATGAACATAGAATATATGATTGTCATAACACCAATGGCGATACTCCATTCTCGTATTGTCTCTATAAGTTGAGATATTTTTATAAATTGAGACAGAGCTTTACATGTATTCAAGATTATGATGCATGTTGTTGGAATCTATCAGGCAGACAGCATTGAAAATTACAATATTTACCCGTCTCTCAGCCAGGTTGTTGGTGATGAAAATAGATGTTTTCAACTCTAGATCAATGAGAAATGGATACGTCTGCCACTTAAAGTCCTGCAATCAACAAAATTATTTTCACTTTAATATCATTTATTAAGAAATGTTCATTTAATATTTTATCAAATTTAATATTTTATCAATAGGGTGAACAGTGAGAAAAGAACTATTTTCTAGTTGAAAAAAGTAAAAAGTACAACATAACAAGAATATCAAAGTCAAAACTGGTTAAATGCTGAATAATAAATGAATATTTCTTCTGACCAACCTTTTGTATCGGATAAAATTGATATCGTCAATTTGAAAAATGGATTAAACCTCTGCAGTGGGAACAATTTTACAAAATATTAAAACATAGTCAATGAAAAAGTTTTTTTTATTAGTTGAGGTAAATTTGTGCTCAATGAGCAGCAGTCTTCTCATCCTATAAAAACTCATTATTCCTTCATTCTGCAAATCTCACCTAAAAAATAATAGAAGTGTATTTAATCAGCAGAACAGAAATCATATTCAGTGCTTTTGAAAATGGTATAAGAAGTCAAAATTTGTTTTGGTGCTGACTCATGGCGTGTACGAGTTGGGCTATCCAGTGCATTGATGACAAACACACAAAAAAGTCAGTGCATTTATAAGGCACTATCAAGTTAAATAACCACATTAACTTACTGATAGTGGGTGTTTTCGGCCATATGTTCTTTCTCCTGGCTGAAACTCAACTTGGTCAATCTTTGGGATGTAAAATCTCTTTATGGAAAGAATATCATGCTGTAGATTGACCTAAGGGAAAAGAATTGATGTAGTACAGTTTGATGAACGATGGCAAAATGAAAACCACTTAGATAATCATTTAAATAAATATTCATGCATTTATTTCATATATTCATTTATTCATACATATATTCTTTCCTTTACTTGTTAACATTTCAGTCATTTATTCCTTTCTTCATCTATTCATTTATTTATTTCTTTACTGTGTAATAAATTTTGTAGATTTGAAACATAAAGATTTATGAATAGGGTATTTTTGCTCCCATTTCAGCATCGCCAGAAAATGGGCAAGAATATAATTTGCAGAGAAAGATATGGATTAGAATTCCTGTTGAATACAATGAACGTAGAACAGACTTTTATCAAAGTGCCTTGCATAATTTACAAGAACCAGGGATGCCCCTGCTTCAAAACCACTTTTTAGAAACAGGTATCAATAACCAAGTTCGTCAATCAGAGACATGTATGCAGAAGGCAAGACCATACAATAGACAAAATGGAGTGACCAGTGTGGAATGCATGTGAAGAGATTCCTTATTGGAACAAGTGGAATGCCTCTGGATGTCTCACCTGCATCACGCGATTCAACATAGCAGCAGTGCTGACTTTGAAAACTACTATAACTCGCACAAGATGTTCAGTGATACTTGGTTACTCTTATTTCCACCTTTTATGAACTAGACCAATACACTTTACAGAGATAGGATGGTAATTCAACAAATACCCCCAATGTGGCCAAAGTTCATTGACCTCACATGACCTTTGACCTTGATCATGTGACCTGAAACTTGCACAGGATATTCAATGATACTTGATTACTCTTATGTCCAAGTTTCAAAAGTCAGATCAATAAACTTGCGAAGTTATGATGGTAATTCAACAGATACCCCAAAATGTGTCCAAAGTTCATTGATCTTTGATCTTGGTCATGTGACCTAAAATGCGCACAGGATGTTCAGTGATACTTGATTACTCTTATGTCCAAGTTTTATGAACTAGACCAACATACTTTTAAAGTTATGATGGTAATTCAACAAATACCCCCAATTCGGCCAAAGTTCATTGACCCTAAATGACCTTTGACCTTGATCATGTGACCTGAAACTTGCACAGGATGTTCTGTGATACTTGATTACTATTATGTCCAAGTTTCATGAATCAGATCCAAAAACTTTTAAAGTTTTGATTGTAATTCAACAGATACCCCCAAATCGGCCAAAGTTCATTGACCCTAAATGACCTTTGACCTTGGTCATGTGACGTGAAACTCATGTAGAATGTTTCATGATCAAGTTTAATGAACTATGTCCATATATTTTCTAAGTTATGATGACATTTCAAAAACTTAACCTCAGGTTAAGATTTTGATGTTGATTCCCCCAACATGGTCTAAGTTCATTGACCCTAAATGACCTTTGACCTTGGTCATGTGACATGAAACTCTAATAGGATGTTCAGTAATACTTGATTAACCTTATGGCCAAGTTTCATGAACTAGGTCCATATACTTTCTAAGTTATGATGTCATTTCAAAAACTTAACCTCAGGTTAAGATTTGATGTTGACGCCGCCGCCGCCGTCGGAAAAGCAGCGCCTATAGTCTCACTCTGCTATGCAGGTGAGACAAAAAGCACCATGATGACTCTATTGATGTGCCTACAACAGATTTCATACAAACCTTACCTTGTTCAAGATGTCTAGGACTTTCAGATAGGTCAGGAAAGTTTTGGGTTCATCTTCGACCCTAGTCCGTTTCTGAATCAAGAATGTAAGTGCTTTTCGGTAAGCTTTGACAGTATGACGAAATGATGCCGGTGTGGACTTCCACCAACAAGCTGAAAGACGTGAAATTGAAAATGTGTTCTGCAGATTTACAAATGGCATGAAAAGGTTATCGATATACACATTTATTCTGCATTAAATGAGAAGTGGAAAATGATATAACTATAGCAAAGGTTTGAAAAGAACTAACACAACCTTTCCAAGACAAACATCTCTGTATTTTCGTTAGATGGGGTAGTTAATATCCTTTTCTGCGGATAATGTTTCAAAGGGTTGGCAAACATATGAACTTAATTAAATCAAACTCGATCAATTTCAAATGATATTTACCAAGAATTTCACATTCAGATGCATCATGAAGAGATATCATGAACCTGCCCATAGCAGCCAAGAGACGGCGTCCCCAGGGATAGTGATGCTGTCTGAAAATGGGGCATTCCATGAGAATCAAGATGAATCGAAGAACTTCCTTATGGTGCTGTGGCTTCGGGAGGCTTTTAAAGAACTCATTAGGAATCGATTTGGAGAGCTATGTGTTTGGAAGGTAAATATATGTAAATGATTTTCAAGATTTAACTTTCTGGTAAGGGTGTGTATATGACAAAAATAATTTGTGAATATATAACAGCAGTATTTTATTAGTAGAGTACATGATTTATCCGTTTTAAATTCATGTTTAGCAGAACAAAGTCTTACGTTGTCAGACTAAAATAACTTGTTATTAATAAAGAAATTAAAAGATACAGCAAATGGAATTACAGTCTTTGATAACAATGTAATTTGCTGAATTAATCTATTTTCTTTGCATAGGCTGTTAAGAAACACCTACATTTTCTAAAATAAATTGTAATATCTCTAATTAAAAACACTGAAAAAAAGATGATATCCATTCTAATCCCTATAACTAATTCATTCAGCATTAGAATGAAAGGCATCATAATAAAGTTTGTGCAACTTCTTTAGGCAGCAATCATACTCAGTGTCTTTACATGTTTATGTTTTTGCATTCCCCACTACACTGTCCATGCTGAACTTGGATTAGCAAGAAAAGAGGCTAAGCAGGATTACACTGAAAAACGCCGCTGGGTGTGTCAAGATGAAAAGCCTTTGAAAAACAGTAAAATCATGACTTGGATAAGCATCATCATAACATAACAAAAGTGCGTTGAATCCTGTTTAATACCTATAACTAAAAGGGACTCACAAAATCTTTTCCCCCAATATTTCAAATTCACCATTAAAACTCCACCATGGCTCTCTATATTCAAAGAGGTATTTTAAACTGATGAAAGGATTGATTCATCCAAGAAAAGTCAAATCACGATGGAAAATAAATCTTATCATCTGGACTTACTTTGGAACAGAGAACAGTTTCACGTCCGATCCGGGACGCTTCTTCATCTCTTATGTTCTCTGATCCAAAGTAAGTCCAGATGATAAGATTTATTTTTCCATCGCAAAGTGGTATTTTGTTGGAAATCTTTCAAAGAAAACTACCATATGAATGGCCATTTCATTCTAAACATTGCCATCAATGTGGCACTTTGTTGATGTTTGTTAAATATCCATGACCAAAATTTCAATTTTAGCACTTGAAAATCCAATATGGGTCTCAATACTTTAAGTAACAACTTTAATAAAGTTGTTAGAAAAAAAAATTGGGGGGGGGGTAACCTCATATGGAATTTTGTAAGGTCTAATTTATGAATATTGCCTTTGAAACTGAGGGACATGGGTTCAAATTTTAGTCATGGTGTAATTTACTGAACTGCGAGACAATTGATTGACAATATGCTGCACTAAACTCAGGTGAGGTAAATGGGAACTGGCAAGAAGGAACTCCTCAACAAGCAGTGGAATCTGTAGCCAAACTTAGCAGGGTTACAAGGAAGTGCCTTGAGCACCTGATAAGGTGGATATTTCCTCAAGGTTACTACTTCTACTACTACTACTACTACCAATACTACCATTACTACTACTAATAGTACTACTATTACTACTACTACTACCACATGTACTCCTACTACATGTACTACGACTACTAACCACTACTACCACTACTACTACTACTAACCACTACTACCACTACTACTACTTCTACTACTACTACACTGTACTACTACTACTACATGTACTACTACTACTACTAATAGTACTACTACTACTACTACTACTAACTACTACATGTACTACTACTGCTACTACTACTACTACTACTTCTACTACTACTGTTACTACTACTACTACCACTATTATTATCATTATTATTATTTTTACTTCTACTACCTCTACTATCACTTCTACAACTACTAATACTACTACTAATTGTTGAACTTTACTGCCCAGATTTGTGCACCATATCTAACCAAGTTTTATGAATTCACCTTTTCAAGGAGACTGTGATCGCTGTCTATCAACTTGAAAGCCTCTCTTGCTGCTGTTAGATCAACACCAACTTCATTTTGTCTGGAAACAATAAGTAGAAACATTGCAGGAAAATTTCACATAATACAATTCTTAAGAATCAACATAAAGGGAGATTTTAAACTAAAGACTAAAGGTACACCTCAGAGCCCAGAGAAAAACCTAATTTCTAAAAATACTAGAATTCTTGCCCTCATGACGAAAATCTCTCGTTTGAGGGCTGTATACCCCATTTTTCCTTATCAACAAATATCTTCTCCCAGTAATACAAATCCTATTGCCCTCAAGAGATTAAATTTAAGTATAGAAACACCTGTTTCTTGACCTCGGTCCGCGAAGATAATTCACCCCAGCATCTACGGTCACAGCAGGGGGCCACACACGATGGATTGCAATGTGTGTAGTTCCGGCGAGCGCATGGCCATGGATGTATACACGCGTTGATAGAAAGTTTTTTCTTTCTTTCCTTCCTTCTTTCTTTCTTTCTTTCTCTCTCTCCCTTCCTTCCTTTCTTTTTTTCTTTCTTTCTTTCTCTCTCTCTTCCTTCCTTTCTTTCTTTCTTTCTTTCTTCCTTCCTTTCTTTCCTTCTTTCTCTCTGTCTGGCTGTCTAATTCTTTTCTTTCTAGACTTATTTTCTTCCTTCCTTTCTTTCCTTCTTTCTCTCTGTCTGGCTGTCTAATTCTTTTCTTTCTAGACTTATTTTCTTCATCCACCCCCTTTTGATCTACACCTCTAAAGAACGTGCATTTGCCAATATCTGTAGTAAGGCCTATGAATGTCCTTTTCTCAAAGCTGAGGTGTAGGCCTATACATAGAACATTAAAATACAAAGACCAGCATTATGAATCACAATGTTTGGATAGCATTTCAATGTTCTATTCATATCTATTCAGAACGTTTTCTAATTCACATGCGTTATTAGCAGGTGATCTTCTTTATCTCCCATTATTGTTCTTATTTTGTAGGCCTATAGCCTGTGTATACGGTAAACCTCCCTCTGAAATACCTTTCTTGGTTTCATGTTTTCTTTCAGATTTGTTTCCACCAAGGCGTGCCGGAACACTTTCAGTTTTTTTTTTGTTTTTTTTTTGGGGGGGGGCGAAATCCCGAAGGGGGCACAATATTTTTGAAAGCGTGAGATACGGAAGCGATCGAGCGGGAGAGGGTGTGGTTGAGGGTGTAAAAATTGAGTGTAAAAGTTGCGTTTCTAAGAGCATTCAAAAATAAATTTCTTGAGAATTAAACAGTCTTGGGGTTCTTTTTGATCCTGTTTCCTCCCTTCTGACCCAGACTGGTGTTTCTTCATGATCAGGGTCGCAGTTCCAGCAAATTACGAGCCTTATTGCAAACTCTATTGTTTTAAACCAATGTAATATAGGCCTTTTAAAGACTTTAAGATGACAAACATGACCGTATGCATCCGGGGGCCACCGATCGAGAGGGCAAAATTCACCCAAAGTGTGCACGAAATCTTTCAATTTTATTCTAGAAAATGCAAAAGCTCCCCCATCACCATGGGCGGAAATCCCAGGGGGACAGGGGGGACGCGTCCCCCTACCATTTTGGAAAGGGGTACATAATATCAAATGTCCCCCTACTATTTGTGCTCTTTTATTATGGAAAAAATACATAATTTCAAATCGAAATTATATCCTCGAATTTCGAAATATATATAAACAGATAGTTTTTGTTAAGAACTTGGTTAGGAAAAGAAAAGGCATACCGGCCCAACTATTCTCCAACTCTCATCTAGCCCTATATACCAGCCAAAGAGTGATGACATTGATGACATCGATGGCCATTGTCAATTTCATAACTAATAAAAATGATGAAAAAAGAAAATCGCCTCTGAATTTAGTGCATAGACGGTTAGACGAGAATGTTCCATACCCAGTAAAATCATACCTTTGTTAATCCAATTCACTTTCCCTTTATTCCAAATTTACTTGGAATATACTGAGAATATTTTCATTGTTTGCGTACTCAGTATAAAGAATAGTTTTCATGAGTTATGATTAATCCTTCACAATGAACTTTAACTATGCTTTATCCCCCAAATTTGTTTTTAAACACTCTATTAACGAGACTTATACTCCATTTTTACACAAAATTCCTGCCGTGGGAGGGGTCATCATAGGTAGATCAAGGGGCGAAGCGGCGGAAGGTGAGGCGAAAAATAAGAAGAAAGATAGGACCGGGAAGAAAGTTGAATGATGGAAGGGAGGTGAATAATTGGGAAAAAAGAAAACTTTCAGGACATGTTATAAAAATAATAAAATCGCTTGCGCTTTGCATAAATACACAGCCATCTTTTTATTTCAAAACGTGCTTGATTTTTTTTCACTTTTTTGGATCGAAATATATAAAATCAAATCATTTATCTAAGAAGATATCCATCTTTTTCATAATTTGTAGGTTTAGATATTAAAGAAAATTAGCTTGCCATTCGGTTTTAGTCTGAAATGTATTCATTAAAAGGTTAAACGTTATCACACTGTAATAAGATGGAAAAGGGGCTTTTCAAAGGTATGTTTCACAGAGGAACTGTTCGTCAAAAGACGCCAGGCTTACTATGATAATGTAATGTCAGGGGCAAAATTGTTCATTTTTGACAATAGAAATGACAATTTTTGGGCATAAAAGTGCCTTCATCGTATACTTTTGTCCTTTAATTATTTAATAATTTATCATTTTTCTACTTTCAGGGGGGCACATGGGGGGGGGGGCAAAATCTCGTTTTGCCCCCCAAAAAAATTTATTGGGGGGGGGGCAAGTGCCCCCCTGCCCCCCTCGCTTCCGGCGCCCTTGTTAAAGATATATAGAGGGAAATAGAGATGGGGTGGAAATTCCACCCCATCTCTATTTCTCTCTCTCTCTTTCTCCCGACAAAAAGGACAGGGCGCTAATTTTAATCACCTCATATTAGCAAAATGACAAATTCTGAACATTTTGACTTACAAAAAAATTAGCACAACATACCTAAGTCAGACATTTAATGGTGGAAACTAAAACGACCCAAAACAAACGGTGGAATGGATGCAGCGCACATGGGCAGTTTACCGGAGAACCACGTATGGTGCAATAATACGTCTGCGATTAAAAAAATAGTTACAGGCATAGTTTGTATTTAAATTATGAATAAGACTTTGGGGTAAAAAAAATAATGATTTCATATTTTTGTGCATATCAGCAGCATGATTATTATACTTTGTATGTTGGTATGCCATTACTACTATTTTTCGAACGTTAAGACTGTATCATTGCGCGAGTGAACCCATTTTCTTGCTGGAAAGACAGAAACTATGCATGCATCGCGGTCCTTGCATGCTAAGCATACCGTAATTTTTATTCGCTTACTTTCCTTATTTCAAGGTCGATTTTCTTCGTTCGAAATTGAAAATGGACTAGCATTGGATGTCTGAATGTAATATGCCTTTGAAAACGTGTTTAATATCGAATACAATAATTTCATTCCGAAGATCCTTCTACAGGCAGACAAGTCTTACGTAATAGCACAGCGTTGTTTATCATTTCGTCCTTGGCTCAACGCTCATTTAGCTGGCCCGTGGTGGTGAAATCGAGACAAGGGGATTACCTGGCCAAGATGGGTTTATCGGGGTTGGAAAAGTTTCCAAACGCGAATCGGGGTATAAAACCGCAGTTTGCAGTCCGAAGTGAGGTCGAGAATCAAACGGGACATTTTCGTAATGCTTGCCTATCAATGAATGGCACTATGTCAGTAGTTTTACTTTAACTTGACTATGAAGAAGTCAGATAGCTTTATCGTTATCTTATTTTGGTAAATCCTCCAAATGTACATGTCACTATCTCAACAAAAATGGTACATGTATCATTGTGAATGCCCTAAAACAATGATCATAGAGGTATAAACTAATGATGGATACTATCAGATAACTTTTGTGGTTTCAAATTAAAATCAATATTGATAGAACATATCTTCCTATGCATGGAATGGGCAGAACATTTCAAGCTAAAATCTGTCTGTAGTTTAATTACTGATATTGAACAATAAACTCTCAAGATATGTTCTCAAAGTGCCTTCTTAAAAGAAAAATAGAAACTTCAAAGAGAGAAGCCAACATATATCTAATGATTACATAGATATCCACAGAGAATCAGCTGTTAAACAAAGATTCAACAACTCCTACATGCATGACTTTGTAAGATTGAGAGGATAAATGATACATGTAATCTTTAGCCAGGCTTACATACACCTCTTTAAATTCCAGATTATGATGCACATCGTCAAAATCTATCTGGCAGAAGAAATATTGCAATTGAAAAGCATACATTTCTGTCTCCTACCTCCATTCCATGTACATGTTAAAGGAATTAATTCATAAATTGGCACACTACAAGGAGTGGATAGACATGCAAAATACAGCTTTAAAGGACAAGTCCACCCCAACCATTAGTTGATTTGAATAAAAGAGAAAACTCCAACAAGCACAATACTAAAAATTTCATCAAATTCGGATGTAAAATAAAAAAGTTATGACATTCTAACATTTTGCTTAATTTCACAACAGTTATATGTACATCCTGGTCAGTATGCAAATGAGTAGACTGATGACATCATCCACTCACTATTTCTTTTGTATTTCATTATATGAAATATGAGATATTCTAATTTTCTCCTCATTGTCAAGTTAAACAGAGATTAATTCCCCCTGAACATGTAGAATTGGCATTGTTTTATTACTATATGCTATATTAATATATATATATTACTCTATTAATACATACAATAAAAAAAAGAAATAGTGAGTGATGGATATCATCGACTGCCTCATTTGCATGTCACTGAGATGTGCATATAACTGCTGAAAAAATAAGCGAAACTTTAAAATGTCATAACTTTCTTATTTTACATCCGATTTCGATGAAATTTTTGCATTTTGCTCGTTGGATTTTTCTCTATTTATTCAAATCATAATTTTTCTGGGGTGGACTTGACCTTTCAAGCAGCATTCTCACTTTGTTGGAAGAAAGGAAGCATTCAGGCAAGCAGGAGATGAGAGCACAGCTCTTGTACGTTTGAACGAGGCCATCTCTTCTGTGATATCTCCCTCTGTGTTCACTAAACTCTGCAGAAGCTCAGCAGATAGTGTAGCGATTCCCTTTCTAGGGGCCATTGATAGGCGAAGCTCTTCCCCCTGACGAGACAGCAATCACATGGGATGAATACACATTTCACATTACACAATGTAATGTATCAAAAAATATATATAATACGATATTTATATAATATTGACTGGCCTTGAGGGGAACATCAAATATATTGCCAGCAAAAGAATCATATTGGCCTGAGTCTTTAGACGAGGGCAATATGGGTCTTTTAAGGGCAATATATTTGATGTTCCCCGAAAGAAGAGCCAGTCAATATTTTTATTATCATCCAAATCAGATATCTAGAGCAAAAATTATGATAATGGGGATGTTTCTTTTAGAAATAGAGTTCTATTGTGTCATGTTAATATCGGTCTGGCTCTGCACTTTACCATTATGACGTACTTGCAAGCTCTCGGATCCAGCGTTGTCTTTATTATGACGTATATTGTTGGTGCGCGGATCCTTATGAAGCGTATCTCTTTATACGCATCCACAAATGCCCGGATGTGAGACCAGGGAAAATACAAAGGTATATTTTGCGTCGTCTCTGCATGCAAAGTAAATGCGCACATTGAGACCGAGGAAAATACAAACAATATACCTACCCTTCCCGATATTAATAAAATGTAGGGCAATACGGTTTTGTAAATGACCAGCTCAGATGTCTGATACGGGTGATAATAGATATTACACAATGTATATTTATGAGTATGCTGTGGCAATACAGCTCAAGGGTATTTGCAATTATGGGAAAGCATGAGACGCTTGCACCGACTGCTTTTGCATGTTATTGCAAATACCCGAGATGCCTGCATCACCACTAATATCATTAAAATTCATTGAGCATTATTTGTTTTATAAAATGGGTCGGCGGTATGAATTTGTATTGGAAAGGCTGTTTGATCCCTCCAGATTTTTGAGGATTGCACAGATGAAATGGTCACAGCCCTTTTCTACTGACATCACAGACGTATCTTGTATGCATGCCTAATTAAGCACCGGCAGCATGCCTTTCCTTTGAAAAAATTCAACGTGTTTCAGATGACGTCTCAGTTTTAAAGAACTACATGTATGGGTATATACATGATGCACAGTGCTGCAGAAAACATGCGCAACTGGGGGATTGTGTACAATTAAAGCATGAACACGTAACTTGTTACGCATACTCACTATTGATTAATTCCTTGATCCAGTTTAATAAATAGTTATAAAGAAATATGAATGGCACCTACATTATATTGAAACACAATCGACCCAAAGGTTATTTTAATGAACTGACTTTTAAAAATTCCTCTTCTTTTTTTCTTAACAAAATAAAAATAAGATAATTTAATTCTAAACTGAAAACATGTAGCAGTAATGTGCAGGGTGGTGTTTCAGAAAGCTTATAGTAAGCCATGCATGACTGAAAGATATTCTTAGGTACCTAGTCAACTATTGTGCACAATAGCAGGACACCAGATGTGTGTAAGGTCATCTGTTACTTTTGAACAACAATATTACTTCTTTATTCATTGCATCTTATTATAGAAGATTTACATACCGTTGGTTCATCCTGCTCTATGATAAAGATGGTGTTCTTTCCAGGGCACAGTCGTCGCAAGATCCTTGGAGGCATTTGCTGGTTTTCCTGATCAGCGTCATCTACCCTTGGTTCATCTTCTGCTTTTTTGTTCGGACGGTCATGGTTGGTGATTGACATTGCTGCCATGGCATCAGTTAGGTCGCTGACAGCATTCTCTACAGGATCTTGGTAAGCAACATCCATGCCGGCTTGTATGTGGTTGTTGACTGGTGTACTGTGGACAAGTTCTGGAAGAGTCTTTGATATTTCAGCTGAATCAGCATGGCTGTATGAGACACCCTCTTCATGCTCTTGCAGAAATCTATGTTCCTCACTCAGAACACCTTTCATTAGCTCATTAGGTCTTGCTGATCCCCAGATTTTTGGATCAAAGACATATGAACCACGAGATGTTTCAGCTTCAAACATATAAATCATTGAAGCTTGCTTCAGAGGAACCAGCTGTAAGTTTTGAGAAGAGTCACCTTGCCGGGCTTTGCTGTGATCAAGCATGTAGATATCATGGGCATCAAAGGCATAAGTACATCGGCTGTGGAAAAATGTACAACATAATTTTGGCTGGACCTGATTTCCAAAATCATAACTCTGTGTGAGATTATGTCTCAATATTATATTATCAATGAGATCGAATGAGATATTCTATTTGAATTGGCAACTTTCTACATCAGCCTCAGGATTAGTAAAAGCCATTGTGATATAATTTGACTGACATGAATTCTGTTAACCTTAAAAAGAATTTTTCAATTGAAAAGGTGTTGATAATGTCCCTATCCCAATCCCAGATCTTGGCCATTTAATGCCAAATTTCAAGTGAACTTGATAAAAGCTTCATAGCTGGCTCAAGAGGACATTCATTCAAGACAGTTGAATCCCCCTCCACTAAAGATGTTGTAAGAGTGAAACACACGCACTACCTGCACACTGCACCTAGCACACTCTATATAGTGCAACGAGAATATTACCACAGGATCACCTGAAGCACTGGCAGCCGCACCTGACACAGCACAACCCTCTCTAGGACAGTATCAATGCTTTTGGGGAAAGTGCTTCTTGAAGGTTCAAGGTACACAAGATCCAATTGGGTAAAATTTGGAAATGCGCCCACAGATTTATCTCATTTGAATTCTATCTCATGCAAAATCAATTTTGCAAAATATTCCAATTTTCTATATTTTGCTTAATTTTTTTAAATTCATCTTCCTTTTTCTATATAGATATTGTTCATCATGCTGCATGTATCTTATGTTAACAAATGAAACTGTCAAATCTACCAGTTTTGCAGCTAATGCATTAAAACAAGTTGTGGATCCAATTCGATTTTGTATACATGAACATTCCTTTTTTGAAATCCTATTGGGGTTGTTAAAATCATTTTCCTGTGTTAACATGCCTTACCTAGTTGACTGAATGGAAAAGAATTCATGAAGAGAAAACTGGTCAGGTCTGAGTTCAGACTCTCTCCATTCATCAGACTCAAATGGGACCTTGTCGACACCCATGCCATATACCATCAGCAGTCCATCCTACAGAAAAATAAAGTTAAAATCAAAGAAAAGGGATTCAACAAGAAGGAAGATATTCAAATAAAGTTATAAGTTCATGCACAACCGATAAGAATATATTTCAGGGATTATACTCTGAATCATTATATTATTTTCTTCAAACTCAATTCAATATCACCCTTTCATCAAATTTTCTTGATTTAATCAGGAAAATATGTATCAATGCCAAATCTATGACAAAATTAGACTTGTCATTCAAAGTTATTGAAAAAAACACAATTTTTTGTGCGAGCTCTTTGCTCAATCAAATATTTTCAAAAATAGGGTATTCACATGACGCACATAGCAACCTAGTACTGTAAGTTGCTTGAGCCACTCAAGTGTGCCTTTTTGGATTAGAAGTCAGATAGTTGGTGAGTAGAATAAGTAGAAAACATAAAAAAGTAGTAGTTAGGAAATCATTTCATATCACATCCTGTCAATTACTACTAAACATGTTTTCCTTCAGCACAAAGTTTACCCACCTTGTGCTTCACAGGACCCAGGTGAGGTGAATAGGTACCCTGTAGGATTTATTCCTTAAATGCTTTAAATTAGCACCTATACGGCAGCTCAGCCACAGCCGGGGTAATAATATGATACCAAGTATCAAGCACAGCAGAGTACCGTATATGCAATCATAGTAGCTGCGCAATACAATTGGAACATATTATTATTATTATTATTATTATTAATATTATTGTTGTTGTTGTTGTTGTTGTTATTATTATTATTATTATTATTATTTATGAAAGAATCTATTCAGGAATAGTGCCAAATTAAGGAGAAAAAAAATTTAAGAAAAAAAAATCTATTGTTAAAAAATATTTACACCCCTACCTGTTTCAAGAAGCTAGTATGATGCATTCCACATGAAATTGTCTTAACATCAGCATGAGATATGGACTCCAACTTGACAGGCAGTTTCACATCTAAAAAAAAACCAATAGTATAGAAAATGAATAAGAGATTTTGCAGTTACAATGCTGACACCAGTGTTATATATTTTTTATTCACTTGGCCTCATATTGGTCCACTTTTCGGATAGTCTAATACCACATGGGTCAAACCCATTAGGTCTACTATCAATTTGGTCTAATTGCTGTTTGGACTACACTACCGGTACTCTAGGTCTAATAACCACTTAGTCTAATTCTCATTTCGTTTTCATGCAAAGTTGGCCTCAATCTTACTTCAAGTACTTTTATGTTTATTTTTATCTAACCATATGGACTATTATGTGTTAGACCGAGTCATTCAGCTTACCACCTTTCAAAAAATATGCAGGAAAAGGCGAATTTTCAAGACAAACCGATCAGGATCAGTCAAGTTCTTCTTCGATCACTCCATCGTTGTCACTGCAGCTACATACGAACGTGCCAGTCAATCCACTGGCACGTCCATACGCTCAGCTGTAGCTGAGCTGATCCCGATCTGTTTGTCATCACAATTCGCTACTTTCCAGCATATTTTTTATAAAGGTGGTAAGCTGATAGTATTTGATATAAATTTATCTTCATTATTTCTTCCTATTTCCCCTGTCAAAAAGCAAAATTTATGAGTAATCGAGGAGGGTGCAAAAGCACACCCCTTTCTCCATAGACACTGCGGTTAATAAGCAATGGCTGTTTGCTCCACCATTACGAGCCCAATGGCCATCATTCATCTGTGAAGGAGGACAAAAATAAATCAGAAAATGTTGAAAAACTCCTTCGAAACAGCAGATTTATCAGTCTACTTCTGTTTCTGTTTGTGGTAACTCCCGAAGGAACTTGGCGGGACAGCATTTTGCTGGTAAACACCAAGCTGGTATATAACCAATTACTTTGGAAACATTTTACATCGAGGTTAATCAGGCATAGTGGCTGATGTGATAGACGACAGATATCACTCTTTTTATCAAAGTGGAGACAATGGCAGATTTGGGATTCGAACTCGCAACCTTGCGATTATGAGTCCAATGCTTGTGTATGTGATACATACTACTGCCTTTGATGATGTTTATTTTTTGTATACTATTTTCTCTTACATGTACTGTCTGACTGCTGCAATCCCAGCTGCCCATGTTCATTCCATCCCCATACGTAGACCGATCCAGAGACGGAAAGAACAACAGAATGCTGGCCCCCGGCGGCAATGTGCTGCAATGGCACTCCCCACAGGTTTTCAACCTCGATCGGTTTATCCACGAAGCGTTTGTCTCTCTTTGCATTGCCCTTTCCCACACCTAGTTGACCATGACGGTTAGATCCCCACGAAAACAGCCGTCCATCTACAAGAAATAAATCAAACCGGAAGAGCATGAAATGGGTATTATCATTCATTCGGTCAAAGAGATACAAATTTTAGAATCAAAGTTCAAACGTACTAAAATAATGTATTCTGGAAAGTCCAAACGTCAAAACTAGCTCAACCTGTAAAAAAGTAGTTACAGCAAGTTATAAAACCCTGACAATCACAAGGTAAATAAAAGGAAAAACAATTTATTTTCTCATCCAGGACAAGTTCATTTTTTGCCATGTCTACAAAAAACTGCATGTATTTCTCTCTCTCTATATTATTTTTTTTTTTTGGGGGGGGGTAAAAGAGCAAAATGAGGTGAGGAATGATATATCTGTTTTTAATACAGAGGATAAAAAAGATGGTGGAGAAAAAGATATACAAGGAAGAATTTGAAACACTTAATTACAAAAAACATACATGAACATGTAAGATTGAGAAGTTTCATATGCTTATTGGGGGCACTGTTTTTTTTTTCAAATCACATGGGGTGGATCAAGTCAAATCAGAAACAATAATTTTGACGGGCCAACTACAGTGCATAATAATCCAGTGGCTGCCATCCACCCCACCCCCTTGTTCTTATCAGTACAGTGAGATCTCTCCCCCTCCACACAAAAGTCTCATCACAATCACAATCTAGGCAGGCTTTATTAAACGATGTGTGCTGTCTGCTTGTCAGAAGATTCCTTTCAAGCCTGCTATGAGGGGAGGTAACTGAAAAGAATCCCTAACCCCTCCTCCATCCTTAAATCCCCACTTTTCTGTTAACTCTTAGATTCCCTGTTTTTCAGTGTTCTAAACACTAACTTTAATTTATTTTCCTTGGTGACCTGCATAAAACATATGAATGACAGCAATTGTAAACTGAAAATTTCAGACAAAACTAAATATTTGTTACATACAGGTCACTGCAGAATGCAGATAAAGCTTGGCAAACACTTGCCCCGGGGACCCCGACACGTCTTCAGACAGTGTCGGGGTCCTGAGTAACTCCATGCATTCTCACCGGAGTACAAAACTTCGCGATGTTTGGCATTAGAAAACCGGTGATAATAATGAATTAAAAATCTAACGATTGATATCGATCTTACCTAAACAAACTGTTCCTAAATTAGCTTAACTTTCAATTAAAACTGATGTATACAATTCCAAAAAATCCTTCGAAAGAACGTCAATTTTCGGACTTTTGTTCCAATCGCGAGATCGCCATGTTTGAAGAACGTGAAAATAGTTTCTGCGCATGCGTATATAAATATTCATAAGATGACGTCTCTGCCTTTACAAAACAGTTTAATGAATATGCATGTAGTCAAAACTTTCGGCAAGTCGCCTCGATTCAGTTAAATCGTGTTTTAGGCATGTAATTCAATACCATTTTTTTCATTTTAATTTGAAAAAAAAAATCTGTATTAATGAGAAAATAATTTATTTCATATATATTGCTATTTTGTTACATTCTGTGTTTTTATAATAAATGTTTTTTTTTATTTGTCATTTGTTATAAACTTATATTTCTTTCTCCTTTTCATTCTTTTTATGATTTATTTATGGGAAGGGGGGGGGAGCATGACTGTTCTCTTGGTGTGTGTGTGTTTTATATACTGAACACATAAAATTTACGAATAGCATGATTGTGTTTTATAATTTTATTAAGAGATATCTAGATCATGTAGAAACTTTTAGTCTGTATTATGACTATTCCCTTTGTGATTATGAGATATTAAAGAAATAGTTACAGATTCTAATTTTACATTTAGAATAACTTAACGATTTTCTTAAATATGAATCCTGATTTTATTGATGTTATTCATCTTTTTCACTTGTTATAGCAATTAGGAAGGAATGAATATGATTTTAAATGAAAGGACATACTTAAAAACAACTTTGCTTCCTTTTAAAATAAATATAAAGATATTGTAAAGAATAAATAATTATGTTTAAAAAAAAAATTCTGTTGCTTTGATAATCTCTAATCACCATGGCAGTAGCATAGGTTTTTTTAATCGCTCCCCCCTTCTGAAGAAAATTGATACGAAACGACCTCCAATTTTATGTTGAAGACCTTTTTTTGCTTGTCAAATTCACATTAAAAACATCGAACTCACTGCTGGATCCGGGGGGGGGGGGGGGCAAAGCCGGCTCGTCCTCCCCCCTTGAGAAGCATAATGAAAATTTGTGATGTTAAAATGGTGTTAAAACCGAACTGTGCCCCCTCCCCTTTTTTTCTTGTCAATTTTTTTTCGGGCCAAATAATTTTTTTTTGTTACAAAGATTTCTTTCATTTTGTTTTTTGGCCAAGCAATTTTTTCCTGGACGAAATTTCCTTAATTTTGGTTGGAAAATCTTTCTTCTTGTTTTTTTTTTGCTCGTCAAATTTTTCATTGGAATAATTTGCCCCCCTTTTGAAAATCATGGTTCCGCCCCTAATTGAGCTCATTTATATGAAGTGCTTACACTGTCAAAAAATAATTTAAACAACACTATTTATTGTGTGAATTGCGCAGTAGTTGTTTAAACATTTTAAATAAGTGTTTAAACTCTTAAACAATCAAGCTTTAATTATTGATAATTTGATATTTGAATTTAATTATTGATAATCAAATTTTGAATTTAAACTGTGTTGTTTAAGATTTTAAATACTTGTTTAAACAATTGTGTGATTCGTGTCGTAAACAGCGTTTTTTCAATCATTTTTAACAGTGTATTTGTATGATTAGGAACAAAAAGTGACATGCAAAATATCAAATTAATGGCGCAAAATAGGCGACAGGAGATTGATGACATATGAACTTCCATCATTTAGTAATACTGTATTTTTTTCACAATTTTTATAACTGCCCCTTTACATGCTCATGATAAGGCCGTCTGCGGCCCCAAATAAATTCACTAGTAAAGAGCTGAAAAGCGGAAGAAGTAGCCTTTGTGGGTAATTGACATCATTGTTATTATATAGTTTACCGCCCTTACCTAGGGATCGGAAAAGTTGGTATTGATCAATTTGAAGAAATATATTACTTTGACCTGTAATCTTAATACAAGTTCCGTTCCCAAATATTATTTTTAAAAACTTGATGCCGCAACGAAACAATATAGCATTAAGCCAAGATGGGAAAACGGGGAAAGGTAA
Organism: Lytechinus variegatus; assembly: GCF_018143015.1. Classification (NCBI taxonomy): domain Eukaryota; kingdom Metazoa; phylum Echinodermata; class Echinoidea; order Temnopleuroida; family Toxopneustidae; genus Lytechinus; species Lytechinus variegatus. The sequence continues at coordinate 10,961,243 of NC_054755.1, read as the reverse complement.
ACAAAGGAGAAAACTATATTTTCATGATTTCCTCGCAAACTTGCGCGGAAGCAAATATTTATAAAGAAAGAAAATCCCGCAAAGCTATCTTTTTCGCCATTGCTTTCCCCTTCGCTCTCACCATTTCTCATGTTCTTTTTTTTGGGGGGGGCGTTAGGATGGGGAAGGCCACCCCACAGCCTCCTTGCGACGCACTTGTTATAGAAAAATGGAAAAGGTTCATGACAAAGGCCTGACTTTTATTGGGATGTTATGACAAAATCTATCACAAAATTTGATTTCTGCATCAATACTTCAGTGGTACTGCAGTAGAAATATAGATAAGCTGATTTAGTGTCATCATTATTATTCATTAATTCTTATAAGCAAAACAATTAAGATAAAGAACGGGACGTATTCGAAAAAAGCGCCTCTTGGATGCCAGGAAAACAATCAGATAAGCAAGATTCCCGGCGAATTTATGCATCCTATATGTAATGAGCAATTCAATTCTTTGTAATTACAGGCCTATACTTATCCCGCAGAGATTTATATACTCAATGATTGAGGCTTAAAGAATGCCAACAAGATGAAAGATTACATAGTAATCTAGAAACAAACATATGAATTTTAATCATATTTCATGATCATCTTATAATCTCCGTTCAAACAAATTACAAATTGATATTGATATAAGCATCAAGAGTATATGAAAATGGTTGTTGGATGATAATGAGATTTGCATATATTTTCATTTCATTTATTTATTTTAAATTCTCAATAAAACATACAACATACAATTCAAACTGACAGAATGATTCATGCATGCACAGTATACAAAATAAATAAAATGGAAAACATAACAAGAGAGAAAGAACAAAATTAAAATATGTGGGAGCCAGCATTGGACTCCGTGATAATGTCTTTAAAATAATTTCACATCACGGAGTCCTCTAGATTCTAGGCTGAGTCAGCGCAGACCTTTCAGTTGCTGGGTTCCAGAAAATGGGCATCAATATCTTAAAGAGATGATTTGCTGATCACTCAATAATTTTGATCAACGGATATTTTCACAAGCGTACCTCAGAGAGAGAGAGAGAGGGGGGGTAGACTGCCCCCCCCCCTCTGACGAGTCATAACTCATGCAATGGACGTACCCCTGCCCCCATGACGAATCACAAATGATCCCGACGAGCCACAAGTGCCCCCTCTTTTGAACTTGTAGACCTTTTTTTTTCTTATTTGCTTGTCAATTTTTTTTCTGGTACGAAATCATTTATTTCTGGTTGAAGACAATTTCTTTTCTTTTTTTTTGCTTGTCAAATTTTTGGGCAGACGAATTTGCCCCCCCCACGGAAAATTTTGGGTACGCCCCTGAAAATATCCTTTAATATATGAGTATTAATTTATTTCTTCGCTTGTTTATTTACCTATATCTGTAGATTTCTATAATAATAATAATGATAAAAAATTTGCAGTACGACCCCATGAGTATTATCTCTCGAAAACAAAGAAGACAAGAAGAAAATTAGAGACAAAAAAGAGAAGAAAAAAAAGAATAAAAAAAAACAAAGGCGAAAACTAAAAAAAAGGAAGAAAAAAACCGACCCAAAAATGAAGAGAAGGTAGGGGAACAAAATAACGAGAATAAAAAAAGGGCAAAGGAAAATAAAATAGAACAGAAGAAAAGAAAAAAAATGAAGGAGAAAGAAAAAACAAATAATTCAAAAGAAAATATGTTATTTCTTTCAAAAAAAAAACCAAAGCCGTATGTTGACTTGTTATCAGGCAAAGGGAAAAGCAAGAATTTACGGAACTAGACTCATGAATATTCATGTATCTTTCTCCGACGCATCGAATGATAGCCTTTTGTCGGGGCCTTAAGTTATATTTTCTATATGGACTTTAGTGCTATTGGCAAATCTGATGAACATGCGAACTTACTAAAATTCACAAATATTCCGCATATTCAATTATCATTTTATTTTTTAAGTATATTTTTCTTTTATTGTTTGTTTTTGTTTTTTTCGCCTGTTTGCTGACAAAAATCAAATTTATCTCGTTGCCTCGTCAAAAGGCTATATCGATCCTCCATTGGTTCCTGTACAAACGACTTTTAATGCACATCGGAAAAACATCCCTCCATTTTTGCCTAGTTTTGGGACATTACTTCTTCGTTTTGAGGATTGTGAATATTCCGGCTTAAGTTGTAAGTATGTATTGATTCCTTCATCCAAATTTTGTGTAATATTTCTAATAATTATTAAATTCCCGAATCTCTTTTGGCCGATCCGGTCCGGATCCGGTGAGCTTGGGTGAAGCTGTTCGCAGCCCGAACACAGTACGTGTTCGGGCTGCCGCAGTAAGGCAAACACATGCTTCACATGCCAAACAGGCTTGTTGACAGATTTTTTTTTCACACTTGCTTTTTTCCCAAGAAATTTCAGGAAATTCCACCATCACAAATTGTTTGTTTTTGTTTCTGTATGTAGTAAAACTAGGCGATTTACACTATCCCATATCCACTCTTCATCTCCAATCAATCTCACTTTCACTCCCTCCAAAGTTGAAATGTAGCAGCCAAATAAAAATCATAGTTTCTGACAGGTATGCATCTGAATAGAACGACTGATTGCTTACCTCGAGTGAGCGCGAGAGAGTGGTCATTTCCGCAGGCAATCTGGACGACACCAACATCCGATATACTTTTGATCAACCTTAAGAAAATGAAAAAGTTGGCATAATGAATGGCAGAGAACTTCATCAATACCTCAGTAAAATATTCAAAATATAAAAGTACAGGTTGGCTATTTTTTTAAAGACGAATGTTGTCCCGATCACGAGGTGACCAGATTTGGGAAGTCGAAATACGGGAAACTTCAAGGTCAGATTAATGGCGGACTGAGCCCATTATTTTTAGAGGGCTATGCCCAAGGGAGCAAGCACAAATTTCGAACTTTTTAGAATTGAACTTGTGATAGATTTTGACAGAATATACATGTATAAAGAATAACAATATCATAATATTTCAAGGTTACCATGATGGTAGTTGCCATCATGGTAAAGTTACAACAGTTGCAAGTCCTTTATGAAACTGGCCCCTTGTCACCCTGGGAGGATGTCCCCAAGCCATCTTATTGTTCTATATAAGATGGCAGTGAGCAGTTGAATCAAAATGAATAAAGCTTGAAACTGCATGCAATATTCCTTTATTCTAATTCCTTTAAAAAAATACCCAATTAAGTGTAGTGTAGACCAAATGGGTTTGACCCATTTGGTGTTAGACAATCTTATAAGTGTACTGGATGCTTAATAATAATTATGATAATTATGAAAAATAATAATATTTTATAAGATTATTATTTCTATATATGAAAAACATTAATTATAGGCTATGACCTACACGATTCCAGGCATATCGTGTATAATCTATTTTGTTATTTATCGAAATTATATAAAAAGCAAATGCAAAGGTAAAAAAATATTATGCAATTTTATTGATTGAATTCAAGCTTTTTAGTTTATGTAAACAAAAAAGCAAATTTGGAAATTTGAAAAAAATGTGATATTGAAAAAATTATTGCATAATTGAATTTATTTTTTATATTGTTTTGTATATATGTACATGTTATTGTGAATAAATACCTGAAGACGATAAAAAGACTTATATGCAATTTTCACTAGATATAAAAATTGACTACTATTATTGTTTTAGGGGTTGGCTTAACTGAAATTAAGACAGAAAACATGACCATTTCGAGTCAGAACCCGGAACTAATTCTTTCTTCCTAACCTTGGTTTGGGGCACTCTAGATATTTTCCTTTCTTCTTTGGGATACCAAGTTGCCCATCACCATTCCAACCCCAGCTGTACACTTGACCGTCAGCAGAAAGAGCAAGAAAATGTTGACGACCGCAACAGACATTCACGATATCAACGCTGGGGTCATCCTCCAGTTCTGATGTTGGGAATACCACCCTGTCTGTTACCAAGAAGAGAGGTTGATAAAAATGGCAATTGAAATTAAATTGTTTGGTTATTTGTACACTCGAGGTTAAAGTTAAATTCTTTGTTTTCTGGGACTACTTACCAATCACCTGCTGCCCAAATCTGCTACATGGCAGTGAATGGGGATTTTCAATTTCAATTTCCAGGGTTCTTTTAAGAATTACGGGGGCATTGGTTGAACTACACATGTAATAATAAAAAACAAATAGGATTTCCTCCAATCAACCTGCCTCTTCTCTTCTCCATCCCTGTTTCATATGGTCGTGCCGGCCAGCACACTTTGGACAATATTGGCCCGAATTCACAAAGGTTGTTTCAAAAACCTTCAGTTGAACCCATGGTATGCAGATTTCCTGTATATAAATTTTGCTTATTTACCGCGAATATTAAACAATGTCCAATGCTGATGCACGCTTTTTTCACAGTGCGCCAAATTGACGCCGGTTGCCATGGTTAAAGAGGCCATTTTATTCATGACTCCACTGTTTGAAGAGTGGACTCGTTATTTGCAAACAGTGGACATTGTATTCATGGTAAATATAAGAGTAATTTATACAGAAAAATTTCATAAACTGTCAAAGTGCTCTCCAAGCCATGACTAGCACACTGCACCCCTCCTCACTTCCTGAAATCGTCTCAAATACTAGCAAGAACATTTCCATTCTACACAATAGAGGACGTTCTGTTACTATAACTTAGATTGCAGGTCATGCTGAAATTCAGGGAAATGTAATTGCAGACAGACTGGTGAAGGAGGCTGCTTACCATGCACGCAATGCTCCACCTCACTCTTCATCAACTTCATATGCAAGTGTCACCAAGAACATCAAGAAGAACACTGTAAGACTCTGGCAAAGGCGATGGAATATAACCACCAAGGGTAGATGGACATATCAGCTTCAGCCAAATGTCACTAGAAAGAAAGCCTATAGTTATGATAGGTCCACAGAGGTCAAGATCATGAGGATGCTAACTGGACAGACTAAGCTCAGAGACAATATGCACAGAGCACTCCCTCGTGTATGCCCTACACCCACATGCGACTGTAAGCGTGACAGGCAGACACTTGAACATGTCCTTCTTCACTGCCCCCTTCACAAGTCGTATAGAGATGATGCAATCCATTGACGTTGGATATCATAGGACAAGCACCCCTTCCTATCTTCGGAGATATATCCCTCTTTTCCCTCCTTGGGACTAACCCCAAATTGTCACCCCAAATGCAATCTATAATAGCATCTTCTTTGGCTCGCTTCATCAAAAGCACCAATGTCAACTTCTAGCACCACTATCTAAGCAAATAGTACCAACAGCTCATCAACCTTGTGACAAACACACTGAGAGAATACTGAGGAGATCATTTGGGTGTGGAAACGACCCACAAAGAACAACAACGAATTCGGGTAAACTCTGTATTTGCTGTAGAACTTGTCTGTCATTCAAGGAAAACAGCATTAATTCCTGGTAGTGCCACCATAAGAAAATAACACAAATAAATGAATGAAAAATAAATAAATCCAAAGGAGAAACATAATATCAAAGGTATGGTGGGCACAAGTAGGCCTACTTGAGGCTGCCAATATAATATCAAACATTGGAAAAAAAATTTAATGATTACAAGGCTTGCAGAGTATACATCATAGTTTAATTAATGTGTAGTTGACCATGTAATAATGATTCTTTATCAAAATCATTTATTTTCATGACACTGAAATATACTTTTTATACGCATCCATTTTCACTGTACCACATTAAGAAACATTTTTTAATTGCTTCATTAGCACAGTGTCTACATCTACCTTGTAAGAACAGTTCCCCCCCCCCTTCACCCTGATTTTTATACGCATCCATTTTCACTGTACCACATTAAGAAACATTTTTTTAATTGCTTCATAAGCACAGTGTCTACATCTACCTTGTGAGAACAGTTCCCCCCCCCCCCTTCACTCCCGATTCTCACCATAATTCTCCTGTTTGCTAGCGATTGAAGGATCACCATTGCACTGGTACACTTTCCCTTTGAAGGTTGTCAAGACGATGCCCTTGTCATTTCTGCATGCATCTTTGATAGGAACCCCATCCAGGGAGTTCTTCCGAAGCACCACGATGGCATCGTGTTCACCCGAATGATGATCGGAAGCCATATTGTCGCATTCCTAGGTGAGGAAAGCAAATGAGAAACAATTTACAAAAGAATAACAATAATAACCATTTAATGATCATTCATGATTTCAAAATTAATGATTTATCAATATAATGATAATACTGTTAATAATAATAATGATAAATAAATAAATGATAAATAATAATAAAAATAAAATAATAATATTATTATTAATATTATTATCATTATTATTATTATTACTATTATTATTATTATTATTATTTTTACTATTAATATTATTATCATTATTATTATTATTATCATTATTATTATTATTATTATTAGAGTCGAGGTGTCCTTTGAAACGATACAGAAGGCAAGTTTGCTTGGAAAAGCTCATATCCTACGGAAGGTCTTGAATTAGAAAGAGAAGTGAACAATTAGAAGAGTACCCTTTTGTTGATAGAATATAGAACAATAACCTAGATTTCTGGAAGAAGTCCGGTTGCTGTTGCAAGTTGTGGACAATGGAAATAATAATAATTATAATCAATAAAAAGATGATAGATGGAAGATCCAACAGTGCATATACAACCAAACTGCACTCACATAATTGGTGGTACGGGGACGTACAGCTTTGATGACCCCCTTTTTCATTTAACTAAAAGTATAAAAAAACAAGCATTTCTTTTTTCCTTACCTGATCGAGTCGACTGTCTTAAGAGTCAAGGTGAGTCAAGCATACGTCTTCACTGCCACTGGTTTCGACTTGAATCAATTGAAGTAGTGAGTGAAAAAGTCTGAAAAGATGGAGCTAATCTGTAGTGTAGCCTTCAATGTAGCTAGCTGTAGTAGAAACTCCTTGAAGGCTGAACCTGGCTGAACTGCAGTGCGGTAATAAACTGCAGTGCAGCTGCTGCTGATCTGCCACAGTGTACTCTGCATCTGGCTGCTCTGTTGCATGGGCCCGATGCGATGCGTGGGTGATATTGCGCAATAAATTGCATCTCCGATTGGTACATATCCGACGCTTTGTAATCATGTACAATGTATCCATAATTTGTTTTTCCCAGCAGAGTGAGTGTCAGATATTATTGTGTCAGATCAGAGCAGTGCTGGAACTCTATGTGGAAAACCCCCTTTGATCAACGGGGAATCCCCATGGCTGATGTTGTTGTGCGCTCTTTATCTATATCCCGCGTGCACTTGCGTGTGTGTGTGTGTGTGTGTATTTGAGTTTTGTCAGACGTGTATCAATCAGATATGATTATTTACGTCTGGGACCGACCTTTAACGTCACCATCCGAAAGACGCGTCCATAGCACTCGATTTTACTATGACCTTGTTTAAGGCCGTGAATTACTCTATATCAGGATATTGTTTTTGTTGTAAATGATAATCGATTCAGTATTTTGGCTTAGAAAAATCTTAATGATTTACAATACCCAATCCTAACACTCATGTCTTCAATTAGATATTGCTTCATGAATCAGATGAGGGATGAAAGCGACCTAAAAAATCTACGCCTTGGAAAAGGCTATCAGCCGAGGGGAATTCCAGAATTCTAAAAATAGAGCATCGTTGGGGTTCCCAGACAAAGATTCGTAGTCTAATAATACAAACCTTTTTTCCATCATTTATCGCCACCCTTATTATACTTATTTTCTTCCTTATTATACTTATTTTCTTCTTTAGTGCCAACTTCTGCAAATATCATGAAATAACGCCTTGTAAAAACAAATGAAACGGGATATCTAGCACATGCTTATAGTTCACCTTTTTTTTCCCTTTTCTTCTTTCTCTCCTTCCCTTTATATTTCCCCTTTTTTCCTACATTTCAATCTATTTGTTTGTTTTTTTCCACTTTGCACCCGCTTTTTTTTTAGTTTCCCGATGGGAGAGCCAATTTACCAATGATATCCAAAGAAGTGAGGGTCGTCAAACCCCCATAACATCCCCCCCCCCACGACAGCCCCGAGTCTTAGGGGGAAGTTCACCCTGAAAAATAGTTTATTGTAAAAATAGTAAAAAAAAAATTGCCAAAGGTTTGAGAAATATATCCATCAAAGAATAAAAAAATTTATGAGAACTTTAGTTATTTTATTTTTGATTTCATATGCGAGCAGCTTTCCTACATATTGTATGGTAAAAAATCAATGAAATGTCATTTTCTCCGAAAATTTGAAAAGGTTTTTTCTGTACCATCAGTATATCAATAGACAAATAATTTCACACCCGTTCCTAAAAACAAAACCAAAATAAAGTTATCACGAAGATTGAAGTTTATGCATTTTATATTACAAAACATAGGATGGGCCAGCAGCTCCCATATGATGTTACAAATCTAAAACTTAAAATTCTAATAACTTTATCAAACCTTAATGGATTTTCCTCAAACCTACACCAATATTTACAATTAGTTTTTCTTCTATTTTTACAACAAAGATTTCTTCAGGGTGAACTTCTCTTTTAAAATGAAAAGCAGAAAGAGCTTGTAGAACCAATGTATATTGAATCGCTAGTAATGCAGGCGATATTGCCAGAGACATTCCACTTATTTATAAGTAATTTATTGTTTAACAATAAATTATTTTTAAAAATTATCAAATTATTTAATACATAATTCAGTAAAGTGAGTAATAATTTAGTAAATTGAGTAACAATACTTATTACTGAATTGAGTTTATTACTAATAATTAATCAATTATTCACTAATAATTCATAAATTATTCATTATTATTAAATTATTTCTTGTTTAACAATTGTTACTATAACCGTTGGGTCACGACAAATTTATTGACCCTAGATGTTGAAAACTTTCCATGAAATGGTCCCAAACGGTCTTATTTTCTAATAAACATGGGTCCAGCAATTTGTAAATTTAATATCAATGACAAATGCTATGTTCTACACACTGGTGGATCAGGAGGAGGGGTACATCTGGCCCGTGCCCTCCTTCCCCCCCCCCCCCTTTGAGAGCCATAATCAATTTAAATGTGCCATTTTTTCCCAAGTATGCCCCCCTTGAATGTTTGAAAGTAATGACCTTTTTTTCCGCAGACGAACTGACCTCAATTTTAGGTGAAGATTCTTTTTTCGTATTTTATTTTTGCTTCTTAGATTTTCATCTGGAAAATGTGCGCCCCCCTTGTAAAATCCTGGATCTGCCCCTGGTTCTACATGTATAGACCTATCTGGAATCTAGGACTCTATCTTACAAAGAGGTGTGATTGATCTCATCATTCCCAACTGGAAATTCTTATTTGTCATCCCATATGAAACGAGACTGCCAGAGGGTAACACTATTCTGAAGGTTCTTTATTCGGAAGGTTCGTAATTCCAAAACCCGTTGGAATTGCCTATACCTCAATGTTCGTTAATCTGAAAATGTAAAAGGGTTCGTTAATCCGAACATTTGTGGCGTTATTTCGAAGGTTCGATAATACAAAAACAAAATAAGGTTTGATGTTCCGAAGGTTCGTTAATCCGAAAAACGAAATAAGGTTCGTTAATCCAACAACGAAATAAGGATCGTTGTTCCAAAGGTTCGTTAGTCCGAAAACAAAATAAGGTTCGTTAATCATTTCGTTTTCAGACTAACGAACCTTCGGAATATCCGAACCATCGGAATAACAAAGCTTCGGAATTACAAATGTATGCGCTGCGAGTGATGTTCTGCTAGTGCATAAACAATAAATTGTTTATAAAGAAAATCGTTTATAAAGAATTTGTTTATAAACAATTTGTTTAACAATCAATTATTATATTATTGATAAATCATGGAATCATTATATCATCGAATCATTAAATAATAAATAATTTAATAAATGAATAATTATTAATAATTAATCATTTGTAATCAGTGAATTAATTATGATTAAATTTTTGAATTATTTTTTAACAATAAATTGCTACTTTGGTCCTTCCCCCCCCCATAATCAAAATGTTTAATTTAAATATGCCGTTTTTACCTAAGTGTGCCCCCACCCCCTTTGAAAGTGAGGACCTTTTTCTCTGCGGACAAAATGACCTTCAATTTTGGGTGAAAACCTTTTTTTTTGCTTCTTAAATTTTCATCTGGAAAATGTGCCCCCTAGTCTGCATGCACAGACCCTGATTGGAACTATGATCAACAATTGTGCCTCCACGCAAAGACTAGCACATACAAAACTTGCTGTTCCAATACAGGGAGAGAGCCTTCAGTACACAAGGCACGGGTAGGCTGCACATTCAGACCCTTAACTCTACTACACTGTACAAGGGTTTGCCCAGCAGACTACCCCCTCCCCCTTGTAAAATCTTGGATCCGCCTATAGTTCTTCATGTATAAGTCTGGATTCTAGGACCAAATCTTAGAAAGAGGTGTAATTGATCTGATCAATCCCAAAAGTAGAAATTCCTTTATGTCATTATTTTACCCACGTAAAATGTACATGTATATAACATCCCTTTGGATATAACAGCAATACACTATTGTCAAGATAAGCAACAAAAAACAAACATTTTGCCTTAAATTTCATCTCTTTTTCTCTCTCTTCCTCTTTCCCCTCCTCTTTTTTGTACCTCTTGAACCCCTGTCTCATTCCCTCTGCCTTTCCTTCCTACTCCTTCCCTCTTCTTCACTCTCCTCTCCCTCTCCCTCCCTCCCTCTCTATCCATTCCCTCACCCATTCCGATACCCCCACCCCTCCTCGAGTATTTCAATGCGACTATTTTCAACATAAAGATACACTGATGGAAAAAAAGAAGACCTCTATAATGTGAAATTAGATGAAATTTTAATTTTATTTTAAAAAACATTGTCTTAATGATATAAACAAAACCATGCATTGTAAAATTCATTATACACTTTTTAATGTACAAATTCTGGTAAAAACTGTCATTTTAAAGGCTCAAATACTCTGATACTTCAATATTCCAATGGTTCATTAGTTCCTTTTTTATTATTTCATTTGTGTACTAACAAACATTTGGAATAAACCGTAATTCATTTTCAGAGAAAGAATCATTTGAAATAACAATATATAGAGTGTCAGTTTCCCATTCAACATTGTTCAATCAGGCATACATGAAGATTCCTGCCTGATCTAAACACAAAAAGTTATGCAAAATAAAGTACACAATGACTTAGTGCATTACATGGTGATTGCGCAGTAAAGTGTACATGTATGTATGAAGCAATAAAAGGATATTTATGATACATTTGAAACCAGTAGAATTGCATAATTAACAGAAAGATCAAAGAAACATAATCCCTGAAAGTTTGAGGAACATCACATAAAATAATCAAGTTATATTACTCATGCTTTGGAGATTCTCCCATTAGTAATGTGATAAAGATGCATGGTATCACACATGAAATACTTCCCCATTGATTACCTTTGCACACAAGTCACTGATATTGCTTTTATAATCAGATGTTCTTTCTAATTGAGAACAATTACACATTACATAAAAAATGAAGATGCAAAGTAAAGAATAAGCAAAGATACTTTTGTCAGTATTTTTCTGGAAAAAGGAAAAGTTGTCTAAGTGTGATGTGCACGCATCTTGTTTGCCTTGCCAAAGGAAGGCTTTCAACAGCACTCAACATTAAAATGCCTGTAAAATTTAATTTTTTATCACTATTATTGCAGTTTCATTGATAGTATTCTTTTATTTTCTATTTTCACACAAGATAACATATTCCTTGTATTTCCTTCTTCATATTCATGAATAAATAGTTGGAAAGAGATGGTATGTTAATGTAGATCAGCTCGATGTCTGGATGGTAAGCCCATGTTTCTACAAGACTGTTCAGTTCATGCTTGTGATAAATTATATGTATTTCCAACCTCATCTTATCAGAGTACATGTACTTCATCTATGCTTATGGAAGAGAGGTTAAAGCTGCAAATACAAAATCTGAAATGGCCACATGTTCTAAAAGTACAACAAGTGGCAGCATTATTACACATTATGATCAGGAATGGCACATTTGCCATCCTTCCTACTGGATTCGGGACGTCAGACTTATTTTTACTCCCTCCTCTCCTAAAGAAACAGGTGAATATTTTTTTACTGAAATCATCATGGTTCAATTATTGTTTTAAATAGGTACATATCAATTATCGATAAAGCAATATTACATATTTTTTGTCATAAAAATAATCATTAATTCATAAATCATAAGCTATAAGTGTATTCAGGAACAAATAACGTAGGTGGAAGGAGATAGTACGTCAAACAGCTCGGATGTCTAGAAAGTATCCCTCATATCTCTACAAGACTGTTTACTTCATACATGTGATAATTACATGTATAAGTATTTCCAACCTCGTCTTCTCAGAGTACATGTACTTCAACTATGCTTATGGAAGAGAGGTTAAAGCTGAAAATACAAAATCTGAAATGGCCACATGTTCTTAAAGTACAACAAGTTGCAGCATTATTACACATTATGATCAGGAATGGCACATTTGCCATTGTTCCTACTGGATTCAGGAAGTCACGACCTATTTTTCACTCCCTCCTCTCCTAAAGAAACAAGTGAATATTTTTTTACTGAAATCATCATGGTTCAATTATTGTTTTAAATAGGTACATATCAACTGTTTTAAATAGGTACATATCAATTATCGATAAAGCAATATTACATATTTCTGTCATAAAAATAATCATTAATTCATAAATCATATTAGCTATAAGTGTATTCAGGAACAAATAACTTAGTTGGAAGGAGTACATCAGAGTACATGTACATCAACCATGTTAACAAAAGAGAGAATCTGAAATGGCCACACCCAATAAAGTACAACAAGTGGCAGCACCACTATAAACTATGAATAGCAAGGACACATTTGTTGTTCTTCCAACAAGTCCGACTTATTCCTAACAGTACACCACCACTCCTAAAGAAGCAGTTGAACTTAATGGTTCAATAACAATCAGTGGATATAAAAGTATCTCAATTACCAATATTGCAATATAAGATACAAAAAATTTCTCTGTATAGTCATAAATATTCATAAATTCACTACACATAATCAAAAGCTATGTATTGATCATGAGGGATTAAATCCCTAAAAGAAAAAAAAATCAATTGTGGTGAAAATAGGATGGAGGGGAGAAAAACCCAAACACACCATAGATTCTGACTGGCATGCAGTTTAGATTGTCATTTCCATTGCTGGACTGAAAATTCATTAAAATTAAACTTTTGAAGTAAAAAAAAATCTCCCCTAATCTCATCAGGTTTTCAACACCATACACATGAGCTAATTTGGAAATTGATTTATTGCAACTATTTAGTTATTCTGATTAGATTGCTACTCCCATAAATGCTTTCCTAAAATATTTCTAATAATTCCGAACAAATTTTATGCTTTCTGCAGATAAATGGAAAGACAAGCCCATCAATCGTAATTTGTCCTGTATCGAGCATAATGCTAGATTTTTTTTAGAAAGGTGCTAGAGGATGGAGGGTATCACACTGAAGACCTCAGTTCTTGAAAGGAAAGAGGAATGCAAGAACTATGAAGAAATTAACTGCAAGTAAAATTAACATCAAAATTACATAATCACATATTATTTTGTATTTAAAAAAAAGAGATTTAACTCTGCCTATGAAGTCAATTTCAAAGAACTTGATCATTTATTTCTTCAAATAAGTGATTGCTTGCAAACTTTTTATTTTTTTGCACAGGCCAAGAACTTACGAATGAAAGAACTTGATCATGACTCAAACCTATCAATAACTTGACAAGTTACATTCTGTTAGCAATTACTACAATTTCAGTCACCCATTTCACAATACTATCTGTAAATTTTGATTGAAATTAAAATGGGCACTTGTCATTGAAAATTCATCTTTTTAAGTTCCTACCTCAAAATCTTATTAAGCTACACAGGTTCCTATAAATTTGTCTTACAGAGTGATGATGCTACTGCACACTACAAATATATATGAACATAATGAAATATGGTCACTATGGACTACATATTACTTTCAAAAGGAGAAAAGTGGGCCATGTGGGTAGTATAATATTTAATAAATATTTATTTAAATCCATCTCAATTTTCATATCAGACCTCAAGAATGCAGAGTGTGCATGCAGAAGCCATAGAAACGTGGCGAGCAATATGGTTTTAAAAAACCTACGTGTACAAAGATGCCATCTGCCTGCTAGCAATCGATGAGGCCCATGCCTGTCAACATGGTAATTAGAATTCAAAAGGCATTATACTTGTACTGTACATGTCAGAATCTCTAACAATGGTGAAAACATTAGGATGACAAAAAAAACCTCAACATGTGTGTGTGGGGGAGGGTGTGTGTAAGGGTATGTCCACGTGTGAATGGAGTGTTTGTTGCCTGGGAGGGGGGGGTCTTCCTATCTCCATGGTTAGCAAAAGATATGTTGGAGTAGATCCCAAAAAAGATAATATTTTGTTTGGGGGTGTGGAAAAGGTTTTGTTTGTTCTGTTGATGTGTTTTGTTTTCATGTGTGTTTTATATACGTATATAAAATCTTTATTCAGATTATTGTATACTTTCTAAGAATAATCATAGAGCCTTTTTTTGGATTGCTTTACAAAAGTTGGAGGCATGGATATACATGTATAAGTACGTTTTTATTATTATGGGATTACCTCTTAACTTAAAGTCTTTTGATTTTTCATCATACAATACGGTATTATTATACAGTAAATACATGTGACATTACGTGGTTTTTGTTATTGGTATTATGGATATGATATTTGTTCGAAAAATTTGTATCAAAATGTATATTATTTCATTTAGATTGCTGTATACGTGTACTTCACTTTGATTCATTACCCTTGTATGTATGAAACATGTGATAGTATCTGAATACAGGCTTTAAAAAAAGCAAAAAAAAAAGTGTGAGAGGAGAGGGAGGGAGCACTATAGAGGGGTAAACACGGAATATGACCATCTCTTTTCCAGGGGGGGGGGGGCACTCCATTGACGAGTGGATGCTCTGAAAATGCACCCCTTAACAAGTATTGGCGTGTGAAACCATAACCATCACAGGTCTGGGAAACAAAATGGTACCCTTGACAAGTATTCCCTGGATTGACCCCATAAACAAGTACAACGACATCTTAACTGTTAAACTGACATGATCACGGACATTGGCTTTACCTTTACTTTCTTGGGTTTGGTACCACCCCACACACCTCGTTCAAATCTGATCCTAAACATGTGTTGGGGCAAAAAGTACATCCTTCATCAAGTATTATAGCCTTCTTATACCCTAACAAATTGGACTGAAAAGCACACAAGAACTAACTTGTTGTGAGCCAAATATGTCCAAAGATAATCAATAACCTGCCCCCCCCCAATAAGAACCTCACCGGGATCAAAAGGGAAAGCATGGGCTAATGGCATACAACATGCTGTCATGAGAGTATATAATGTAAATTGTTTTATTTTATATGACCATGCGTTAAAGGAGAGGTCCACCCAAGGGTCCATATATTCTCATATTTTCCTAATCCATTGTCTGGTTTTCCAAGCCCACTTGTTCCAAGGGTTTCATTCTTTTTTAATGATATTCTCCCATATAAATTCCTTATCACTATTTCCTTTCTCTTTGTAGGATTAGATGCCTTGTAAAGAGAGCGAATCCAAACCCCCAATTAACCATGTCATCCCCAAAGATGTTCAGAGATCACTAAGAGGGGCAACGGAAGCCAATCTCTGCACCCAACGTTATTCTCTCATATCAGTTCCTTATCATTATTTCCTTTCTCTTTGTCAGATTAGATGCCTTGTAAGGAGGCGCATCAACCTGACATCGCACCAAGGCAAGGAAAAAGATGTGCCGAATGGACCAAAAAAGACAACAGTTGCACACGAAAGGCAAAGGAAGCGGATCTGTGTACCCAGCATTCCGAGTATAAAGCCTTGTACATTATTCTGATTGACCCATGTCAGATTCACAGAATAAATCAGGAAGAGGAATAGGTGGTAGACGAAAAAAAAGAGAAATTAACAAGTGGAATGCCTCTGGCCGTCTCACCTGCATCACGCGGTTCAATATAGCAGCAGTGCTGACTTTGCATACTACTCTAACTCGCACAAGATGTTCAGTGATACATGGTTACTCTTATGTCCTCTTTTTATGAACTAGACCAATAAACTTATAGAGATATGATGGTTATTCAATAAAAAACCCCAACATGGCCAAAGTTCATTGACCTTACATGACCTTTGACCTTGATCATGTGACCTGAAACTGGAACAAGATGTTCAGTGATACTTGATTACTCTTATGTACAAGTTTCATGAATCAGATCCATAAACTTTCAAAGTTATGATGGTAATTCAACAGATACACCCAATTCGGCTAAAGTTCATTGACCTTTGACCTTGGACATGTGACCTGAAACACGCACAGGATGTTCAGTGATACTTGGTTACTCTAATGTCCAAGTTTAATGAACTAGACCAATAAACTTTCAAAGTTATGATGGTAATTCAACAGATACCCCCGATTCGGCCAAAGTTCATTGACCCTAAATGACCTTTGACCTTAATCATGAGACCTGAAACTTGCACAAAATGTTCAGTGATGCTTGATTACTATTATGTCCAAGTTTCGTGAATCAGATCCATAAACTTTCAAAGTTATGATGGGAATTCAACAGATATCCCCAATTCGGCCAAAGTTCATTGACCCTAAATGACCTTTGACCTTGATCATGTGACCTGAAACTTGCACAAAATGTTCAGTGATGCTTGATTACTATTATGTCCAAGTTTCATGAATCAGATCCATAAACTTTCAAAGTTATGATGGGAATTCAACAGATATCCCCAATTCGTCCAAAGTTCATTGACCCTAAATGACCTTTGACCTTGGTCATGTGACGTGAAACTCGCAGAATGTTTATTGATACTTGATTAACCTTATGTCCAAGTTTCATGAACTAGGTCCATATATTTTCTAAGTTATGATGACATTTCAAAAACTTAACCTCAGGTTAAGATTTCGATGTTGATTCCTCCAACATGGTCTAAGTTCATTGACTCTAAATGACCTTTGACCTTGGTCATGTGACATGAAACTCTAATAGGATGTTCAGTAATACTTGATTAACCTTATGGCCAAGTTTTATTAACTAGGTCCATATACTTTCTAAGTTATGATGTCATTTCAAAAACTTAACCTCAGGTTAAGATTTGATGTTGACGCCGCCGCCGCCGTCGGAAAAGCGGCGCCTATAGTCTCACTTTGCTTCGCAGGTGAGACAAAAAGGGGGAAAGGCCAAAAAATAAGATGGGATTGATTAAACAAATCCCTTCAACCACACTACGATGTCCCATTTTAAATCAAACGAGCTGATAAGTTTTTCTCCATTTTACTGGAGGGAAAACATGACACCATCAGTCTCGATCGTCTCAAACCAGCCTATTTTCAATATTCCATTACTACACAATCAACTCTATATATTTATCAGCACCCTAATAGCAATGTTGTATCCATCATTGCAACCATTAATGACCAAATGGATGACGTAAACTGGGAAAGGAGGCCTAACAGATAGACTTTTGAGAGGGCCATCAAGCTTGCGCAATCTGGCAGGAAGCCAAAACTCTTGCTCATTATAGCGCAGCCTTCTCTCCAGATGATTTCCAGCAAAAAAAATATATTGTGGGGAACCCTTCAGAAGGGTGGACTGCTCTTGATGAAAATGATCCCAACTAAATTGCCTGTCAGAAGCAAGTAGCAAAGTCCTTTCCCGGTTCCGAGTTTCTAGCCGACACCCCTCGCGGGATGCCAGCTCTCCAACAGGCCATAAACAGGAAATAAATGCTGCATGATTGGTATAATTCTAAATAATCACTTTTGTCAATCTGATTCTCCAGTTGTTTCTTGATATTCACTCATAATGTCTATTATATTTTATTCAGTAACAGAGCACGTCAAGGCAGACACTGAAGACATTGACTCACAATCGTGTGCTTAGCTCCTATAGAGACAGAGGCCACACCCCTGGACCTTCTGTGAGCAGTCATCTGGAGATCTTCATTTACTACATCTTTAATTTCCAGTATCCCACTTGACTTATTAGTAAGACTCTAGAATTCATTAAAAAATCTTACTAAATATTCAAGATGGAGATAGCATTCCATGGCCCATAGTTACATTAATAAACAATTTGAATATTGAAAATGTGCGTGACTTTGATCATTACACAATGATGTATATTTGCCTATAAATAAACAGAAAATCTCTATCGCTGAAACTTAGTAATCAACTGAAATTATCCCATTTGGGTTATATTTATTCCATAACAATATCAGATTTTATCTCAAATCTGTATATTATAAAATGTTTGTTTTCAAGATTACAAATCTAAAAGTAGCGTTTTCTTCAGACGTCAGGTGTCTTATGATATGCGCTGATTAATAACTTTCTTTTATGAACAGAACTACAAAAGGCCTTGTACATGTAATATAATTTAATATACATGTAATGTTTATCATTACATCAGAAGAAACTCAACACACTGTTTCCATGTGCTTTGATATCATTACTTAGTAATCATTGTAAATGATGATTATTCTTCTTTTTTGCACAGCTATCTACAGAGATGTGTTGTCTACAAAATAAAGAAATATCCATGCGCTTTGATATTACTTTAGTAACCATAGTAAATGATTATTATTCTCTTTTGCACAGCTATCTACAGAGATGTGTCGTCTACAAAATAAAGAAATATCATTATGCAGATCATTGAAAAGGGGTCCGCTAAAATACTCAAACTCACTGATTAAATTTGGAAATTGCAAGAAGCATATCAAATCAACACACCATGATTATTCTTTTTACACAGCTATCTACAGAGATGTGTCGTCTACAAAATAAAGAAATATCAATATAAAATGCAGACCATTGAAAAAGGGCCGCTTAAAAAACTCACTGATTAAATTTGGAAATTGCAAGAAGCATATCAAATCAACACACCATGATTATTCTTTTTACACAGCTATCTACAGAGATGTGTCGTCTACAAAATAAAGAAATATCAATATAAACTGCAGAACATTGAAAAAGGGCCGCTTAAATACTCAAACTCACTGATTAATTTGGAAATTACAAGAAGCAATCAATCAATACACCATAGCCGTAGCTCGGATCAGTGGCTGCAGACAATAGAAGCCAGGAAGAATGAGATGGTAAGCTTGTGCTTCTATGCAAATTGGCTGCTTACAAAAGATTTCTTTTTTATATAATCATAAAAAGCAGAATTAAATAAACAAGTGGAATGCCTCTGGCGGTCTCACCTGCATCACGCGATTCAATATAGCAGCAGTACTGACTTTGAAAACTACTATAACTTGCACAAGATGTTCAGTGATGTACTTGGTTACTCTTATTTCCACGTTTTATGAACTAGACCAATACAAACAAATACCCCCAATGTGGCAAAAGTTCATCGACCTTACATGACCTTTGACCATTATGTGACCTGAAACTTGCACAGGATGTTCAGTGATACCTGACCTGAACGTTCAAAGTTATGATGGTAATTCAACAAATACCCCCAATTTGGCCAAAGTTCATTGACCCTAAATTATGATGACATTTCAAAAACTTAACGTTAGGCAGGGCGCGACAAACCCGCTTGCCCGATTGCCCGGGGCAAGTGAAAATGACGTGCGGGCAAGCACCTCTCAAAGTCAATTGCCCGATCGGGCAAGTGGTTGTTGCGTCTTTTTTTTCTGTACCGTACCTCGTTTTTCCATAAATCATCCAAAATCCACACTCAAAATCATGAATAAGCCTTAAAAAATAGGAGTAGCGCCGTTTCAAATTCCGAAATTGCGTTATTTTTTCTGTACCACGTATTTCCATACGGTGTGGTACCAGGTATGAAAAAAATCAACGCAATGGCCGGGAAACAGTTGAATGTAGTATAGGGGTCCATTATGACTACCACCATGTGCAATTTCTAATGCACATTTTCCACCTTCCGATATCACAATTCTGTGATAAAATAATTAGAACTACACAGGAAATAAATCACAGAGTCTAGTAACTCCGCATTGGTGAGTTGTCATGTCATTCGGCTTTGCTTTTCAAAACGGCCTATTAACATCCAAAATAACTTGCCGTATTTGTTAATTATAACTTAAAATTCATTTGTTTCCCTTTTTGAGGGGATGAGGTAAATATCAGACAATAAATCATCAAACAAAGCTCCATCTATTTTACAAGGCCGGCGGGAGGCTCACACACGTGCGCATACTAGCTAGCCAGTCTGAGCTCTGTCTCTCTGCCAGAGCTCTGGGGGACAATTCGCTCAGTAAAGGCCACAATGATGGTGATTTTCTGTTTCAGACAGAGTTTACATTTCGGGTATATTATTCAAAACTTCCAATAAAGTTTGATGATTTCTTCATTGTCATGTATATTTAAGTTATTAATGAATACATTCTCACCAAATTTAGACTCCCCTATAGAGAAATGCAATTTTCGTAGAAGTCTGCGTTTTCAAAGAACTTCAGGAAAAGTTAGGGTATGTGGGCCTTTATTACACGGCCGAGTACAGGTTATTGTACTGGAATAGGCGAAGTAGAAATTAGATATTGAATTCATTTATATCAAAGTTCAACTCACAGTCACACCCACACAAACACACCCGCACACACACACACACACCCAAGATTCTAAGCATAGTGAAAAAAAATACTTAAAAATCATACAATATTAAACAATGTTACTAATAATTCATTAATAAGTGAACAGGTATTATTTTAAAAATTGGGCAAGCAGTTTTTTCTATCGGGCAAGCAAATTTTTTCATCACTTGCCCAACAGGGCAAGTGACGAAAAAATTTTTTGTAGAGGCCTGCCTTAGGTTAAGATTTTGATGTTGATTCCCCACAAAGTTCATTGACCCTAAATGACCTTTGACCTTGGTCATGTGACATGAAACTCAAGCAAGATGTTCAGATTAACCTTATGGCCAAATTTCATGAACTAGGTGCATATACTTTCTAAGTTATGCTGTCATTTCAAAAACTTAACCTTCAGTTAAGATTTGGTGTTGATGCTGCCGCCGCCGTCGGAAAGCGGCGCCTATAGTCTCACTCTGCTATGCAGGTGGGACAAAAATATAAAGAATTTATTACTGACGGGTTCACCATTACCGTACACCACTAATGATATGTTATAAAACAACATTTTACCGTCCGTCTTAATCGCATAAAGGAGCTGTCATGAATGAACCTAACTCTTGTTTTATTGTTGATATGCCTGACATACTCTGCATTGATTAATAACTTTTGCATGAAACACTGTTATTCCTGAATATAGTTCCTTTCCTTTTCAACATCAACACACTGTGTTTTCTTCCATTTTCAATAAACACATTCTTATTTAAACATTCGTCACATAATAGCCTTTAAGGATTTGGTATCTAATGTAATGTAATAATTACGAGGCAAATATTAATAGAATATCTTTCTGCACAAGGCATCAGTTTAACAAGACTTTTTGAAAACTATTCACAGCCCATGCAATTACGGTATGATGTTCAAAGATATAGGAGTCATCTCTTATAGGCAATTCTATGACAATTTTCATGTTTTTTTATATACCATTAGTATGATTTTTGTATGGGTGCCACCCTCGCCAGTACATGCTGCTAATTTTAAATAATCCATTTCATCGTTCTGATTCTCTATTTGTTTCTATTACTCTAATTGTCATGTGCATCACCTGTGTGTAATCATAAGACGGCATCCACATATGGCCCTGCCACGTTGATATTGATCAGCCAAACAGCAGTTCTCCTTGAATTCTACATCGAGAAGCTGTGAGTGGGTACCTTAGGAAACGAAATGTTCACCAATAATATCGCCAAAGAAGTCATATATTCCTTTAGTAGAAGGTCGGTAATGTGATCTATATGTTGGCAGAGCTTCCGTCTCACAAGAAAGAGATTTGGAGTTCACACCCAACAGCGTCATGCCGACGAAAAGACGTTAAAAGATGGGAGTTGCTGCTACCCTGTTTGGCATTCAACAATTAACGGGATAGAGCCTTGTTGATCTGGCACTGCACAGCGGCTGCCTGGCCTCTGATCAATCAGGCGAAACAAGTATTCAGAATATTCCATTCCTGATGACTATTTCAAAT
This sequence comes from Lytechinus variegatus, assembly GCF_018143015.1. Taxonomy (NCBI): domain Eukaryota; kingdom Metazoa; phylum Echinodermata; class Echinoidea; order Temnopleuroida; family Toxopneustidae; genus Lytechinus; species Lytechinus variegatus. Next base: position 10,938,994 of record NC_054755.1, on the reverse strand, counting down.
ATTAAAATCATAATTAAAATGCAAATATACATATATTGAATTATGACGACTCTTATTTTGTATATTGTCATTAGGCACTTCAAAAACTATCAGAATTCCGAAGCGAGAATGATGGCATAGTTCTTGTGCCATCAGGACACCACACAGAAAAAATATTACAACCCTCTTCTTCAGTTGCTGAGGGCCCAAGAGTGCAGCAAGTTCATTGCAAACATTTGGAGTAAGGTGAAAACAATGTATTTTTTTATTCATTTACAAATAGATTTCAAAGGTTGAAGGATTGAGTCGTGCCTTTTGGTAACCTGCTGGTAGTAGTAAATGCAGTGTATCACTCCTTACTTAACCCCATTTGGTTTCACATTCACAAGACTGTGTGGTGCATTCCAATTTTTATTCTTCCTTCTATTAGGTGCAGGTGGAATCAGATCTGGAGGAACAATGTGATGAAATCAATGACCACTTTGATTCGGATGATCCTGGTCCACCACTCGATAGCTTGTTTTTATCTACTTGATCAACAGCTTGCGAAAGCTCCTCTCTGCAGAGGAAGAGAGGGACCTGAAAGCAGATTTCCCCTTTAAGGCAAGTTCGAGCATCTAAGAATGTGCATGTATAAAACCATAATCAATAAACTGATAAGGTTTAGACAAGTCAAAGGGTATAGGTCATATAGTGGAATTAACAGGTGATGAGATCTATCCAGGTAGCCCTCACAATCACAACTGGTATGATAGCTTAGACACTGTAAAAGAGTATTGTAGATATATGACATGAGGATGAAACACCCTAGGAAAGTTAGTGGCTTGAAATTAAAGTCATACAAATACTGTAAATAAAGAAAGTTTGAATAAAAACAAAGAAACTATAAATTAGAAAATGCACATTTCAATTCTTGAAGATCACTCACCTATTAAATACATATGATAGAAGTTAGGTTATCCAGTCATTTATTCTTGTATTTGTATTACGCACAGGAGCTGAAACCATTAGACGCAACTTTTCAGCTTGCATTGTATTCAAAACGATGCTATGAAAAACTACAAAGGCTGTTCAATTGGTATGAGGAGGAGCATGGAAAGCCAATAAAGCAGTCTGTAAGTACAATGTATATGATTGAATGCTTTGCTTGTTCAAATTGTAGGCCTATATTGACAATATTGTATTCACTAGCACAGCTATCAAAGCTGCACTTTGTAAAATTGTATATTAAAGTAGGTACACTTTTCTACAGCAAGATGAATATAAATTGCTATATAAAGTAGCTTAAATCGACATTCCACTTACACATATAACTGTAGAATTAGGATATTTTTGTATGGTTATCATAATCAAAACTGGTATGATAGTTTTGACATAGTCAAAGGGTATATTAAAGGCAAATAGTGCAATCAACAGGTGATGAGATCTCATCTCTCCACCACGGAAAGAAGCAAACTACATGTATCTACCCTTGACATTGCAGGCGTATTATGTTCTGTCCAACAGGTGTTTCTTGCTTTAAACATGTGCAGGCAGAGTGCCTTTTAATTTGTTTTCTTGTCCAAAACGGTCCCTAGAGCGCCAATGCACTCCCTCCTCCTCAAACATGTAGACTATCGTGATGATAGCTGCTTTACATGTAGTACTGATTCTAATTAAATGGTTTCAGATTTATTTTTCTTCTGTAATTTAGCATCAGACTGGTGTGTAATCATAAGACGGCATCAACTTATGGCCCTGCCACGCTGATTTTGAACAATGAAACAGCAGTCCTCCTGGATTACTATGTGAAGGAGCTGCGAGTCTGTACACAAGGATACGTAATGCTCACCAATAATATCGAGAAAAGATAAAAGGAGGAACCCGTCAGCAAACCAGGTAGAAATCGCTGCAGCTTGGCAAACAGATAAAATGAAACAGAGTCTATTGTTGTCGACGATTCAAATGGTAAATATATAGTCTAATACATTTCCGGAAATATGTTAATGCATACTCATTTTACATGCATGTATTTTTATGAAATCAAAACATTCTATTGCGGTAATGAAGAATACTACGTCTCTTGTAGATATGGTGTATTTGAAATTCTACACTTATACAGGTACTTATACTTCCCATACAGCTCAGCTTTTGATAGTAGGGGGAGGTCAACAGAATGTGCCTGGTCTCCCAAAGGCGATATTTGAGAGTTCGTGTTACCGCATTCTAATGGAGACATATCCCATACCGAAGGATGAAGTCGTGTGTTTCGTACAAAATACAGGTGAGTTACCAATCGACAGCGAAATATTGGTTTATTTTAGTCGTGCAGTCGACCAAGTTGTCAAAGAGGTGTGATATGAAATACATATTCTTGTAGAAAATTAATATATTCAGTAGGGGGAGGCCTGAAACTTGTTTGTTTTAGATTTCTAATAGAAAGCTGTCATTGCATTGTATTTTTAAGACATTTTCTTTTGGAAACAAATTCACAAATCATTACACCAGATAATGAGTTAAAAACATTAGGCACGATTTGTATCTCCATGTCAGACTAAAAAAACACAATCTTTGGTTAAATTTGTAAAAAAAAAATTCAGCATGCATTATGTGCAATCTCTTTGCTTTCATTGATTAAAACAAATCAAAATCATGCTGTTTATAATTAATATTATGGTGTGCAGTTAAATGGAAAAATAATCAAATATTGATTAGAGTTTGGGGTGGAGGAGGGGGGGAGAGGTATACAACCAAATATATTTATCAAATTTGATTTTTGATGTCATATTCCCAGTTATTTTGTTGAGAATACTACTACTAATTGGAAAATATACAATGTTTATTTGATTTTTTTCATAGATTCAAAGAAAGAATCTGATTCCAATCATAATTAATGAAAGTGCATTTCTTCATTGCTTTGCAGGTACTTTTGACGATGAGGCAAGGACAATGGACAGAGTGTCAAGGAGTCTCTGTTGGTTCACTGGAGAAGCAAGTCACGAAGAACCCCTGCAAGTTCTAGTTCTGATGATTAGGAATTTATAGAATACTCATAACTAGTCAAGGTTGAATTTGTGCTTGTCAGGCATGTTCAAATTGTTTTGAAAGTTAATGTTTTCGACAGACAATTGACCATTGTTTCTGTACCAGATAGATAGTGGAATTAAGAGATGATGAGATCTATCCAGGCAGCCCTGACAATCACAACTGGTATGATGGTTTAGACAAAGTCAAAGGGTATAGGGCAGATACATGTAAGGGAATTAACAGGTGATGAGATCTATCCAGGTAGACCTCACAATCACAACTGGTATGATGGTTTAGACAAAGTCAAAGGGTATAGGGCAGATAGTGGAATTAACAGGTGATGAGATCTACCCAGGTAGCCCTCACAATCACAACTGGTATGATGGTTTAGACAAGTCAAAGGGTATAGGGCAGATAGTGGAATTAACAGGTGATGAGATCTATCCAGGTAGCCCTCACAATCACAACTGGTATGATGGTTTAGACAAAGTCAAAGGGTATAGGGCAGATAGTGGAATTAACAGGTGATGAGATCTATCTAGGTAGCCCTCACAGTCACAACTGGTATGATGGTTTTGACAAGTCAAAGGGTATAGGGCAGATAGTGGTATTTAAAAGGCAAGTATGTACAAATGACATTCAGGAGGCTGTGTGGTGCATTCCAATTTTTATTCTTCCTTCTATTAGGTGCAGGTGGAATCAGATCTGGAGGAACAAGGTGATGAAATCAATGACCACTTTGATTCTGATGATCCTAGTAAACTACTTGATAGCTTGTTTTTGTCTACTGATTAACATCAAAAGCTCCTCTCCGCAGAGGAAGAGAGGGACTTGAAAGCGAAGTTTCTAACTTAAGGCAAGTTCAAGCATCTCAGAATGTGCAGGTATAAAGCCATAATCAATGTAACTGGTAAGATGGTTTTGACAAGTCAAAGGGTATAAGGCAGATAGTGGAATTATCAGGGGATGAAATCCACCCAGATAGTCCTCACAATCACAATTGATATGATGGTTTAGACAAGGTCCAAGGGTGTTAAAGTTTATATAAGTTGAGAGGATAAAACACCCAAGGAAAGCCAGTGGCTTGAAATGTAGAGGATCCATAGCAGATAAATTACAGCCATACAAATACTGTAAATAAAGAAAGTTTGAATAAAAACAAAGAAACTAATAAGTTAGAAAATGCACCTTTGAATTCTTATAGATCACTCAACTATTGAATACACAAAGTTAGATTATCCAGTCATTCATTCTTGTATTTGTATGTATTGCACAGGAGCTGAAACCATTAGAGGCAACTTTTCAGCTTGCATTGTATTCAAAACGATGCTATGAAAAATTACAAAGGCTCTTTAGTTGGTACGGAGAAGAACATGGAAAACCAATGAAGCAGTCTGTAAGTATATAATTGAATGCTTTGCTTCATGTGTTTGTAAGCCTATATTGACAATATTGTATTCACTTGCGCGGTTATTGATTTATCATCAAAGCTGCACTTTAAAAAATTGTATAATCAAGTATGTACACTTTTCCACAGCAGGATGAATATAAATTGCTATAAAAAGTAGCTTAAATTGGCATTCCAGTTACAAGTATATAACTGTAGAATCAAGACATTTATGGTTATCACAATCACAACTGGTATGATGATTTGGACATAGTCAAAGGGTATGGGGCAGATAGTGGAATCAACAGATGAGATCTCATCTCTATACCACGGAAAGCAAACTGGAGGCCTCTTCTGCGACCAAATGGATCTGCCAAAAAAAAGTTGTAAGCGGGGGAAATATTTGCAAGACATCTGATTCGATGCCAGGTAAACGAGACTTCCCAGTAACATTGTGGCTGCAATGGATGAACTTCAGAGTTTTTTAATCAAAGTTGGAACATTTAGAGTCAAGAGTAAATAAGTTAAATGGTTTATAAGTTCCAATCCTCCCATGCTCATAACTCTATACCAAACATACTGTATGGCTGTTTATATTCAGAGACAGATAGATACATACACAGATAGACAGATAGGTATAGATGGATTAATAGACAGACAGATAGAAAATAGATTGATGAAACTTCGCTTGTAAATTTTTCCAAATGACATTCTAAAATTGATCGTCGGGGCACACAACCCGTCCGGATACACAACTGGGTATAAAACAGAGATGTATACTAATTAGGTTATTAAGTATATATCTCTATGATATATGAAATATCAAACAGATTTAATGTGTAGATACATATTAGATAGATTGACAAATAAACAGACTTAATGTTCAATTAGGAATTATTTAATGATACTTTTCTTAACTTATATTGTTTTTGAAGTGATACTTGTTATAATACGATATCGACATCGAAAATAAGATGAGATTATTGTCATTATTTTAAAAAGAAATCTCTGTTAAGACGCGCTAGCATATAGCGCAGGCGCATTTGAATTGAATAAATTGACGCAATCTCGCTGCTTTGCGACACCTCCTGGCGATATGGATTTTCAATGGTTGGACAAGACGAGAGTGCTAAAAAGAGCGTTTCTCATTGGATGTTGTTTGAAAAGTAGGTGTGTCTTACGGAGATAAAATGAAGATAAAATGGTTTTCAGAATACCAATTCGGAGAGATTTAAGGATATTTCATCTCACTGATTTTAATGGGGATAAATATTATATTTTATCTGAGATAAAATGGATCTCAGAATACCACCCCAGTTGTCTTGATATCGGTCGAGAATCGTACTATTGTATGACATTGTTCAACCAAAATGGCGACTTCTGCAAGTTCTGGTAACTTCCAACGAAGGAGCTTTTATTTGCTCGAAACCTTTGTAGAGATGTTCAAAGGAGGCAAGCCATTTCTCTTTACTAAAGTAATATGCAAAGAGTTACCCACCACAACCCTAGAAATGTACATCAACAATCTTTCAAAAGATGATCTAAGTATTAGTAAATCATTGCAATCTAAGGTAGATGTGCGTTAGATCTACTCGTGTGCAAATAAGCCCTGGCCCTGGCTTGATGCGTCGCTGCCTACCATGTGACGTTAGATCTACTGTCTAACGTTACATGGCAAAAAAGGCAAAAAGGGTCACTGACACGAGAAAGGGCACCCATAAGAAGGCAAAGGGGTAGTTGCTAGCGGCATAAAACGGGTCATTCTCAGGTGAAGTGGGCACAGAACATTTTCTTAAGGGGCACTTTTTGGGTAAAAATGGGCAATGATTTCAGAAAGTGCACTTATTAGAACTTAGAAGGCAGAGCCAGAGGGCACTTGCTCTCAATAAAACGGGTCTTCAGGTGAAAAAGACACAGAATACGTTTGTGAGGGGTACTTTTCTGGGGTAAAGGGGGCAATGATTCAAGAAAGGACATGTGGTAACACATAAAACAGATTCTTCTCATGTGAAAGGGGCTAGGACATTCGATAGGGGGGACATTTTTTTTTAAAATTGGCACTTATATGAAAAAGGGCACTTGGTAACATCTACAACACAGGTCGTCTTTATATGAGAAAGGGTACTGTGTAATACCAAAACAGATCCTCGTCAGGTGAAAGGGGTACAGTATACGTTCGTGAGCGGGCATTTTTCTTGCGTTAAAAGGGCACTTTTCAGTGCTTCAAAAAGTGGGGTGCACTGTGCCTTTTGCCCTCCCCCAGGATTGCTGCCCCTGTTTTCATCTTCTACTCCTACTCTTTCTATCATTTTCAGGTCACATGTACGGGAAGCTTATAAACAATGAGAAGGCAACATTATTCTGTGAGCCAACCGATTCTCAAATTTTTAATTTTGATATGGCTGATTGACAAAGCGTATGAATATGATTGCCCATTTAACACTATATCTAGTTTTAATAACAATTGAACTTTTCCCAAATTAAGAAGAAATATCACAAAGAGAGCATGAGGAAACGAAATGAGATGGTACGATTATGGTGAAGCTGAAGAACCCCCTCCCCTTCACTACCACCCTTTCAGTTTATTTATGTGAATTCAGATGGGTGCATTAAGATTTCAGAACAAACAGAATGTCTCTTCCAAAATGGTCTGAATTCAAGAACTACTAGTAAGTGAATGTAAAATAATGCAGTGCTATCGAGATTTGCACTAGCATTAGTCTATTTATCAGACCACTTTAAACTCATAAATTCTGACATTTTGCCCCATTTTTTCTCTGTTCCTGTAAAAAGATTTTTTGGAGCATACCTAATTTTTAATCCTGATATATATACAAAGGTCTGGAGAAAAATTTATGCTTTTGTCTATGGTGTCGACAAATTCACTAACAGACCAGACTATTATGCATTGAGTAGTGATAATAATTTGATGGTTCGGAAGTCAAAGTCAAAAAGGTTATGTAATCAGTGAGTAGATTATTGTATTCTCTTGACTAAGTTCATTTAGACCCTACAAAAGAACTTTTGAAATTGTTTTGTTTTTAATTTGTGTATTCTGTAGAGTTATATAGACCTATTTTCTTAAATATTTAATCAATAATGAGAGCATTTCTCGGTGTATTATGAATATTTTATTGCAGATTGTTAATCAGTTGTTACAGTATGTAAGAATTATGAATAAATTTTAGTAAGTTATTTTATCCATATTATGAATGATGTATTTAATTGTTATTTTTTTCTCATAGGATATTGGCCAATATCCGACTTTAAAGGTTGGCAGTTATTTTTCAGTCAAAGGGGGAACAGTGGACAAAATGATGAACAAAATCAGTGTTGGTGGTAATAGCAAGGTATGTTTTTAATTGATTTATAATTTTAATTTTTTTAGTAGCATTGATGTTGAAAGAATTATCAATTGTTTTGAAACTTGACAGTAATTGTGCTTATTTTGTTCAGTAAAAAAATGTAAATATGAGTTTTGGGAATGTTATGTTTTTTTATTTGTGCTGTTGTTTGTACAGTTTAATATTGAAGGTAAAATATGTATGAAATAACTTCAACCCATAGAAGTACAAATCTTTCTAAAGATTACATTTAATCTGCTTTTGCTCTTGAAATTGGCAACAATCATAAATTTTCCATCAATTTTATACTTTGAAAAAAATAAATATGGATATAACATGAGTTGAAATAGTGATAATACAACTGTTTCGCTGAAAAGTTGGCAATTTGCATTTTTAAACAATGATTTTGTTGTTTTCATGGCATTGCCAATTCATAGAACATACCGGTAATGATTACCATAAGTAAACAGGCTTTTACTTGTGAATGGCATGTGGTATGGTATTGAGAGTGGTATAAAATTGTTAGTACATTTTTGTCTTTCTGATCATACATCATGTGTATTTGCTATTAGTCAGAATTAATAGAAACTGAAAACTGTCTCTAAAAGGAGACACTGTACCTCTATGGGTTAAAAGGCTATGTTTGTAATTTAAGTTAAATATGATCGGTAGTGGAATGTTTTTTTTTAATATTTCATTGATGTGTTATTCATGTTAATTTTTTTAATGAATCTTCAAAAGTTTGAATATTTCTGATGTAAATTAAATGGGTAAGAAACTTGCTGTTTTGTTTGAGTTGAAACAATTACAATTTATTTATTGGATGTATTGTTGTGAAGAGGGTGGGATATTTTTTTAACAAATGGTCGGGAACTGAAATTGAAATGTTGTATTAAATTGGCCTATGTATTTGCTGGAATTACATGTATGTTATTTGTGTGAAATGGGATTTGCCAAAATGGTTTTAATAAGTGAAGTGATAAAGTTTTATATTTCTACTGTATAATTTTTTTTACATATTTGTTTGTTTCTGTGGGTGGATGTGTGTGTGTAAATGGATTGGTTTAAATAATTTAATGTTGTGGGGAGTGAGGTGTAGCTATGATAAAATTGAGTAAATGTACAAGTATTATTATTTTAAAGATGTTTTGTACATGAATATTTTATATATTTCTATATTGATTATATAAATAACCAAAATGTTAAATGTTTTTTGTTCTAATATTTTAATTCTTTTATCAATAATGTAAATTTGTTTTGTGTATCTATTTGTAGTTTTTCCCAGTAACAAAGGCCTTTGAAGTGAACAAAGAAGTACTAGACAGATTTTATAACCCTCCAGTGGTTCGTTTGGGAGATATCAAAGATAGTCCGAAGAAGAGACGAATAACCTTTGAAGGACGTGTTGGTCAGGTATATGAAAGACAGTAATTTAAGATGATATATAATAAATATTTGTAGTAAGCCTGAGTCATGTCAATTATTTCATGAACCAGGGCTCAATGTTTGTGTTCTGTTTTGTATGTACATGTATTGAAAGCTCTCTTGTTTCCTCTCTGTTGCTGTGTCCTTTAGAGTATGTCAAAAAATGTAATTTTTTTAACCTCGTCCTATTTTTCATTGCTCTTTTACTTTCAAAAGTTGGTGCTGCCACTGTAATATAACAGTCATTTAATGTATTGCAATAGTAATGTTAATCTACAGCGTACAGTCAAACCTGTCTATTGCAGCCACTGAACAATAGCAAGTCGGTCATTTTACACAGGTTATCATTATTGACAGGTTAGACATTTTGTATTTATTGAACACATACTCCTACACATCACTACAAATAGACAAATTATGAAAAATATTTAACAAGACCCTATAATTTATGGATTTTGACATCTTTTAAATGTCACATAATAATTTTACAGTGCTGACTTTGAAAACTACTATAACTCACACTAGATGTTCAGTGATACTTGGTTACTCTTATTTCCACATTTTATGAATTAGACCAATACACTTACAGAGATAGGATGGTAATTCAACAAATACCCCCAATTCGGCCAAAGTTCATTGATCTCACATGACCTTTGACCTTGATCATGTGACCTGAAACTTGCACAGGATATTCAGTGATACTTGATTACTCTTATGTCAAAGTTTCAAAAGTCAGATCAATAAACTTGCAAAGTTATGATGGTAATTCAACAGATACCCCCATTATGGCCAAAGTTCATTGACCTTTGACCTTGGTCATGTGACCTAAGATGTGCACAGGATATTCAGTGATACTTGACTACTGTTATGTCCAAGTTTTATTAACTAGACCAACATACTTTCAGTTATGATGGTAATTCAACAAATACCCCCAATTCGGCCAAAGTTCATTGACCCTAAATGACCTTGATCATGTGACCTGAAACTTGCACAGGATGTTCAGTGATACTTGATTACTATTATGTCCAAATTTCATGAATCAGATCCAAAAACTTTTAAAGTTTTGATTGTAATTCAACAGATACCCCCAAATCGGCCAAAGTTCATTGACCCTAAATGACCTTTGACCTTGGTCATATGACATGAAACTCAGGTAGGATCTTCAGTAATACTTGATTAACCTTATGGCCAAGTTTCATGAACTAGGCCCATATACTTTCTAAGTTATGATGTCATTTCAAAAACTTAACCTCAGGTTAAGATTTGATGTTGACGGTGCCGCCGTCGGAAAATAGCGGCGCCTATAGTCTCACTCTGCTATGCAGGTGAGACAAAAACTATCATGCTTGAGCAAGCACTGCCAACTGAAACAAAGGGTGTGAAAATTTGGCTGGGTTGGAATTAGCCTTCCAATTTCTGTCAGTTTTTGAGAGGCAAATCCTTTGGAACTTGCAAAGTTAAGGGTGTTGTGATAAATTAATGATCAACCATGACCAGTTTTGGTCGTTTAAGCAAATTTGAACACAAATTACCCTTGTTTGGGGCAGCATTTCAACTTTATCATGTGGATCTCAGAAATGTGTTCATGGGAGTCTGGGGAATAGGGGGCGAGGACTTACGTAGGGGAAGTAGGTTGATGGAATAAGGGTCAATAGAACTGTAACCGGAGTTAAAGAGACAGAGCGGAATAATTGGTCTATCCAGAGACAGGAGCAGATGTCAGACAGATATTTATCGTCAGGGCACTCAAGAAAAAAAAACAAGAATCAGAGAAGAAAAATGAAGTTTTTCTTAAACCTAATTATTTGTGTGATTAGTATTCTGTTAACAAGTTCACAAGATTCTGTGGGTATGTGGACCATACACTGCAGTCAAAAGATCCTCGCCACAAGGTTTGCTCAAATCTATCCTGTGACAATGTTAACTTAATATTTAAGAAGAAAAAGTAAAAGGCCAGCTCATAATTGCTCTAACATCATTAGGTTATGTAAAAAATAGAGAAAAAGAAAATAGTACCAGGGTCCGGTAACACAAAGGTTGGCGATTAATCGTATGCTTGATTTCCAACTTACATATTGTAGTCAATGGAATCATTCTTAGAAAAATGTCGTACGATCATTGCTACGCTTTGTGTTACAGGCCCCTGGAATGAAAGAAAAAAAATTTATACACATTTTATTCATGAAAAAAGATGGTTTCTTCAAAAAAGAAATATAGAATTAAATTTCTAAAAATATAGACACACCCCTATAAAAATCTAACAATTCTTATTTCAAACTCTTTTTACTTGTCATTTTAAAGATTTTCTCCATGGTCTATCACAATCACACCTTGCATCCATCAAGGTATAACATATGCCATGGAAAAATATAATTCCCCTTAACCATCAAGTTAAAAAAGAGATAAGAAAATATATAAAGTGAGAATCTAAAAAACTCTGTACAGAACAAACAGAGAATTATCCACCAAATCAAATACCAGTAGTTTAAACTCGTTTGTCAAATTGAGTATCCTCAGAGAAAGTGACCCAAGACTTTCCATGTCCGTAACTCTTTATTTCATCACCTGTTAAAGATGAAACTTGTTTTAAATTGTTCAAGTCGTTTTATTCTCATAAAATTATTTCACCCATTTCGTTTTGGTCCCTTTTGGCTTCCTTTGATATCAATATTAAATCTAATGGATTGATTCCTCTTACAGAGGATTTATATCTTATGCTTCATGTACATTACAATGGTACCTCAAAAGACTGTTGCACTGTGCCTCATACGTATCTTCTGAACCTTCTGAAGTTCACACCGGTAGGACAGTACAATTTAAATCGCCAGTGTTTCTTGCTTGTTTGGCTGAAAAACGGCTATCTCACACCAAACAAAGAAGATGAAATGATGCGCCTAGCCAGTTCCTCCAGTCAACTAGTCAATAGAGTCCAGCCACAGATAGTTCCACCAGAGGGTCTTCAGCAATTGCTGCAGTTCTGTTTGGAACAGGTCCGAATAATGGAAGAGTTGCCATGGTGACTGCTCAATTTTCCCAGTGTTGTGATAAGGAAGAGTGGGAAGCACAGATCTCCTGTAAAGGTCTAAGAATTTGGTGTGGATAGAGATGAGAATATTTGAAAAATATTATCATGTAATAACAAGGGTGATCAGGACGATTATGATCATGACACTCGTAATGATAATTATAACATTAATCATGTTAATAATTAACTCACAAAGGATTATGACTTCAATAATAGTAATCAGCGATATAAGTACTATTGATGAAAGTTAATAGTGCTTGAAGTCTTTTCTAAAATTGATCTGGCCAAAATGAAACTGAAATGTAAAAGGGAACAAATTACATGTATCATGACTCAATTGTTCAGAGTTGATACTTCAAAAGCCATCTCTTCTCTTAAAATTCATCGCATGCATCTTCTTTGAATCTCCGGGAGGGGGGGGGGTTCTCATGAGTAGTGAACCAGACGCTCAGGCATAGTGGACAATCATAAATTGTAAAATATTACTAGCTAACGATTCGCCAAGTAAAGGTTTTGTACCATGATCACCCATTTCTATCCATTCTTTTAGCCCACAGACTCTTTGGTGATAAGTGCTTTAAAAATAAGAACTGCAAAGTATGGTTTATCATCATCATTATCCATTAACACTCATCAGAATGATCATTATTTCATAATTCCATCTCAATCAGGGTTTTGACTCACCATCCCTTGCTAATTGCCCTTGAAACAATTAAGACAGTTGGAAACTCAAGTAGGCATGCTTGGGTGCTCCTAGAGTGACTGCGACATGGATGTTGATATCAAGCAATTACAGTGGAGAGATGCCATCAATTTCTTGATCCTCTGAAGAGAAAATAAGATAGAAAATGAGAAGTCCAAAGGAAAATATCATTCAAAGCCAGTATTGAAAAGTCATCTTTAAGACATAATCTGGCCATGGACGCTTAAAACATGGAATGATCGCCTAATATTGCAACACTTGATTCACACGGACTGGATTCAAACATTTTAGATTCATAGAAATCATTTAATAAATTGCGCCAATTAACAAAGGCTTTTCCCAGTCATTTAGTCATTTATTGAACTTCTTTTCAGGGTAACCAGATGTCTGGCGTTTCAAGGGACAGTCCGGTATTTCAGCAATTGAGAAAGTATAACTTATTCCAACTGTCCAAATCTGGTCACACTGCTTCTTCAGCTGTCTCTTGAATGTCAGGGGCAAATATATATTCTGTATTATGATAATCATTTGTACTTTCATCTTGAATTTCTTTGGCCAAACAAATCTATGAAAATATTAGTTTGGTCAATGAATTGCATTTGTTTAGTCAGCATATATTAACATTTAGGTGCCTAATTTATGTAGTGAATCTTCATTTTTTATAATTTGTCTTACCTGGTGAACTTCACCTGATGGTTTCTGCAGGATTCTAGAGACTGTAATAGTCTTTCTTGGTTAAGACATGAAGAGAATAGATGGTATCCACAGCAATGTCTGGCAGGAGGGTGTCTGGAGTCAAGAAAGCCATGCTGAGCGTAGACTGGAATACTATCCATGAAACACTCATCCTATGTACAAAGTTGTTCTCGGAAACCTGTGTGTGCTGAAATAAGAATGGTACATGTTTGGCTAATATCTCTCATTTTAGCAGTCGATTAGTTTCTACTCCAGTTATATTCCTTGATTGGTTTAAAAATGAACTGAATTCTTTGAATTATTTTCCTCCAATTGAAAAGAAAGTTTGCAGGCTACGTAATTTACTTTCAACAAAATTGAGTGCCTCTACGAAAATATGCCCAAATTTTGTCCAGAAATTTTAACTACAAGATCCATGGGTTGAATCCCGTAGTAGCATTCACGTCCTTTGGCAAGGTGTACAAAGAAGTTCCTAAAATGCTTGAGCGCAAGAGAAGCCATGCTAAAATCGGAGTAATGGTATGCTGTACTTAGAATTACATTTTAAGAACTATATAAATAAATGTTGCATGTTATTTTTATTAGACTAATTTTTATTAAAATTTTAATGAAAAACAGAATGAATAGAATAAGTATGTTTTATTACAGTAAGTAACATATTACTGACTTTGATTGGAGTCAAGTGGCTTACCTTGGCTACTGGACTTTAAATGTAGGCTTTGGTCAGGGACCACCAGGTTTTAGTAGACGGCACCTCTATGCAGACTTCTCAATTCAGTCATTCCCATAGGCTTTGTACAGGGATGATCCGGTTTCATGGCACAACTGGTGGATGGTTGGAAAAGGTGTGTCAGCATCCACTGAAGGTTGAATGAAGTCCAGAGCACTGCTTTGGATAAGCACATTTTCACAGAGAAGAAGAAGCGGCCAAAGATGAGGAAGAAGTTCACCTGCAAGTACATGAATGCCATCAATGGTCAAACAAAATCTCATTAGATGCGTAGAGTATTATTTTAATGAAGCATCTTACGAGGGAATCTCACTTATGATTTGCTCTAAGCCAATTAGAAGACTGAGGATTTCAGTAGCTCATAAATAAATAAACGATGAAATTCAAATAATAAAATTTGAAATTCGATTATAAATAATCATCATTGTAATAATTATTTATAGTCAAGTTCCAAATTTGATTGTTCTTCAAAACAGCATTTGTAACATTGCTAATCGAAGCTACGTATATGTACATCATACAAAGCGGTTCAAGGGTCAAGCTTATTGTATGTGCGGTGTATTTGAATGGATCGAGGGATCTACATGAGATCGGTCTGGTAAAAAACTACTTTTTCACCTTTTTTATTAACATATTTTTTGCACCTTCATACGCATCAGGTGTATAGATAACTTAAATCAAACAAATTTACATGATTTCCATCTTCAAAGATGGAATTCCTAGAGAAATCCATCTTTGTTTAAGTGTCTCATATGCATATGGGAGGGGGTTCAAGGCTTTGTGATGAAAAGGTATATGTAAAAATATTTACAAAATACCATCACAAAGTCCTCAAGGCTAACTCAATCCTGCTTGAAATTTTGATGGAATAAAGTCTTTTTTGGTGTGTATTTACACTCTCCCTGCAAATATGTTTTAGAATAGGGCTAGATATATTATTTCAAACTTTCTTCATATATTTACTTTCAATTTCAATGAAGGGTGCATATGGAACTCTTCCCGCAAACTGTATTCCAAGTATTATTAACATTATGAAAAATACGAAACATTTGGCTTCCTCCTGCTCATACGCACGGGCGTCCGTCGATATAACACATATTTTTATGAAAATATGCACCCTTTTTCTTAAAAGTTGATGGAGAGGGAGAAAATTTAATCGTATCAAGTCGGGGTATTCAGTAATGAGTACAGGAGAAACTATATTTCACTGATTTTCATGATTCATCCCATTTCATCAACTCATCTATTCGTGTTTTGGGGCTAATCTTTCCCTTACGTATTGCTTTTTGGCAGAAGTTCTATGGAAAATGCACCGTTTTTCACACAAACTTTGAGACACTCTGTATTCATCCCCCCCATTGCTCGAGAATGAATGGGCAGCTAACGAGGGGGTGAAAGATTTATTGAAGAATGAAATGTATATTTCATGAAAATGAAAGCCATTTCCCCATTGGATGTTATCTTGAATACGCGTTTTTAGATGAAGTTAGTTGTCGAATAGACTCTCCTGGCATTTGAGGTCTCTATCAGTGAGGTCACTCAGGATCGTCATGCCTGAACCATCAGCCGGGCAGGGGTCGCAATGGTAGTATGATTTATGCATAATGAACTCGATATATACAATAATCTTGTCCTCCCGTTAAAATGAATGTGAATTTTTTAACAGAGCATTCAACAGGAGTATTGTAGTACACATTTGTTTGTTATAAGTGAGTCCCTCCAGTGAGTTTGATCACCCCTATTGTGAAAATGTAAAACCCGTAAGTTGTAACACAGTCAGCTATTTGCACTCAGGGTCACTCCATGACCTGTGTGTGCGTTCAAGACTTGTAGGTATCACAGGCCTAATTCATTCCCCATAGACTCATGTGTTAAATTGGCACTTTAAAAAATTCATAATAAGGATGAAATTCAGGGGTCAAATGTTTACTACCAGTGGATAGGATATATATCTGGCAATAAATATCTGATCAGAAAAGGGTCCCTCGACCGGCTCATTTTAAAAAATAAATTGGCGTGTTTGAAGACACCTTCGGGGGGGAGCAGATTCATCACCTCAAACAGCAAAATAGCCCTAATCCTTCCGCCAGTAAAAATATAGTCCAAAATTTGTGATATTTCTTCCCAATTTGGGAAAAGGAAGTTCAGTAATTACCAAAAATAGAATCAGTGTTAGATGGACAATCATATGCATACACTTTGTCACTCAGCCATATCAAAATAAAAAAAATAGCAATGGGTTGGCTCGAATGAATATCTATGGCCTGCCACTAGTGATTAGGCCCGTGTAACCTGTACACGATTTTCTGTCTCATTTAGGCAGAAATCTTTCATAATGACTTGGATTTAGATTACAAACTGTTGAAGCCATACCTTGTAAAGATCCAAGGAAAGAAGCAAATTGGTCAAATAACAAACCAGGTTGAAGAATTTCTTTTTTTTCTCAAATAACATGGAAAACATAGATTATCTTTAATATGTCATCTTTGTAACTTAAATTTCTACATACTTCCTCCAGATGATATAATAAACAAGGAGAAAACATTCTCAAGAGAAAACTTGGAAAATAACTGGTGAGATTAATGGATACAAGGTCGTATTTACCTTAAGTGATGGTGGAAGCAAAATATCTTGAAGAATGGCAACCACATTTTCAGATCTGTTGTCTTGAAGAGATAACTTTGAGATGCAAGCCACAAGTCAAGATGAGAATAGCCTTTGAAGTTGCAAACAAATCACAGATTCTAAATGTGGAAAACAAAGTGGAGACATGCACAGATAACCTAAGTGTGCAGTTACAATGAAGTTAAAAGGCAGACTCACAGAATCAGTGCAGTGTCTCTGCATTCATATACAGCTAGCCAGGTCCTCCAGCCTGGGATAGGAATGTGGATAAGTGCTCTAGGATCGGGATGTGAGCAAACGGAATAGAAGTGGCATTTGAACATGAAAGCATATGCTCATTAGAATGCATTCACGCAAATAAGGCTTGGAAAGTAACTGGATTGAAAAGCCTTTCAATTCAGAGTGCCAAGCACAGATATGCCAGGGAAATTGGATGAACAAAGAAAGGTATTGAAGTGAATTGAATACAAGAAAACTTGGTGGTTAGCTGTAATTTTGTATTGGAAATTAACCATTGACCACAACAAGAATAGACAAATGATTCCACTAGCAAGGATTATGACAGCTTTTACAGAGGATGGCTTACTTTTTTTTTTGGAATATGAGGTAACTGTAGGAGTTTATTTTGAACACAATGTATTGAATGATTCTATTATCTTTGATGTTACCTACTCCTTTATTTATCTCATGCTTCACATTCCAGCTTCATTGCCATTCTTTAATCTCCTGCTTTGCATTCATATAGCAATGTTCTTTTCTTCATGTTCATTCCATGGTTCAGTTGACTTACTCTGAATGGTTTAGCCTTTAGTAAAAATAATGTTTATTTATAGAGCTCAATAATATTCATTTGAAAGCCTTTTATATTCATGTACTTCCTTTTGTATACTAATTTATATTATTTGAATATTTATTGGTAAATGTCAAGTCCACCCCAGGAAAATGCTGACTTGAATCATAAATAGAGAAAAATCAAACTAGCATACTGAGTGCTGAAATTTTCATCAAAATTGGATGTAAAACATGATATTTTAAAGTTTTGCCTATTTTTCACAAAACAGTGATATGCACAACTAGGTGAGTCAGTCGATGATGTCCATCACTCACTTATTCTTTTGTTTTTGTTGTTTGAATTATACATTATTTCATTTTTTTAGAGATATGACAATAAGGACTAACTTAACTGAAAAATAGAGTATAAAACAATGCTAATAGTAATACCACATTTCCAGGGATGAATTAATCGTTGTATCACTTGACAATGAGGAGAAAATTACAATATTTCATATTTCATATAATAAAATACAAAAGAAATAGTGAGTGGATGACATCATCAGTCTCCTCATTTGCATACCAACCAGGATGTGCAGATAACTATTTTGTGAAATTTTGAAATGTCATAACTTTCTTATTTTAGATGCGATTTTGATGAAGTTTTCAGTGTTATTTGCTTGTTGGATTTTTCTCTTTTTATTCAAATCAACTTTTTGTTGGGGAGGACTTGTCCTTTAAACAATCAAGGCAATCAAGGAGTCAAGTTGTGTCTTGTTTAACTCTGTAGGGATATACCATGCCCATATGCTCGCCAAAGGCCACCCTACATTACAAAATAGAGTAATTTTAAGTGATACCTTTAAAGTAAACATTCTTAGTAATATGATTTTTTTGTTGATGGGAGAGAATTTGAATGAGAGAAAAAAAAGGGGTCAAGGAATGGTTTTGAAAGTGGAAGTCTGACCATTTTTTGGATTTTGTACATGGTTTGGATAGAAGTGGCGAGCTACACATAGTGATGCTCACACATCCTCCCCATTTCCACAGCCCCTGATTAATACCACTTTTTTTAAAGACTTTGTTCTATTTACCCTGGGGAGTGCTTCATCAATATTTTCATCCGAAAAGTTGTCAGATCTGACATCTTTCCATGGTTTTGATTGGCTTAGAAGCACCGTTCCTATGGCAACTGTCGGATAAAATGGGATTTGTCGGATAAAACGTCAAAGTCCTTTCATGAAATGCCCCCCTGATTACAGTACACATCATGCACTATTGCCTCCAATTACATCCCCCCCCTCCTCTCCAACAAAACAATATAACCATCATTACCTGAACCATGGACCATGCCTGAACTAATCTGAGAAGACTGGTTACTTCCAACTCCAAGTCCACAAACAGATGTTAAGATAAATCACTTCCGCATGTTATATGACAGTTGTGTTGTTGACATCTGACACTGCACTCATCATTCCTTGCACCATTGGTCGTCTGAAAGAAACAAGGTTTTTTAGTGGACTTTATTTTCATTAAATTGCTCTTATGTTTACACAGAAGTTATTTGTTACATTATTACTCTTTGTCTTTGTGTCATAAAACTACTCCCTACTTGTGAAATGATTTCACAGATGCACTATATACACATTTCAACTAAAAATGTGCAAAGTTTGACATGGGGACATCTAGAGGAAATATTAATTAACTGAAAAGCATGTAGAGGCCAAAATCTCCAGTCTCTCCCTGTCAAAAACATGGGGTTTAAAGATTTTTCTGTCTAGAATTCAACATATTAAATTCATAAAACTTTAAAACAATAAGTTTTTTGAAAATTTCTGGACTTAAGCTGGTTATTAGCCCAGTTTTGTTTCAGGGAAATGTAATAAAGTACATGTATGGTACTGTATTTCCAAAAAAAAATATCCTAAAACCAATTAAACTTGGCTATGAAGCAATCTTGTGAGACCATCTAACCTGCTATTACTATTTAAAACCCCAAAACAGTTAAAAAAAAATCTTATGATGAACGATGCTGTTATGAAATGCTATTATTTATTGTAAATGATTATGTAAAGATGTCATGTTGAGTTGTCACCCTGTTATAACTGAAGAATTAGTACTTACCTCTGATATTTTCCAGTAATAATGTATTTCAGGGAAGCTGGCTGATTGTCAAACAAGTTTCAGGAATCATCATTTTATACGTCCTGTGATAGTTAGGGTTGGAATTGATTGTGACGTCATAGTCGTATCGGCCTTTGGTCGGCAGACTATGAGTGACGCGCATACATTGTGACGTCATAGTAGTTTCACGTTGGGCGGGGTATTTTTGACCAATCAGGGGACGGAATTTTGGGGTATAAATAGGGAGCGGGAGGCACAAATTCGGCACAACTTGTTCCAGACGCCATCTTGAAAGGTCACGGTCATCTCCATCTGTAAACAATTTTCTTTTCTTCTCAATTTCAATCTCGAACCTCTCACACTGTAAGTACTCATTTATCATGATTCTATAGGGGAAAGAAATATGAGGTTGATGTAAACTGCTTCCTAAAATTGATTTTAAAGAATTTATAGGATAAAAGATTTTGTGAAGGAAAAATTGATTCTTGAACCCTGGATTTTAAAATGAGGGTTTTGTAAGAAATTTCATTTAAGAGGTACTTTAATATCTAATGAAGATAATTTAAATGATCTATTATGTGTATGTTGAGATAATTTTCACTGAATTGTTGTATTGTTTTTGGCATTAGATTGGAGCAATGGTGAAAATTTTTTAAGTGTCACTATTTTGGCCTTTTAGTTGAAAATTTTATAAGTGTCACTATTTTGGCCTTTTAGTCGAAAATTTTTTAAGTGTCACTACTTTGGTTCTCATACTCGGAACATGGATAGATAATAATCACTCACTGCATTCATTGTGTATGTAATTATTTATTATAGAATCAACTAAATACAAGATGATTCCAGCACCAGTTACGTGTAGGGTCTGGGACCCTGGCATTATAAACAAATATCTCTGGCTTTAATTATTATAGATCTTGAACATTGAATTTATTATTTACTCTTAGTCTTTGGCTAAGACCTGAAGTTGAGTGTGTCTCATAGTGCCTTATATTCATGATTTGTACCAATTAATTTTTGAATCACCATAGAATGTATCATAGATCAAAATATTCTAAGTATTGACACCTTGGTCATTTCATAGATCAAAAATATTCTAAGAATAGACACTTTGGTCATTCCATGGTATGAAAAATATTCCAAGTGTAGACACTGTGGTCATTTCATGGTACAAAATGATATTTTAAGTGTTGACACCTTGGCCATTTCATAGATAAAATATTCTAGGAATAGACATTTTGGTCATTTCATGGTATGAAATAATATTTTAAGTGTTGACACCTTGGCCATTTCATAGATGAAAAATATTCTAAGAATAGACATTTTGGCCATTTCATGGTATAAAAATATTCTTAGACACTTTGGTCATTTTGTATTACTACATGGATATCAATTTTCTTGTGAATGAAATCATTTATGCTTACTAAATTTTCAAATATAATAGTCTTGGTGGTGTCACTAGTCCCCCCCCCCCCACCATCACAACCAGAGGTTCTAGGTGCTGAGGAATGTGACAGGGAATGGCAATGAGATGAACTTATTGATGATCATTCGATGGAATTAGTCGGAACATAAAGCAATTTATGATGAGATAATCATTCTTCTAGGCCATCATAGAGGCCTATAATCTTTGATGATGAGCAGAGGAAAAAAAACAGGATTGAAGAACGTAGATGCCCCACCCCTCTCTAACTCATCCGTAGTGCACCATCATGCTTAATTTATTTAATGTTTACATATGTAAGAGATACTAGAGTTTCAACTCTGAAATGGTCCAGGTTAAACACAGAAAGTTGTTTCTTAGTAAAGATTTCTCTTTGCATAGTTTCTGGGAGATAGCATCTCTGAGGCCAGTTACTATAAGCGATGGTGATCAGAAAGTTTAGTAGGCATGGACCGACAGAGTGGTCATGTTTACATGTTTGTGGCCAGTTATTTGAGTTCAGGTTACACCCAGGAGGGGAGTGTTGGAGTTGGTCTGGTTTTGAGACAATTGGAAATTTAAAGGAAAGGTTGTGTTGTGCGCTGGTCGCATCAACATGTTTTAGGAAATTGAATTGGAAAAGAAGAAATAAAACTAAGAAACTAGGTTGGATTTGTTTGGAAGACCGCGAGTTATAATAACAGGCCTACTCGGAGATAAGTTATGGTATGAATGAATTTGAAATAGAAAGTAAGGAATGTGAAATTAATCTAATGTACCTTAGTTAGTAAGCCTGGCTTAGGCTTATAGAATTTTCACTTCTCTTGGAGTGAACCAGTTTACTTTACTATGTCAGATTATCCCGAGCTCAATGTATATAGGCCCTAGTCCTAGATGTAAAAACGTTTACATGTAGCAGACTACAATCAGTATTATATTAAAGTTCAAGTCACATGTTATTACAAAATATTCCTAGATTAATTTATTTATTGCAGCACTGCCTGACCATAGACATAGGCCTAGTAGTAGTAGGCCATGCGTTTTGAGTTGGGCCCATTTCCGTTACAACTCAAATTTTCCTCCAAAATCGCACCATTTTATACAATTGTATTTTTTTCTTATGTTTGACATCCAATACCCATAAAAGTATATATATTCTGAAAGGAAATTGTCTGAGGAATTCAAAAATGCATTCAGATAAGGCATAGGGTAATGTCATAAAAAGTTAATGGTCAAAATATGTGGAAAACTGTAAAAAAAACATACTGCCCAATAAATCTGAGAATCAGATAAACTTTACACCCTATAGGGAAATAACATGCATATTTCAACTCTCCAGAGTGAGACCTTTGCAGTGATATATAACTTGTTGGGGATAACTCTACCAAAATAACTGGGCGCAATCATCTTTTAAAACCAAATTTCACATCACAATTTTTCGGGTAAATATTTCTCAATGCTTAATTTACCCCTAAAATATTAATTAGTCTTGCCTTTAGTTGCGTAAATACACCTGCAAACACTAATCAGTATATTATGATATATTTACTGTGGTTATTATGAATAAAAAATGATTTCATTTGACTCAAATCGTGGGATTTGTCACCTCTTGGCTCAAAGACCGGTGGACCACACCACAGGTTGACAACTGAGAGTCAGGTTTAACATATACAGTAAATATAGGAAAAATGTGAATGCACAATGAAAAGTTTTCATTACTGCTTTAGCTTATTTAAACATAGTGTGAACAACAACAACTAACATTTTATAAATAAATCCATACACCTGGCAAAAATACTTTGATTATGTTATTTTAGAGTGTTATATTTTACATATACCCTCTTGCTCAACATTCTGCAGGACATGGTCTCTTGGTACTGGGTCAATTGAATGTCAATGCACAGAACATATTCTACATGTATGGGTACATTTAACTCTGTTTAGTTTAATCTTTGTACCAGTTTCATTCTCAAGTAGTTTTTTGTTTAGTTTTTTTTTATAATTTGGAAAAATATTCTCTGAACACTTTTGTGCCAGCCAAATATGTGTCATCTACTGATTTATAGACGCAGTGTGATGTAACATTAAGAAAAAAGTAAATAGCATCAGATGAGGGCTTTATTGCAACAAACAAGTTTTCATTAATTAAAATTGCATAAAAGGTGTATTTGCTATCTGTTACATGTATGTTTCCAGAATTAAATCTGAAGATTCAGACACATCAAAGTTATCACTATCGGTCTACGCTGTCAATATTGAAGCCATGAGGTCATAATTATTAAAACAATATATTGATTTATCTCTGAAGCATTTAATTACTTTGTGCTTTTCTTTTTGAAATTTTTGCAGCTTCTAAATTTTATTGAAGGTGTAACCCACAACTATATTTTATCTCTTCTCATTTCCTATACATCAGACAGTCACAATTTCAATCATGTTAATTTCATGATTTACATCAATTAATTATACTAATTAGCTTAATTAGGTATCCTTTAAACTTAAAAGTTCAAATTTGACCCACTTATGATTGAAGAATAAGCCAGTGAGCCCCAAAACTATTACATATTTAGGTACTGTGATGTTACACATTTAGTTTCTTAATGAAATGAAAATTTATGCTCCCCTCGTCTACCACCATGCAAAAATTGCCAATTGATGTTACATAATTGCTAATTACTGGTAAATGAAGTAATCTCAAGTATTTCTTTTTCTTTCAAGTAATTGGTATAAAGATTCCCTTTAATATGATACCAAATATACCCATGTAGCACATGTATTTCAAGTTTTATACCATTAATTGTTTCTGTGCTTGTCGTGCAAATGTAACGATACCACCTATTTGCGGGCCCAACATAAAACGCATGGCCAGTAGTAGTACTGTCACTGATGTTGATCAACTTGATGGAAGCCGAGTCATGAGAGAGACAAAAGAATAGATTGATTGAGAGTTAATGAGAGTAAATCATTTAGGCCTAGGCCCTAGCCAAATTTACATGTAAGTCTCATACTTATCCCACTCCAAGCAAGATTCGAATCTTGCTTGGAGTGGGATAAGTAAGAGACTTACATGTAAAAGCGAGAGGCTAAGTAAGACAGTGCAATGAGAGGCCCGATACGAGTTGAGAATGGCTGCTTATAGTATAGGCCTACATGGCCAGCCTAGTGCATGTGAGAGAAATTGTCAAAGTATGGAGTAGTTAACGTGCATTGATAATACCGGTACCGGTACATGTGTGACGTGACAGTGTGTATGACGAGAGCAAGTTGCAGAGATGAGTTCCGGGATGAGTTAAAAGACTGAGATGAATTAAAGTCAATTATTAGTTACAAATTATACCAATTAATTTAGTACAGAATATTTACCAAGAAGTCTTGAATTGTCTCTTGCTCAGTTTAAATGAAGCTTGTTGCACTTAAAACGGAAATCTTGGTAAATTTTCTCTTCAGTCTATAGAGCACAACGGATGAGCTGCTTGAGGTTGTAGTTTGAAAGCGCACGTGGGGAAAATAAAATGAGTTCAAGCGCGCGCGCGCGCTATATAATTAAGCTAGCTAACCCGGCCCGCCCCCCCCCGACACGCAAAACTCTTAGCCAATCAGTGGTATGCATTTCTGTCACGTGTGCATATATGATTAATTAGAATTCTCGCTCTTGTTAAAGTCTTGTATTATTACGTCAATTGATATTATGACGTAGTTTAAAGAGAAATGCCAGTAGTTGCAGTAAACACTGATTTCATGAGAAAGTCTGTAAAACCAGGCTTAATTGTCAGTATATCATCGAGGATCTAGATCTGGTACAGTTACATAAACTGAACTTTGTGAAATCTTGAAATCTACGCTGAAAAATGTTCACACTGAAGATAACCAACACAGATAGGCACACGTGGGACAGTGTATTATAATTGATGGAATAAAGACCCGACGGAAGTGACCGAATCCGCGCTTATTTTGCTGATTTCTCAGCAATTACACAATTTCTTCCAGAATCCTTTGGCACATATTTTTTATTCATACAAATAGACACTTGGGTGGTCATAATATTAGATTCTGTAAAAAGTCATCTTGAGATCGTTACCAATACTGGAATTTATCGCAGCAAATACTTTTAGAGTTGTAGAGAGAGAGCCCTTGGGGTGGCCGCGTCACAATATCAATAAATTCAGCTTGCGTTTCTCTCTCGTATTGTTTGTTTAGTGAGGTGCGTATCCTGTAAATGAATTTAAACAATGCGCCTAAAATACGTTCCTGTATGTAGGCCTAAAATAATTACCTTGCGCTTCACGCTCCAATTATTCGTTTAGGCCTAATGAAATACCAACTTTTATCTATAGGCCTATCCGAATTATCTCTTTTTCTTCAACCTTGTTTTAGGTCCTCTTAAATTCAGATTCAGACGAATCGAGGGAAATATTAAAAGTTTCTGACCCCAATATTGGGCAATTCTGCCCCAGGAGTATTGTGTCATTTTGAGCCGCGGCACCGGGGGGGGGGGGGCTGGGTGGGCTTGGCCCCCATATTTGTTTTCCCAAACCGTGTCCGTAAACGTAAATTGAGGTTTTGCATGATCATCCCCCTACTTTCAAAACCGTTCCAAGACCCCTGAATAAAAGCATGTAAGATTATATCTTAATTTTATGCATTTTTACGAAAGTGATCGGGTCACCATTAGTAACGCCCTTTCATTAATAAAATTTGTTAAAATATCCTCTCAGAATTCAACGCAGTTGTGGACTAAAACTCTCATTTCAAATGTAAAAAAAAATGAAAAAGTATTTTTTGGGTTCCGAAAAATATTGAGTACCCCCGCCCCCCCCCCCCCGCCTCTTTGACAAATCTTGCGTATCGCCCGCGGTTGCCGCCAAAATCTTTGAAATGATCCCCACCCCCTTATAATTGCTTTCAGCGTGCCTGTGGTATTATTTTTTTCAGGCTTCTGGATATAAAATAAGATTATGCTATATTAGTATGTCAGCTCGTTTTGCCTAATTAAGATGCTAACTTCGAGAAACGGAGGCAAACGTATTAGAAACCACTGGAATAACTTCATTATTCATGTTTTCAGTGTTTCTGGCAAATTCTGGGTATAAAATATATTACACGTATATTTTATTTACTGTAATTGCATTAATACATACTAAAAACTGTGGTCGGAAAAAATCATTCGTCAGAGAAAATCCATTAAAAATTTTTATTATTGACAGTTTGATGGTTGTGCTTAATATAATAAGTAAAATAAAATTCTGTCCAAGGTTGCCATCTATGTAATACTAAAAGAGGAGAAAGAGGAAGAGGAAGAAAGGGCAAAAGAAAAAGGGAGTATGAAAATGAGAAGTCTGGATCTTGTAAACTGTTAAAAATGTATTATTCGATTGATTATTGATGTATAATCACTCATTATTTTACATTTATTTTATCAATGACATGTTAGTTGTATTCACAATAGTCATGATAGTAAAACAAACGGATTTTCATAAAAATACAGTATTTTCAAATGCACTAACATCAGTGTGGAGTATCCGTGTAATTTCAAAAGCACTTGTGAAACTAACATAAAAATATAATCTATTCACAATGATCATATCTGCGTATCGCAGTATATAGTACAAGTTCTCTGAAATATATAATATACATGGTAAAATCTATATAGCACAACGCACGATAAAATGTTCAGACATCGTATTTTTTTATACACATTTTGATTTTGAATAAGTCGAATATTTTATATTCTTAGAATTTGAAGAAGCACATATACAATACATTCAATAGAATTTAATACAATATAGAAGCATGCCAGTGCAAAGAAATGTCGGAGTGGCAGGGAGGTCGGGGCACAAAAGATTATAATACAAATGAATATCATATATACATTTGTTCATGTTAAATAAACTTATAAGCGGTAAGGAACGGTGTCACTGTCAATCAACTTGTTAGTCATATGCTGCTTTTGTAAAAAGACTATCAAAAGACTTGCGTCTAATTTACAAGGCGGGTTTGAACCCTTCAATCATGCTCAGGTCTAAACAATGTTGTGAGTCAGGAAAAATTACAATTATGCCTGGTCGATTCAATAGTCTTATTTTTGTCAACATGGAGACTATTATAATGCTAAACCAGGTTTTGCGATCTGACATGAGAATTGGTAATTTATAATTCATTTGTATCCCTTAATAATATGCAATCCACAAAATTAAAAGTCTCCGTCCTCTGATTTTATGAGGGAGGCGCAAATAATAAAAATGATAATAATAACGTGACTTATAAAGCGCCAAACCCACTCTGTATAGAGTGCTCAAGGCGCTTAAAGAGCTAATTAAATATAAAAAAAATAGAAGATTTTTTAAAGTCTCAACAGAGGTACATTTTTTTATGTCTTCAGGAAGGCTATCACACAAAGTGCATGGGGCATGCAAAAGCAAATAATCTTTCCCCCAAATTTTTTTTGAAACTTTTGGAAAAACAAGGAAGCCGGAGTACACATCAGAAGTAGCTTTATTCTGACTACGGAAACAGTGACCAACAAATTACTCCATGTTTAATTACGGTAGAGGAGATAGGTGGAAGACCTCCATAAAATTCAGCATTTTTTTTCTGCAAATAATATTTGTACCCTGAGGCTCATTAATAAAAAGGCCATGCATGAATTATGTGCCATTTCATCTATAGCCAAAATTAAAAGTCTCCGTCCTCTGATTTTATGAGGCGCAAATAATAAAAATGATAATAATACCCAGGACCAAAATCCAATTGAAAGCAGTTGGATTTCCAACTGGTTTCAATTGGTTTTAACTGGAATTTAACAATTTCCAGTTGAAACCAATTGAAACCAGTTGGGCAACTGGAAATCGTAACTGGAACCAGTTGGGTAACTGGATATGACTTCCAACTGGAAATGATTTTTAACTGGATCCAGTTGGGTAACTGGAAATCCTAACTGGAACCAGTTGGGCAACTGGAAATCCTAACTGGAACCAGTTGGGCAACTGGAAATCCTAACTGGGACCAGTTGGGTAACTGGAAATCCTAGATGGAACCAATTGGGTATAACTGGAGATGATTTCTAACTGGAAAGATGGGTAACTGGAAATGAATTCTAATTGGAACCAGTTGGGTAACTGGAAATCCTAACTGGATCCAGTTGGGTAACTGGAAATGATTTCCAATTGGTTTCCAATTGGAAATTTTCCAGTTACCCAACTGGATCCAATTGAAACCAGTTAATTTGCATATTTCTGCCAGTGTGCACAGATTAATGTTTTATGAGATTCATCATTATTTACAATGTATCTATTTAATTTTTTTCAATTTGAAGTACCACACTTTTTTCAGATAAGTGTTTAGAATACTTAGCAGTGAAAGCCATGTTCATAAATATTATAGATTATAATTAAAACAGATTAAAAGATCACCACTAACTGTTACCAAATTACATCAAATAAAAATACATATATTTGAAGATCTCCCCTACAATAATACACATATGAAAGTCTGTAAATTATCAATGCCCTTTACATTGGTATTAATAGACAAATAACACTGCTTCTGTGTTGGCATGAGCAATAGTTAGTGCAAATGCTAATTAATTTGTAACTAATTAAGTTCATTCCAACTGGAAGTTCCAATTGGATCCAGTTGGAAACCAATTGGTTTCAACTGGTTCCAGTTGAAACCAGTTGCCTCCAATTGGTTTCAACTGGAACCAATTGAAAACAGTTGCCTCCAATTGGTTTCAATAGGGAAATTGGAACAACTGGAACCAATTGCCAACTGGTTCCAGTTGCCCAATTGGTTTTAACTGGAACCAATTGGCAACTGGTTTTCAATTGGAACCAGTTGTTCCAATTTCCCTATTGAAACCAGTTGGCCAACTGGTTTCAATTGGTTTTGGTTTTAACTGGATTTTGGTCCTGGGTAACGTGACTTATAAAGCGCCAAACCCACTCTGTATAGAGTGCTCAAGGCGCTTAAAGAGCTAATTAAATATAAAAAAATAGAAGATTTTTTAAAGTCTCAACAGAGGTACATTTTTTTATGTCTTAGGAAGGCTATCACACAAAGTGCATGGGGCATGCAAAAGCAAATAATCTTTCCCCCAATATTTTTTTGAAACTTTTGGAAAAACAAGGAAGCCGGAATACACATCAGAAGTAGCTTTATTCTGACTACGGAAACAGTGACCAACAAATTACTCCATGTTTAATTACGGTAGAGGAGATAGGTGGAAGACCTCCATAAAATTCAGCATTTTTTTTCTGCAAATAATATTTGTACCCTGAGGCTCATTAATAAAAAGGCCATGCATGAATTATGTGCCATTTCATCTATAGCCAGCCTGCACTCTAAAAACAAATCAGTCACAAATGACTAGTTAATAGGGTCAGTTGGGTGCGACTGTTATTCTAGTCATATTTGACTATTTTCTAGTCATATTTTACTAGAAAAGAGTTATTTCTGACTAGAATATATGTCAGAAATGTGAATATAAGTGATTGCCATATCAGTTGCTCCCAGCTGACTACTGGTCTAGTCAATTTGACTGATTTGTTTTAAGAGTGTGAAGCCAGGCTGACACTTGCACGACTTTTGGCCACGATTTTGTCGTGGCAAGTCGTGCCATTTTGGGGCACGAAGTGGGAGGCTCCCGCACTGTTTTACGACTTGTTCACGCATAGTACACGACAAGTTCACGACGAGTTCACGAATAGTTCACGAATGCGTGCCCGTCAGTGTCCACATTGACACGAAGTGGCACGACGAGTTCACGCATAGTTTACGCACTTCCCGCATTGGCACGACGAGTTTGCGCAATTTGGACGGTGTCGTGCTGAACTATTCGTGAACACGACGTGAGCTGTTCGTGAACCATTCGTGACAGTCGTGGCATGGCGCGCACTGCCACGCACTGGCACGCATCATCCCGACGAGTTCACGACGAGTTCAACAACAGTTTGTGCATAGTTCACGACCCGGTGGCTAAATTTTGTCGTGACCAAAATTTTGAACATTTCAAAATTCTCGTCCCGACATGGCACGCAGTCACGACATGTCACGACGTGTTTACGCACACTTCACCACTAGTTTGCGCATTGGCACGACTTGAGTCGTACCAATGCGTGACACAAAATCGTGCAAGTGTCAGGCTGGCTTGAAGCTTGCACGATTTTGTGTCACGCATTGGCACGACTCAAGTCGTGCCAGTGCGCAAACTAGTCGTGAACTGGCGTGATTCGAAGTGTGCGTAAACACGTCGTGACACGTCGTGACAGCGTGCCATGTCGGGACGAGAATTTTGAAATGTTCAAAATTTTGGTCACGACAAAATTTAGCGACCGGGTCGTGAACTATGCGCAAACTGTTCGTGAACTCGTCGGGACGATGCGTGCCAGTGCGCGCCATGCCACGACTGTCACGAATAGTTCACTAACAGCTCACGTCGTGTTCACGAATAGTTCAGCACGACACCGTCCGAATTGCGCAAACTCGTCGTGCCAATCCGGGAAGTGCGTAAACTATGCGCAAACTATGCGTGAAGTCGTCGAGCTAGTTCGTGTCAATGTGGACACTGACGGGCACGCATTCGTGAACTATTCATGAACTCGTCGTGAACTTGTCGTGAACTATGCGTGAACAAGTCGTAAACAGTGCGGGAGCCTCCCAGTTCGTGCCCCAAAATGGCACAACTTGCCACGACAAAATCGTGGCCAAAAGTCGTGCAAGTGTCAGCCTTATGAATATGATACAGTACATTGCCAAATCGAATTATACAGAGTTACATGGCATGTTGTTATAGACAGATACATGAATATCATTTTGCCAAGATAAACTTATCAATTGACATGCAAAATTATTATCTTACACAATTAACTTCACACAAAAGTGGAAATGACAACGTATACTCGCAAACGTAATAGTGAGATTATACACAGCGACGCGGAATATATCCTAAAACGCAACAAATGTATTAAAAATGCAAATCAAATCACAAGTCTTTGTCGAGAGCCGGCGATTCGGAACAGCAGTTTTGTCCGACGCATGGGAGGAACTCCCAGGGGGGACAGGGGACGCACCCCCTCTACCCAAAATAGTAGTAGGGGCACGCAATATCAAATGTCCCCCAACTATTTTTGGTCTTTTATGATAGAAAGAAACGCATCATTCAAAATCGAGACAAAACATGTATTTTGGACGAGATGACCTTACTTTTTTATACCGAGGGTTTTTTTCACCTGACTGCTAAGAAAGCACGAATGCCCGTGAGCAAGCAACCAGGGGACCGATGGCATAAGGTCCTCTCCGAGGGACCCAGCTGATAATGAGGATAAATGCCTCACCAAAGGGCACTATAGCGCACCACTTGGGAATCGTACTCGGGTCCCCGGAATACGAAACCCCCGCTCTACCGACTGAGCTATCGCGCCTCCTCTTGCTTGTCAAATTTATGTAGGTCGAAAAATAACCCAACATTTGGGGTGATAACTATTTCTGGGGCTCGTCAAATTCATTTAGGTCGAAATGACCTGACACTGATTTTGGTTACTAACCTTCTTTTTTTTTGCTTGTCAATTTTCCAGCCCCTGGCGGGTGTTTCATAATGCTGTTCGTAAGTTAAGAGCGACTTTAAGAACGACTGGTGATCCTTTCTTGTGGTAAATAGTACACACTATTGGCGATGATTTAGCGCACAAGAAAAGATCACCAGTCGCTCTTATGGTCGCTCTTAACTTACGAACAGCTTTTAAACGTCCCCCTGACTTTAGGGAGAGATTTCCGCCCTTGGTCCGAAGTCGTTTTCCAGAGTCACCAACGAAACTGCTGTTTCGACTCACCGACCCTCGACAAAGCCTTCAATGTCATGAAGGACATTTGAAAATAGGTTGTCTACGTTCAAGAATGCGTCTGCGTACACTCTAAATTACAGGGATTTAAAATAAGTCCACATGGACTGTAGTTAGGGACCAATCGAATTCCGGATGAAGTTTGAATTCTTACGATTCGTTTTTAAATCTCGAAAGATTTAAATTTAAATCATTTGAGATTTAAATTCAAGTCTTTTGGATTAGGCCTAAAACTAAATCCAGAACTCGATTGCTCCCTAAGTACAGTCCATCTGGACTTATTTTAAATCCCTGTAATTTAGAGTGTAGCTGTTGCGAAAAACATCAACAACGTACTTTATTAACAACAAATCATAATCATATTCTTTCATATTATAAATTACATTCTGTATCATTATGGAGCATTGAATTTTCTTCATACGCATTGGTGACTTTTTATTGGTTATACACGGTCTTACAACGTCCATGGTTATATCAGTAGGTCCATGGTTATACTATGGCTAATGTTTACATTTTTCGTTATGAAATTATCCGTCTGTATGAATATGCTAAAATACTATGATTTTTGTACAAAATCCTGTTATTATGAAATATTTTTTGTCGTTGTGAACAGTGTTTTTGTTGAATCATATTTTAACAGTCTGCAGTGTATCATACATGTATTATTTGAACTAAATGATCTTAATTAAACAAATATATATTTACATTATAATGGCGCTGGTCTTGCGACTGTGAAATGCAATCTTCATCTTGAAGCAAAGATACCGAAACGGTAACAAGACATAGCCAAAAACGGAGACATGACCTAAAATATACACGTTATCAGGCGCATAGGCGCAAAAAAGCAAAGTAAAATAGAGGGGGTGTTGAAAATGAGAGACATGGGGGAAATGTTTAATTTTTTGGGAAGCGGAGTTGAAGCTCTGACCCTGATGTCCAAATGTTAAAAGGGGCGCAGTTCCCGGCGCAAATTAAATTCTTGCCTGTATTTCCGTAAAAAGCCTATTCCTCTATCACTTCCAACTTTTTAAATTTCATCATCATTGTCATTTTTAACCTAGTCCTGCGGTTAATTGTTCCAAACATATTATTTTGCTCGTGAAGGAGAATTTGCAGTAATTCCCATAACCCAGAGAAAAGCACCTCCGTGGTCAAAAGTCCGTAAACATCAGACAACAAGAATTATGTAGATAACATATATTGGGGAGAGGGAAAGGGGATGTAGTTGTGGAGACAGGAGTGGCGCCGCCTTTTCATAAAATAAATAAAGAAAAAAGAAGAGCCTAAAGAGAGTTTGTCCTCGTTTAATCTAAAGGCCTGGTCACGCCGCCCGAGCGTATTTGTTGGAGCGGTCGTGGAGCTGTAGGGAGAGGGGGTCGAATTTCGCTCACAAAATTTGGGAAAAAATAAAAAACAAAAATTGAAAACAAAATAAAAACAATCGAAATCGAAAATGGTGAACGGGAGCGAGCGGTGATGATTTTCTTCTCTCCGCTACACGACCGCTCCAACAACGCTCGGGCGGTGCGACCATGCCTTAAAATAATTCTTTTATCATTATTTATCAGACTGAGAAAAAGAACGTCATCTTGTGTCGTCTTGCTCCACCCCCTCTCCTTCCCCATATCGAAATACGCTGCATGGCGCCACTGCTGGGGAGTCCCGCTATAGGGACAAGGGTGCCGCCGCTGGGAAAAGGGTGCAGGATCTGAGAAAAAGGAGTAAGGGAGATTTTCAGAGAGAATGGAATCGATGCCCCCCTCCCCCTCAGTTGAATAATAGATTTGATGGAGAATCACACGACTCAGAACAAACGTGTTTATTCTTCCTTCTTGTCTTCCCTTTCTCCCTCTTTGTCTCCCTTACTCCCGTTTTATCCTTTCTCTTTTTTCGATTACTTATAAAATCTTAGGAGGCGGCCGCCCTATCCCATTGTGGCACCACACCTGATTATAGCGACATTCTTTAGATATTTGATGGCGTTGTGCTCGCGCTCGAATTCGACATTATACTCTTGCTCTCCAAGTCTCGCCGCCTCCCACATGTAAAGAGCGTGACGAGAAGTCTTCCGTAGGCCTGGCGGAAGTTCTTGTTGGTTGCGCCATAGATGATGCTGTTGATGCAGCTGTTCATGTGGGCCATGACCACGGCAATGACATGCGGCGTCCTGGACCAGGTGGCGTAGCGATCGAAGACGACGATGGTGGCGTAAGGTGTCCACATGATGAAGAAGACGACGACGATGGTCAGAACACTACGGAGCAGCCGGAGGTCGTTGTTACGAATCGCCTGGTTGGCGACCGACGATTTTGACTGCATGAGATTTAAAGACAAAATGAGTAATTTTATTGTCCTCTTAACTTTCTTCTCATTTTCCCCTTTTATTCCTATTTGTCTCTACCTCACATTTATCATTATAGGAATAATGAAAATATAAACGATCAATAAAAGTTTGTTGATGAAAAGCTCGGGTGAAAAGTAATAAATTCATTCGGCTTTTCCATGGTTGTAGGTAAATAACTTTCATCTCATTTTGAGACGGTTGGTTGATAGCTTGTTTATTAAAAAGCATGGCTCTGATAACATTGACAATAACGAGTTTTCGCATCGCGACGCAGAACACTTCATCAAGAACATAAGAAATGCATTGTCAATTGCCCTTCAGCACTGATGAGCAACCAAGAAGTCCTTGTCGAAAATTGGTGAATGAAAACAGCAGTTTCGTCCAGGGGGCCGTTTCACAAAACTGTTCGTAAGTTTCAAGAACGACTGGTGAATCTTTCTTACGCGGTAAGCCATCACCAATGAAAATTTAAGTTTACACCTTTTTACCACAGGAAAGGATCACCAGTCGTTCTAAAAGTTGCTCTTAATTTACGAAGAGCTTTATGAAACACCCACCTGGGCTCTTAAGAAACGGCGAGTTTGCAATTTTTTTGTCAGCTCCGAAACTGCTTTTCTGTTGCACCAATTTTCTACAAAGACATCCCAGCTGTTTATTGTCATTAATTTTGACAGGCATTACCAATACATTTACTGTGTTCTTAATTTCATTCTGCTCCGCGGTGCAAATATTCGCTAAAGGCATGCACTACAAAACCAACGGTGAAATGTATGGGAAAATATCGATTCAGTCTTAGGTTTGCTGCCCTTTGTCTGTTTAATTTCTCTCCGTGCGGATGTCGTGAAAGTTTTCATCATAAAATCATCTATAGTCCTCTTTATTGAATTCCGACAAAATTACACATTTTTAATTGTATGAATTGTAAAAATTGAGATTGAAGCATACTTACGTTATCCGATTTGCTGATGGCGGCGACCTCCGCCTTCGTCGCCCGTGCGTACATGACGATCCTGGCGTAACTGTAGATCAAAGCCGCCAGTGGTATCCCAAAGCCGACGACGATGAAGAAGAAAGTGTAACTGTACGCCTCTGCATAGTTGTAGGTACAGAGCATGAGCTTGGGATCGAAGGTGTGGGCGCCCCATCCGGTCAGGTTTGGAAGGTCGATGAAGAAGCAGATGCTCCAGAGTGTCATCAAGAGAAAAGGTAAGGTACGCTTGTTGAAGATGTCTCTGTAGATGTTCCGATGTACGATGGCGATGTAGCGGTTGACCCCAATGCTAGCTATACTCCATAGGGAGCAGGAACAACTGCGAAGCAAATTGAAAGAACAAGGAAATAAAGAATTGTTATTGGGAGTTCGATGAAGAAACAGACGCTTCAAAATGTGATCAACAAAGTAAGGTACGCTTGTTTGAAGATGTCTCTGTAGATGTTTCGATGTACAATGGCGATGTAGCGATTGACCCCGATGCTAGCTATACTCCATAGGGAGCAGGAACCACTGCGAAGGAACGGGAGGAAGAAGAAATAAAGAATAACTATTGGGAGTTCGATGAAGAAACAGACGCTTCAAAAGGTGATCATCAAAGTAAGGTACGCTTGTTTGAAGATGTCTCTGAAGATGTTCCGATTGGACAATGGCGATGTAACGGTTGACCCCGATGCTAGCTATACTCCATAGGGAGCAGGAACAACTGCGAAGGAACGGGAGGAAGAAGAAAGAAGTAAAGAATAACTATTGGGAGTTCGATGAAGAAACAGACGCCTCAAAAGGTAATCAACAAAGTAAGGTACGCTTGTTTGAAGATGTCTCTGAAGATGTTCCGATTGGACAATGGCGACGTAAAGGTTTACCTCGATTCTACTCCAAAGGGAACAAGAGCAACTGTCAAGGAAATGTGAAGAAGAAGAAGAAGAAAAATAAAGAATTGTTATTGGGTGGCTTATAATGAAACAGATTCTTCAGAGCTTCAGAGGGTGACCAACCGACAAGGTAGAATACGCTTGTTAAAGATGTATCTGTAGATGTTCCGATGGGCAATGGCGATGAAACGGTTGATCCCGATGTTATCTTTACTCAAAAGGGAGCAGGAACAACTGCGAAAAAAAAACGGAATGAAAAAAGGGAAAATTAAGCAAAAAAAAACCCATCTCGACCATGTGCAATGCAAAGAATGCCCATGCGTATCAATGTGGTGAGGTCAATAATAGTAATAATAATAATAATATATGTGATTTGTAATGCGCCAAATCCACTCGGCAGAGTGCCCTAGGCGCAGTGAAAGAAAGAGAGAGAAGAGTACAAATATAACAGTTACAGATTCGGGAAAATATAAGAGTAGGAAGCATTGAATAGACGAGTCTTAAGGTAATGTTTAAATATGTCAATGGAAGTGCATTCACGGATTACCAGGGGAAGATTCCAGAGAACAGGGCCAATGTGAGCAAAAGCCCGAACCCCCATGTCTTAACGGATTTGGGAATAATTAGGGAACCAGAGTTAAATGAATGTAGGGACCT
The DNA here is from genome assembly GCF_018143015.1 of Lytechinus variegatus. Lineage (NCBI taxonomy): Eukaryota > Metazoa > Echinodermata > Echinoidea > Temnopleuroida > Toxopneustidae > Lytechinus > Lytechinus variegatus. The sequence continues at coordinate 10,902,054 of NC_054755.1, read as the reverse complement.
GACAGGAGTGTATTTGTTGACTAGATTAATATTGTACTATGCATGGAGCAAAGTCGTTAATTGCATGGAATATGAAAATGAGAAGGATTTTCAAGATGATGTGATCGTTGACCTTTAACCAAGAAGAGATTTCGGAATGGGTGTGATATGAACATGTTTTTTGGATAGGGTGATCAAACGTGCTGCAACGTTCTGGAGCTTTTGGAGTTTAGACAACTGGGTGTTGGGTAAATTGTAAAGAAAGGCATTCCCGAAATCAAGTCATGAAGAAATCAGTGTATGAACTAATTTTGTCAGTAGCAGATTTTGACAAATATTCTCTGGTGAACCCAATATTGGGAGCTGATACCTTACAGATCTGCAAGTGTTGGCTATTTGATTTGACATAGACATTCCACAATCTAACATGACCCCTAAGTTACGACACGTCTGGGACACATTAATGGTACATCCCGAAAAAGAGACGGATGAAACCTTGAACTTACTAAGTTGAGCCCTTGAACCAAATAGATTGAACTCAGTTTTGGAGGGATTCAATTTCAATGAATGGCTATCCAGCCAGGAGTGAATGTCAGCTAAACAATTCTCAAGAAGGGTGATTGCATTTATTGCATCAGCCTGGTTTGGTTTGAAGGAGAGATAGATATAATTGATATTATTGCGTCGTAAGTAAATCGAAAATAAAGCGGGCCCGCCCACAGAAACCTGCGGTACACCGTGAGAAAGAGGCATACTAGATTTGCAGTCATTGATAAGCTATTTATTATTTATATGCTATTGTTCTTGTTTGATTTGGGTTTTGTTTGTTTTGGTTTTTTTTTTTTAGTTTATTTCATCCGCCTTCTAATTTAATTGCTGCTTCGTGTTTTTTATCTTCTGTCCCTTTTCTCCTCACTCTTGTTATTCTGCCTATATTTTTCTCCTTATCCTCCATCTCTTGTGTATTCATACATTTGATTTATTCCTTAATTGTATATGATCTGGTACCATTTTGCATAATTTGTATGTCTAATCTATGACTTTGCATTTTTGTTTTAGTTCTGTGATTCTTGTAATTGATGGTAACGTCATATTGAACACATTTTGTATTGTAATTTTTTTTGTGTACCATATTTGTTGTTTTATTGTATTATGTTTTTATTGTTATATGCCACACTTTGTTTATTCCTTATGATATCAATCTTTTATATTGTAAAAACTTTTTGTAATTCGGCCCTGTGCTGTGATGAAAGTTTTTTATCTAAATAAACCATTTTGAATTGAATTGAACTGATTATGGTTTGAACAGATAAAGAAAACTCAGATGAAACAATACACGGAAAATTTCATCAAATTTGGACAAGAAGTAATATGTTAAGTTATGATATTTTAAATATTTGCATTATTTGGATGAAACAATTCTATACAATGTCTTCATTAGTGTGCATTGAGCAAGCTGATGATGTCATCTCCCCCACTTCTTCTTTTGTATTTCATTGTATGATATTATATTTATTTGGCCACCAAGAATAAAAACTATTGGAATGACAACTGATTTACTGCATAAGAAACAGGATATACATATATGTATATATATATATATATATATATATACATATATATATATATATATATATATATACAATTGTGATGAGCAAGGACCTAAACATTGCGTGGGTGCTTCAGTGAGTAATATATTGGCGAAGAAGCTCAAAAAGCATTTTGAAGCGGGAGACGTAGCCTGGATTTCTTCAGCTTTTATTAATACAAGTTTAGGAAATTAGGATTGTCAATTTCCTAATTATGTAAATGGAAAAAAGGAAAGATTGTGTCCTACCTTATACGCCTACGATTTAACTGATGGAAAGGATGGCAGAGCAGATAGATATCACCTCACTGACAGTTGCCGCTCAAGTATTGCACAAGTCCCAAATATATTTACAATTTACAAAAGTATATGAAATGCAAAGTATAGAGGGTAGAAATCACAGTTGCAGAAGTATATAATTCGCGAAGTAGCAAGGCCTCACTAAATGCAGAGAACAGACTTCAAGAGATGTGATTTAAGTAGAGGAAAGCAAAATAAATCTGTAGAAGAGTAAATTGTAGGATCTCTGGTGGGCATGTGCTCCACAAAAGCAGGCTGACGTTGAGATGTTGTCAGAGCGAAGACAGAGAGTAGAGTGGTGATGTGGCAAAGTAGCAAGTTGGTTTTTGCCAGCATCACAAAAAGAGGGGGTATGAAAGACCACACCCAAAAGAGAGACTAAAACCAAGTTGAAAGGAGAAAGTGAGAGAGAGAGAGAAGAAAGAGCATCTGTGTAGTGATGCAGTATGAGTGCAGTGGGGAGCAAGGGCTGCAAGGCCAGAACAATAAATCAGGTACATTAATGCCAGGTTGCCTTGCTCCAAGTCCATTATGTAAAAGTGAAAGGAAGATGTTTGTTTGTAAGATTTAGCAGAAAATATGCACAACAAGATTGAATGTAGAAGAGAAAAATACATGGAAAAAACACAGAGAGGCACACATAGGCTTATAAAATTATGTTGACATATGAATGAAAATATATACAGGAAAATAGTATGATATATACATGAAAATAGTATGAAGAAATAGTCAAGTCACTACAGTAGCTCCCCCCTAGATTTGTACAAAATAAAAATGTAACAAATCGACAAGGGAAAGTGAAAGTGCACTTGGCTATATAAAAAGTAAAGTATGAAAACTGGAAACACCAGCAGTGTGTTGAGAAAATGTTCAACCATCTCCGAAATATTGAACGTATTTTGCAGGGAATCTGACATGGCGACCAGAACGAGTCCTACGAATGTCAGGAGGAATATGCTTATCTTTAGGATCCACTGTCAAGTCAGTGGAGTGAGATTGTTCATGAACTTGAACATGCGGATCTTTATGGTGGAATGAAGGAGTGGTAGCATCCTGCTCGATGAAAGCCGGTTTCAGTCTGTCGACACTGACATTTTCGTGTTTACCATTGTAATCAATGGTAAAATACTTGTCAGTACGTCGGATGACTCGGAAAGGCCCTCGATATGGGGGCTGCAGTGGCTTTGTAACTGTATCATCTCTTAGAAAGATGTGAGATGAGGAATGCAGTTCAGGATGTACCTGTATGGGTTTAGTTTGTTTGCGAGCAGGAGTGGGATGTAATTCCCGCATCATTCTCTTTAGTCTGTGGGCATAGTTAGATGGGTCATCGGCAGAATCAATTTGTGAAGGAGCTACAAATTGTGCAGGTAGAGTGACTGTAGTCCCAAACACAAGTTCTGCTGCAGAGCATCCAATGTCCGCCTTGATTGCTGTGCGTATACCCAGCAAGACTAGAGGGAGTGACTCAGTCCAACGGATCTTGTTATGAGCCTTGAGAGAGGCTTTAAGTTGGCGGTGAAAACGCTCCACTAAACCATTTGCGGCAGGATGGTATGCTGTTGTGCGGATGCGTTTAGTGCCAAGGAGGTTGGTGAGTGCAAGAAAAAGTGCCGACTCAAATTGCCTACCTCTGTCCGTTGTGATGGTAGTAGGTGCACCAAAAACCGCTACCCATCTGGCCACAAATGCCCGTGCTACCGTCTCCGCAGTGATGTCCGGGATAGGGATAGCTTCTGGCCACCTGGTGTAGCGATCAACGCAAGTAAGAAGGTAAGAGTTGCCTTCTGATGAAGGAAGTGGGCCAACGAGGTCAATATGCACATGGGAGAAGCGTGCATCTGGTGAAGTGAAAGTACCAAGTGGTGCTTTGGTGTGCCGATGTACTTTACACTTTTGACACTCGAGGCATGTTTTGGCCCATTTCCTGACATCAGCGTTGATGCTAGGCCAAACAAAGCGCTCTGTAATGAGCTTTTGAGTAGCTCTGATTCCTGGATGAGAAAGTCCATGAAGGGAATCAAAGATAGCTCTTCTATGTTTGGCTGGAACTACAGGCCTGGCAGTACCAGTTGAGACATCACATAGAATAGTAGTGAGGGAACCAGGAAGTGTTACCTGTTTGAGTTGGAGAGACGAGTCATGTACTTCAATTTCATCATCTTGGTCTTTTGCGATGGCCGCAAAGTCAATAATGGATGATGAATCCACTCGATCTATATACAGGCGAGAGAGAGCATCAGCTGCAGTGTTATCCTTACCTGAAATGTGAAGAATGTTGGAAGTATATTGAGAAATAAAATAAAGTTGCCGGATTTCACGTGGCGAGTGCCGATCCGGTTTAGATTTTAGAGCGTGAGTGAGGGGCTTGTGGTCAGTGAAGATTGTGAATGTGCGACCTTCAAGAAGATGGCGGAAGTGCTTAACACCAAGATATGCTGCAAGCAACTCCCGACCAAAAGTGCTGTACTTCGTTTCGGCAGGCTGCAACCTCTTCGAGAAAAAGGCTAGCGGTTGCCAAACCCCATCAACCTGTTGTTGGATAGCTCCCCCGATGCCTACATCAGAGGCATCCACTAATAGGCACAGTGGAACATCAGTGCGAGGGTGAACAAGAACAGTAGCGTCAGCCAATAACTCTTTAACGTGATTGAAAGCGAGAAGTTCTTTCTCTCCAAGATCAATTGGCATGTTCTTTTTTGTTCTGTTTTTCAACAGATCAGTGAGAGGTTGTAGCACCTCAGCACAATGTGGGACGAATCGCCTATAGAAATTGATCAACCCCAGGAATTCTCTAAGCTTGGTGAGCGATGTAGGAGGAGGAAAATCACGAATGATCTTCACTTTGTCGCCAAGTGGGCGAATTCCTGTGTCGTCAACCATATGCCCAAGAAAAGACAGTGAAGATGCGCCAAACTGACATTTCGAAGGGTTGACAATGATGCCATACTCCTGTAGGCGATCGAAGAGCTGGCGGAGGTGTGTCTCATGTTCATCTATAGAAGAACTGGCTACCAGTATGTCATCTAGATAAACATAGACAAAAGGGAGACCACGAGTGACGGTGTCCATCAATCGCTGGAATGTCTGCGCTGCATTCCGAAGTCCAAATGGCATTCGAACGAATTCAAAGAGGCCAAATGGAGTGGTCACGGCAGTCTTGTGGATATCGCTAGGCTCGACTGGAATCTGATGATATGCCCTGACAAGATCAATTTTTGAAAAAATTGTCTTACCTGCAAGTGATGAGGAGAAATCTTGCAAGTGTGGGATAGGGTATCGATCAGGAACAGTGCGAGCATTTAGCATGCGATAATCACCACAAGGACGCCAATCCCCGGGCGTTTTCTTGGGGACCATGTGCAATGGGCTTGACCAGTTGCTATCAGATTGTCGGATAATGCCAAGTTCAAGCATGTGCTCAAACTCTGCCTGGGCAATTCTCTGACGATCTGGAGCAAGTCGACGAGGGCGCGCTGCCGCGGGTGGGCCTTGCGTCGGGATGTGGTGTGTTGTGGTATGTTTCACTTCCGAGTGCTTGTAAACCGGTCGTGTGATATCCGGATACTGACGGAGAATGGAGTGAAACCGCTCCGATGAGTCGTGTTGAACATACATCGGGCTAATGGTACCAGTATATGAACCACATCCCTGGACTGTAAGAGTGGTTGTGGTGTCTATCAATCGGCGGTGTTTGATATCCACCAACAGTCCAAACTGGTCAAGAAAATCGGCACCCAAAATCGGCGTGGGTATGTCTGTCACAACAAATATCCAGCGGAAAACACGCCGTAAACCGAGATCGAGTGTGAAAGACTTTTGTCCGAAAGTCTTGATTGGAGATCGATTCACAGCCTGTAGCTGAATATTTGTCGCTTCAACCCTAGCCGGTTTTCCCAACTTTGAATGAGGGAAAATGCTCACCTCAGCACCTGTGTCGACGAGAAAACGTGTACCCGTGTACTTGTCGTTGACAAAGAAAAGGCGACTGGGTTGGGTGCTGCCAAGGGGATTTGTCGCCGCTATTCCTTGGCGGGACCGTTTCCCTGGGCGTGTCCTGCAGAGAAAGAGCAAGGACTTATGCACTTATGAGCACTGCTCCCATGCTTCCAGTGATACCAACAATGGTCACCCGCATGCTGCTCACTGCCATTCGGGCTGCGCGAAACTGGCTTGCGCTGACGATTACGACCTCTCTGGTTTTCCAGCATGTAGCAGGTTAACGCTTGAATCTGCATTGTGAGCTGGTCAACCAGCGCAGAGAGTTGGTCGACTGGAGAAAGGAAAGTTTCAGGTGTAGAGGAAACATTAGGGATAGTCATGTTGTAGAGTTAAGAAAAAAAAATGAGAAGTAGAAACGAAATAAAAATTGTGAAATGAGAAGCAAAAATAGCGAAGTGAGAGAAATGAATAGAAGGCGATAAAAGAAAATTAAGGATTCAGGATCACGTCGGGGTCACCAGTTTAGGAAATTAGGATTGTCAATTTCCTAATTATGTAAATGGAAAAAAGGAAAGATTGTGTCCTACCTTATATACGCCTACGATTTAACTGATGGAAAGGATGGCAGAGCAGATAGATATCACCTCACTGACAGTTGCCGCTCAAGTATTGCACAAGTCCCAAATATATTTACAATTTACAAAAGTATATGAAATGCAAAGTATAGAGGGTAGAAATCACAGTTGCAGAAGTATATAATTCGCGAAGTAGCAAGGCCTCACTAAATGCAGAGAACAGACTTCAAGAGATGTGATTTAAGTAGAGGAAAGCAAAATAAATCTGTAGAAGAGTAAATTGTAGGATCTCTGGTGGGCATGTGCTCCACAAAAGCAGGCTGACGTTGAGATGTTGTCAGAGCGAAGACAGAGAGTAGAGTGGTGATGTGGCAAAGTAGCAAGTTGGTTTTTGCCAGCATCACAAAAAGAGGGGGTATGAAAGACCACACCCAAAAGAGAGACTAAAACCAAGTTGAAAGGAGAAAGTGAGAGAGAGAGAGAAGAAATAGCATCTGTGTAGTGATGCAGTATGAGTGCAGTGGGGAGCAAGGGCTGCAAGGCCAGAACAATAAATCAGGTACATTAATGCCAGGTTGCCTTGCTCCAAGTCCATTATGTAAAAGTGAAAGGAAGATGTTTGTTTGTAAGATTTAGCAGAAAATATGCACAACAAGATTGAATGTAGAAGAGAAAAATACATGGAAAAAACACAGAGAGGCACACATAGGCTTATAAAATTATGTTGACATATGAATGAAAATATATACAGGAAAATAGTATGATATATACATGAAAATAGTATGAAGATATAGTAAGCTTTCGGCCTTCTTCAGGTATCTCCAAGTTTTACTGTAAGTGCTTGACCAAGTGGGTGATATCACCCACTTGGTCAAGCACTTACAGTAAAACTTGAAGAAGGTCGAAGGCCGAACTAAATGGCAGAAAGCTTATATATAAATAACAGTTGAAGAAATCCAGGCTATACGTCTCCCGCTTCAATGCTTTTTGAGCTTCTTCGCCAATATATATATATATATATGTGGTAATCTCTTCTTAGCTTTGTTCTTATAAAAGAACATAGATTATAACTAATGCGAACGCGAAGTTCGAGCTAAAAGAAAAAAAAAGAAATTTCATGTACTCTGATGTGAAAATTAAATATTTTGAGCAATGTTTGTGGTCCTGAACAAGTGCTTGTGTAATGAATATCACATTTACTGCGAGCGCGATCAGCGAGAGCAGATACGTTCTGGCCTGATAAATAAGGGACCTGTTATAAGGATTGTAATAACTTCGTTATTCTTTGTCGATTTCAATGAAATTTTCATCGTTTTGCTCTCCGAATTTAACTCTATATGAACATTATTTTATAATCATTTGAAGCCTGATGTGTATATCCCCTTTAAAATAGCTCATAACGGCGCGTCTTTTAATGTTCAATTCAATAAACAATTATGGTACCAGGACAAGTGCGGATTGAATACTTAAAGTATATTCTCATGTCGTTCAACTTCGAGGGTATGTATCACTTGATATACGAGTAGTTGATCTAATTGTCAGAGAGCCTAGTACCACTTGGGCTAAACCCATTTGGTCTACTATCAATTTCGAGGTATATTTCCGATTTCGTCTAATGCCAATTCGTCCAACTGCCAACTCGTCTACGTTCATTTGGTCTATGTTCGTCCACTATCCACATGGTGTAATTGCCAATTCATGCACTCATCATATCGTCTAATAACCAGTTGATAAATATCATTTAGCCCATGTACCACTTAGTCTAATTGGACTAAGTATTTATTATGCAAAATGAATGAAACTGAAATGGATATTAGACCGACTGGTTATGAGACGAAATGGTCATAGACGAAATGGTGATTAGACGAAGGGATGACTGGACCAAATGCTTATTGGACCAAACGGTTGGTAGACGAAATGTTGATGGACGGAAAAGCATTGGACTCAATGAAAGTAGACCGTGTGGTAAGTGGACGAGTCTGCAGATGAAGATGAATTAGCAATTTACCAATTTCGGTTGGTATAGAGTCTACAACCATTTGCAATAGACATGTAATACCCACTTGTCTTACTGTTACACTTTAAAAAAATGAAGTGCTAATTTAGCACTTACAGTGCTTAGGAGTGCATATTTTCAAGTTCAAATTTAAACTAGAAAACCAGCACTCGTATAGTGCAGTCACTATACAAGCAATGTAAGTGCTAAATTACCACTTCATTTTTTACAGTGTATCAGGAACGTGAGGGGGTGGTCTAATGTCTAACAAATATTGCCACTTTGTCAGATGAAAATTAAATTTATTTTATAAACAGATCATCTTACCATAATAGACTAATAACTGGTATTATACCATGTGGTTATTCGAACTGGGATGAAAGTAAAATGGAAGGTAATATGGGTGTAAACCAATCGAAAACTGGCTTGTGCCATCCCATCGGGTAATCACGTCCGGTCAGGGGGGTGTTTCATCAATATTTTCGTCCGACAAGTTGTCAGATCTGACAACTTTCCTGGATTCTGATTGGTTGAGAAGCACTGTTACTATAGTAACTGTCGGATAAAACAGCACTTGTCGGATAAAACGTCTGACAAGTCCTTTCATGAAACGCTCCCAAGGTGATTCATGTTTTATTTTCTTAGAATTTATATTTAGAATAAAGATCAAATTATGCATAGCACATGATTTATACAAATATTTACCAGGGCATTAGTAGAAGTTACACGGACAAGGAACATGTGAATAAGTGCTAACGTTTTTAAAGGTAACAAGGCAGAGTTTGGATATTCTTTTATATGCACAGTATGTACAATAAGCACAACTGATTTTTAGAGATATTATATTGCCACGTGTATATGAGTTTTTGATAAAACATTCTCGTCTCAAAACTAGTGTATGACAGCTAGGTCAATAGAACTAGTCATCAGTACCAGTTATTGGAAATTTTGCCCGATGAATCAGAGAAATGACTGATAGATGTCAAGCAATTTTTTTAAAGAATTCATATCACTATCTTAATTAATATGACCGATGTCTAGGTCACTATAATTATTAAAACACGTTGGTCTATGCATGGATCCTTCTAGTAGGATCCATGGTCTATGATAAGACAAGGCAAGGAGCGTGTTTGAACTACTTGGTGAGATTTGCCTTTAAAGGAATAGTTCACCCTGAAGAAAAGATATTGTATGAATACCATGATAAAATTAATTTAAAAAACATAAGTGAGGGTTTGGGCAAATTTCATTAAAGATTATTAGAATTTTATTCTTGTTTATTTGTACATTTGTAACGTCACATATACGAGTAGCTGCCCCAATATTATGTAATACAGGCCTAATATATATAAATTTAAAATTTTTGAAGGTTCGCGATGAATAAAAAGCGGTTTCTTTCAGGAACGGGTGGGAATGATTTGTCTGTTTACTGAATGTAGAATAAAAATAATTTTCTTTTTTTTGTTAGAAAATGACAATTCATTGATTATTTGATGAATATATGATGTATAAACACCTATTCGGTGTTAGACCGAAAGCAAGCCGGTGTAGTAAGTTTAAAACTTCTCGTGTGGACATAACATTGATTCCGGGTTCGTGTTAAATTAACACCGGAGTTTTTGCAGTGAAGCTGCTCGCATATCACAATAAATGAATAAAATTGTTTTTGTTTTGATCTTTTATGAATTTCCACGAACCTTCACTAACGTTTTTTAGAGGGAATTTTAATGGTTTGTTTTACTATTAACCTTTCGTCAGGAAACTTTCCCTTTTTAAGCACGTGGATCTCTGGACAACAAGACAGTGCGCGTTTGAAATATTTTCAAGACTTTGCCTTGAATATCCCAGTTTGCAAACAATGCTAGACGCCTGTCTGAGAACATAAGGTGTCATTGAAATATTAATAAAAAATATCTGAAGCATTTACTTTTAAGACATATCGTAATCCTTACATGGCTATGAAATGATACATCATCATAAAACGAATTGAAGGATGCCGTATTTTTAATTGGCGTCTGGAACCTTACAACTTTTGTGTAACAAACTTGAAAACACCCCCTTTTCCTCTTAACACAGACCTGCCCTGCTAAATTGCAGAAAATTCCTGTTTCTGCAATTTGTGGAGTAATTATGTTATTTTTTGGTAAAAAAAAACAATTTTTTCTGTAAAATTTCTGTTTTTACCAGTGCATCCAGCTTGTACACACTACTTTGATGTGATGCGCGATTTCGTTTGTAGATTAATTTCGAAGACACCATCGAATTTGAATGTAAGTGGTTTGTCAGGACTCGGGGGGCGCTTTGGCATCGGAAGGCAAAAACAAATAGGGGGCACCACCACAAATTTTCGACAATAAAAAGAAGAAAATTATTAACCCAAAATTTTAGGGGGGCGCAGGAAACAAAATTGACAAGCAAAAAAAAGGATATCAACTAAACATTTAGGGGTGGATCGTAACCCCACCTCAAATTTAGGGGGAACACGTCCCCCCCCCCCCCCCCGCTTCCGCCGCCTTTGGGGGGATTGATGTCAGTCCCAGGCTCTAGATCTTACACAGGATAGCATCCCCCCATGAGGAGGACAATTTACATGCTTGATGTGAAAATAATCATTTTTCAACTAGTTTAACCATTTTTGTAATAATTGCGATTATTTGCATAATAATCTAAAGTATATACACATATCATTTGCCTTTTGAGAGCAATGTTGCAGGATTTATGTCACATGAGGGTAGGATAAGGGAAAAATAAACAAAAAATATATTTTTAGGTTAAATCAAAAGTCCGAAAGATAACCACTTAAACAAAATATAATATTTCTCAACCTAATCCATATCGTGTTCATTTAGCTGGGTATTGTAACACTCGGCTCTTGTGAGGTGACTTACACCTTGGTCACATTTGCTTTACGGCCGCCGTACGGCCAGTCGGAAACAGCCGTTTTATTCCTTTTTATTCGAACCATCTAAACTAAGCTGATACAAAAAAAAATGTTAAACATGTGTTAAAACGGCTGTTTTCGACTCGCCGTACGGCCGCCATAGAACAAAATTTATGTGACCGAGGTATTAACGTTTAATTTTTAGAGTACATAGCATGCCAATCAGGTGTATGTTCGTCTACGCAGCACACAGGCCCATAATGATGAACTATTTCCGGAATCAGAGGCAATTCAGTTGATGAATCAGGAGTTTGTGAAATAATATTTGAATGATAAATTCAAAAGTATACACTGTTAGAAATTTTATCCTTAAAATAAAAGAAGTTCCTGCAGCAGAGCCTCGAGAACACCTGTAATCTTACCAGATTGCGTAATCTTACAGGAAATTGGTATTTGGTGTATGAAACCATTCCCCCCTTTTAAACAGACCTATTCTGTTAAATTGCAGAAAAAAATAAATTCTGTTTTATGAATTTACAGAATGCTTCTGTTGTTGCTTTCTGCAAAACTTCTTTTTTCTGTAAAATCAGGGGGGGGGGGTTAACAGTGTAGGATTGGCCAGAATGTGCTCATGAAGGCCTAAATGCACTAAAAATAGGTTTTGGGAAAATGGTGAACGTTTAAAGCAATATATGAAAATATGTACAAACAAGGCATTGAAAATGACTTACTATATACAGCTTATTGTCATAATTATAAGGGTTTACCACCCCTGCAAGGATACACTTCAAAACTAAATCTCTTTCAACCAATTTTAAACCGTTCTTGATTTTGCACACCCGGGGTAAAAACAAACATAATTGACGTCGTCGACAGGTAATGTACCATTAATGATTGTGTGCATTATAGATTTATTTTTGTATGAATGGGTCCACGATTTTCATAATTAAGAATCCATTAAAATGTGCCCACCTCATTAGTTATACCAGCACCATCCTATTATATTTCTGGGTTGCTGTGCCTGTTAAAACGATGGGGAGCGATAATAACGTGGAAGTGAACAGACGTGGATCTCCTTAATAGGTGATACTTGTCCACCCCCACTTTCACAACACTTATAATAACACTTTTTAATGATAAAATGATGATAAAAAAACCGGGCCCCGTTGCATAAAAGTTAATATCATAGTAACTTTGCCATCCAATGGTGACTACCATGGTAACAATACTAATTAGCCGATCAGAATGATAGATTTCAGGGAACATTGGATACCAAAATTACTTTAGTAAGTTTTATGAACATGATGAAAGGACGCCGTAGCTGATTAGTCGGTTAAGCCGTTAGCACACCGAAGGCCAACAACACTGACAACATTACTTCAAAAAAATGTTTCTTGCCCCATTCAACCCCTGCCGCCCCCCCCAAAAAAAAAAAACAACGACACATGTGATATATTTCTATACAGGCACATGATTATCCTTCATATACGCGTTACAAAAATGTTGAATCCTAAAAAAAGTATTTAAAAAAAAGTAAGGAAAACCCTGAACAGGTCGCGGGGTATTGGTTACCTTGTCACGTGGAAGCGCACGCAGACAGCATCATTGATCTATCGAATTTCATTACGTTAAAAGATCCAACAACGTTCACGATTTGTCACATCAAGGCCCCGTCTTATTAAGAGTTGCGACTGATCCGATCAACCAGAACTATGGAAAGCCCGCAATATACCAACGCCTAAAATGCACGTTTGTTCAAATTATTCTACAGATTTCGTTGTCTTGACAATTCGGTGTGCTCCTCTTTATTTACAAAGGACATTTATGCAAATCTATGTTATCGAAAAAATATGACATTGATGGATTTCCATATAATTGAGATTGATTGGATCAACCAAAACTCTTTGTTTGATTGATTGATTGATGGATTGATTGATTGATGGATGGATTGATTGATGGATGGATTGATGGATGGATGGATGGATAGATTGATTGTTTGATTGATTGATTGAATGATTGATTGATTGATTGATTGTTTGATTGATTGATTGTTTGATTGATTGATTGGTGGATGGATGGATGGATTGATTGATTGAACTTTTTTTCTTTATTTCAAACAAATTGACAAAGTAAGTAGGAACAATACAGAATACGAATAACAGAAAGGAAAAAAAAGGAACTCACTGGAAAGCTTTGCTTGTTTATGTGAGTCCCCTGAAATAAATAACTGATTAAAATTATCAAATACAAATAGGAATTAACAGTGTTCAATAGAATATTTCAAGAATACTAATGGGGGTCAAGCTTCGTATGTTTATACACTATACAAAAAGTAGTACAATCAAGACAATATATTAAAACCCATGGTATACAAAAATATATATATATAAGATAACGGTTCAAATATTGTATGTAAGATAAATTTAAATTTTGTAAGACGTTCCCTAATATATCTAGGGGCGGTACGGGGTATTTTGATGAGGGAGTGTGCTAGAGCAGTGCTTCTCAACCTTTTCTTGATCGAGGACCACTTTGACTCTCAAAATTTTTCGAGGCCCACCTACCAAACTTTAAGAAAAAAAATATGACTACTTGTCTCGACTCAAAGATTGTCTCGACAATTATAAAGAGGGATCATAATTAGTGCGTAACTTGATGATCTTCTGCTGCAGTGGTGTAATGAGCAACAACAAAAATATAAAGGGGGTTTGATATGGCGTATCGTGTACAATGTTGCCTGCGAGCATGGCGAGCAAGCAAAAATTTCGACATTTTTATTGCAAAAATCCAAGTTTATGGTAGATTTTGACACAATATTTAAAAAATAATATATTTCACCCTTATCCCTTTTCTTTTCTTTCCTTTTTTCTTTTTATTTGTTTCGTGCTCATTAAATATCTGGGGCTAAGAGCCCCCCCCCCCCTCCATCTGTACGCAAATGTTCTTCTGTGAATAATATCCAGAATTTTTCCTATCGAAACACTCTTTTGGCTTTCCTGCACTCTTCGGATGTTTTGTGTTTAGGTATCTCTGAAGATCTGATGGCTGAATCACCTTATTTGACAATAACTTTAGCACATTCGACACATTTTGGTTTTGCATCACTATATACGCAATTATGATAAATCCAAAAGTAATGTATTCAGGGTCATAATTTCTCCCATTTACCTTCTGAGACTGTTCAACAGTAGATTTGTTTCCTCCCTCACCCCTTCGGTCCATTTTGATGAAAGTATGTTTCTTAAAAAAATTGAACATAAAACTCTTAAGCACATTCGAAGCAATCAGTTTGAGAAATAAATACATTTGCAAAGGCCCGGTGAATGGGCGATAATTAACACATATACACAATATGCATGCACATGAGGCCTGAGGTTCACATCAAAGTTAGATCCAAACCATCATACAATGAATGTGTATCACAACATGCTACCTCTAGGAGTGCCTTTTATAGCTTTGTTTGTTCCATCACGGAGACCGATCAAACCTACCATTTTCGGACATTAAATAGAGCATGTTAAATATACTAGAATTTTCCTCCTATTTTTTTCCTTCTCTGGAGCTTCTCGCGGCCCACCGTTTGAGAAGCGCTGTGCTAGAGGATAGAAACATGACCCTTTTCTCTATACAGTGCGTATTAAAAAAAAGTTTACACTTAGAAAAAATCCTGTAAAATTATACATTTGTAATAAACTGAAATTTTTTCTATATTTTTACTTTGGTATAATTCCATTTAAGCAAATGATGATATAACTGTCGAAAAATATTTCCGCTTGAGTGAGCACCACTTACTTTTGAAAAGTTAGTGAAAAATGATTTGTGCAGAACTTGGAAATAGTTATGCGAATAAAACTAGATCTTAGCTAGTAAAATTGATTTGATGATATCTTTTACCTTTTTTTAACTTGTTTCCTTGCCCAAAACACTTCGAAGAGTGCATTGCGCCCCACCCCACTCCCCCACACACCGAGGCCATCGTGACGATATTTGCTTTACACTGAGCTATGATTTACATGAAATGGCTTAGGTTTGATTTTCATTTTGTTAATCATTGTCAAGCTTGGAAAAAGTGTGGAGAAACAAGTTCTAAATTAAAAATGAAATGTAAACCCACTTTAATGACACAAACTTAGTGAAAAAATGCTGGAGATGTCTGATATAAACTTTTGTTCAGATTCAGTTATGTCCTCAGATCCAGCTGTCACAATAAAGGGTAAAGGTTGTGCGTACTAAGTGTTGAAATTTCAATATGGGTGGCAAAATTACTACAAAATGCTTGAATGTATCCGTTTTATATCAATTTACCAAAAGTGCAAGGGAAATGTGTGAGAAATGTTTCGCAGGGTAAGTTTGATTTCGTCCTTTCCCCTTGACGCAGCGTGAAAACGAGCATTTCTGCACAAACAGATTTCTGCGAGCTTTACAAAAATGGACAGTGCTCACTCAAGTGTAACATTCTGTCAAAACTTTTACTTGCATTAAGGTGGTGTCACACCTTGGCGTTTTAGACAGCGTATGCCCGACGTATCAAAATTTCTCTAAAACGTCGGCATACGCTGAACTTTGATTTTTTTTCAACTCTGGGCGTATACTTAGCGTATTCATAACGAGTTGGACGTACATGTATACATAGCGTATTAATAACTTATATTGAACGCTTCGTTAACTTATAAGTAACGTATTCCAACGAATGCTTAGCGTATTGCTGGCGTATACAACTTATGCCCTACGATAGCCTAACTTACGCATAGCGCGCGGCAGCGTATTGCTGACGAACACGTGTCGTAGCCTATAAAAAGGCTGCCGCTCGACTATTCAAATCATAACCGCACGATACATCACCTATCAACACCACCGCCATGCCGAAGAAACTCCTGTGAACCCCACCGTTATATACCAATTCCTATAAACATGATAAACGTTGTCAATACGCCATTATACGGTAGCTGTAAGTTATAAACACGTTCAGTAAGTTTTGTGGTCGTCCGGAGCATGTCTTCATACGTCAATATACGTTGGAGTTAAGTTACACATACGTTCAAAGCACGTTACTCATAGGTTAGAAGTAAGTTTTAGGGTACGCTGGACATCATCTCGACGTACATCGACTTATGAGTAACTTACGAGTAACGTGTGTCAACGTGTATCAACGATCGCGTAAATTTTGTGCTTGCACAAAAATTTTCGACGACCTTGCCGTATGACGACGTATACCAGCGTGTTTTAGCGTACTCTTAACGTATGCAAAACTTACCCGTAACGTATTCGACGTACGCCAGCGTATTCGCCAAATTCCTCATACGTCGGGCATACGCTGTCTAAAACGCCAAGGTGTGACAGCGCCTTTAGATAGATGAGACCCAAACCCAGATTATATGTGAAAAAATTACCCACATGTTGTATATTTTTTAATTCCCAGGACTTTTTCAAAGTGTAAACTTTTTTTTGATACGCACTGTAGTGTAGACTGAGCCTACCAACAAATTCAAATTTCCTCATAATCTTTTAGCTAAGGGGTTTACTAACAACTTGAAAGATTTCAGCAGGTTTTCATTCTATTGTGACTTATTTGGTAGGATTGCAAGTAATATGATTTAATTATAATCATACAACAAACCGAAGACGGCTATGTTCTCTGTGGTTTATTTCACATACTGTATCTATTATAACATGAATAATGTTCATTATTATGCATCAAACTTCAGGATCGAATCGTGTTTTTTTTTTTAGTAAAGTTGTATACTGATGAGTAAAATAGTAACATGGCAAGCACTTTGCAGTCAATAGAACGCAATTAATATATAAAGTAGATATAAAATAGTAATCGTGTTAAGTACTGTATATAGTGGAAGGGGCATGATGACATTTGATCCTGCGACAACTGCTCTATTTCGTCTAAGATATAGTGTTAGGATTAGAATTGCTTAGTGTTTTATGTTAGGTTTAGAGTTAGGTTAAGGACAGGGTATAGTATTAAATACAGGGCTGAAGTTGGTCATTCCAATAATGTATGGAATTTGGAGCGGAGCAATTGTCGCCGGAGCAAATGTCATGGTATCAGAAAGTCGAGCGAAACTCACTACTGTTGGTTTATAACAATTACTAATTAAAACTCACGGTTGTTTGTAGAGTGACTTTTTTCGAATCAAAAGGAAATCGCTGTTTGTTTTTTTTACTGAAAGTTGTGGGATCCATATTAAACTCCTTGAGGTAGGGGAGGCCAGTGTTAGAAAGTGCGACTCTTATCTGCCTTTTCAATATTCTTCTCTTTCCTCTCTTTTCTGTATTCCACAATCACAACGTTTTTTTATTAACTTATTTATTTCATCGGATAGATCGTAGGGCAAAAGCCCCCGGGGGGTAGTAGCTCCTATTTCTTATTCAGGGGAAGTCACTTGCCATTATTTTCTGCTGATGTGGACGTCTACAAAAATTATCATCAAGGCGAAAAAAACCTAGCGCTTAATATTTCACAGACTGGGTAATATATTCAGCTGCCGATTTAATTTTTTTCACCAGTCGTAACCAAAAAGCGTACATTTTATTTCATATAACAGTTCGTAAACACACGCATCAAGAAAGCTCAAGGGTAATGTTATAATCAGCTTTGCGGAACGCCTCCACAGGTATTCATGTTTTATTGATACTTTTATTGATACAAGAAGTTATACGCGCGCTTTCGCTTTTATACATTATTTCACATCCTTCCAGTATTAGGCCTTACCTCAAAACTTAATAAGTAGTAAATTCATTCATACGTCACCTCATTAAAATAGTCATACACAATTTCAAGCTGTCAGCAGCTCACTGATACATTAACGTGATCTAACAAGAACCAAGATAGAAAATAGAGTTGCCAGGATGATAATTAATTCATTCAAAAGTGGATTGGCTCAAGCCATTAGCATTAACCGTCTATCGTAAATTATGCACCTGATTTTGGGGATCTTTTTCATTCCGAGACCTAACTAGCAACCTTGAATGTGGCATTCCGCGAGAAAAGCCGAGAATATACTTTATGCTCCGATTTTTTTTTGTCGACCTTCAAACTCATATGGTTTTATCTCGGAACGGAAGAAATCAATGAAATATGAAAGATTAAATTGAATATCGAGGTTGTATAGAGAACTCAAGGGCGATTAATAATGATATCCTTTGGTACACTTCATAGAAATCTGATTAGCTCAACGAAAGATCATGATGATGATTATTGAGGAATAATTCCAACCACGTTGCTGCTGCTGCTGCTGCTGCTGAAGATGATGGTGATGGGGATGATGATGAGGAGGAGGAGGAGGAGGAGGATGATGAGGATGATGATGATGTTGATGAGGATGATGAGGATTATGTTAAAGACGACGACGACGATGATGATGATGATAACGACGAAGAAGTTGACGTTGATAATGATAATGATGATTTTGATGATGATGATCATCATGTTAACGACGACGATGATGATGAAGATGATGCTGATGATGATGATGTTGATGATGATAATGATGACGATGATGACGACGGTGATGATGATAATGATGATAATGATGATGATGTTAACGACGACGATGATGATGATGTTGATGTAAACGACGATGATGAAGATGTTGATAATGATAATTATGAAGTTGTTGTTGATGATGATGATGATGATTATAATGATGATCATGATGATCATGACCATAAGGACTCTGATGACGACAATGAAGATCAATGATGTATACGCATCCTTGTCGGTATGCCAATGAGAGGCCAATGCACCAAACACTCACTATTTTTTTAATATTATGAAAATCAAGTAATTTTTATTTAGATTTTTTATCAATATTAAAGTTAAACATGGTATGATTTTTCATAGAACAGTGTAAAAGTATAATCATTGTAATTTATCATAAGTTGATGGAGACCAAAATTATATTTTGAAATATAGTGATGGTCGCAACTATTTTGTGAAAATAAAGAAAGCTTTGAAAAAAAACATAACTCAATAATCCGGTCTTGAAACTTTCAGTCCTATATTCTCGTGTGATAATTATGTAATTGTTCAAGTCCATTTGTCGTCGAGGTATCATCATGCAGAGCAGGAGGCGTAAAAATTTTCGAAGAAACTCGGAAGATGACCAAGTTTGTCATTGTGGCACTTTTGCATTCTTGAATGTGAAATTGAAAGATTTGGTCCACACTTTTGGTGTAATCTGTGAAAATTTTTAGTAAAAATTATAGGTTTTCAAAATGTCGGAGGGGGGGGGGGGCTGCCCCATCCCACTTTTACAATCGTTCCGCTGCCCCAGAAGAGGTTAAGGAAGGACTGTATTTCATTAAAGCCTATTTCATAAAGCTAATTTCGTTTAATTTCATTGATTCAGTAGATGATTATTACCGTTTCTCTCTTGTCTTGAAGAAACTACAATCAAGCTCCTTTAATAAATAGGTTATGAGAATACAAGAAGAGATAGGCAAAGGGGAAATTTAACCAGGATTTCCAAGGATCTTCTTTTCCTTATTTTTTCGATAAGAGGAAAAAAATGGAGGTCATTTTTTAAAAATTTCATATGCATTTCCTTCGTTCCCGTGTCCCCATTATTATGATCATCATGTCGTCTTTGTTTAAAACATGCATTAGATCCCCGGATTAGATCATCGGAGAGCGTTTCAAGGCTTGCTAAAGAAAGGTCTTGATAATTTTTTTTGTCATAATCTAGGTCACAAAAAAATCACTGTGTTGATTAAACTTCGAAACAATAGAGCTAACGACTGTCAGGGCATGGTCAAATTTGTTTGCTTGTGAACGGATCCAAAGGATAACTGGACCGAAAGAAAGATCATAAGAAAAATAAAGCAGTTTGAGCGAATTTAGCTAAACTGTATCGAGGTTATTTATTATTATTATTACTGAAAAAATCCTATACATTATTTTTAACGCACTATCGCACAAATCAACTCACCGGAGCAATAACAAAAAATGTATTTAACAAAGGAATCCTATTTCCTAATATATTTTTAAGTTAATACTCAGAAAACCTTATCACATATTTCATATTTTTTGTGTGTCCAGTGGTCAGTGATTCCTCTATTACCAAATAACACTAATTTTCTCTTCGGCAATGCATGAATCAATTATAATAATAATAATAATAATAATCCGCTTTTATATAGCACTTAATCCATCGGAACGACGTTTCTAAGCGCTTTACAGATATATTATTACCCCGGTCATCGGATTCAATCAGTCATTCCCGCACACAATGTGTCACATCCTCCACTCCCTGGGGAGTATTCCAGTCAGTCGCCTGTGAGGCGCACACAATACTGGACAGGCTACAATGACTTTCACATCCTACCGGGTACCCATTTAGCACCTGGGTCGAGAGTGGCAAAGTGTGGATTAACGCCTTGCCAAAGGACGCCAGACCGCGGTGGGATTCGAACACACGACCCCCTGTTTACAAGGCGAGAGTCAGAACCACTACACCACGGCTCCTCCACCATCAATCAATACCATTTCTTTTCGTTTTCCTCTGTTAAGTACTAATTTATTGCTGCTAATTTATCAACCAATTGATTCGAAGAATTCTCCTAAAACACAACATCTCGAAAGCTTCCATCTTTCGTTCTATTTCATTGCCAGAAACCCTTTTTTAAAGAAGTGGGGAGGGGGTTGGATGGTAGTGCAAGTGGGTTTTGACGTAAGTGTTTAAGTAGCGGTGTGTGTAAAATACATGTACATCTTAATAATTCCGTCTACGTGACGTTGCTAAAACTTGCGGAAATAATTAAAGCTGTTCAAGAATAGATAAATCACATTTGACAGAGAGTAAAAAAGGGAAGCAGAACTGGAGGTACGAGATACTGTCATGGAACAAGTGGTATATAAACAAATATTGAAATAAAATTGTAAAAAAAATATGAGGATGCGCCGGGGAACGAATCTTGACAGCAGCACGAAGAATGTTTTACAGTGTCTCTCTTTTGAATATGACGCGCTGCACTAAGAGAAAGGGAACGAAGTATTAAAAGAAATCGTCATTTAAAATTGAAAGGAAAGGGATCAGACGAGATAAGAGCAACGACTGATATTTTTGGAGAGATTCCGGACTTTTCTCGTGCCGTTGCCATGTAAACTGGATTTTGTTCCGTTGAAATTGAAATGGTGTCTGGTTTAAATTGCAGGTTTATAAAATTACCTCAAATGTGTTGATTTAAAAGGATACAAAAATATTTCAAAATGAACAGATGAAAAACAAACATTAGACATGATTGAGCAAGGTTTTAATCAGCAATAATGGTTGATATGGTTTTGTAATGTTTGCGAATTCAAAATGTCCCCCTCCCCGACAAAAAAAAGAAGTTTTATCTCTGTTCTTTAAAGGAAGATGAAAACAAGCTGAAATGTTAGATAGAAAACTTAGAAACAATGAAACTGTCGAATCTTGGCGATAAATTAGAGAAAAAAGGGTTACCATAGTTAATGCATGATATTTATTTATATATATATACATTTTTTTTGCTGGGGGAGCAGGACGCGTAAACTTTTTCGAAGAAACTCAAAAGCGAGGGATTGAAGCGACCGATTGAAGCGACCGAGCTTGGCATTTGAAATTTTTATGATTTCATGCATACTTTTGGTGTACATAGTAAAACCTTTCAGTGAAAAGATAAGTTTTCAAAATTCGGAGGGGGTGGGGGAAGTGCTCCCTGTCCCTTCCCTTGCTGCGTGCAAATGACTAAGTAATGATTAAGTATTTCGGGGACACTGTGCGGCCAAGCCAACCTCCATAGGCGGATCCAGGGGGGGGGGCCCGAGGGGCCCGGGCCCCCCCTATTGGCGGAGCAAAAAAAAAGAAAAAAGGAAAAAAGAAAGGAAAAAAGAAAAGGAAGGGAAAAGAGAGGAGAAAAGAAGAAAGGCAAACGTAAGAGGAGGAACATGATTAAATAAAATAACATGAGGGGAAGACTTTGAAAATAATTTTTTTTTAATCTATTTGTTAGGATACAAAACTTTCGCTCGCGCTTCGCGCCTTATTGTCTTTTAGGGTATTTGCATATCTTGCTCAATATGGAGCTTGAAATATCAAACTTTGAAGTCAATATACAAAACATATTTCAGCTGGGAAATTGAACTTTCATTATTTTGTTTGATTTACAAATTGATTTAAAAAAAGTGCTCTGTAAAAATGTCTGTGTTATGGTCTGAACACTATCATTTTCTGCTTGCGCTGCGCACTCGCAAAATTTGATTTTTCAGGTACCTATTATTTTCCTGTATTCCATAAAGTTCTCAAAAAGTTCCCTATTCAGGTCAGATTGTTAAAACGTATCAGCTAGCGCCGCACGCTAGCATTTTGATTAGTCGGTTATGTATATCCCAATATTAATTCTAAATCAAACTACTTTGATGACAGTTTATCAAAAAATTCGGCTCGCGATTTCTGCTCGCATTGATAGATATAATGCCTCTTATGCATAATTACAAAGTGCTTTAAATGTCCAGTTTTCAGGCCATAATATTAACAGATTTCGCGCTCTCATGCTTAGGAAGAGAAATAGGAAGATGGTCATCATTTTCATATGATGACATAATGCCCTCATAGAATGTCCCGGTCCTATGTAAAAACTCAAAGTAATAATAATAAAATACATCAGCTCTTTTTTAACTGTGATCCATCACAATTCACAATTTTCCCACAAAGTGTTTGCATTACAGAGCTAAAATTCACCCTTTGTTAGATCGGAATATCATATATTTTTAGCTCGCGCTTTGCTCTCGCTTTATTGATTTTCATGATAAGAAAGTTACTTAGAATACCCAAATTCTAGGTCGAAATCTAAAACACACGTTAATTCAGATACGCAGATTGTTCTCTATTTAAATCATTATCCAGTTTCAGATCACAATATCAAAAAGTGTCTGCTCGCGGATAAATAACTTATCCTTTTCATGATAAAACATGAATAGTGTGTCCAGAATTTTTCCGCTCGCGCTTCGCGCTCGCATCAATAAAATACTTAGAGTCCTTCCAAGATTACAAAAAGTGCTTAGCATTTCATTATTCAGGTAAAAAAGGTCAAAATTTTTCAGCTCGCGCTTCGCAATATTTGAATGTTGAAATATTTAAAGTCTTCATGGCTAAATGCAAGCAGTCCATAACAGGTACAATTTTGAGCAGTTCAAAACGTATACACAAAATTTCTGCTCGCGCTCTGCGCTCGCATTATTAATGTAAGGAAGATCCCCACTTACTCATCCTTTTCATGATTTACAATACTAATTGAATAGAGTGTCTTGTTCAGCAGGTCTAAATCTCGAAATTTTTTGCTCACGCTTCGTGCTCGCATGTTTAATTATATACCTATTCAGTTAAGTTACAAAACGTGCTAAGAATTTCCATTCCTTAGGTAAAAATGTCAAAAAATTTCGGCTCGCGCTTCGCGCTCGCATTATTTGATTTTTTAAAATGTGTAACGTCTTCATGGCTAACTGCAAGCAAGTATCTAACAGTACTTTTTCCATCACTTCATTTCTGCTCACTCTTTACATTCGTAGTAATTATTAACTTGCATACACATCTTTTTTTTTCAAAATTTTAGGAAAAAGTACATAAGATTTTTAGGACTACCCCTTCAAAGAAACAAAAAAAATCCCGGCAAAAATCATATTCGAGCGGCCGATCGGGGAAAATATGGCTGAAAAAAATTCCGGGCCCCCCCTATTGGCGAAGGCTGGATCCGCCCCTGTGATCCCCCCCCCCCCTATGTACGGCCTTGGTTTCAATGCAGCGACGTAATGAGTCAAAACTTCTGAGGGAGCAGACATGGCGTATGGGCATAATGGGGAAAATTCTTTAAAAAGCTTCGGGCAAGTGAAACGAGTGAGAAAACTTTTGACCTTTTCTTAGGATCTAATCATCACTATCAGGATCATATTATAAAAAAAAATAAAGTAACATTTTTCCCTTTTCCTATGATTTTTATTTCTTGGTGGTGATTTCTTTTTTTTTTTGGGGGGGGTCATTACCCCCAAGCCTCACCCCCCCCATCAGTACGCATGTGGTTCAGTGTTCAATTTTGATATCACGAAAACATGACATGAAAGGCGATGTGTGTACAAAGGGATTGTATAAGACGGTATTCGGTATTACGGTAGTTAGACAGGACTGATAACCGAAAATGGATTTAGAAGTTTCAACCGTGAAATTAAAATGCTTACGCTTTATCATCTTCACTTCCGAGGCAGGGTCAGTCTCGTACTGATAGAGATCAAAAGTGAATATTATTAACATCTTATACATCTTATACATGGTTACTATCTGGAAGAATATTTCGAGTGACTACTGAGGGCGCAAGGCATGCATGGTAAAGATAAATCCCATTTCCCACCCCCCCCCCCCTCCAGGATCGAGGGAGACCCTCCGCAACGGATAATAGGATAAAGGGGCAAAAATACATTTCCCCTTTTAAGAACCCCTATACTTCCTACTAAAATATAGCTCTTCTCTTAATTCTCCTTTTAAAAAGATCCCTTTTTATTTCCTGTTAAAAAAAATCACTATTTAAACTACCATCAATATTTGAAGACCGGGAAAAAAAATTTAGAATAAATAATAACACAAAAACACCTTTTCTAGCGAAGATATACCATAGATAATAAAAAAGCAAATATCTGTAATTTCATTTCATTTATTTTCATATATTTAATTGCTTTTTGATTGACGTCAAAATAAAGCAGCAACAATAAAACATAACTGATAAATTATAAACAACTGAGAAGTATACAATAACGTAACACAATCAGTCGAATTATAAAAGTTTCATTTAAGTCCAAGAAACAAGATCATGGGAGCTATATAAAAGCAAGCTTGTAAAACTGCAGGCCAAGAATATCTACCATACACTCTTCATGTAGGCCTTGTGAAGGATTTTATTTGATTCAACAAAATCATTAACCTAATTCAACAACAGCTTTGCAAAAAAAAAAGACTTTCACTATGACGTATCATCGATACCTAGGGATAGGTATGAAAAGGTAATAACGCTGTTTGGTCTTAAAAAGAGAGTAAATATGAGCACTTAATCCAATTTTCATTTTCTTGCAGAGTAATATAGCATTCATTTTCAACCTCCAGTCTTTGAACAATAGATTGGCCTCAATTTAAAAGCAGCTATAAACCAGAAAACCTATAGTCACTTTTACCAATAAAACTTAAAAATCATAAACAACGCCTTTCGCTAAAGCAGCGGACGCTGACAAATAGATGCTATACATTTCAAAAGAAATAATAAGATGGCTTTGCCTTTTCTGCTTACATTATTACAATCGTCCCTCCAACCCTTCTAAATTGTTAAGTCACTGGCCTCATAATTTGGAATGCTGATATAGTTTTAACTATTTTGTGGTGGCCCATATTGCTCAATGAAACGCTATACTGCAGGATGGATCATCAGAAATGTTTTCTCCTCAAAGTCTGTCAAAGTCGCTTTAAAAAAATGATAGATTAGTGTTTTTTGCAAGGTCACATTTGTAGGTCCCATCCATTTTTTTCAAATTCCGTTGAGATATTTAATGATCATTTTTAAGAGCTTTTTTTCAATTCAAAATTACTTAGGCCAAACTGTCACACGAGAGAAATCGAATATGCCGATCACAATAACATTTTGTTCATTCAGTATTTGGAAAAAAATCATTTCGCGCCATTTTACCAATTTACACTCTAAGATAGTCTCGGAAAATATGATTAAACATATTTTTTCAAGTACTTTGCCACACTCTTATTTCAAGTCAATGTTGTCCAAATGATAAAGATCCTGCATGTGTTTGTCCAAGTATGCTGACATGTTTTCTTGCTCTTTGACAGCAATGTTGATTTGAAAGAGTCCTCTATATATTCCGAAATGATGTGATTGTGGGCTTGTGTAATAACATTGGGTTGTCGGGTCGGGCATTCGCGAATCCCCCTCACGTTTGCCAATTTGAGGATCCCCTTAGAAAGTACACCAAGACTTTTTAAACGTCCATAACTTGCTTTTTTCATAACCAATTTTAATGAAACTTGTTTTAAATTGTTCCTCCCATTTTACTATTTCCAATTAGATTGCTTCTTTTCTTGGGTTTTGGTTTTCTTTAAGGTAAAATTTTCCTTCAACTTGGTTTAAATCCACCCTCCTTTAATGAGAAAATCGTCTTTATCCTTCTTTTGATTAAGATTCCCACTATCATCAAATCTATGAAAATGGTTTTCATTTTTCAAATTAATATTTTATTTAAAAGAATGCAATACGGAGTGTTTTTTAATGAATATTCAATATGATAGAATATTATGATATTATAGGGAGTGTTACATCATAACCAGAACTATCATATGATTTTGTTTCATTATATTTCTTATTCACATGTTTTAATCAATTTGATATTAATGCACTTTCTGGTGTCAACTCAGTCTATGGTTATTTTTTTTCTTCTTGCGTATAACATTTTTTTCAGATGACATTCGAAATTTCAATTAGAATGAAATGAAAGACATTGTTATCATCACAATGCACTCCCCTATTTCTTCCCACAGAAGGACACACTGTAGCGAACATTGTATTTTTTAATCAATGAACTGTGAATATTTTATGAAGGTTGATTGAAAGTGCGTCTAAATATTCTTACTAAACAGCACGATACGATAAGCGGATTTTAACTTACCAGCGTAAAAAAAATGCTCTTTCGAGCGCGATACAATGCGAGTTAGAAAATGTCATATTAGCTTGAAATTGTCATTTGTCAATTGTCATAATTGATCATTATTTATGTATATGTCATAAAAGAGTAATCCTCCTTGTATATACAATTATTAGTACAATTTATGACTGACCATGCATGGGCCGTTTCATAAAGCTGTTCGTAAGAACGACTGGTGAACCTTTCTTACGCGCTTGACCATCGCCAATGAATATGCCTTTTTCCACAAGAAAGGATCACCAGTCGTTCTTATAAAGTCGCTCTTAACTTACGAATAGCTTAACACCCACCAGTACTGTGTCTCTCTAATGGGTCGTAAAATCTCATTTGCGGCAAAGTAGCTGGGTCAAGAATACGGATTCTTTAAAGTGCCATCGACTTGACTGACGACTTGGCGAGATACTTTATCTTCCCATGTCGACATGGCGAGATACGTTATCTCGCCAATTCGATTTATAAAAAGTTATATGTCGACATGGCGAGATAAGGTATCTTGCCAAGATAAAACATTATTATGTCAACATAGCGAGATATTTCATCTTGCCAAGAAGACTTATAAAACATTATAATTATGTCAACATGGCAAGATATAGTGTCCAAGGCCCGGCGAAAGTCCAAATATTTCCCCAAGTTGACATATAACATTTTATAAGTTGACTTGGCAAGATAAAATATCTCGCCAAGTTGACATAAAACTTTTTATAAGTCAACTTGGCAAGATAACGCATCTCGCCATGTCGATATATAACCTTTTATAAGTCGACCTGGCGAGATAACGTATCTCGCCATGTCGACATAATAAGGTTATTATGTCGACAAGATAAAGTATCTCGCCAAGTCGTCGGCACTTTAAAGGCTCCGTACAAGAAGAATCAAACAAAGTGTAAAAAAATAATTGTGTGCACGCAGGAAGACACCTACCCATCATTCCACCCCGCATACACACACACACACACACCGACACAAAACCCACAACACATCCCCCTCCATGTACACACACCCATTAGTCCAGTCAATCTAGCCAGAATAGGGGGGTGACCCGCCACTAATTGCAACACTTGATTTTCCACTGATGCATTGCTTTCCATGAAGGTCCTCTTAACAACATACTAAAAGTCCCAAAAAATCAAGCAGTGGAAATTTATGAAACTTGCATATTATGCAAATGAGCAATAAAAAGCTAGAAAAATAAGGAAAATAGTCCAAAGATTACAAATTAAGTGTTCAAAACAATTTAATTTGAGCGAAAAGTAATGATAAATAACTTTATTCAATGTTTTTATTCAAAAGAGCCAACAAACCTACCTAATTTGCATATTATGCAAATAAGCATCCTTATATGGAAAAAATGTCAAGATATTGTAATTGTTCTCATATAGACTGCTTGAAAACACTTCATTCATGTAGACATTTATATGTTACTATCACTAAGCATGAAAATTCATCACAATGCCTGAAAATTAATTTGCATATTATGCAAATTAGCCATTAAAAAAGAAAATAAGGAAAATAATCCAAAGATTATAAATTAAATGTCAAAAGCAAGTAATTTGAAAAAAAATTAATGATGAATAGATAAGTACAATGTTTTTATTTTAAAAAGCTAGCAAATCTGCCTCATTTGCATATTATGCAAATAAGTATCCATATATGGAAAATGTCAAGAAATTATGATTTTCTCACATTGACTGTGTTCAAATCATTATGCTGCTATCACTAAGCATGCATATTTATCCTAATATAATTTGTATTTAAGGGAAAATACTGGAAATGTGCTCTTCACGTCCTAAAGCCCTGTTGTGAGTCTAACATGTCTAACAAGATGATGGGATTGGCAAGAACAAAGCACAGTATTTGAAATTGGAGAGTAGTTTGTTAGAGCTGACATCCCTTTCTTATATGGATGGGAACTGCGGAAGGGAGGCCAAGAAAAGCAAACTTAAGGCAGGTGAGATCTGATGAGTAGTCTCATTAAGAAGTGTAACAGAGATTCCATCTGGCCTAGTAGCTTCATGCAGATTGTTTTCTTTAACAATTTCTTCAGTAGTTTGGCTACACCCGCTTCACTAAAAATATGTTTTCTGGCCATGTCTGGGTCAGAACAGGGTTTCAGGACTTGCAGAGCAGCGTCATCATCATCATGATCAGTGGTAAATACTAAGACTAAAAAATCTGTTGTCTTCCAATGTAGTCATAGCGCATGATATTAAGGGCTTCCAACATGCTAGTTGTTACAGCCTGGATCATTGCCAATCCGGTCAACAAATTGTGTATTATAGGCTTGTCTACAAACCATTCTATGGTCCTCTTTAATGCATTGTAGCAATTCTGAGTTTCACCTTCCTGATGCTTTAGGAGCTCAACATGCGCAAACCTTCCTATAAAACTGTTCTTTCTACACAACTTATGTCCAGTGTCTTATTGAGGCAACTTGTGTCGGAAGAAGACAAGGGTAATGGTTTGGTTCTTGTCAAAGTCCTCTTGATTGACATTCAATCTCCTATGCTCGACTTGTCGGATTTCAGTACAGAGAGTTGTATGATTGTCCAAAGTACATCTGCATGACACTATGAAAGTCAGCATTCCTCCAGACGAACATCCGTAGTCGTACCATAATTTCTGAAAGGTTTATTCCTCTGTATACCCTCACAGTATACCAATGATTAACACAAAGTGGCAAACAAATCCTGGAATGGGTACACACTGTTTAATCAATGTTGGATGGTATATGATGGTGATGTTAAATGTGTTCCGTTATGTTGTGTCCTCTTGTTGCAATAATCTGGCTTAGTCCTTCATCTGTTAACGTCTACTTGGTTGTTCATTGTCTCACTAAGGAATTTTCATTTGCCATAAATATCAAAAACTTGATACTATTTGCATACGATTTGTTTAGAAACTATAGCTACAATATTTGGAGATAGTTGCCATCCTTAGGAGATTCATCAAAGAGGAAAGAACAGAAAATGGATGCTTCATGCTGAAGCAGCAACTGGATTCAGCAAGAACGTCTAATCATGATTCCCGTATCTGAAAAAGATGTCTACATACACTTTAAGCCTTTATCATGACATGAAAGGCTTTCATGTCGGTCGTATGGGCAAATGCTCATTGGTACTCTTATAAACCATGCCCAGAGATCTCGTGATCCAAGGAAGTACTCATATTCACCACCAAGACAAGTGGTGTGCTACCGCAAGGACCAAATATTCGAAGCTAACGAGCTTTTATTTGTACTGGGTGTGACATCTTGTACTGATCACTTGACAATCAAGGAGCATTCTAGCGTGGACTATACTAGCAAGAAACGCAAAGACTCTACCAAGTCAAGGGGATAGCAAGACTTGGATAGAAATATGAAGCATTCAAACAAAGGGACCCATGTAGAACTGACTCATCATTGCACAATATGAGTAGGGTATCTGCTCCGGTGGTAACTGCTCATGAAAAAAGTCAATATCAACCAAGCAAGGTCATCAAGGTTACACATAATCTACGTGGAATTTTAGAGGAAAATATCACAAGTTTTCTTGATTATTTATAACATGCCGGATGCTTATTTGCACAATATGTACATTCCACTTCAGATATTAAGCTGATAATTAATGTACTAGGCATTCTTAGTAATCATATATTGATCTAGATTCACAGAGGGGAGACCTTTGAAGGACCTTTCAAAGACCGAAAATTGGCAAAGTCTAGATTCACAGAGGGGAGACCTTTGAAGGACCTTTCAAAGAGAACAAAAATTGGCAAAGTCTTATACAGCAGTCTCCAAGATCACTGAAATTTGTCATCTCTGTGGAATGGCTCAGAAAGACCCCTCAAAGAACTCTGAAAGACACCTGTCCTATAGAGATCTTTCAATGGTCTTACAGAGATGTTTATGCATCTAGTGATCCTTCAGAATTCTTTCCATAGACTTTGCCTGGTCTTCAATTATCTTTCGATGATCTTTCAATGATCTCTCATTGAGTCTTACAGTAATCTCTGAAAAAATCTCGAAAGACTGCCGAAAGATCATAGAAAGACTAATAAGAACTTTGAAGGTTCATTGAAAGACCACTGAAAGACCATCACAAAATAATTTTCCTGTAAGACCGCTGAAAGACTGTTTTGAACCGTTTCAAAAAGTTTTGGGACTCACGAGGACCACAAAGACCATTGAAAGATCTATCAGGAATCGTGAAAGACATCGAAGATCTTTAAAAGTTCGTTGAAAGACCCTTGAAAGATCAAGTAAGTTTTATGGACTTACAGCAGTCTTTCAGAGGTCTTGCTCTCTGTGGAATGAGGGTTTAACTGTTTGTGTGAGAAAATGAAAATTTCTGGGTTGTTTTTTTCATACAAGGATGCTCATAATTATATATGCAAATGATGTAGATTTATTTACATTTTTTTATTTGAAGAATTATTAAATTTGTAAAGATTATCATGAGCTTCCGTTCAATTTATATTGTTTCCACACTTGATTTCCAAATTTTGGATTATTTTCCTCATTTGCAATTTTTTATGGCTAATTTGCATAAAATGCAAATTTTGTGATTTTCCTATGCTTGTCTATTTAATGACTTTTAATATGGTGTTAACTTCTTGGAAGGCATTGCCATATTCAAATTTCAATAGATAATCTACTTGCATTTTTTGAGGAATGTATCACCAGTGTGTTTTCTTGAATATTTATTACATTTTAGATACTTATTTGCATAATATGCAAATGACACTACAGACACTAAGCTTAATATAAATGTATTCATAGCAGCATATTAATTTCAAAATTATTGAAATTTTCAAGCAGTCAATGAGAGAAAAATCACAATATCTTGACAATTTTTCCATATAAGGATGCTTATTTGCATATTATGCAAATGAGGTAGATTTTTTTGCACTTTTGATTAAAAACATTGATTAAAGTTATTTATTATGAATTTTCGCTCATATGAAATTGTTTTCGACACTTAATTTGTAATTTTTGGACTATTTTCCTTATTTTTCTAACTTTTTATGGCTAATTTGCATAATATGCAAATTTCATAGATTTCCACTGCTTGGATTTTTTGGGACTTTTAGTATGTTGTTCAGGGGACCTTCCTGGAAAGCATTGCAGTGGAATATCCAGTGTTGCAATTAGTGGTGGGTCAAACCCTATATTGACTGGACCACATCCAACCATACACACACAGGCTTCTTTAAAACTTCATACAGGTTTTTTGTTAATCAAAAATGGAGAAATTGCTCCATTGTTTAAGGTCAAAATGGCTTGCCTGATTTGGAAGCAGCTTCTCATGTTGAGCACTTCGCAAGTGTCGGTGCACCTGTGTGTGGGTGGTGGTGGTGTGTGGGAGAGGTGATGATGTGTTGTGTATGTGTGGGTGGGTTTAAAGGGGGAGGGCGTGTGTGTGTTCCAATTCCAAGTGATTGGAGAAATGATTTAGGTTCGATACAATTTTGTGAGATAGACTTAATTATAATATAAACTTCCTTCTGTTGGGGAGGGAAATTAGCTTTAAGGAGGTATTATCAAGAAAAATATTTGAATATTTTATTAAAGAATTGCAAAAGTCATATGATTTACAGATAAGAGATGGACAAAATAATTATAATTATACAGAGAAAGAAATTGGTGAATGTTTTTTTAGTTTGGTCTTTAAGCATTTTTATAATAACTGATTTCATTGTT
The DNA here is from genome assembly GCF_018143015.1 of Lytechinus variegatus. Lineage (NCBI taxonomy): Eukaryota > Metazoa > Echinodermata > Echinoidea > Temnopleuroida > Toxopneustidae > Lytechinus > Lytechinus variegatus. The sequence continues at coordinate 10,869,395 of NC_054755.1, read as the reverse complement.
TTTTTAAGATATATATGACTCATGATTTTATTAAGTTAGTGAAAAAAGTGAAAATATGAAGTGTAAAGTATTATATATAATTTAATTAAATTGAAATGTTATGTAACTTTTTGTTCATGAAATCAGAATAAAAACATTATTCAAAACAAAAAACAAAAAGTGTGTGTGTGTGGGTGTGCGGGTATGTGTTGATGATTGGGTGTGGAGGTGCCGTGGCCGAGTGGTCTAAGGCGCCTGGCTATACATGGAAAGTCCGGAGTTCGATCCCCGGCCGCGGCACCTATGCCCGTGAGCAAGGCATTTAATCTACAATGCTCTTTTATCCTGCTTTCAAATAAATGGAAATGATATATGCATTATTGGTAACTAGGTGTGCACTTGTATAAAAAAAGGCAAAAAGTATCTGATAAGTTTGATTCGTATAGATTACCAAAAATGTACATTGCCTTAGTATAAAAAAAAGTGTGTGTGGGTGTGTGTGTGGGTGTGCGTGTGTGTGTTGATGATGGGGTGTGTGTGTATGTGAATAACATTATTAATTGGAAGACAGAGGGAATTTCAATTTAAGCTTCTGCATGGGGCAATTTACACTAAAGTTAATTTGTTTAGATTTGGATTTGTTGAAGATAATCTCTGTTCGTACTGTAAACTGGAAACGGAAACATATTCACATATATTTTTGTCTTGCTTAAAGGTCAAACTGATATGGGAAACTTTGATACAGCGATTTGAATTAGATGAAATAAAGGACTTGAATTGGCGGGATATATTTGTTGGTTTGTCAGGCAATACAAATAGAATAAAAAGTTGTAATACTATTATCTTTATGGTAAAATATATATTATTTATATTTAGAAAGAAGGGGTTTTACCAACCATTGACGATATACATAAACTTATTTTAGAATATAAGGATCAAGAAAAGAAAATAGCTATTAAAATGGGGAAATTAGGGCGGCACTTGCAAAAATGGGAAACAGTAAAATTGTGACAAGGTTAAGTTGTAAGTCTTTATTTATTTTCAATATATGTAATGCTTCTCCCGTGAGCTTGTTATATTCAAAATTTTTCATCGAATTGTTTTGTACTTTTAAACATGATTTATTTATAATGAATGTGAGCAGATCTTCTGGGCAGTGTTGTGTTGGGTGTGTGTGTGTGTGTGTTTGTGTGTGTTTTGTGGTGGGGGGGAGGGGGAAGTTTGGTCTTTAAGCATTTTTATAATAACTGATTTCATTGTTGATTTTTTTTTAAAGATATATATGACTCATGATTTTGTTAAGTAAGTGGAAAAAAGTGAAAATATGAAGTGTAAAGTATTATATATGATTTGAAATGTTAAATTGAAATGTTATGTTCATGAAATCAGAATAAAAACATTATTCAAAACAAAAAAAAGTATGTGTGCGAGTACGTGTTGATGAGATTGGATACGTGTTGATAGGGTGGGTACGTGGGTGTGGGTGTGTGTGTTTGGAAGGATGGGTAGGTGTCTTTCTGTGTGCGCACAACTTGTTTTCATTCCTTGTTAGATTCTTCACCCGGCGACTTGGCCCAACTTAGATTTTACGACCATTTGGATAAATTCTCTGGTACTGGTAGTCAGTCATGCATGCAGAGATCCGTCTGAAAATTGTACTAAATTATGCGGGGTGAATAACTCCACCAATACATATAATTAAATCGATGATTAAATGTTTCATACTTACCTATCATTGCATGTAGGTCTATCATAACTCCCATCGTAAGTAGGCCTATATAACAATTTTTTCATCATTAGTATTGTCTTTGTTATTTTTGTTCATCATGATTGTCATGACAACCAAACCCGTAATTTATTTGAACAGAATACATATAAAAGCATATTATTTCTACAAGGCAAATATAAAGAAAGAACAAAATGGCTAGGAAAACACCAGTACGTATAAATTCACGAATCAAAAGGATAGATATCCCCCCTCCCCCCTCCTTCTCTCTCTCTCTCTTTGGTCTCAGAATAAACACAAAGTGATTTCATTTTTTGTTATAAAATTTCTGGACCCCCCCCCACACACACACACACGTACGCACTCCCCCCCCCCTCTCTCTCTCCCTCTCCTTTTCTATATCATTTTACGACATTTCACTTCTTTAGTTCTCATCAAAAGTGAATAGTGTCCTTAATAATGTCTTAGAAACAGTTTGGTCTTGTAATTAAATTTCATTGTCAGGAAATTCTCAGCCCTTTCGTTGTTCAATTTGCCGATTATGTAAGCGCCGGAGTTTTTTTTCTACCTCATTAATGACCACCTGAATGCATTGTCAATGAATGTAAACAAGTATGGAGTACCATCTGATTATTGAATTCAATGTTTAATATCTCGTTGAATTTCAATATAAAAAAGAGCATCATTACTGTAATTTTTCACAGGAAATGTTTCAAATACATTACATTATTGAATTACCATGGTTATAGGTGTCACGATGCATAGAAATTACAACATAATAACCACAAACAGAAGTACATGAGTACATGCATGACCACATACAACCAAGGAGCTAACTGATACAACCAAAATGAAATTACATACTTCCACAAAATTATTCAAAGCATGCAAAGCCTTGTTCCCATCATTGACCTTGGTTCATCAAACTGTAATGAAACTGTATTGTCACTGTGAGTTTATGTTTTTTTTCATTCAAATGAAATTGGAAACAAGTAATATAATATCATTTCATTAATTTATGAATATTTTTCTTATTTCCAAAAATTTCATTTATTGACATAGAATATTAATATATAAAGTATGATGTGGCAAAACGGCGACGAGAATTGCAACAACGATTTGTAATTAAAAAAAATATAAAAAGTGTGATCTTAAGATGACAGTATCAGCATTTTTTATTCATCTTGTATTTGGAACTCGCTGTTAACAAACATTTTTGGGTATATTCAGGAAGCTTGCTTCGTATTTTCGGACCAGTATTATAGCGCTGGAAGAACTTCACTCGATGTTTCGGAACGTATATTATTTCATTTAGTTAACTGATGCGAATTCCTGGTGGGAATCGAGGAATGAATCAATGTCGTATTATTTCAGCAGTTTCATGAATGAAACGTATAGTTTGTTTTGATACAATGATAACATATAAAGATGGTTTTGATATGTGTCTTCCCAGACCTATTTACAAGAAGAAAAGTATGAGTTTGATGTACGCAAAAACTATAGTGTTATGAAAAATAAATTAGATATCAATTTTTATCGATGTATATGTTTATTGATTTGTTTTTCCTTGATCCTGAAGGAAATATCCATCTTCTTTTTATCATTAAAGAAAGTTGCAACATAATTTTATATTTCCCTTCAGCCTTACATAAAATATACTGGTATACCAGTGAATTTCATTATCTATTCTGAGATAAGTAGTCAATATCTTTTACTTTGACTCTGACTAGATGTATAAGAAGAATTCAAGTAAGATCTCATACACCCTCAGAAATTTTTGAACCTCAAAATGAAACACTTGTGCCAACTTTTTTTGGGTGTAATGAACCCTTTTGATAATCACTTGCACCCAGAAATGCTCGTTTGCACCCTATAAGGTACAATCTTTCACCTTTTAAGGTGCTTAATACTTAACATTAAAAAAGGTTTAAATTTAAACCTTATTACATAGTTCAACTCTGCACACTGAGAGTGCTTAAATTATCTATACCATATACACTTAAAGATGCACAAAATGAGCATAATTGCTCTCATTAGAAGCCCTTCGGATGCTGGTTTGTACCAACCCTTAGGGTTCAAATTTGAACACTTATTTCCTAGTGTGTACCTTTAAAACACAATTAATGTAACGCTCTATAATGAGTCGCCTCAAGACTCTTCTGAACCTCGTTGAACGCTTATCCTTGAACTGTTGAATGCATTGAAAACAGCACTGAACGCAACTGGGTTCATTTTATTAATTTTTTTTAATTAAATCAATAAGTAATGTATATGTTGTCTTTAGCTCTCCTTCCATTTCATATTTTTTTTCTTTATTGTTTTAATCTAGTTCAAATTGAAAACCAGCTGCAACCGGCCACCAACATGACCAATACGGCGGAAAATTATTCTAAATATCATTATGCTCTATGCATAATGTTTGTATTTTATTATTGATAATGCCTAAAGTATTTATTTATATATGATTATTTTGATTGCTTCACATTAGTTGTACATATTTTACGGAAAGAAAAGTTATTCATGGCTACCAAATTGTAAAACTCACAAAAATTGGGGAAAATTACACTTAGTCCAAACGGTAACAAACCCCGACATTTTTTACAAAACTGGCGCCAAGTTCACTTATTAATGTAATGTAACAGCTTCCGGATGTATTGTTAATAGAATAAAACCTGTATTACCCCCCTCCCGCCACTTAACACAAGAAAATAAAATAAAAAATCTTGAAAGGACGTTTTATTGGGAAAAAATCGTTTGATTTATGTTTATAATATTGCATACCGAGCTCATTGGTCTGACACGTTGTTGAAGATTGATTTTGAACAGGGATTCGACCGCGTGTCTCACAAGCTTTTATTCAAGATCTTAGTGTTGTTGGGGGATGTCATCTTTCAAAAGATGGATACATCGTGTCTATGACAATGCGTTTTCTGGTGGGACTGTAAATGGTATCTGTGCAGAGGAGTGTAATACAGGACGAAGGTGCATTTCGCCAAGGGGATCTCTTGTCTCTTTTCTCTTTTTGATTGTGAGATATTACATATTGATTTTAATGAGGCACTCTAAAGATTTTCAGGTTGGAATAGCAAACGCTTGCAATATGCAGATGATACAATTTGATACTTAACGGTACTTATAAGATTTACAAGTGCAATAAAGACATCAAGCAACTCTGAGAAAATATCAAACCTTATGAGATCAATTTTACCAAAACTTAAGTATTATGGATTGGGAAAACAAGATCGTGCCAAATCAACTTCTCCCAGAGCATGAATTTAATTGGGTATCTGGAAGCTACTCCAGATACTTAAGAATATATATTTCAGTAGATCTCATAGAAATTTAGAAACACAATTACGCAGAAAAATGGAAGGAAATACAGCGCCTAATTATTTCGTGATCCAAAACCAAAAATTGAATTATATATTGCTTTAATTTCCTGAGCCAAGTTCACATTCTTCTTTATATTATATTTGGGATAATAAACCCAATAAAAAAGGGAGAGAAAAAAATACCTACGTTATAATAAGGTAACTTTGAAGACGAACGAATTATGCTGACCCTGGAACTTTGACACATGAAATCGGTGTTAAACTCGAAATATCGCAAGATTGTTTTTTTACTAACTCGTTTCCTGTCCTTTTAACTTGTACTTTTATTAGGACCGAGTGAGTTTTTTTCACGTCTGTTTTATAAATATTTATATCTGATGCATATTTTTATTGGCTCAGCTTCAGAGTTTACAATTATTGTTAAGCATTCAGAATTAATTTGTGATAAAAAGGCATTCTACATGTATACGTTTTTCTCGGTCCGACATGGTCGAAAGATGCAAATTATGGTTAGGTCTTCTTTAGATTGAGGATCAGTAGACAAATTAGCCTCACTATAAGACGGATATTGTTGGTGAAAGATCTCATCATTGACCAACAAATTAATCTTACAAAGAAGGGGAGGGAGAGAGAGGGGTTACAGACGAATATGAATAAAGGTTGAAGTTACAGATTGTGGTCGTTATATACCAACCCCAGTTTTCAACTAACATTGAATTTTCAAACATAATTTTTTCTGTGTGGGTGTGTGTGTGTGGTTAATTCTCTATTTTCTTTTCATTTCGTTTCAAATCAATCATTACAAAATATGCAACCCATTTTGTTCTTATTACTATGAATATAGATTTAATAAATAATAATTCAAGCTTTAAATGTAAAGTAGGTGGACCTGAAATGATGTGAATTTCAAAAATAATAACAGATTGATTGCCAAAATATAGTGGAATAAAAGTACAAAGCTTAAAAGAAATAGCAGAACTGAACAAGATAAAACAAAAACAATGGCCCAAATACGGGGACACAGGCATTACCAGACAAGACCCCCCCCAAAAAAAAAAAATAATAATAATAATATTAATGAATAAATAGATAAATAAAATAAATGAATAAGTAAATGAATAAATAAATAATTACATAAATTTAATGAAATAAAAAAAATGATAAAATATATGATATATATCAAGGAAATAGCATCACTATCATTACATAGCTGATTAAAAAAAACTGCAGATGTGTCAGGTTGACAAAAATACAATCATCTGGTTATATTGTATGTCATTGAAATGTATGTACGAGTCCATTAAAAGGGGGGACCTGCAGTTGGAAATAATTGTTTGCACACTCTAAGAAATATTGGGTAAAAATGCTCCATGAGAGTAATTATGTGTCCAACCAACATTGTGCATTTTTATTTATCCAGTGTGATGAAAATTTTGCCCATTCTTAAATAATTGCAGCTTATTTTTAATCTTGCTGGTCAATATGCTTCCCACGTTGGGTAAAATACTGCCCCAAACTCAATTCGCTTTATTAGATATAAAACAGAATGCAATGCTGTTGTCCGAAGACTAATTGTGCAATGTTTACATTGAATATTATTTACATTTGAAGATTGTATATACACTTAAAAAAATATTCACATATAGAAGAGAAACAGTTGGTTGATTGAGTCATGCATTGGTGAAATTTCAGTAGATAATTGTACTAGCATGGGATTCAGATAATTGTGTGTTGGGGAAAAAACTGTTTAAACTTAAAATCATACAACAAAAAGGTCAGAAATATAATTCAGATTTGATTTCTATTATGAAGTTAAGAAATAAAGATTTAGAATCAAGTTATTGCAACATGATTAATCATAGTTAAAGAACGTTTAAATAAAAAATACAACCTTTGAGATATGAAGTCCATTAAGAATGGAAAAGAGATTGCTTTGAGATATGGCATTGAGGCTGATAAAATAATTCATGATAATTCTAAAGAATTACACATATTGGACACAAAGAATTGGACACATTATTACCCCGTGCTAGTTAAATTTTACCCAATATGTTTTTTACAGAGCATGGAAGACATAAAAGACATGATTATGATTTCCTTACCTCATTATACAGATGACTCCAATTACTTGACATAAGACGTGTTTGTTGTCGAAGAAAGATCCGGTCGTTACGACTCCCGTTATGCCGAAGGCGTTGATGAACGCCGACACGGCGAGGTCAGCAACCGCCAGGTTGACCACAAACGCGTTCCCGAGGTTTCTGAGCCTCCGATGTGTAAGTACGGCCCCGATCACCAAGGCGTTCCCCACACATCCGAACACCGTCATCGTAATGGTCACCGCTAATAGGATCGTGTTGAACACGTACTGATCGGCGTATGGGTTTCTTTCGATGCCGTCGACCACGTCTGTGCTTCTTGATAAGTTATCGACAATCGACGTCACTTCGATGTCGATCACCGATGTAACTTCGACATCGTATACTGTGAAGTTCGCATCCGTCGAAGTTTTAGGCAAATCTGTGATCAACTGCGTCGTCGACGTGCCGACCATTGTTCTTTCCGCAAGAAAGGGTCTACTATCAAAATCAAACTTTCTTGAAGAACAGACAAAACTTCTCGACTGTTTCAATGGAAACTGAATCGAAACACGAAATATTGTCTAGTTCTTGTACCTATTATCCTAACTTGTATGTGTCAAGTTATGATTTAAAATGTAACATTACATAAAGGCAAATAGAGAGAGAGTTCGAAAAACGATTTCCAGTTCACATACAGAACGTTGTCAATCCTTGCTGGGCCACTATCCTCTTTTGAAGATCAAGAAAATATCGACGCAGGGCATGCCAAATTACGCAAGATGTCAGACAAAGTACAACGCTTAATTACAATCAAAGCTGCCGAAGCAATCGTTGACAGAGAGATGGCGTGACGAGTTTTAAAATTTAAAGGCAAATTATTTTAAAAGCTCTTGCTATCAGAGATGGATGGTCCTACTTAATGACAGCTAGCGAAGAGTATAACTGAGGTGAGCGATGAGCGGGATTAATGCTGTCAAGAATGCATCACTGTATTGTCACCTTCTGATCTCCAAACGCGTTGAACAGCGGTTATGAAAGCAGCCGGTCCGAATTGCCTGCGTGACCACCAAAGCAATCACGATTCTGCGCAGTATGGAAATCGTTAAGTTCTTGAATATTTGAAGCGTCACATTGGAAAAATAGCTGCCGTGGCGCAACAAAGGATGAGGGGGTCATTGGGGCACGTGCCCCCCCCCCCAATCGGCTGGCCAAAAAAAAACGGAGAAAAGGAGAAAAAGAGGGAGAAAGGGAGAGGAACGTAGTGGGGGAAAATAAATTATTGTTAATTATATAATGTTATATTACAATTATGTTATATTACATTAAAAAAATCATAACTTAATGAAACATAATTTGCGCAGGGCCTATATGTCTTCAAAAACCATTTCATGTCCGTGCTTACGTTCGCGGATTGGTGAGATATGTTCTTCATGAATTCCTATCAGTCCTTAAAATGTCCCTTATTGTGATCTGAATATCAACATTTCAGCTTGCGCTTCGCGCTCACATCATTTGGTTAGTGAAATACGCATGGTCTTCGTGAATTCCTACAAGCAGGCCTTAGAATGCCCCTCTTTACGTCTGAAATTCCTAAATTTTCAGCTCGCACTTCGCGCTCGCAATATTTGATTAGTGAGATGCGTATGATAATCATGATTACAATGACTACAAAAAAGTGCTTTATGTGTTTAGATGTATATTACTCTAACAAAATCAGCAAGCGCTTGGCACTCGCATTAGATGACCATGGTGAGATATGTATACTCTTAATGGATTCCAAAAATATAGTCCTTAAAATGTCTCTGTTTGGGGTCAATATATACAAAAATTTCAGGTCGCGCCTCGATCACGCTCGCATTGTTTGTTTATCGAGACAGGGGCTGTCTTTTTTTTCAGGTCTGAATTAAAAAAATTTAAGCTCGCGCTTTGCGCTCGAATTATGTGATCAGTGAGATACATATCCGTTTAATGGCACTGTCCTTAAAATGTCTCTATTATGTCAGTATACATGGCACGGGACCTGGCAACTGAGCGCGCTTCGCGCGCTCTCTAAGTGACTCAATTTTTTTTGCTGCCCCCCCCCCCATGCAGTGACCCACGGTACGCCACTAAATAGCTGGATGCACAAAAATGAATTAGAAATTATATAAAATTTAAAAGATATCAAGGTCACTGTAAATGGAGCTATGTTGAATATGCCGTGAATATTTTCTCTTTTTTTCATTTGCTGCTTCTGACGTATTTTAGCCATGTTTTCATGATGATAATTATGCTTGTTATCATTATCAGTATTATGGGCGCAGCTAATTATCTGTCATTATAATTATGAACTTATTGAACTAGCGTACCTACGGGGACAGGGGGCAGTCTGTCCACCCCCCCCCCCCCCTGACGAGTCACAACCCATGCAAGGGACATACCCCTGACGAGCCTGATAAGACCTTCTCTTTTTTTTGCTTGCTTGTTATTTTTTTTCTGTTACGCAATCCTATATTTGTGGTTGAAGACCTTTTTTTTTTGCTTGTCAAATTTTTAGGCGGACGATTTTGCCCCCCCCCCTGTGGAAAATTCTAGGTACGCCACTGACTTATTGTGATTGGTAGTCTGTATACTTCGCTGTACTCCCACGGGTCTTATAGTTATTGATAATTGTATGCCTAATTGGTGATGAATACCAGACAAGTTGGACAAATTGGAGCGCTCAGTGCTTAAAAAGTTACAGATGACCGTCACTCTTTCCGGGCCATTTTGAAAAGTGTTGCGACAGCACCTACATGATTGTATATACATTGCGATTCCGAGGCAATTTTGCGTAACGGATGAAGTTTTTTCTTCAGAGGGGGATGGGGTCGCCCCCATGCACTGACCATGCTTCACCCGCCTGTTGCCCCACCCCTGCATGCCAGTGACGTATGTACTTCCCATCCAGCCATCCACCCGTCAGTTGACAACTGTGAGAGTACATTCATTTTTATATATATATATAGTTTAGTTTGTATTTCAAGAATGAGAGTTTTCAAAAAGAATGGGCCTACATGGAACGGTAAATAAATGTGTTTTTCCGAACACTGGTTGTTTGGCATTCTGATCAGTAGCTGAAAAAAATGCGAAAAAAAGTGAGTTTTAAAACTTGAGGGCATTTTTTTGAAAAAGCTCTTGCTATCAGAGATAAATGTCCTACTTAATGACAGCTAGCGAAAGGTGAAATCAAACAAGCAGTGTTTTTTTTCTCTCTCTCTCTCCCTTCCTCTCTCTCTTCCATCTTACTCCTTCTATTAAACACGTCCATGGGGGGCACGTGCCCCCCCCCCCTTAATCGGTTGGCAAAAAAAAAACGGAGAAAAGGAGAAAAAGATGGAGAAAGGGAGAGAAACGTAATGGGGGAAAAAGAAATTATTGTTAATTATAATGTTATATTATAATTATGTTATATTACATAAAAAAATCATAACTTAATTAAACATAATTTGCGAAGGGCCTATATGTCTTTATTGTTCCCGCTGCTCGCATTGTCTGTTTGACGAGATATGAAATCTAAAACCTCCCGTTTTCAAGTCAATATACACCAAATATATTTCGTCGCACTTGGAATTATTATTGTTTTATGTAGTGACCTATACTTCTTTTTTATGACTACTAAAAGTGATTGTCCCATTTAAAAGTCTTAATATTAACCATTTCATGTCCGTGCTTACGTTCGCATTCGCGGATTGGTGAGATCTATTTTTCATGAATTCCTATCAGTCCTTAAAATGTGCCTTATTGTGATCTGAATATCCAAAAATTTCAGCTTGCGCTTCGCGCTCACATCATTTGGTTATTGAAATACGCACGGTCTTTGTGAATTCCTACAAGCAGGCCTTAGAATGCCCCTCTCTAAGTCCGAAATTCCTAAATTTTCAGCTCGCGCTTCGCGCTCGCAATATTTGATTAGTGAGATGCGTATAATAATCATGATTACAATGACTACAAAAAATTGCTTCATGTGTTAGATGTATATTACTCTAACAAAATCAGCAAGCGCTTGGCACTCGCATTAGATGACCATGGTGAGATATGTATACTCTAAATGGATTCCAAAAATATAGTCCTTAAAATGTCTCTGTTTGGGGTCAATATATACAAAAATTTCAGCTCGCGCCTCGATCGCGCTCGCATCGTTTGTTTATCGAGACAGGGGTTGTCTTTTTTTTCAGGTCTGAATTTAAAAAAATCAAGCTCGCGCTTTGCGCTCGAATTATGTGATCAGTGAGATACATATCCGTTTAATGGCACTGTCCTTAAAATGTTTCTATTATGTCAGTATACATGGCACGGGACCTGGCAACTGAGGGCGCTTCGCGCGCTCTCTTAGTGACTCAAATTTTTTGCTACCCCCCTTGCAGTGACCCACGGTACGCCACTGAATAACTGGATGCACAAAAATGAATTAGAAATTATATAAAATTTAAAAGATATCAAGGTCACTGTAAATAGAGCTATGTTGAATATGCCGTGAATATTTTCTCTTTTTTTCATTTGCTGCTTCTTACGTATTTTAGCCATGTTTTCATGATGATAATTATGCTTATTATCATTATTATGTGCGCAGCTAATTATCTGTAATTATAATTATGAACTTATTGCACTAGCGTACCTAAGGGGGCAGGGGACAGTGTGCCACCCCCCCCCCCCCCCCCCGACGAGTCACATCCCATGCAAGGGACGTACCCCTGACGAGCTTGACAAGACCTTCTTTTTTTTTTTTGCTTGCTTGTTAATTTTTTTCTGGTACGAAATCCTATATTTGTGGTTGAAGATCATTTTTTTTCTTGTCAATTTTTTAGGCGGACGATTTTGCCCCCCCCCCCCTGTGGAAAATTCTAGGTACGCCACTGACTTATCGTGATTGGTAGTCTGTATACTTCCGTGTACTCCCACGGGTCTTATAGTTATCGATAATTGTATGCCTAATTGGTGATGAATACCAGACAAGCTGGACAAATTAGAGCGCTCAGTGCTTAAAAAGTTACAGATGACCGTCACTCTTTCCGGGCCATTTTGAAAAGAGTTGCGACAGCACCTACATGATTGTAATAATAATAATTGGTCCATTTATATAGCGCAGTTACTATATGCATATACTCTACTGCGCTTTGATAATTGGTATATTATTACCCCGGCTGTAGCTGAGCCGCCATATTAATAGGCGCTAAAGCGTTCAAGGAAAAATCCTACCGGGTACCCATTCACCTCACCTGGGTCGAGTGCAGCACAATGTGGATAAATTTATTGCTGAAGGAAATTACGCCATGGCTGGGATTCGAACCCACGACCCTCTGTTTCAAAGTCCGAAGACTAATCCACTGGGCCACAACGCTCCACATATATACATTTTGTATATACATTTCGATTCCGAGGCAATTTTGCGTAACTGATGAAGTTTTTTCTTCAGAGGGGGATGGGGTAGCCCCCATACACTGTCCATTCTTCACCCGCCTGTTGCCCCACCCCTGCATGCCAGTGACGTATGTACTTCCCATCCAGCCATACACCCGTCAGTTGACAACTGTGAGAGTACATTCATTTATATATATATATAGTTTAGTTTGTATTTCAAGAATGAGAGAATTGTGCGTTTTCAAAAAGAATGGGCCGACATGGAACGGTAAATAAATGTGTTTTTCCGAACACTGGTTGTTTGGCATTCTGATCAGTAGCTGAAAATAAATGCGGAAAAAAGTGAAAGAGTTTTAAAAATTAAGGGCATTTTTTTGAAAAGCTCTTGCCATCAGAGAGGGATGTCCTACTTAATGACAGCTAGCGAAAGGTGAAATTAAACAAACAGTGTTTTCTCTCTCTCTTCCTTCCTCTCTCTCTCCCATCTTACTCCTTCTATTAAACATGTCCATGGGGGGCACGTGCCCCCCCCCTTAATCGGTTGGCAAAAAAAAAACGGAAAAAAGGAGAAAAAGAGGGAGAAAGGGAGAGAAACGTAGTGGGGGGGAAGAAATTATTGTTAATTATAATGTTATATTACATTTTAAAAAATCATTACTTAATGAAACATAATTTGCGCAGGGCCTATATGTCTTCATTGTTCCCGGTGCTTGCATTGTCTGTTTGACGAGATATGAAATCTAAAACCACCCGTTTTCAAGTCAATATACACCAAATATATTTCGTCGCACTTCGAATTATTATTGGTTTATGTAGTGACCTATACTTCTTTTTCGTGCCTACTAAAGGTGATTGTCCCATTTAAAAGTCTTAATATTAACCATTTCATGTCCGTGCTTACGTTTGCATTCGTGGATTGGTGAGATCTGTTTTTCATGAATTCCTATCAGTCCTTAAAATGTGCCTTATTGTGATCTGAATATCCAAAATTTTCAGCTTGCGCTTCGCGCTCACATCATTTGGTTAGTGAAATATGCATGGTCTTCGTGAATTCCTACAAGCAGGCCTTAGAATGCCCCTCTTTAAGTATGAAATTCCTAACTTTTCAGCTCGCGCTTCGCGCTCACATTATTTGATAAGTGAGATGCGTATGATAATCTTGATTACAATGACTACAAAAAAAGTGCTTCATGTGTTAAGATGTAATTCTAATAAAATCAGCATGCGCTTGAGACTCGTATTAGATGACAGTGATGAGATATGTATTATACTCTTAATGGATTCCTAAAATATAGTCCTTAAAATGTCCCTGTTTGGGGTCAATATATACAAAAATTTCAGCTCGCGCTTCGATCGCGCTCGCATTGTTTGTTTATTGCGAGACAGGGGTTGTCTTTTTTCAGATCTGAATTTTAAAAAAATTTAAGCTTGCGCTTCGCGCTCGCATTATGTGATCAGTGAGCTACATATCCGTTTAATGGCACTGTCCTTAAAATGTCTCTATTATGTCAGTATACATGGCACGGGACCTGGCAACTGAGAGCGTTTCGCGCACTCTCTAAGTGACTTAAAATTTTTGCTGGTGCCCCCCAATGCCGAGACCCACTGTACGCCACTGAATAGCTGGATGCAGATTTGATAAATATCAGGCCTACAATGTAATAATGATAATGATAATAATAACAATAACAATACTTATGATAATAATGATAACTGAGTCTTATATATCGCCTTTATTTGCAGCGTTATATTGGGAAAAAAGCTGAATGCAGATTTGATCAATGTTCGACCTGTAATATAATAATAGTGAAAATAATGATAATGATAATAACTTAATCTTAATATAGCGTTTTCTATGAGAACCACATCAAGGCGGTTTACAGTGTAGACGATTTGAAACATACAACAAAAATGAACTATAGATTATATAAAATTTAAAAGATATCAAGGTCACTGTAAATGGAGCTATGTTCAATATGCCGTGAATATTTTTCTCTTTTTTTCATTTGCTTCTTCGGACGTATTTTAGCCATGTTTTCATGATGATAATTATGATAATTATGATAATTATGCTTATTATCATTATCATTATTATTCTTTTGTGCTCAGCTAATTATCTATCATTATAGTAATGAACTTATTGCACTAGCGTAGTGTTTTTCCGAACACTGGTTGTTTGGCATTCTGATCAGTAGCTGAAAAAAAATGCGAAAAAAGTGAAAGAGTTTTAAAAATTAAGGGCAATTTTTTTAAAAGCTCTTGCTATCAGAGATGGATGTCCTACTTAATGACAGCTAGCGAAAGGTGAAATCAAACTAGCAGTGTTTTCTCTCTCTCCCTCTCTCTCCCTTCCTCTCTCTCTCCCATGTTACTGCCTCTATCAAACACTTCCTCTCACACTCAAACCTGACAGTCATCAGTAGTCATCAACCAATATAATAGACCAGTTCGTAATTACTTCATGGGCAATTTTGGTCAAATGACCTTTCATTTCTTTCATCATGATAGGCAGATTTCAAAGCAAGATATTATGTAAGCTTGCCTTACATAGCAGGATGAAGAAATTGAATAGACCAGGTGACTAGAATAGCACACCAATGAACACTTAATGAAGGTATTTGTTGCATTCCTACTTTGAATGCATATCTTAGCATGTTGCACAATGTACTTGACAAATTGTGAAATACCAGTCGTTCGTGGAAGCATTGTTGTTTTTGTGGATGTAAATGAAAACGACAATTCAAAAGAATATATGAATAATCAAGACATCAAAGTTGGTGCTTATACAGTATTTATCACCTACCTGGCAGAAGAACTGATATGTCTTGTTAAAAATTATGCTTTCAGACAAATATTTTACTCATAGATCACAATTACGTGCATTTATGGTGCTCACACGTGTGAAAATTTATTTCCTAGTTCGCATTGCACATAATACAATCGATGTCTATGGCGGCCATTTTGAAAGTCAAAATACAGTATTAAACACAAACTTTAATCCTGAATGATATATTTCGTTAAAAGAACTATGTTTTATAAACAGCATCCCATTTATTCATCACAAATAAATGCATTTCAGTGCTCACTCATGTGATTTCTTTGGTCCTCTTTATCGTTGAATACTGTTGGGGCCTTTGGCGGCCATTTTTAATATCAAAATACAGCATTTATCACATACATGGCATATCAAATAATACATTTTGTTAGCAATTGTGTTTTAGTCGATATTCCACTTGTTTCTGTTAATAATATGCATTTTAGTGCGATTTTTGTTGGCCCCTTTGCCATAGAAAATAATACTATTTGGGCGAGTGGCAGCTATAATTTTTAATATTAAATACAAAGATATTCCCATGCATGACATATCAAGTGATATAGCATGTTAGCATTGATGATTTTCATATATTACTTCGTCCGTAGATCACAATTACTTGCAGATTAGTGATAATTTTGGGGGGAAATAATTTTTCCCTATTCATATTGTACATTATAGGTTAAACAGAGGTCTGTGGCAGCCGTTTTGAATATCAAGAAATAAATATTTCGTCAAAAAATGTTATTTTTTAGAGAGTATTTCACTCCTGCAACACAATTACATACATTTTATAGCCAATTTGCTGCCAAATATATGATTTTCATGGGTAATATGCATATTTTGGCGGCCATATTGGATTTTGCTAATTTGTGGAAAATGCTCAAGGTTACACGAGTGGCATCATTCATATTCGAAATCAGCACCCGCGAATTAACAGAAAACAATAAAAAATATTGTATATATGACAAAAACAATGCCTCTTCTATCCTGGACTAATTACCCGGTAATAAGCACTCACTGTTGCGGAGTAAGGCCATTAAGTTGTCAAGAAATCCCCAATGAGAATAATATGACACGTCTGTATCGATAACTCTAATCAGCAATAATTGCAGTGATTTAGTTCAGTTTATCTTTTGTAAGAATATAATTTACATATAAATAGACCTGTTCACATATTATGTATACCTAAAAGGTTCATCCGCACTTTGCACTCGCATTCATTATACTGTACTTGAGATATGTATTCTTTTCACGATTAGGCCTAAACTATCCGTTTTTATGTCAGTGTGTAGAACAAAAATAAGTTCGCGCTTCACGCTCACATTAATAATAATAATAATGGGTATATAGAGGCGCTAAAAACAAAAGTTCCATAGCGCTACAATGTAGGAATAGCAATTTAACATTTGCAATAATTACTACAATATTCAAGAATAAAAGGAAAAATTAATTATTTAGGAAAAATGTATGTCTTAAGGGAATATTTGAACATTATTACCACAATGAGATACAAACCCTGTTAATGAATGCTCCATTTAGGACAATAGAACTATTACTTGGTTTTCTAAAGATATTTAAGAATGCATGATTGTCGTTCACCCCCTGAGTATACGCATTGTTCTCTTTGTGATTGCCGTTTGGTTACGAGAAGCTAATTGTAAAAGTTAATAAATAATTAATGAATAACTGAAAAAGGTAGAATCATGGCTCGTCAAGATTTGCTCAATATTATTCCAGTCAGTTATTATCAGATTGTACGCATACATTCGTAATTCCGAAGCTTCGTTATTCCGAAGGTTAGGATATTCCGAATAGGTTTGTTATTCCGAAGGTGCGTATTTCCAAAGGTTCGTAATTCCGAAGGTTCGTTAATCCGAAAACGAAATAATTAACGAACCTTATTTCGTTTTCGGACTAACGAACCTTCGGAACGAGGAACCTTATTTCGTTTTCGGATTAACGAACCTTCGGAACATCGATCCTTATTTTGTTTTTCGGATTATCGAACTTTCGGAATAACGCCACAAATGTTCGGATTAACAAACCCTTTTACGTTTTCGGATTAACGAACATCGAGGTATAGGCAATTTACGTGTGACGGAATTACGAAGTGTAACCAGATTGTGAATACAGTCAGATTTGATGTTGGATACATGGCACTGGGAAGCGGAGGTGTTGCGTATATTATTCTCCGAAGGCATTCAACACCCCCTGGAATTTTGAATGGTGTGACAAAATGGAGAAATGTAACCAATATGACCTTCATTTTGTACTCAAAGCTTTTTGTTTTGGCTTTTCAAAATATTTCGGGACCAGAAATCGACCGTCATTTTGCAGTGAAAACTTTTTTGTGGGGGGAGGGGGGGGGGGCTTCTCGAATTTACATCAATACCCCTAGTTAAAAAAAATATATCGTTCCCAGATCTATGATTGACCGTACCGAGTTGGGTTATATTTCGACCTTCATGATCTTGAGAATTCAAATCAGATTTATCTAAACTGAATTCTACCGATCAGTTTAAAACAGCGATTCTGCGTTTAAATCCCTCGAAAAAAAAAACCTGCCTCAGTAAATGAAACTGTTCAACTTAATGCCATTTTTTTAAAAATGGCATCAACTACCTTGATGTGGTATTGAGTATTTTTGTATTATTATTATTTGTAAGGGCGAGGTCACCGATGCTTGCTATATTTTTATTTTGATATCTTTAGGACAGAATGAATTAAAAAGAGAAATTTCTTCTGCAGAAAAAAAAATCATGAATAGTTGATTTTCATTCGCTTAAAGCCGCGATTATTGCTAGAACTTACATTCTAACACGAACCGTGAGCGTTCCAATACACAAGTTTGCGATCGAGTTTATCCATTTATTTCATTTCGTATTCATTCATTATTTGTTTTCACCTCGTGTTTGAACAAAGGAACTGACAAGCTGCATACAACAAGGCGGAAATGCCTTACGTTTTCTGTAACTTCGAAGGACGATATTTAGTGTATGATGACTGAGGTGAAACACCACCGCACACACGTTACCGCTGTCTAAACAATGAAGAAATGTATTAAACAGACTTTCTTTACAAATTGTTTTGATGACGACTGAATAATTGTAATTCATCAATATCTCTCAGAATCACGAATTTTGGCTTCCTTTTTCTTCTTTCTAGATATTTCAATCTCCCCCACTCCCCTCTCTCCCTCCCTCTCTCTATCATTCTCTAATTCTAGAATTCTCTGTCTGTTTTATTAGTTCTCGGGTTAGTTCTTTGCCATCGTTCCTTATTTTTCCTGTTTTAGACATACATGAAGTTTTCTTTTTTGTAATATACTGACCTAAAATTTTGCATTTTAAGCACATTTCGTAACCGTGAACATGAACATGATCTCCAGCTGGCACATACCTCATTTAACAAATATAGGTCTTTTGCTACTAAAGAACCAACAAGGCACGAGCTGAAACAGTATGGCTTATTGATTTGGTTTATTGAATTGAAAACATTATTACTGATACCGTGAATACCGGTGCAATATGGTACAAGAGGGGAAGATGTTAGTTGCATTCATGCGAGGGATCATGATTATTGACCGAGCAAGAAATTTTCTCATTGTCAACCGTAAAACTCGGCACCTTAACCATACGATTCAGGTTAACAGTGAGTTAGAAAGAGGTGGCTGAAATAATTTTTGTTCTCTCTCTCACTTCGCTCACTCGCAAGATCAGAAAGTTACATGTGTGTGTGTGGGTATAATGTATATATAGGCCTATATATATATATATAATTGTTATTTATGTATTTATTTATTTATAAGTCTTTTTTTAGTAGGGTAGCTCCGTCAGTAATTGGTATACTGTGGTCCTTGGAGGCCCTATATAATGATAACACCTATAGGTGTTATCATTATATGTCAAATAAAGGCGGTATTTTGTTAGGGGGTAGGAGGACATAAAGATGCCCTTTTTCACGATGAAAAATATATTACATAGTCCGACAACCTATACCCTCAATTTACAGTAATTTCTTCTGTATACTTTTTTTCATTTTCGCCCTTTTCCCTCTCTGTCCTGTTTTCGAATTACTCAATTACTTGAATAATTGAAAGCGGGATGCAAACTCTGATGCCGCCCCTGGTCAAACATACTTAGTGAATATAAAAGCTCACTTTGAAAAAATGAATTGTTTGAAATATATCAACGAGTTTTTCATTAAAATGCTTGCTGTGTCAGCATGATCAGTGATTTAGCACAAATAATGTTTTTATAGGCCTATGTGGCTGTATTTACACAGCAAAAACTGTGGTGTTAACCGGTGTACATAATTATATAGACGACCACACCAGTTATTTCACACCGGTGTTAAATTGGTGGTGTTAGTTTTACACCTATAGGTGTTGTTGTAACACCTTTGGTTGTTACATTTACAGTCTTTGGTGTTATGTTCAATCTTTGAGGTGTAATTTTAACACCTCAGGATGTGGTCCTCTATTAACATCAATTGGTGTCAGTTTTAACACCACAGTTTTTACAGTAAACGCTTGGAGAATATTAAAAGCGAGGAAATATTTGGGGGGAAGAACGCAAAATATAATTCTTTTGGAATTAAACCAATTAAGAATTGAAATAGGGTAGGGTAGAATGTGATGATAATAGTCTGTTTTAGCATCCAATTCGCAGGCACTTTCTTCATGTTCAGTAACGTTCAGAATCTATTAAAAATACCCCGACAAATTACAATGGACAGATTACAGGTCATTGTCGATAGTTGGTAGACCGGAACAGCACATCGTCTTAAGATATAGGGGAAGGCGGGGTAAGTTGAGCATAGGGGAAAGTTGAGCCACCACCCCAGGCTAATAATGAATGAGTCAGACATCGTGGTGGTGTCATGTATTGATGACCCATAGCATAACCCCTAACCCCACCACATTGTTTTCAACTTTGAAACAAAAAGTACTTTTTTAGAGGAAAAATACAAATTTCAGCCAAAAAAGTAAAAAAAAGGGTGTGAAATAGAAAAGTGCTGTTTACCCACACACGTCTTTAAATATATTATAGAAATAAGAACAATATTGTTAGTCCAGGTATGGATTCTCACTCATGTCATAGTCTTTTACATGATGGATGCATAAGAAAAGTGTGGATGTGAAAATATCGCAAAAAGTTCGGACGGGGCTAATTTAAGCCAACCAACATGGGGCAAGTTGAGCCATGGTAACTCTTATGGTAATATATAATAAAAAAAAATGAAAAACAGAAAAAGTCATTGATATGCAGGCAGAAAGGAGCAAATTCACAAGACAGCTCTTTTACTTTAAAAAGATGTGAGTATTTAGAGAATTAGCAAGTAAAAAGACTTTAAATGAAAAATTGACATCCTGGTTCTCCTGCATACATTTTGTACATAGTTTTTGTGGCTCAACTTACCCCAGACGGTGGCACAACTTACCCCACAGATGGGGCAAGTTGAGCCATTTGACATCAGTTGTTTCAAAGGTCACAACGATTTTCAGTGTGGGGGTAGAAAGTTATACATAGGTGAAAAATATTTCCCAAGAGTCAAATTTAAAGGCAAGGTACTTATTTCTACAATATTACTAGTCATATCAATTCTAACATGCAAAATGTAAAAAGTGTCATAACTTACCCCGCCTTCCCCTACGGGCTGGACGAAAATTGCGAATACATCGTTTGGCCAGAGTCCAGGACGACACCGCTGTTTTGATTCCCCGATTTTCGACAAAGACTGCTTTTTTTACAAAGAGCTTTTGACAAAAGATTGGCGGCGTTATAGGAAGAGTCTGCGGTTATTGCTAAAATACCATCCTGTGAGTTTACTGCTCTCTGTACACGTTAATGAGTGTGTGTGGGGGGTATCTGTGTGTGCGTGTATGACGGATGCATTTTCTTCTGAAAAATGACATACAATGCACCAATTTTAACAAATCGACTGCAATCTCATTTTCTTCACTTATGCTATAGTCTAATTTCTACAAGTTCACAGCGCGCATCCAAGGATGAACTTGTGATTACATTAGAATGGTGCAATATTTGAGGTAAAACATAATAGAGAATGCCTTCTTCGATCTCTGGTTTTAATGGCAGTCCTCTGAGGTTAACCTTTCCTTTACTTTCCTATAAGATATAAATCATAAAAGGCTTTTAACATTGGAAATGGACGCAAGGCCTTTGCATTTGATATAAAGAAATGTTTAAGAGTTTATCATAAAAATGTTCATTCACATCAAATCTTCAATAGCGACCACTTTCATTTCATCACATCCTAGAATATAAAAAAAATCCATTGGTTTTTATTCGCGAACATAATAAATAAAATGTATGGGGGAGAAGTGCTTTTCTATTGCTTCTTCCTCAGCTCTTTAAAAAAAATCTAACTCCAGCATCTAGGCCACTTACAAAAGTCAAAATATCGTGGATATTGAGCAGAGATTTTAATAAAGTGCTTTAGTACAATATGCGGCATCCATTACCATCAGTGGGGGAAACGAGCAAAAAAGTTTTGAGACAGCACAACATGGCATATCTGGCAAATTTTCAAAACGTCGCGAGCGAGCGAAAATGTGACTTGTTTAAAACGAAACTCTAACCTTTTGATACGAGATTTTGACATATCTAATATTCATTAAGGTAATCTTTTCCCTTTCCATTTTCCTCGTTTTTTATTATCCTTTTTTTAGGGGGGATTCTTGGTCGTGGAACCGGGTCAAGTGCCCTCAAAGCGACCCCCATCTACATTCCCGGGGGAAGAAAATGCCCTTTTCAAAAAGAAAAATACCCTTTTATGAAAATGTGGTTGAGAATATTTGTTCGGCCTGCCCCCAATTTGGCAGAAGCCAGATCCGCATAGTTTATATTATCTTGATATAAAGTGTCGATTGTCACTTATTTTTCAACAAACAAAATCACTTCGATAGGAAGGATGCGGATGTAATTAGCGCCAAAATTGACAACGACGTGAGTATATATATACATATATATAAACATGATAAATGTGAGAAATTATAAATGTACATGTACAGCAGCTTGGGCAACTCTTGTATTTTAATATGTTGTGAAAGAAATGAGGGAAGTACAGTTTCTGAAATAATCCATTTTAGGATAAAAAAAAAATCTGGGAAAATGTAGTTCCTTAAATTCCTTCAAAACTGCTTTGATCAACTTATCTTGCATGTCACGAAACACCAAGATATTTAAGACAGAGGCGTAATCCCATGGTGAAAATCTCTGTTTGTCTCCAAATGCCCATTTTGACATATAAGTGCCTTTTTGGGGGGGTTGCCCCCCCCCCAAAAAAAAAAAAAGAAACAACGCCGCCCTGTACTTGCTCCGTAATCTAAAAACCTATTCCGTATTTCATTATTTTGGTAATTTTCTAGAGACTAGATTTGTCCCACTTGCAATCGTATCGCGGCTCATCTAGTCAAAACTTTGATACCGCAAAATGGTTATGGAATTTCCTCATATATATTTATTTATTCTTGCAAAGTTAACAATCATGATAAGTTATATTATAAATGGATTGTGTAAGTTTTCATCTGTAGAGAAAGATGTAGAAATACAGTTGGCTGCAAAATATGTTGGTTTCCCTTATTTGCAGGTGACGGATTTGTAAAAATGCAGAGAAAACTATGTTCAATTATGGGAGAATTTACCAAGACATCTGTTGGAAAGTTAATTTTTCTTTGGTAATCAAAGCGTCAATAAAACTTTCAGAAATACAGTACTATATCACTGTTGACGTAACAGCTTAGCGATGAAATTTCTCGGGTTGATTGCATATTCAATTGCGTATATAAGATCATTACTACAATATCGAGTCAATAATCATTATTAGTCGGTGGAGCGCCGAGGGTTTCGGATTCCGGTTCCCACTTGGTGCGCTAGGGTCCTTGGTAAGGCATTTCATTCTCATGACGAGGTCCCTCAGAGAGGACCTTAAGCCGTCGGTCCTCTGGCTGATTGCCCCCCCCCCCCCACACACTTTTGGCTCAGCCCTTCCACTTTGAAAACCATTCCGCAGCCGCTGTACAAGCATTCAGGCTCTCTTAGCAATCGGGGGGAAGAAATCACCATTAAAATGTAGGGGGCGCTATTGATTAATTGTCGTTCCTCTAAATTTAATTCTTTTGGGGGATTTAAAATAAAACCGAGTAGTTACCATAGTACGGAATTACGGAACAAGTAAAGATTTACTTTCATAACTTCTGAGGATTTACTTTTGAATTTTCTAGGGTCTCAATCTTTGATTGATCCATAACTACAGTCTATATTAATTTATTTTAAATGCAGTTTAGAATTGGATGACAATACACCAAATGACAACATCCATTCAAGCATAATTTTCAACATATTTTTCTTCCAAACTTTATTATAATTATATCCATTCGCAACTTGCACATTATGCGATTAAAGTCTTGATTAACACAATATTTAGAAGTGCAATTTACATTACCTTAAATTTGTACAAACATCTCAGATGGTGACATTAATAATACAATGGTTACAAGACAAAACATGACGTATGAAATGAGGACTTATGAATAGTGAACTTTTTAAACTTGGCTATTTTTATAATAACTGGGGTACTAAAAAACACTAAAATTTCAGCATTATTTCAATGTGAACAGGAATCCCCCCCCCCCCATTATAATGAAACAAAATGCGAAGGCACATTTGGGTGTTTAAAACAAAGGGGAACAAATTATTTTCAATGTCATTGATGTCACTTAATTTTCAGTTTGATAATCTGTCTAGCAGCCATTTTAGATTTTATCAAAACAAGTTCCATTCTGGTTTTAATAGTAGTACACAAGACACAATAATTATGATAAACAGTTTCATGCCATGTTTAAAGCTATGACAGCAGTATCACATTAGTTTATAAATCATTTCCTAAGATTACCTTCATGAAAGTTTTTTTTTTAATTTCTGCAATATATTCATACCAGTTTTTAGATTAAATAAATCATCAGTGGTTCATAACATAAAATGACTCTGCCTTCGTAAGGAATTACAATGTCCCCAAATGAGATTATCTCATGCCACTACAGCAATTTAAATTTCAACAGGAGTCATCTCATCAAAGTCTGAATACTGAAAGACTACGCAATCATGGTATTTCATTCATTTGCATATTACATTCAGTAAAAGAAGAAATATCTTACAACAGTATTAACCTATCTAATTGCTGCTACAATGTATCTGTCTTCCTTGTGACTAGCTAATTACAATTCTTTTAGCAATGGATAGTATGTGTCAATTAGTGTAAAGCATTATGTACATAGCGCAACACATGTATAGACAATAAGTCTACAAGCATCGAAGTTTCTTATTAAAACCTGAAAATATCATACATAGATTTCAAATATCTGTATAAACTATTGCCCTTCCGGTTTCAAACATGGAATATAAGTCTATATCCTATGATGACATCATAAAGAGCAAGACATAGCAGTTCAGTCGGTTTTGGAATCATCGCAAAGTGATATGTGAAACTGATCATATGACTATATAGGGCATTGTCAAAAAAATTGCTTTCAATTGCAAGTCTGTCTTGTAATCAATTACATTTTTTGCAATTGATAGGTGATTTGCCTCTTGACATATGGACCCTGTTGCATAAACGTTACTATTATGGTAACTTTGCCATGGTAACCCTGATCACCAACCAATCGAAATCAAGGATTCCAGACAAGTTACCACTGGATGGCAAAGTTACCATAATGGTAACCTTTTTGCAACTCGGCCATGGAGTCTTAAATAAACCAATCTGCCAAAGATAAATCCTATCTATCAGTTGTAAAAGTGCAACATAAATTTGCAATTGATCATAAATTTTCTTGCAACCCCCTTATGTCTAGATATTTACCTTCTCTCTACTAATAAACAAATCATTATGCATTGACAAAATGAAGGAAAATGTCTAGATATTCTATATACACCAGAGCTGCCAACTTGAACAAGAACATTTCAGTATTTTCAAGGCTGAAAATCAGTATTTTGGTGAGGAAATTAGTATTTTCACAGGTATACCATAGGACAGCACATAAACTGAAACTTAAGAAATCAGTATTTTGCATGAAACAATCAGTATTCTTCTCTATTTTCAGTACTAAATACGGAAAATCAGTACTACTTGGCAGCTCTGATACACCTTTGTACTACATAACATGCACATCCATGTATCCAGAACAAACTTTTCCCTCCTATGATTAAAATTTGATTCATGGCTGTAATATTCCAAATGATCTTTTTTTAAACATAAAATAACATTTTTGCCCCATTTGGTGTTCATGTACTCAACGTTATGTGAAGAATACTCTATCCCCGGTACTACTAATATAAATCACAGAATGGAATAATAGGCGGCATGTACATAATTGCTGCAACGACTACGGCACTCATCGGCAAATGGTGAATTCAAACATCTCATCCATTCACTTATCCCCACCACAACTACTATCATCATAATCTTTTTATTATTACAATCACCAGCAGCTGTTGCAAATATTACCATCACCATCGTTGTCATTATCATCATCATCATCACCATCCTCATCATTGCCTCCATCCTCCTCCTCCTCGTCTTCATTATCTAGGCCTATATCATCCAAGCCAAGTTTACAAAATGAAAATAACAATATGGAACATCAAGTTAGCATTCCTACGAGTGTACATGTACTAATGAAGTTTAATCCAGAGAAAAAGGAGAAATTTTGAAGCAATAAATCAAGGGAGTTCTGTGGACATCAAAATCCCTTCCCCAGCTCACGGATAAAAAATTGAATATGCAAAGATTCAGCAATACTTGATAAAATATCACTTTACTGCAGAAGTTAAGTAATCTCCCTTTTTAGAGTTTTGTCGAGGATGAACTTAGGGACTTTGATACATGTTGCTTGAGATACCATAATATTACATTAAGTCATGTTAAGCAAGGAACACTATTACCATATTGAGCTCTAGTGGTTGACTTCAAGTGTGGTGTTAATGTTCAGTGTTGGTGCTTGGTATTGGTATTATTGTTGGCATTGGGTGCTAACGCAGATGTTGGTGTTTGGTGCTGATGTGGACGGTGGTGTTGATACTCAGCATCAACACCAACATCCACTGGAGGAGATGTTAAGTTTGGTGCTGAACATAGATACTGGTGTTGGGTGTTGGGGTTAGGCATCAAGGTTTGCATTGGTGTTTCTGATAAGAGTGTGATCCATGCTGCTATACCTAGCTCAAAAACCGATTTGTGGGCTTAAAAATTTATTGAATTCGCATTATGATAATTTCATTAACGGGTCATGAAACTTACACCAAACACCCCATGAGCACTCTACACAGTGGATTTGGCATGATATGAGTTCAATGCATGTTGTGCTGGGTGTTAACTTCCTCTCCACACCAACACTAAAATTCAACACCCTACATGAAACCACCCCATTTCATTTAAACATTGACCTTAACATTTCAATTGTCTAGTGGAACACCACGACTTCATTACACTAACACCCTAAATATTCAAATTACGGTAGTGAGTTTGTGTGATCTTGAATAGCTACATTTGAAGCGACTTTTAAAGTACAAAATAATGATCATGAATCGAATCACCTAATGATAATATCTTTAACATAATGAACCACACTTTTCCGTATGTACTTAGTAACTACATGTATGTACACGACACGTAAATGAAAAACAAATTGAACAAATTTGTACAGCTTAATACACAAGTCATTAAAATGTTCATCTTATTATTTCAACCACATACCGCTTACAATTTTCTTAAGAGAGATTATCATCAATCTGCAAGGCAACTTCACAGACACTTTGTAAACAATGCCAAATTTGACGGAAATAAGACCTATAGTCTTTCTCATATTACAAGGCCCACATATGTATGACTAACGTTTACCATGCTGAATTCGTCCGATAAATAACACAACACGATACAGAAAAATCACAGAAGACCTGTGCCTGTTATTAGAGTGTTAACTCTTTTGGTAATTGCTTGTTTAATGGTGACTTTAAAACCTTTTCCCCAATTTTTTTTATCTAGGCAGAAATTTTGCGTACTTTTCTGCCCCCCCCCCCCCCCCCGATCAGGGCCAAGTTCAATTACTGTCTCGAAAGCACAAGGCAAGGCAGGTAATACCTTCCTTACACTTCCCCTACAGTTCGGTTATATAATTTCTTGCAAAAGATTTTATTGCTATCCGTTTTCATCCATCTCTTGCTTTAAAAAAACATAAAACTAAACACATCACAAATATGATATTCCCCTTCTCATTTAAATATCAAGGCAACAGGTTTTGCAATCTCGCACTGAATTTGATTCAACACATTCATTGCAATATCTCGATTCAACAACATAAATCTATATAAACTTAAAACACATTGGTAGAACCATTTCTTTGAAAATAATAATATACATCATATCATTCACAATATTAACTATACTACCATAAAATGTATATCAAATGAAAAAAATGTCATGTCAGATTGCCAACTTGTAAAATCTAGTAAAGAAAACAGAAGATAGTTTATATTAAGCAATTCGAACAATAACATAAAGCAATTTTTTTTTCAAAGTTATTTCCTAGATTTCTTGATTTTCAGTCCTGGATACAGAGAGATGTACATTTTCGGGCAAAGCGCCCACATTCAATTTGAAAACCCACATCACAATCAAGTGAATGCATCGTTTTCCCATGGTGAAGATAAAATGCCCAAGCTGGGTTCCCATTTCACAAAACTTTTAACGATAAACAAATATGCCATAACAGTTTTAAGCTACTGCAATCCATCAATTTGATTGGCTGATTATAAACTTGCAATAGAAAATGTGCATTTGTTATATCAGGTCTTTATGAAACAGGAACCTGAACTGATCATTTCAATCAAAGCCGGTCAAGGTATTCGACGAGGTTGGTCAAGATCGGCTAGGTGGACAATATCCTACCTCAATCTCTGTGATCAAAATTGCTCTAGCTCTCTACTCAAACATATTGGACATGTTCAAAATATTTGGGTAAGCAGGGCAATACCAATGAAAACGGCACAGGTAGACTGATGCCTATTATGGTTGTGAACCAGGGCCCCCATCTTACAAAGAGTTACGATTGATCGATCAGTCGCAACTCTATGGAAGTCCATCGGTGTCATAATTCTTTCTACCAAAAAAGTTGCACAATGTCCGTTGTATGCAAAGAAAAGCGCAGTGAATTCTCAAGAAAACAATGAATGCATGAACATACATCGTAGCTAGAAAATATTATGAACAAACATGCATATTGGATGTTGACGTTGCTGGCCGTCCATAGTTGCAATTGATCGGATCAATCCTAAATCTTTGTAAGACGGGGCCCAGGATAGCCTTGTTGACCTAGACTGACCTGATCGAAAATACCTGACCCGTGCTTGACCGAGTTGACCAGTTGGAAGTGGGAATTGTGCACCGACCATTTGCTCATCACGCACAGGAAAATAATCAAGTACTATGGCTCAAATTTACAACAACATCAAAATTAATGAAACTATGCAAGGAAACAGAAAGAGTGATACTATAGTTACTTGAAGAATGGAAAAAAATATAGGCATTTTTTAATATATATATCTATATCATACACACAATAGTAAACAAACATTTAATGATAAACATTCATGTACTTCAACGGATACGAAAATAGATCTGATTATGCCACATACAAACTGATATTAACGTATCAACAACATTCCATTATTATGCAAAAAAAGTGATCTCCATTGTATACAACCCAAATTTCAATGATTAAAAAAAAGAAAGAATATGAGAGTCACTCTTCCTGGAGTTGCCAGAATATATATCACAAACGCCAAGAGTGGGATCACACCACATACAATTAGGAATGCAAAAAGTGTGAACACAAGAAATTTAACATGAATATATTGACTGACCTATGTATCTATATGCAGATTTATGAAGCTAACATCTTCTTCACCGGCTATAGGCACCATTTGAGCATTATACACATATTTCGGTTGTACATTATTAGTTATCAAAATGCAAAACCAAAAGGAGAGAGCCATAAACACCATGATAGTGAAACAGATGAAACACACTTCCAAATGGGTGGTGTTTTTTTTGTTAAATGGTATTGCAAGAGATGACAGACAAAACAGAAAAACAAGAATTTTTTTGTATCAAAGATTTTTCAAACTTTGATGAAACTTTTGGCAACTCCAGGAAGAGGAGGGGACATGACAGATGGTTGTTTCCATGACAACCCCGGAAACCATCAAGATTTCTTCATGCTAAAGACAACCGTACATTTGCATATTCAATATTCTATCAAGCAGCCCGCAAAAAAATGTATCAACTGTGCAAGGAAGCGATGACCAGTGATGCAAATAGATTTTGTTATGACACGATGGTTTGAGTACAATGGAGGGATTACACCATAAATATGATTAATCCATGATTGACCATTTCACACTGCGTTAATATACCTCACGTGTCAGGAGGAACATGTACTGAAGTGGTAACATCCTTCCTGTTTAAGTCACTTTGGAATATCCCTTTCAATGTGATTAAATGACAAGTGTGAATGCCTCCAGGCTAAATGTAGACCCAACAGTTCAAATTCTAATAAGTAGTTTCAGAATACTATGGTATAAAACCATGGTTTATGCAGATTTCTTGAACTGTATCGCGTTTTCCTTTTAGCGCCCTTTGCCAAAAACGCGTTAAATTTGATTTTTTTTTCTTCTATAAGCGTAATTATGTACAAAAATCTGCAAAGTCCATGTTTTTGTACCATGGTACAATAGAAGCCTCTTTTAAGAATGCGGGCCTTCCAGTTTTAGATTCATTATGAACAAGATGCTTTTGTGCCACTAGCCATCCTGCACCTAAGCCACAACCTAAAGATAACTGGAGCAAGGATATACTGTAAATATTGTGCTGGACCAAAATGGAATCATGTTCGATGGGATCAAATCACCATCGTGAGATGTTCTGATGACGGTTATTATCAAAGCTGCTCTTGGGGGGAATGAAGAAATCCTGATTTGGCGGCTCCGTCCCCTGTCGAGGTCCAGACTAGACCGACTCGTAACCGGACTTTGAACTCCTCTGACGCCCGATCAGGTATGCGACGAGCACGATGATGACCAAACCAGCGAGGGCGCAACCCACTGCGATTGGTACAATGTTGTTGAGCGAGCTGTCAGCTGGGCAAGGTGCCTCTGCAAAGGCAACAAAATAAGAAAGAAATTTTGTTTGTTTTATTTTTGTTTCGCCTTGGCAGGTTGGTTTAAAATGGTTACTTAACAAGCCTCCTTCTAGGGGCACTCCAGGCTAAATATAATGTCTGAACAAAACAAGTAAATATGAAATAATGAAGTTACTGAATTTGGAGTTCAGCAAAAATTTTAATAGTTATATACATGTCATCAGTATGCAATTGGTGAAATGATGCTGCCAGGTTCCTACATTCCATTTTCTTATATCATTATATGAACTCAAATCGAGTCCATATTTTCATACGTGTAAAAAAAAACATGCCTACTTTGTAACAAAATTAGTATAAGCAATGATTATCTGACACCGCAGAGCAGAAGTCCATCCTATCGTTTGCATTTTTAAAGAACATTTTAGTGACACTACCCTGATCAGGCAGGCCCTCAAAGCATTTCATGAATTACCGCGCACCCCATTTACTACACACGGGTGGAGAGTTTCAAATGTAGACTCAGAGACTTCTCCACCGAACCACTATTTACGCAACCACATTGACCACTAACCTGCACCGTACGTCTGATTTGTATAAATTGCAAATGGCTGAATCTTGACATCATGAAGAATGAAGACAACATTGTCTGCTTTTAGTTCGGCCTCGGATTTACAGCTGTAACACTTTCCTTTTGCTGCCTCGATCTTGCTTTCTTTCGTAGAGGCTGTGGCAGAACCTGAAATTGCAAGGGAAAAAGGTAACAAGAATCATCCAATATGCTTTATATATCAAGCAGTGCCACAAAAGCTCTCCCGAAATATATGTGTAAAAAGAACATCAAAAAATGTGGTAGTACACTCTTCTATATGTTTTTTTTTTTTTCGAGGGGTGATTTCAAGTTCAGTGTTGACCTATTGGTGTTGGTGTTGGGTCAATTTTTACACGATTATAACACCAAACATAAAATGAAGGTTGTCCCGAAAATTCACCCACTAGTTGTTGAGATGTCAATAATGTGATCTGGATCAGGTTTTACAAACTCTGAATAAGTTTTGGATCTAGGAGAAGCAATCCAAATTTCAACACTAACACCAACACCAAGGCCAACACCGGACTTTAAATCACCCAATGTTCTGAACACCCACTTGTCGAAAAACCATGTTGGACTGGCAAAACGCCATTAGAAACTGGAAAGAAATATTCTGAATTCATTTCCTTAAACCTGTGCAACAAAATGTCTAGTTATCTTCACTCACTATGGTCAGAAATAACATTATTTTTCATTTTTCCTTTCTAATTTTTTAAATATTTTTTTCACTATGGGACCATTGCTAATATTTGGGGGCTACTTCTTTCCTTCTCATTTCTCCTTGATTTTTAAGGGCTATTTTTCACACGGTTATTATGTAGTAAATTAAAATAACATTATTTATATTTACCATTCCATGACATAGTTGTCTATCATTGGGTGATTTCAAGTTCAGTGTTGACCTTTTGGTGTTGGTGTTAGGTCAAGTTTTACACGATTATAGCAACAAACATAAAATGAAGGTGGTCCCGAAAGTCATTCACGAGTTGTTGAGATGTCAATAATGTGATCATTTATTTGGACCATTCCATGGCATTGTTGTCTCTTATTGTATTGAACAGTATCATGTTTTATTCCAATCTCGCTTCCTATCTATACCATTCTTTCACCTATCTTCTTTCCTGCTATTCTCTCTATCTCTCTCTCTCAGTTCTTCTGCTCAGTACATGTATGCACCTATTGATGTTTGAAGTTATATTTATTGTATTTTATACAATATCGTATATTTCAAACAGCAACATAATAATGTATTGTGATTGTAATGTATAATGTACTGTGACTTATGTATGCGCTAACTAATGTAAATTCAACCTGGCGGCTATAAACCTGGCGGCTATAAACCCAATAGGTTGCCGGGCCTGATTTTTGTCATACTTGATCTATTTAGAAAATCAATCTTCGGCATGAGGGAGAATAATGGAATTTTGGTTTTAAAGTTTTAGAATTTTAAGAGTTTGGGTGGTCCTTTTCAGGACCAACACTTGCCCGAGGAAGATACATGGTATAGTGTGAAACCTACTACACTAGTATTCTAATCTGCCGCATTATTGATTTTCTAAATATTCATGAATCCTTGTTCATGGTAGACCTTGGGGCAACTTCCGAAAACAAAGTCGCCCCTACGCATTCCATTTTGGGAATTCTAAGGGGTGAAATTAGTGATGATGAGGGTAAAACCGTCCGTCATCCTCTGTCACTCACCGTTCTTGGCCGAATCATTGAAGTAGTTGTAGTTGTAGGTGAGCATCATTTTGGTGTTCTTGTAGACGTTGGAGGTGGTGTTGAGGGTGAAGTCCAGCTCCAGGATCCAGTCCTTCCTGAAGATCAGGATGAAAGTGGAACTGGTGTTGCTGGCTCCGCAAGTTGAGTTGGAGGGATTCGCGGTCTTGGGGAGGACCACGGTGACAGTTTTGTTCTGTGAACAAAGATGGAAAGGAAATGAGGCAGGTTAAAAAACTAGTATCAACACTGCAAGTACCTTACACTGGATCATCATTATCATCCTTTTCATCATTATAGCCATACCTTGGCTTGTTGCACACACCATTCTACAGTCAGGTATTTAGCATTTCTTTTGTGTTAAATCACATTTTTCTAACCTTGCTTTTCTCTTTAAAAAAAAATCAAATACTGTGCATATAATATCTTTTGCTTTGTGACTTTTTCTATCACATATTTTCAATTGATTCAGAAAAAGTAAAATCGGTATTTATGCATATCTTAGTTCCTTAACTGACAACGTTGAAGACAGTGGTTAATGATTTTAATCTAAAAGTCAGAGCTGTAAGGCCCCTATGAAGGAGATATGACAGCTCAGTCGGTATAGCAGGTGTTTAGGATTCCAGTCACCCTGGTTCAATTTCCACTTGGTGCGGTAGCGCCCTTTGGTAAAGGCATATTCTCATTACCTTAAAGGAAAATGAAACTTTTGGAACAAGATAGCTTGTGTGAAAACAGAAAAATCAAAGAAACAGATCAACGAAAGTTTGAGAAAAATTGAATAAATAATAAAAAAAAGTTATGAGCAATTGAAGTTTAGATCATTATTGTATTGTAGATCCTCACATTGGCAATGCGACAGAGATGTGTGACATCACATGTGAACTACTTTCTTATTGCTTTTGCATATATTTCACTTAAAATGCCTTTTATCTCATCTATCAATAGATCATTAATTCCTTCTATAGGAGGGCTTGTAATACAGATTTTCAAAGAATATATTGTGGATAAAGTGTTTGTATCACCATAAGAAAAGCAAAAAGAGACATTTTGGGTTTTTTTTATAGTCCATCAAAGGGAAAGTTGTTCACATGTGACATCACACATATCTGTCCCATTGCCAATAGGAAGATCTCCATAGCAATAGTGATCGCAACATTCAAATGCTCATAACTTTCTCATTATTTGTCAGATTTTTCTCAAACTTTTGTAGATTTGTTTCTTTGATTTTCTTTTTCCACACAAGCCGACTTGTTCCAAGGGTTTCATTCCCCTTGAAAGTCACTCAATGGTTTACGAAACACTACTCTCACCTGGTCTTTAGTAGTCGTATTATAAGTGATGTTGAATTCGAGGGACATGGTGACCATCATGCAGATCTTGTTATCATAGGTGATGTTCCAGTTGTCTGCCGGTGGGAAGGGGGTGGTCATGGGCGCCATGCTGGAGGTGGGGGCTGGCGAGGTAGAGGGCGTATCTTGAGGGCACTGGGATACTATGATCATAAAACAAGGAAGAAACATAGGGGGAGAGATTGATCAATTTTTAATATAATTTTAAAGCGAAAGTAGTCTGAGTGTATAAATATATATACAGGTAAATTTGCATATAAAGTCAACCCTTTATAGTAAAATATTTTCCCAGGTCAAAGCAATCAATTATTTATTTAAACCAGATTATGGAAAATTTGCGTTTCCTCTACATTGTCAAATTTCTCCTCAAGTCAAACAGAAATCTGTGGTCCCCAAAGATTTGACTTGGGCAGAATTACCTGTTGGCTCAGCTCAACACCTGCCTCCTTACAGTTTTGGTGATATAACTAAAGCTTGATTTGCCACTAACGCAAAAAGACAAGAAATTCACAACCATTCTCTATCCCAACCAAGCTTTTTCTTCTAATCAGCTCTCTTACCATTTCCAAATTTGTTGTCTACGATATCAGCTGTCTGAACTTTGACCCTTGAGAAGGTGACATTGGCATCCATGTTGACCTTGAACATCTGGAGGGCATTGCAGAGGTAAGAATTGCCATTGTTGACCATGAATGTGGCACTGGGAAGGGTAGCAGAGTACATCACCAGCTGACCTGATGAGGGGGAATAGCACAGATATATTCACTGGTTAGTGGGGCAACGGTAAAAAATATGGCATGGTCACATGACAGATTCTTGGTCAATATCTATCTCAATCCCATAGAAGCAAAATTAAACGATTACAGTAAGTATCAACAAGGTGTTTACGCTCAATAAGATATCACACTTGTTATTATTATAATCAATATTATCATCATTATTAATCAACAAAGCACTATCACATTTTGTCTCATTCACTCGTGAAAATGCATGTCAACTTTTTTCATAGTCCCCTCATTAGATAAATCTTGATGAAAAAAACTATTCATGGAAGACTTGAAAGTTAACTGTAACACTGATTCGGGTGACTTTTGGCCTACTGTAGTTACCATGTGCGATCCTACAGTGCCATATCAATAAGGTTTCCCAATTGCATCAACAGTTTTGCACCGCTACGCAGAACGCTTTCAAGAACAAAGAAAATGTATTGTCAAAACTCCTCATGACAATGGGTTACCTAGAATTCTTTGTTGAA
Source organism: Lytechinus variegatus (assembly GCF_018143015.1). Taxonomy (NCBI): domain Eukaryota; kingdom Metazoa; phylum Echinodermata; class Echinoidea; order Temnopleuroida; family Toxopneustidae; genus Lytechinus; species Lytechinus variegatus. The sequence goes on along the minus strand of NC_054755.1, from coordinate 10,833,951 downwards.
CACTGGTGAATCAAAACGGAAGTTTAGTTTGATGGGTGTGTGTTTGATAAAGCTGTTCGTAAGTTAACAGCGACTTTAATAACAACTGGTGATCCTTTCTTGTGGTAAATGATATTGACTATTGAATGTTCATTGTTGATTATTTTGAGCATAATAAAGGTTCAACAGTCATTCTTAACTCACGAACAGGTTTATGAAATGCCCCCAGGACTCTGGACAAACAACATATTTGCAATTTTTCATCTGCTCCAAAACTTAAAACGAACTGCTGATCTGCTTCACCAATTTTCGACAAAGACCTCCCATCTGTTCATTGCCATTCGATGGATATTTTGAATACATTCACTAGCCATTTACTGCGCTCTAGAATTCGTTCTGCCTGGCGGTGCGAAAACTTGCTAATATTTCACGTTAACAACAATGATAACACAATTATAGCATTTCTGACATTTTTTATAGTGCAATGATAATATTAATAATAATATTTTACATAAAATAATCTTACACTTTTTGGGAAGCAAGGGTACAATCCTAAATTTAATAAATAATTAAACAAAATGACAAAATTCTTAATTTGGTACCCCCAGGTACCAAATAATGCTTCATCTATTTGTATAGCATTAGAACACATGAAAAACCTTTGCATCCCACAGAACGATTCTGAAATATATAGCATATTGACCACTTCATATTCATACCGGCCTTGGTGCTGTTAGGGAACAAAGGATTGGTGTGGTTGAGCGCAAGGCTTATGTTGGTGAGGGCGGAGTCGTTGGCGGACATGGTGAAATACTGCTCAAACTTGTTGCCCAGTTCTGGTTCGTCAAAGATGAGGGTTAGCTTGGGCATAGTCTCGTTGCTGCCGCAAGCGCTGTTTGCAACGTCAACCGTTGCTTCCTGGGGCACACTGAATGTGATTGTAGACTGGATAAGCAGACAAACAGAGAGAAGTTATAATTTGCAGATATTCATGTATTACATACAGTTGCATGCTGAATCGTTAATTCAACCCACATAGTATACTAGTTATTCATTTTTATGGAAAGAAACACACATATGCATGCAAGATTAACAAAATTGTATACCATATCTAATTCAAGAGAAGGCAAGAGCCTTGGATTTTATAATCAGCATTGGGAATTGGGTTCATTTAATACCTTGAACAGATATGGCTGATCAAGCAAATTAATATCATTTTCCTACCTTTCTGTGATAACAGAAGCATAATGTGAAATACTTCTACGGTTCTGGCTTGTTCATTCAGGTTTTTGATTGAGGACATAATTTGCCTATATTTGATATACGATCCAGAGTATTTCAGCCGATGTTTAAAATTTTGGACCATGTTTCAGGAATTCAAGTGAAAATTTTCTCCATTAAAGTTGTATGTGGATTGACCAAAAGATTCAATATCTAATTTCAATTTCTGTCAAAATGAACTGTATCAATTTACTCATTAAGAATTGTGTAACAAATGAAATGTTCCCACTTCATCTTCATGTATCAAATCTTTTGAAAATAAATTCCAGTTCTGGTAACGATCTCAAAATGACTTTACACAGAATCTAATATAATGACCACCCAAGTGTCTGTTTGTATGAATAACAAATATGTGCCAAAGGATTCTGGAAGAAATTGTGTAATTGCTGAGAAATAAGCAAAATAAGCACGGATTCGGTCACTTCCATTGGGCCTTTATTCCAGCAATAATAATACACTGTCCCACGTGTGCCTATCTGTGTTGGCGATCTTCAGTGTGATCGTATTTCAGCTTGGATTTTATGATTTCACAAAGTATTATGTAACTGTACCAGATCTAGATCCACGATGATACAGTCATACTTTAACCTTGGTTTTACAGACTTTCTCATGAAATTAGTGTTTTACTGCAACTACTATCATTTACACGTAGCTTTAAAGACGAATTCATGATCATCGTGGTCAATAAATTACATCTGAAACTCACTTGGACAGTTTTGTTCTCCGCATTTATCATTTCATACATGATTGAAAATTTGGCTTCCATCTGTTCCAAAATGCAAGCGGACTTGTTGCTGTTGTCCAGCCTCCAAGTTGTCTGTGTGGGCATCGGCGTCGTGGTCGGTGCAGGCGTCGTGGTCGGTGCAGGGGTTGTGGTCATCACCTTGGTAGTGGTCTGTGCCTTAGTAGTAGTAGGTGCCGCTGTGGTGGTTGGTACCTTTGTAGTTGTTGGCACAGCTGTAGTAGTTTTTGCCGCTGTGGTGGTAGGCCCTGCTGTGGTGGTAGACCCCGCTGTGGTGGTAGGCCCCGCTGTGGTGGTAGACCCCGCTGTGGTGGTAGGCCCCGCTGTGGTTGTAGACCCCGCTGTGGTTGTTGGCGCAGCTGTGGTGTTAGTGGCATTGGTAGTAGTTCCCATTGCCAAAATTGCTCCTACAGACAGAAGAGAAATATACACGATGTTTAATACTAAAATATGGTAGTGGTAAAACCAACAATCATCTAACCCAAACCATAGCTCCTCTGGTGATACATGTACATATATCTGTATGTACCACAGGTGATATGAATCAGTCGATAAGTCCAAGGAACTGCTGGACAAGCATCCTTTGGCACGATCTGCCACTCTGCACCTCGCTGTTAAAGGCAAGAAATACCAAGAAAGAAATTCCTTGCGCATTGATGCAATATCCTCATATAATAATCAATCAAAAAACAGCACGTAAACTAATAAAGGTCACAATTAAAATGCTACTGAGATTCCCCCCCCCTTCCAAAAACTGAAATAAATGAATGAATAAATAAATAATAATAATAATGTAGTTCTTAAACATAATTACATGTAAAATAAAAAAAACATCAATCATTCAATTTAAAATAAAATGGCTGAGGGAATGTGATTTTTTGAATCTCAAGATCAATATCTACATGTAGGTGGGCCAAGCTAATTTGGCTAGTTAATCTTGAGACTCGCCAAACTAGGCTATAAATGCAGAACCACATACTGTATAACTGTATCACAGCAAGCCTGGACTTTGATATGTCCTTTAATCAATTGGTCCTGTGATCCATTTGTCAAACAGATCTAATGAAGTCCATGCTAATCGATACAAGATCCTGGGAAAAATTGTAAGATTTCATCCTCCAAAATTGGTCTAACTTTGTAACTTTTTATCTTGAGTATGTACCTCCCACAATACATTTGAAGATGTAGTTGTACAGTACTGCAGTACAAGAGAAATGTACAATATTGCACAATATCTCAACAATAATTGGTGCATAGTTGCATGAATGTACAGTATTTGTACAGAACCTGTGACAATGGATTCAAATAAAAAGCTTGCATTTACGTATAAAAGTCAGCATTCTCTTTAGTCAAGTTCTTCTTCAGATCGTGCAAATCTTGTTATTTCTTCTCTCCATCTCTTTAAATGCTTTTCATACAAGTATCTCTTCTATTCTGCTTTTATAGAGTCAAACAGATTTCTGTGGGCCATGGAGATTTGACTTTATAGCCAGACTCATCTAGAGCTACATGTACTGTACATGTCTAACCTATCCCGACTGTATTTTGTATGATTACCACTTGTAATTTGTGTATTCTTTTTACTTTTCTACTTTGTCACAATACATGTATGTAGTATCAGAAGAGCCACAATCACAGGAAAAAGAACAATGGGTCATTAATTTAATATAATGTCAGTATCAGCATATACATGTACTGTATATGCAATTCCATTTTCAAAAACTGAGTAAGATTTCCCGCTATCAACTGAACTGCATTTTACTGCACAGCATATCAACATAAGGACAAGTTGCAAACTTATTTCCAACACACAAACCTAAAAGCTATTATAATTATTTTCCCCCCTGTACACAACATATATCTATCAGCATCACTGAAGCAGAAAAGTTCATATCCCAAGACTTCAACAAACAAAGAAGATTTACATGTACCTCTTCTCCACCACCCCCCCCCCCCCCTTCCCACAATCAAAACTGAATTCAATACTACCCCTTCCCTACAAACATATTGACATAAATCTTCAAGAAATTTAAATTTAGTACCCCCCACATTAAACAAATCAATTTGAAATACACGTACATTCTATTTTGATTGTAATCCTTTGTTTAGATGTGAAATCAATAACATAAACTTGAAACCTGTACAAGATTCAATATCCTCCCCCCCAAAAAAAAATAATAATAATAATAAAAAAAAAAAATAAATAAAAAATGAAAAAAAATGAAAATGATCTGTAACCCACACACAATCACACTCCCTTCCCCTCCCCAACTATCGAAGCTGGAACTGCATGTACATGTACACATAAATGTACGTCTAGGCCTATACATTTATCTCGGGTCTCATTTGTGAACATACATTACAAGAACAGAAACTGAAAGATATCACTGTTTACATGTGAAACCAAAGGTCACTCTTAGCCTGGTTTCCGAGCATCATTTTTAAATTACACCAGCTTGGTCACATGGTACCACAAGCCTCATATCTCAAAGATTTGTATTTGCATTTGTCTTTTATACTGTAGAATACTCCCCTTTTAGCCTTGTTTATGAAGTACATGTAGGCCTATATGCTATTTGGAAGAAAGACCCTTTTAATCTTGTTTATAAAGTCCATGTATGCCTATATCGCTATGTGCAAGAGAGAAAATACTTTTTAAGCGTTATACAAATACATGTACTAGCGTATGAAATTCCTCTTTTGTAAAGATTAAGGTTTGAAACTGAATAGTTGTGTTTGTGATGAGGGGTATGTACAATTGTACATGTACTAACTTTTGTAGGATGCACACCAAAAAACAGGGTTTTTTGTAATCATAGTGCTACCTTTCACTTAACTAATCTGCATCATTGGATATGTGTAAGCTTAAAGCTTAAGTCCACCCCAGAAAAGTGTTGATTTGAATAAATAGAGAAAAATCAAAAGAGCATAACGCTGAATATCTCATCAAAATTGGATGTAACATAAGAAAGTTATGGCATTTTAAAGTTTCGCTTATTTTTAACAAAACAGTGGTATGCACAACTCAGTGACATGCAAATGAGTCAGTCGATGATGTCCATCACTCACTATTTCTTTTGTTTTGTATTGCTTGAATTGTACAATATTTCATTTTTTACAACTTGACTAACGATATAATATCAAAGAATTCCAATTCTACATGTTCAGGGAGGAATTAATCGTTGTTTCACATGACAATGAGGAAAACACTTTTTACAATGATAAAAAAAATTGTTTCCACTTTTTTTGATACATTGATCGATAAAATTGAGAGGGCAGGAGTATAAATTTCAACGAATTTTGACAATCAGTCTCAATACAAATTCAATTTTTCATTAATAAATCAGTTAAAAGTGATCATGAGTCTACGGTCACTGCAGTTATGTCAGATGGAATTTTGGAATAATAGCCACCAAAACATTGTCAAACCTTTACCATATAAAGCTTTCATCAAGCTCAAAAATAGACTGAAATGCTTTTTTATTTTTAATAAACATGAAAAGAGACTAATATGCCATTTGAAGTATTACATGTACAGTACTTGTACAGCTACAGCTCTGAATGAAATTTAATTCCTATCATATCTCAAGTTTCTCCAAAAGGAAAGATGGAAATTAAAGTTAATTGATTAATCTGTTCACGTAACAGAAGAAAAGACAAGGGGTAAATGACGGGGAGGTGGAGATTCTAAATGAGTGATTGGTTAGGAACACCAATCACCTATACGCAGTACTGTACATGTACATGTTGGTCTTCGACAAATATTATCAATATTAAAGGTCAAGTCCACCCCACAAAAATGTTGATTTGAATAAATAGAGAAAAATCAAACTAGCAAATGCTGAAAATTTCATCAAAATCGGATGTAAAATAAGAAAGTTATGACATTTTAAAGTTTTCCTTACTTTAACAAAACAGTGATATGCACAACTAAAATGAGACAGTCGATGATGTCCCTCACTCACTATTTCCTTTGTTTTTTTATTGTTTGAATTAAATTGTGGAGCGTTGTGGCCCAGTGGATTAGTCTCCAGCCTTTGAAACATAGGGTCGTGGGTTTGAATCCCAGCCATGGCATAATTTCCTTCAGCAAGAAACTGATCCACAATGTGCTGCACTCAACCCAGGTGAGGTAAATGGGTACCGGTAGGAAGTGATTCCTTTAGAAGCTGTGTGCACTCTGAACGCCTAGCTTAGCCGGGTAATATAGGAGCACCTTGAGCACCTAACAAGGTGGATATGTGTGCAATACAAATACCCTATATCATTATCATTATTAACAATATTTCATTTTTTACAGATTTGATAATAAGGACCAACTTGACTGAATCATATAATATTTATAAACAATGCACATTCCACATGTTCAGGGATGAATTAATCTTTGTTTAACTTGACAATGAGGAGAAAAATAGGATATTCTTTATTTTACATAATGAAATACAAAAGAAAAAGTGAGTGGATGACGTCATCAGTTTCCTCATTTGCATACCCACCAGGATGTGCATATAACTATAAGCAAAACTTTAAAATGCCATAACTTTCTTATTTTATATTCAATTTTGATGAAATTTTCATTGTTGTGCTTGTTGGATTTTTCTCTTTTTATTCAAATCAATTTTTTTGTTGGGGTGGACTTATCCTTTAACTAAATTTATTATCATTCCATAATAATTTGTTCCTGTTATCTGCAACAAAAACCGTTAGAAGTGCTTGGTTATTTCATCATGTACAGAGTAAAGTTAACCTTTTTATGCATTACGTGTACACACTTTCTAGTACAAGGAAATGATAATTGGCAACTATAACCAGGAATACTTGTACAGTACAACATGAATGAGAGGGATGCCTATTATCAAAATGAAACTCAAGAGAGTATGAGAGAAAGTGGTATCATTTCCTTTCTTTTTATTCCCTTTCTTCTGCATTTTTGTAGCACTTGGACATCTTTCAACATACATCGTACATGGAACGGACATAAGCCCATTTGCTAGGCGTACATGTAGGTACCTATTCATGGTGATGTGGTGAGGATATTTGCAATGGTGCAAGAGCACAAAACGATTGAGCCAAGTGCCCAAATACGAATGTCACAAACTTCATTATGTGCCTATGAAAGGGGTGAATTTATTAATACTTAGAAAGTATCTTAAAAATTGCAATAGATCGTACAGAAAATATTTTCACCCTAGGAAATAATAATTAGACCATTTTGTATGGGAGCTTTCGATAGTAGGGAGACGGTCTGGTTCCCAAATTTCCCTTGAATTGTAAACAGTACATCATGATCATTTATAACGAGAAGAGATGGATCATCTAAGATCTCAAAATACAGTGGGTGCACTAGGCAAATTTTGAATAATTGAGGAATGCGGAAGATAATTTTCAGAGGAGTGCACGTTCCTTGCATCCGGCCTGGATGGGCCACAGCGTAAGCATATCAAAATCATTGCTACATGTATTTCATTGAAAAAAAACCAATGATAAACTGTCCTTGTACATGTACATGTACCCTACCCTTTTGTGATCAAGTCAGGCAAAAATGATGAGCAAGGATATTTTGTTGATATAAAGAAAAAATAAATTATGAAATTGCACCAAAAAAAAGCATGAATGGGATAGAACGAAAGAGAAAGTAGAGTAGGAAGGAAATGAGGCAAAGGATAAAAATAACATAAGAGAATTGCGTTGAAGAGCATTGCGTTTTAGAGCACTTGCATCAATGAAGCATCCAGTGTTGAGATCACATGACTATGATGCAAACCACCTGACACACAATAATGATCATGACCTACATGCACCAGGAAGCAAGGTAAACACCATGTGACCAGAAAGAATTTCCACACAATGTTGAAATCACTGAACGTGACATGTGTTATATTTTATAATTTAATTTTCCCCCATTTTCAAATTTGTTGACACTGTAGGCCTAGGTATGCATTGTACATTTATATTGTAACTGTAACACGATGTACATTTATTTACATGTAGTATGGTAGAGATTGGTTTGAGAAACATAATAATGCTGTTTGTCCGGCGAGGGGGGAGGGGACGGGAACTGTCAATGGAAAATGGACACTCTCATTACACTGTATAGATATTAGGCCCGTTTCGGGTACACGTGTACACGTGTACACGCACGGTCAAGTCAGTGCACGTGTACTAAATTCCATCACCGTGTACACGGTAGCATCTGCATAAACAAGCTCACAGCCTCACATATCTTAGTTCTCAGACACTGCACATGTTTTAATTACTAATATGTCAACATATTTCAATTAATCCAGAGTGAGTTCACTTCCAAAATCGCCAATTTAATCCACATTCTTTCTGGAGACTCACGTTTTTGTACCACGAAATGGGTTTGCTCCGGTCTCAAAAGCTCGAAAGCGTTGCTCAATCACACTCAGAGTCAATTTGAGAATCACCAATTGCGATAGCGATCATCGCTACAACTTACGTGTTATACGCTCGCACACAAGCCTACAAACAAACGCTCTTCAAATTGGCAACATAATAATGAAAATTAATCGATAACTTCAGTTACACTTATTCTGCAGCGATCTGTGCATGCATGTACGGTACAGTATACAAAATGCGCATCTAACGAGCGTCGGCGCTAGCTAGGGCCCTGCACTGATTTTCTTTTGCATTCTTTATTAATTTAATGCGCTGCTAAGCCGAGTAAACTTTTAATTTGCACCAATTTTTGTGGATTGATACTTCAAACTTCTCAGGTAAGCTTTAAAACCGTGACTTAGGCTATATAGACCCCTTTTTATGACATATTGATGCGGGTCAGTGTCGACATGAAAACAGAACTCGCTCTCACAGTGTTTACAACGTGTACACATGTACACGACCGAAAAACACGCCGTGTACACGTGCATCAAAAATGGACTTTCAAAACGGCCCTAATAGATATACATAGACCTAAAAGTCTGTTCTCACTACATTCCTAAACTAGTTTCGTGGAAACTAGTTTAATACATAGTGAGAACTTGAAGCGGTCTAGGAAGCGATCTTCCAAACCAGTTTGGAAATCTACCTCGCTATGTAGTTTTCAAGAGCGCTTCGCGCTTCTCCACACGACAGGGGTAGAATGCCTAAGCTGCGTTTTTTAAATTTCACGCGAAACGTGCCACCCCACTGAGAGAATTTCCATAGCAACAAGATCGCTTTACGTGAGGTGATTTTGAAAACCACTTTCATATGATCAAGTGGGAACGCTAGCAAAGCGATCTTGAAAACTGGTTTCCAGTAAACTAGTTTTAGAAAATGTAATGAGAACGGCCTCTAATTGTTACAGTATTCATTCATCTGAAAAATGATAGCCATTTCTTACTGTAAACACAAACCATTATCATAATTTATTTTTCAATGACAAGTCAACATGTGACACTTCATTATCATGCAAGCGAAACCTTTTGAATGACATTGGCCTTTGCATGAATTGTTGATTTCACGCAGCGTGAAAGGTACTTTGAACTCTTCCAAACGCAAACAATAATGGCCTATTTATAGTCTTCATACAGTACTACATTGTATACATGTACATGAGCATGAATCATTACATTACAATACAAGTACGGGCTACAGTATTACAAGCAGTCCTCCTCCCCCCCCCCTTCCCCATTACAATCTGCCAGCCATGTTGCTATAAACACAATAGGCGGTTTCAAACCGCCTCGATCACAAGAATCCCCGTTAAATTACGAGAACTTTTTAAGGCTAAAAAATACCCATTAATTATTCCTGCATTCACACCGCCCCGAAACACATCCTTCGGGATAAGTTCCCGAAGTTTCGAGCATGCGCAGTGTGGTCTGATAAGCAGGCAAGGCGGGAGATTCAAAATCTCTAGCCCAGCAGCCACCCACGCCGCCGCGCCCAACGACACGCTGGGATAAAAGTTCCCGTAATTTGCTTTCACATCGCCAAAATACCTGCGACCTTGGAAAAATCCCCACGAAACTTCTCGTAATTTCGCCAAGTACCTACTATTTAGCGGGTATTTTCTTTCAGGGAGATTACGCGTAGTTTGCTTTCACATTACCAAAATAACCTGGTATTTTCTGATCGGGGTAAATTTCCCGATCAGAGAATACCTGGAACTGACAAACTTCGAGGCGGTCTGAAACCACCTAGTGGGTGATTTTAAGTTCAGTGTTGACCTTTTGGTGTTGGTGCTATGTCAATTCACGAGGTGTTAAGCCATTGTGCTCTGTATCATAGGAAACGCAATCCAAATTGTGCTTCCAACACCAACACCGGACCGAAATCTCCCAGTGAGGCCCAACGTGCAAGAACAACAGATACAGATGGTCCATAATGAATTTAAGGAGTGTTTCATAACTTGCCATAATCACCGACAACTAGCACCACAGAACAAATACATGTACACTAAATTTCAAATTAGCCTGCTAATTAATCTTGCCTAGAAAGAGGTCTATACTGGAATTAGGAGACTTGTTTCTGGACAATATGAGGTTGCTAATGCTGCCATTGGCATGATTCTACAATGTAAAACTCAGCATTTCCTTTGAGTTATCTTCAATGTTGTTTTTTTAAGATACAAGGTTTGAACAGCCCATTGACACTACAATGTATGTCCAGTTGATGTGAAGGTGATTTTCACAAAACCCTATATTTCGATTATAAAGACGATCTTGAAATCTACATTTTCCTTGGTTTAGCATCATTAGCATTACATTTTTTCATTACAGTTGATAACAATTAGTTAGGACCACATGGGAAATCACCAGAGTTTATAGATCAATGCAACACACCCCCACCCACTCCAATCATTTGCAAGTGAAACAGGTTTGGAGGATAACATAAGCTCACTTGAACCAAATATACGTAGCCCGCAGCTGTCCCACCCCCCCCCCCTTCTTCAACATATACATAGGCGCAATCATTTCCGATGTACTGCTTTTCCTCAAGGGGGGGGGGTGGAAATGAAGCTGCTGTCTAATTTTAATTATGGAACTTGTTTATTACAGTAAAGTAAACATGTGCTGCTTTGTGTGCACAGCTAGTTCGCCACCTGTAGACCAAACCATGATCAAACCCTCCCAAACTTTGTTTTGTTCACATGCAAAAAATAATTCTGAGTTTGATATTTTGGGCCTACAGTAAGATGTATTTTGAATCCTGCTTTTCTTGCTGCCCCATTGATAGTACATGTACATGGATAGATGTGAGCTAAATTAATTCGGAGTGGAGATAGGTCTAATATCAAGGTCCTGCAGATTTTGAATCCTGTTTTCCCATTCCACAACTGATGATAATTGTTCTACTTGAGAAATGATTTGAGAAATTCATTAAACTTGTAATTTTTTTCTGGCCAGTACATAACTACAAAGAAAAAGAAAAAATTATCATTATTATTGATCTCCAGGGGCCCGTTGCATAAAACTTTTTACCTGAGACAGACCTTCATTTTTGAGGAGCGCGATCACGCCGGCGCTCCTACCACGCTCCTTAAAAAAATAAGGAGAGCAAAAAGTCGCACTCCTCAAAAAAAAAAAAAAAATTGCTAAAATTTCACATCTTTAAATCCACGAAATGGCCTTCTTTTTTCCATAATTCCTTGAAATTACTTTGATTTAGTTGAAATCTATCGGAAAAATGAAGAATATTCATCTCTTTCCCGACTCTGATTTTAATTTAATCTCGGTAAATATTGCAGTCCCATATGTAGATTTTCATGGCAACACCATGGAAGTCTACATGTGGGACTACAATATTTACCAAGGTACTGTAAGTTCAAATCAGAGTCGGGAAAGTGGTGAATATTCTTCATTTTTCTGATAGTTCTCAACTAAATCAAAGTAATTTCAAGGAATTATGTAAAAAAGAAGGCCATTTCATGAATGTAAAGATGTAAAATGTGAAATTTTAGCAATTTTTTTTTTTTTTTTTGGAAGGAGCGCGTACGATATCTTGTAAACGTATTGACGTGACCCAGGCCTAGTTTCACCACAGATTAAATAATAGCTAACACAGCTTTTTATACAATGTTAAGAAAAATCTACAATTTATCATACATGTATTGTAATGAATTGATTTGAGCTCCTCACGGAGAGCGATTCTGAGGAGCTCAATTGAGCTCCTCAAAAAAATGAGGAGTTTTCTCAGTTAAAAAGTTTTATGCATCAGGCCTCAGGTTGATAATAAAATAATTTGAACAACTGATAAAGTACAAGAGAAGTGTACAATGGATTGTACTTTATTTTATATTCCACTTTAATAGTGCCAAAAGACGATGAATGATACAGTTTATGCCATAAAGAAGAACTGGATACATGTATCCGTATCATTTAAAGACCTTCATTAAAATACATCAAATTTACATAGAAATTTATCAACTTATCAATTTCCATCAATATGAATCACCAAACAGCAGCAGAATACTGTACATGTATGTGAACAATCCTTTTAAAAAATATGCAAATCATAGAGTCTACATAGTGCATATATAGCAGTATTTACCAATAGGGAACTCTGGCCCTCTCCTTACTCATATGAGTCAAGATATATCTGTGGCTATTATTTTTATCCCCCAATTCCCGATGCCACTAGTCATGGGCTCATCGTTGAGGCTTAAATTAAGACCATCCTTGTCATGTCATGGAAGGGTTTGCCCCCTAAACTGACAGTTCAGAAGCGCTGCATGTACAGCAACTGAAATTTATTCTGCACGACTATTAAGAGTAGTGTATTTGGGGATCTGTAGTTTAATACAGGGATACAAGCAGTAGGGACCATGATTTTCTGCTTTAATACTGGGAAATCAAAATGGATCTGTTGGTTCTTTACATTTCATGTGAAAATTAATTAAATTTACCTTTGACAAACAGAAAAGGTATTTTTGCTCTGTACATTACATTTACATGTAGATCATGTTTGAAACAGAATTTTACAGGTTATCAGAAATGGAAAGGACAATCTTTTTTATATAAAGTTACACAAGAATTTGTAAATGACCTAAAAAAAATACATCTAGAGATTCTAAAACATGCAAGGATCCAGTATTAAAAAGGAGGGGGATCCATTCCCCCTCCCCCAATAATTTCACTCCTGGGGGTGGAGTGCCCCTCCCCAACCCCCACTAGATCCGAGGATTTATTCCTGCTCAGATGCTATTACAGCATGCACTCTGTTTTACCTCCACTCAGATGACCAGTTGAACAACACAATAATATTGCTTCCTAAAAGGGATGTAGGAATTGCAAGATAACATCACAAAAGTGGTTTGGATAAGCAGTTTTCATATCTAAACCAAAGATAATATTTTTCTCAGCTAATTTCAAATTTGATGTACAGGTAACAACATGCAATTTCCTAATCATACTCTCTACATTATTCAAGAAATCATGTTTATTCTATAATATATAAAGGTCCCCTAACATCTTTTGTGACGCTCAAAATGTAGCCCTGATTTTTAATTTCACAAATATGTTCATGTTTTAGGGACAGTGATATAGCCGTTTCATTAGCAAATAAAACATAAATTCCACTTGGTTCATATACTTTCATGTAAAATTTCATGGAATTCTCCTTTGCAAAACAGAATTCAGGTTTTTGCTGTGTAGATTTTCAGAGACAAAGCAGAATTTCCATTTTTAGATCAAGTTGAAATGGAAAAACATATTGTCAGAAACGGCAATGACCATTTTTTAAACGGAAATCACTGTCTCTAAAAATGTTTACATAAAGAAATAGCTGTATGTGGCAAAAATTAATGCAAAATGATTATGGTAAAAATCTGTAACTGGTGAAAATAATCTGTAATCTGTAACTGCTGAGAAATGAGCAAAATAAAGATGACATTCCTGGCTGTTAGATGAAAATTTTCCAAGCTATAATAATACATCGTCCCACATACATGCAGGTGAATCATTGTGTGATGGTTTCAACTTAGATTTCACAAAGTTAGATCTACAAAGGAGATTTACAAGTAGTCCTGCAAAGATATGGTGACAAATGATCTAGATTTCAAAGACTTTCACAGGAAATTATTGTTTGCTGTATTTCACTGCATGATGCTCGCCCTTTGCCCTGCAAGCACATTAAACAATATTTAACCAAAACCATGTCTAGAGCGTAGACTACATGTACATGCCAAACTCACTGTCTGTGTCACATACATTTTAAGAGCCAGCCACGGTACACAGTGAATCTAGTCTCACTACTTCAGACTCTGCATTGTGCACCACAGATGTGAGTTGCGAAAACCAAGGGTTTGTGCCTGCAGACTACATGTAGCATGGATCATGCAATGTACATGTATACAAGAAATGAAACCTGCAGAATTACATTTTTCAATATCTTATGAAAATGGTAATTGCTTCCGATATCAGTAAAAAAGCAATTTCATGAAAACCATACATGTACGGTGAATGTAGGTCATAATGTAACTTCACCTACATGTACATGTATTCTAAACAGGATAATAGCACACTCCTACAGCACATATTACAAAAGAGGTTGTATCTAGAAATCATGTACCATGAAGTACATGTACATGTATAAGGAGTGGTGGTATGTTTTTTTCTATCGTATTACGCTTCAACGAGTTATGTTTTGAACTGAAAATATTAGAAGAGTCTTTTATTATTCAAGCCCTACAACTGCTATCAAGGTCTATATGTACAAGTATCACTTGCTCACAACCTCACCTACACATACTCAAAGTCATATCTGTGCAGTTAAGTGTGTGTGATAGACAAGTGTAGCGGTATGTACTTCTTGCATCAAGAGCTCTATTGTTATCTCTATTTATATAGCAAAACTTCAGAGTTCAATTCAATTCTTCAATTTCATCTTGAAAAAAAGTTCTACAGTTCACAACCTTTATTTTCTAAGGAGTGAGAAAAACAATTATTTTTAAAGATACAAAAATATACATTCAATACTGTGAAAGCTTATTTCATGCTTCGCAATTAATTTGCGGTGTGAAGACTTACCGTTAAAGAGGAAGTTCACCCTGACAAAGAATTTACTGCAAAATTTGGAATATATGTTTGAGGGGTTTGGGGTGTCTCCAGTGTGTGTTTGCATACATTGATGAGACAAAATTGAAGACCACAATTCTGTTACAAACCCATTTCATACCCTTTAGAATAAGTTTTATGATGGGGGGGGTCCTCATTTTTTTCCCCCCTTAATCAAAATGAACTTGGTATCAGACAGTATCTTCCCTTTATGATATTGCATACAGCTACACTAGTCTGCAGACACAGACCCCGATTGAAAATTTGATCGACAAGTGGGTCTTCACAGAAGACTAGTACATATAGAACTTGCTGTTGAGTGAGAAGGCACTCAGTACATACATGCAAGTCTGTACACTCAGACTCTAATAACTCAAGTGAAGGGTTTGCAACTTTGCACACCAGATTAGCATACAGCTGTGGTTGAGACTGTAATTAGCCATTTGCATAGTGTGCTAAACTGTCTCTAAAGTGATTGTACAATAGAAAATGAAACTCCAGGTTTATATTCTTAAAGGGGAAGTTCACCCTGACAAAAAGTTTATTGTAAAAATAGCAGAAAAATTAATGAAAAATATTGCCGAAGGTTTGAGAAAAATTATCAAATAATTAAAAAGTTATTAGAATTTCAATTATTTGATTTGTGACGTCATATGCGAGCAGCATTCCTACATAGCGAATGGTAAAAAAATCAATGAAATGTCATTTTCTCAGAAAATTGAAAATGGTTTTCACTGTAATTTTTGTATATCAATAGACAAATCGTTTCACACCCGATCATGAAAAGAAAACAAAATTAAGTCATCAGGAACCATACCAAATTTGAAATTTATGCATTTTATATTACATAACACATGGGACAGCTGCTCGTTTATGACGTCACAAATCCAAAACTTTGAACTCTAATAACTTTCTTACTCTTTAACGGATTTTCCTCAAACCTTCACCAATATTTTTTACTATTTTTTCTGCTATTTTTACAAGAAAGTTTTCTTCAGGGTGAACTTCCCCTTTAACTACAATCCTTTTGATCCGTGCTGCTTGAGAATGAGAGTATGCACAGACATTTTCA
The DNA here is from genome assembly GCF_018143015.1 of Lytechinus variegatus. Classification (NCBI taxonomy): domain Eukaryota; kingdom Metazoa; phylum Echinodermata; class Echinoidea; order Temnopleuroida; family Toxopneustidae; genus Lytechinus; species Lytechinus variegatus. The sequence goes on along the minus strand of NC_054755.1, from coordinate 10,817,876 downwards.
CATTGTCTCTCTTTTCCATTTTGTTATCATCTGTAATAAAGTGTCAATTACATGCAAGTGTACCAAAGCTCTATTCGTACTACATGTACATGTACATCTACATTTATGTCGAATACAAAAAATTCTTACAACTTAAAAAAAAAGTTCATTAAACTTTCATCCTTTCCATAGCCTAGGTACACTTGTGCATGTTACTGACACTTTATTATGAGGTGATGAAAAAATTGATTTTTTTTTTGTTCCATCTTTTAGGAGAGAAATAGACTATGGAAATTGTGTTCATTTCACTGATTTATTGCATTCATATAAAAAGTCTAACTATAATATAAATACACACTTTTGGCAAAGGGCAAAAGATAATGTGAATACATGTATATGTATTAGAAGTCAGCACATTCTATTGAAACTACCTTTGTGAATTTGGGCCAATGTACGCACTGCACCCTTGTTCTGCTGGGCAAATACTGCACAGAAAATGGCCTTGTATTGTACACACTTGGAGGTTTTTCTTCCATGCGAACACAGAACATGTGCCTGATAGTCTGAGAATTGATGAAGTCATGTACATGTACATGTAACCACATCCTCAGACCAATAAGATAAAGCTATATGGTGTAGGAAATCAGGATATCCTTCTATACAGGAAGAATACAGATTAATAAGTGATGTAAAAAAAAACATAAGCCTATTACATTTTTTTTCAATATCTGGAGAATGTTTGTAACATGTATTGTAGAACCAGGCTAATATAACAGGATGTGCGCGAGGCCCGCGAGGTACCGGGTCCGGTCCGAGCTCGGACCCTCGTGCATGCGATGTTTCAAAATCGGCAGCGAATTATTTATGCGTGTGAGGAACTTCATGCTGAGTCTAAATCACCAATTTTGAGACTGATACTGATAGAAGCATGGAAAATAAGTGAAACTTAGTTTGTGTAAAGTAAGAATATAAGTTTTGTTTTTAAAGATTGTGATGTTGCATGAATTTTATATTCCCCCCCCCATAAAATCCCACCTTTGTCACTCGGAATATCAAATCGAGTTCAGTCTTGAAGTTCGGGTAGGTGGAGCGTAGTGTAGCGGTAGAATAGACTAGTCAAGTGGAGTGGAGCCTGCACGAACTTCGCTCGAGGTTAACGTTACATCTAAGAATTTAAGAAGACAACCTGTAGTGTAAGGTGACCACACAATCTTAAGACGGCCATTCCGTGCTTTTGGGAACTGGTAGCCAAATCGAACTTGTACCTCCTTTCACCACGATATGGAAAGAAACTTCGCTTTGGCGATTTTGAAAGAATTCATGCGAGAGGCTTTGTTTACGATGTGAAGCTCCTCACACAACTGGTTACCTCTTTCCTAATGCAATGTTTAATTGGCCCAGTTTGCCATGGGTAGACAAGTTTTCAGATGACATCGACGATTCTGCCGGAATCATAATTTTTGTAATTATATCCATCTACTCCGCATTTCCCTGCACTTCAAGACCACTCTGCCACTTTCAAAATGTTGACAAAAAATATTACAAAATCGATTCACTAAATAAATCACAAACAAGATGTATATGGGGATGAATCACTTTAATAAACTGTATTATCTACTCGTGAAATTTATTTCGTCAGAATCATCACTGACAAAATAAATCTCATTGGCAATCTCTCTTTATATCTACTCTTCAAAATGGGAACCATCTAAGAAAATTCTCCTGAACTTATAAATGCTAGTTCCCATTTTCACGAGTAGATAAAGACAGTTTATTAATCAGATTTATTTTGTCAGAGAATCATCACTAACGAAATAAATATCACAAGTAATCTGTCTTTATCTACTCGCTGAAATGGGAACCAGCGTGTACAACTCCATTGAGAATTTTCCAAGCTGGTTCCCATTTTGGCGAGTAGATTAATAATACTCTACTCGCTGAAATGGGAACCAGCGTGTATAACTCTGTGGGGAGTTTTCCATACAGTTGTACGCACTGGTTCCCATTTCAGCGAGTAGAGTATACTAGTTTACTCTACTCGCTATAATGGGAACCAGTGTGTATAACTCTATGGGGAGATTTCCACAGAGTTGTACGCGCTGGTTCCCATTTTAGCGAGTAGAGAAGACAGCGACAATCAATCTTTCTGATCTAAGCTCTTTGAAGGATTAGATTTATTTAGATTCAGTGCAGCAGCTGCGGTGAAGCAGTGAGCAAGCTCGAAAAGGTAGGTAGGTCCCCGGGGGGGCACTTAGTATATAATACATAGTGGGTATGTGCCATGGAGGGGACCCCCATTTTCACACCCAATTTTCCGTTCCAAGGCATAGCATTTTTGTCTTATTGAGAAAAAAACCAAAGAAAGCCGCTCGAAGGCAGAGCATTTCGTTCTTCTTATCGAGAAAAAAGAAGAAATCCGCTCCAAAGTTTCGCATATTTTTCGTTACGCTGTTCAGGTTGCATTGATCTGCTGCAATTTTGGTGAAAAGCAGCCGCCGAGCGCTGTCCGACCATCGTCTCTGCACGAGCGCACCCGGAGGAGGCCGCGCTAGCTGCATCATGCACACATGCCCGTTCCATAGGGGTGCATACCCACATACTCACACGCTGGCGATCTGTTCCAAGGACCCCCGTTTTCAAAAAAATTGTAGTGTAGTCATGGTAGTTAAGAAGCCCGTTCTGAGGACCCTGCTTTTTACAATAAGCCCGCTCCAAGGCCCCTGTTTTTTGTCTCGCCCGCGGCACATCCCTACCACTTTTTTGGTCGAGTGCCCCCCCACCCCCCGGGTAGGTAATGTCTTGTGAAAAAGTGTCCTGTGGAAATTAGGATTTTTAGGAACTGGTTCCCAATTTCACGATAATGCCCGTAAGACTTCGAAAACTATGTCACATTTATTAGAAAAAGAATGTATACGCTCTCTCTCATCTCAGCTCTCTTCTTTCGCGTTCTCTCGATCTCCTTCCCACTCTCTTTTTTCTGAACTGATTCAGCATTAGTTTAGTGTTTGAGTCAAACTTCAAAGTCATTCAACTGCAAGCGCAGTCGGCAATTTAATTGATCAATCGTTTCCCTACACTTCTTATCAAAATCTTACCAATGAGCACAACGAAGAAACACGTGAGCTTCATGATGATGGCTTTCTTTTATCCTTTTACAGATCACAAGAGTAGGTAGGAAAACAAATTGTCGGCAGAACAAGCTTGCACCGCTTCCTTTCCTTAACTTCTGTAATGCAGCAGCAACAGAAATGTTGAACACCTTGATATGGCGCACGGACCGGGAAACTTCAGCGGAGCAAAACGGTGAGTTCGCGATGGAAAGAAATATCGGTGGCGCAATTTTTTCCCTGATGAGCAAGTTGCAATTTAGCACGTGATTAGCTCATAGAGTGGATACGCTTACTTCACAACTCCCCTCTGGAAATTTAAGTTTAGCTCATCCATCCTCTTAGCAATGACATTTACAGACGATTTTCTTTAAAATGAAATTATGATTATTCAAAGGTCATATCTAAGATACCCACTGACGGTAAATTGTTTCCCTGACTCTAGAGAACCATAATTTTACTCAAAATATTCTTTGCTGAAATATTTTTATTGAATATCGAATGGGAGGCCATCATGGAGAATGTTATTCTCCTTTCACAAAAACTTCAAGAATCAATTGCATGGGGTGACCCCCGGGTCCCCACCAGATGTTCTTCCACAATCCTGAATCCTCCGCTGCTAGCTATAAAGAGCCCCCCACCCCACCCTCGGGGGAGGGGCACATAAAAAACAATTAAGTGGAACAACACCCCCGGTTCTCAGCTTGGAGCAGCAGTACTGTATGTTGACATTGAAATTTCAAATATTTTCTCCTTTGATATAGACCTACAATTTAATCATTTAAGGCCATGAACATCCAATATTGTGGATGCCCTCATTGCCCCCTTTTATTGATTTATGATGCCCCTTTTTACAACTTTCCACATTATTCTATGCTATTGGCACAATGTTCCAAAAACCGGTCTTGCCCTCATAATAAAATTTGATTTTAAAATATATACGTTAAAAAACATGTACATTGTGTAACATATAGGCCCGAATTCACAAAGGTGGACCAAAGTTATACCGGGGTTAAATTTAGCCATGGGTTAACCAATACCCGGGTATGCACCTTTGTGAATTCGGGCCATAGTCTCTGAAAAAAAATTCACGTTAAATCCGTGTTATATATTATACCACAATAATTTTGAAGCAAAATTTCAGTGTCACTCTTATAGTTTATCATGAAATCATTCCTCTTTTTATTTCAAATCATCGTCAATATCCCTTTTATTAGTATGATAATATCCATCGATTCATCTTAACCATCGTCATTCGTCATCATCATCATCACCATCATCATCGTTATAATTTTCATCCGTCATCATCACCATCTTCATCACGATCACCATCTTCATCACTATCACCATCTTCATCACTATCACCATCATTATCATCATCATCATCATCACCACCACCACCACCATCATCATCATCACCACCACCATTATCATCATCTTCATCATCGCCATCATCATCATACTTCATCTCCATCTTAATTCATTAAAATCATGAACTATGTTTTCATTTAAAACTTATAAAAAAATATTTTGCTTTATAAGTATTTATTAATCAAATGAGTTTGCATGTGAGGTAGTCATTCTTTTTCACTCCAAGCAAAATAATTCTTTTCAATCTTCAACTGCAAATTGTAAATGTGTTTGAGTTGATTTTGTGCTTTAAATTCCTATTTTTATTTGGGCATACACTTAATGATTCATGTAAAATAAAATCACAACATATATTTTTGTGTTTTTTGTATTAAATTACACTTTTTTGAATTAAATTTTGAATAAAAAGTGCAGTTAAACAATAAAAATCAAAAGATTGGTATAAAAGAGGGTCAAAACACGTATCATTAAGGGGCGATGCTAGAAAAATCAGCTATTTTCGCAACATTTTTCAACCTATTGTCCAAAAAAAACGAAGAACTTCAATTTGTTTTGTGGTAATAATGGAGTACGACTGGGTAGGTGTGAAAAAATTGCAACCAACAAAACTATGCTGTTCATTGTTGACTTAGAGGTGAAATGAAATGTCCCGTACGACACACAACATTTTCGCCCTTAATTCAGCCATAAGCAAATAATTTTTGTTGGTAATCAGGTTTTCACATGACTACCCACTATAACTTTATTATTGACCAAAAATAATTTTTCGTTGCTCAAGCAATCGGCTGAGAATCTAGAAATTGTTGACAAAATGTCCCGTACGACACGTATGGAATCGCCCACGGTTGAAAAATGCGAGGGAAAAAAGACAGTGAGTCTAAGATAGAATACTCATAGCCTATAGGCCAAATAATTACGAATCAAATGAATAAATAAATAAATAAATAAATAGATAAATAAATAAATGAATAAATAAATAAATAAATAAATAAATAAATACAAGAGTAAAATACGTGAATGTGGAAATATAGGCGTTCTGAATATCAGTGCATTCTGGAGGTTAAATACAATATTTGTTGGTATATAACTAAGACCTGATAAAAAAATTTTTTTCTTTTTTTATCATTAGTGTTATGAGAAAATATCGAATTTGTAACAAACTGAGTTACCAAATAAAACATGTCATCACTGGTTTCAGTGATCAGGGCTGCGCCCCAACATTCAAGTCATATACTACTGCAAATGAATAAAGGCAGTTATTATATACAGCCAATGTCAAACAAAGTGAAAGGGTAAATGATAATAATAATGATGATGATAGTACTAGTAGCAGTAGTAATAGTAAGTAGTAGTAGTAGAAGTAGTAGTAATAGTAAGTAGTAGTAGTAGTAGTAGTAGTAGTAGTACAGTCGTAGTAGTAGTAGTAGTAGTGGTAGTAGTAGTAGTAGTAGTAGTAGTAGTAGTAGTAGTAGTAGTAGTAGAAAGTAGTAGTAGTAGTAGTAAGTAGTAGTAGTAGTAGTAGTAGTAGTAGTAGTAGCAGTAATAGTAGTAGTAGTAGTAGTAGTAGTAGTAGTAGTAGTAGTAGTAGTAGTAGTAGTAGTAGAAGTAGTAGTAGTAGTAGTAGTAGTAGTAGTAGTAGTAGTAGTAGTAGTAGTAGTAGTAGTAGTAGTAGTAGTAGTAGTAGTAGTAGTAGTAGTAGTAGTAGTAGTAGTAGCAGTAGTATAGTAGTAGTAGCAGCAGTAGTAGTAGTAGTAGTAGTAGTAGTAGTAGTAGTAGTAGTAGTAGTAGTAGTAGTAGTAGTAGTAGTAGTAGTAGTAGTAGTAGTAGTAGTAGTAGTAGTGGTAGTAGTAGTAGTAATATAGTAGTAGTAGTAGTAGTAGTAGTAGTAGTAGTAGTAGTAGTAGTAGTAGTAGTAGTAGTAGTAGTAGTAGTCGTCGTCGTCGTCGTCGTCGTAGTAGTAGTAGTAGTAGTAGTAGTAGTAGTAGTAGTAGTAGTAGTAGTAGTAGTAGTAGTAGTAGTAGTAGTAGTAGTAGTAGTAGTAGTAGTAGTAGTAGTAGTAGTAGTAGTAGTAAATGGGAGGGCTTGGGTGCTCTTGCGCCGTCTGTAGGCCAATTTCAGTATATGACTTCACTTTACATTTATATCCGCATTAATTTTCAAAGGGAGTAAACGCCAAAGTTCTAAAAGCCTAAAGTGCGTTGACACGATCTCAGCCAGCTGAAAATAAGTCATATGACCTGTTCATTGTACAACCGCTAGATGGCGTTGGCCAAAAATACAATGCAGTGGTCTTTCAAGCTAGGCAGAAAACGAATCTAAAAATTACAATGAATTTCATGTAAGGTTTTTATGGGAACAATGAACAGGAGAAGAGAAATGATAATTAGACATCGTCTTCAAAACATAAAAATTAATAGTCATCTAGTTTTGGTTCTATTATTAGTTCACATAGGTCAACTTTATTTTTGTGTTTTTTCTCCCCCCCCCCTTCTCTCTCTCTCCTAATATATGCAAATGGAATAATGACGAACAAACTTTGATTATCAGCTTGCAATTAACCTTCGTCACATAATCATAGAACATTATTAGGGTTTCTATATAACAATGGAATGAAAAAAAGACATTTGTAATATATCTATTTTATCAACTGAAAATGAAAGTGGCACTATGCGTTAAATACACAAAATCGTTTCGGTATAGACAATTTAATGAAACCATCATGACCATAGTCATGATAATATTTATTAAGTGTCTTTCATAAATATTGATAATTAGATGTTCTTATAGGATTATCCTTATTCCTCGGGGTCATCTAGATATAGGCCCGTATTCTGAAGTCAGGTTTAACTTAAACTCAGGTTTAAGTATGGATAGCCAATTGTCAAATAAATCACTAACGGATTATAAAGATTTCATATTTCAGCTCATTTGGCTCTTCATTCATTCTTCATATTCTTCTAGGAAGTATAAACAGATGATTGTCTTCACCATCGATATACTCTTAAAACAAATCAGTCAAATTGACTAGACCAGTAGTCAGCTGGGAGCAACTGATATGGCAATCACTGATATTCACATTTCTGACATAATTATATTCTAGTCAGAAATAACTCTGTTCTAGTAAATTATGACTAGAAAATAGTCAAATATGACTAGAATAACAGTTGCACCCAGCTGACCCTACTAGTCATTTTTGACTGATTTGTTTTTAGAGTGTAAATCAGGAAAAAGCACAGTTAACATATAAGAAACATACAACATGATCTTTTTTTTACACTTTTGGCTTCCCATACTTAAACCACAACTTTAAAATCCGACTTCAGAATACGGGCCATATATTATGGTCTAAATCATCGGCCTAACACACGCGGGACAAGACGGGTTATACGTGATAAAAGGTCTTATTTCTCATTATTGAATAAAATACGGATATTGTAGAGCATAATGAGACAAACACTTCTTTCCTCTTTTTTCAGTTTCTTGCTTTCTTTTATTTTAATTCATTTCTATCCCTTGTAAGTTGACTCGAAAAATAGGAAAGGCGATCACCCCTCCCTCCTTTGACGCACTTCTTTCCATTAATTGAAAATGAAAGCAAAGCTGAGTTACAATTTGAAAGTTTTGAAGACAAAAAAATAGGAGCATAATATAGGTTGCTATGATGGGACTTTTTTATGATAATATACAGAATTCTGAAATATTGGGACCGTTCAAAAATTTATTTAAAAATATATCATCGATTCTCTGATGAGATTGGTATGTTAAAAAAATAATATTATGTAGGCCCTATTTACTATTTTTTTTAATTCTTTCGGAACGGGTGTTTATGAAATGTAGTACAAAGTGTTAGGAGTTTTTTTTTCTTTTTTTTTTTGGGGGGGGTTAAGTGATCTTGAGAAAAGCGAGCAAAAGATTTTGAGGGAGTGCACATCACTTTCTAATGAAGTGAATCGAATAATCGCAAAATAATTTATGTTCAAAGCTAAATATAAAAAAAATGATACAAACATGCAAAACATATATAGAATTTGAGGAACATTCGAGAAAATCCAGATAACACAAGTTAAAACGAGGTATAATTAAACATCAATGAAATTTTTAATGCTAAAAATTTCTATATACTTTTCATCCGATCTCGATAAAGCAACATCTATGTTATACTGTTTACAACCGCTGATGTTGCAAACTAGACGGCAATGATTTGCAGCATAATTCAGGCAGTGTACCTCTTTCTGTAAATTTTGTAAATTCGAGTGACAAAGTGTATAATTTTTCTCACACACACGATTTTAAGTTTTAATTTAATTTTTTATCTTTATAAAGCCAGGATAACAATAAGCTTGAATTCAGCATTCCATGCTGGCATCTCTTAGAAATAGAAAGAGGGGGAAATTAATTATTTGCTAGATTACGAAAATCATCATTATCAAGATGAAATACAGTATCTCATTTTGTTGTCTATTTCTAAAACAAAAATAAACAAAATTCTTCCAGGTGAAAAAAAATCGCATTATATCACACAACTTATGCAAATAATATGAATACGTTTACACCAACGAAAGTCAAATACAAGCTTGCCAGGAAATCTCACACATTAGGTAAAAAAAAATATATAACCTAAGGATAGATTGAAAGAGGCAAATATTGTATAATTCAAAACTTGTATCAAAAAGTCAATAAATATGAATTCGCTTTTGTTATCTGTGGGCGCGTCGTGGTCTTGTGGTTCTGACTCTCGCCTTTCAAACAGAGGATTGTGGGTAGAGGGTATAGATTTATTCCTTGACGCTTTAGCGCCAAAGCAGCCAATATGGCAGCTGAGCTATATACGGCCTAGTCTGCTGGGCAAACCCTTCACTCGAAATAAGGGTCTGAATGTGCAGCCTACTCATGCCTTGTGTACTGAAGGCTCTCTCGCGTATTGGAACAGCAAGTTTTGTATGTGCTAGTCTTTGCGTGGAGGCACACTTGTTGATCAAAGTTCCAATCAGGGTCTGTGCCTGCATGCATGCAGACTATATACGGCCGGGGTACGTTTCAAAGCGCACATAGTATAACAGCGATATATAAATTAACATATTATTATATTAGTAGTAGTAGTAGTAGTATCATTATTATCATTATTGTTATTATCATTATTATTAGTACATATCTATTGATCAAGCTATATGAATAATTATTCATTAAGCGATGTATTGATTAACATTTTTTTGTTCGCTTTTCTTTTGTTTCCTTTCTTTCGCACGTCTTTATTTTTATAGGTTTACACAATAGATAGATAATTCCGAACGTCATTGACTTTTAACATGTTTTTATTTACGTTGCCTTGCGTTATATATGATAATTTTGCAGATAATACCACGTGTTCCTCAATAACATGGAGTCTTCACTCCGCGATGTAGGGGACATTAAGAACACAGTAAATGTATTGAAAATTCCCGTCAAAATGCCAAAGAACAGATTGGACGTCTTTGTCGAAAATTGGTGGACCAGGGACCCATTGCAGAAAGAGTTGTAATCAATCGCAACTCTAAAAATCATGCGCAACTTGATTTCCAACCAATCAACAGCGCGAATTTGGGACTCTTTTTGCGATTGATTTTTTTACTTGCGTTTAAACGCAACTCTTTCTGCAACGGACCCCTAGAACAGCAATTTTGTCCTAAGCTTCGGAACGGACGATATATGTCGTTTGTCTAGAGTCAAGGATGCAACTGCTCTATTGATTCACAAATTTTCGACAAAATCTTCTTGGTTGTCATGAAAGGTATTTGGCAATATATTTTCTCTGTTCTTAAACTTTCCGTCATGTCCGTACGTCTCGGAGTTAAAGGGCACATGAGAGTATTTAATCTGTGCGCAAAGCATGTCGGACAGGCGTAAGTAAAGATCACATGACTTTATTGATTAAAATAATTCATTAAAAATAGATCAGATGTTTGTATATCAAAAGAAAAACGATGGAAATAATGCTATGGTCATACTCTTTCATAATGAAGGCGTTTGGGGAGGCTAGACTGCATTTATGTATTTCATTTTAATTATTATTACCCTCAATGCAGTTCTGTTTTTTCTGGCAATGAACTGGTGGAAATTATAGTTAGTCTTATTAAAGTTAGGCCATTTAACTTTTGATTGAGCAGGGCAAGTACCTGGTTAACATATCAAGTCTTATAATGTACTGTTAATTGTGACTAATGTCAGCGAATTAAAGCAAAATCTATCGAGGGATTGATTTTTAATTACTTTTTGATGAGCTATGATATAACACGTGAGTGAATGGGGGTCTGTAATACTCATGTGAGCTCTAAAACTCTCTAGCATCAGTTTCCGGGATTGGTTCTGCCCTTATTAACCATTCCCCATTTGTGTCTCTCTTAATAAAATCCTCGATCTTAATCATTTTTTTTTTGGTCGTTCTCGTTTTTATCCCACTAGAACTCGCAGGTTTCCTCTCTCCTTTCAGTAGTCCAGATTCTGACCATTTTATTTCTTGCTTCTTCTATATTCCGTGACCCAACACATCAAAAGCTGTGGTGCTGTTAGTAGGCCTACATGACCACAGTACTTTACTCCGCCGGTATTAAAGGGATACTCCGGGCTGTTAATATTTAAATCTAAATAAATAGAGTGTAATTCACAAAACAAAATGCTGAAAATTTCATCAAAATCAAAACAAATAGCGAAATTATTGACATTTTAGATATGAATATCTTCAGCCTGGAGTATCCTTGTGGTGTATAGTCCGGGTGTAAGTTCAACACCAATCTGTGTTATGACAACACCTTTCGTTGTTACTTAAACATTCTCTGGTGTTATAAGTTCAATTTCTATGGTGTAATTTTAACACCTCATTATGATGTGCTCCTCTAGGGACACCAACTGATGTTAGTTCTTACTCCCCAGTGCATTGAACTAAAAAACATCTTTCGCGTCATTGTTGAGGACTACGTTTCCGCTTTAGGTGTCTTTACTTCAAGCGCCTTTTCTCACTTTAATTTGATTGGCCATTTGACACTCGACTTGCACGAGTTTGTCCACCACTCTTTCCAATCCGGGAACTTCGGCCTGTGGTAAGTTCCTTCCCTCATGTCTCTCTCGTCACTCAGAAGCCTCGAGACAATGTTTTCACATACTTGTTCCGGCTCCAGGAGATATTCTTCGATGGTGAGCTGCACCCAGCCGAACTTCTTCCACTCGAAATACGTGTTGTAGAGCCCCTCGTCTTTGCTGAGCCTCCGCAGGTACGATGCTAGCTCCTTAATGGAGTCGAAATCCTCGACATGGATGAACGAGTCGGGCGGAAGGACGCGTTCATAGTCCTCCTTCGAGGCTCCATAGACGACGGGAACGACGTTGTTCAAGAAGGCATTCCGCCAGAGCTTTTCCGTGATGTAATCGCGGCAGGGACTGTTCTCTAGAGCGAGGTAAAACTTGTGCTTGCGGATACTCCTGTTGCACCGCTCATCCCTTGGGCAAGGCTTCGTTCCGCACTTCCCGTACATACTCACCGGGATGTACCTGGACAAGGCCTCCACGAAACCTTTACGGTCCCAGGAGACTAGTTTACAGTTGGAAGCCACCCAGGCGACTTGTTTGGTCTTGTCCGATGCCCAGTTCCTCATGGCCGTAAACTTCATCTCAGGATGATCTGTGTTGTATCGACCGTAGGATCCGTAGATATGGGATTCCCTAAACCGATAAGACATAATGTAGTCATAGCTGGTGTTGTAGAACTCTTTCTGTGGGATGACGTTCTTGTCTGTATTGATGGGATTCTCTTGCGTGTAAAATATCCACTTCTGACCCTTCGGTTTGTGACGGTGCAGTTCTGCCCAGTCCAACTTGGTCCGATGAAATAGAACCACGGCATCACTGCTCTTCAGTGTCCCATAGTCATTGTCCACGACCAAACGAACTCCACATGGCAGTCCCGGGCAAGGAAAATCACCAACTCTCCTAGAAAAGCTCCTACCTTCGTCGGCCCACAGATGGACTTGTCTGTAACACGACCCTGCCTTAAAAGGAGCAGTGTTGTTTGCTTCTAGCAAGCTAGGGTATACGACATTCTTCACAAATATCGCCTCCTTCTCGTGGTTTCCATTGTGTAAGCCGGAATCGTGGCTGGGACTCCAATGTGATTTGTCAGTTTTATGTGATACAAAGTTCCTTGACTGGAACTTCAAGAGCGTCTCTGTTTCAGGAAAATGCAGTTTGCTGATATCGATGTCGACGAAAGGCAGCTCTTTCGATTTCTTGTGTTTATGATGCTTGTGATGTCTTCTGTGTTTTGCATGATCAGTTCTATCATGATGACCCCATGGCGCAAGAGGCGGCAGGTATTCGCCATGCTTGCTATGACCATGACCTTGCAAGTCACCTGATTTATTGTCACCTGACCCGGACTTGCCATCTAACCTTGACTCTGGGACACCTCCAGGGTTAGACTGCAACGATGATCTTATGACCGGCGGTATAGCTTGTGACTGTGCCTGGGTCAAGATGTTCATCTCGATCAGGTCAGTCTGAAGATATGATGACGTAATAAAGATCTCTTGGGCCTGGAACTTGAAGAGGCTGGCGGTCACAAAGAAGATGAGGGAGATTAAGAGAGCGTAGGTGAAACGACCCCTCGCCAGACGTTTTGGACCACGTACACCGAGGAGCTTCAGTACTGCAGACATCTGTAAAAAAAAAAAAATGGAAAATAGTATCATTTATGATATAAATCCTCATGATAATGATGATGATGATAATAATAATAATAATACTGATAATTAATGATAGTAATAATAATAATGACGATGATGATGTTTTTAAATCTATAATTAGTATAATGATGATGATAGTGACAATGACATTTTACACAGTGGGAGCAATGCCGGACATTTACCCCCTTGATAACTACCATCTAGGGCAATACCTCATGGGGCCCGTTTCATAAAGCTGTTCGTAAGTTACGAGTGACTCTACGCACGACTGGTAATCCTTTCTTTTGCTATGCGTTATCCCTAATGTAATTGAGTTCTGACCTAAGAATATGTTCCAGTCATGCGTAAAGTTGTTCGTAACTTTACGAACAGCTTTATGAAACACCCACCTGGAGTGGGCGTATTGCTGGGAAGGGGTGTACTTTTACAGGGGTTTGCCCGGGAGCACCTGTCCTAGTAATAAGCTGCTTGTCCATGCTTTGTGGTAAGTTGTGTATATCGCATTTTCACCCCACCCCCCCCCCCCGAAAAAATATATTATTTTGCTGGTAAGATTTTACCCTTCCTATTCGAAAGCGATTGTTATCAGAGTGAGGTGCGAAAATGAACATTTTCCAGTGTACTCAGGCTCGGATCCAGGGGGGGGGGCACAGTGGGCATTTGCCCCCCCCCCTTGAAAATAAAAAATAAAAATTGTAATGTAAAAATGCCATTGAAACCGAAATGTTCCCCCCCCCCCCAAAAAAAAAAAAATGAAATTGAAGACTTTTTGTTTGCTTGTCAAATTTTTTTCGGGTAAGAAATGTCCTTAATTTGTGGTTGAAAACCTTTTTTTGGGGGGGTGGACTTGTCAAAATTTTCCTCCGAAAAATTTGCCCTCCCCCCTTTTGGAATATCCTGGATCCACCCCTAAGTGTACTCACCCACTCCCATTTATAAAACCCTGGTTCCACCCAGGCTGCGAGATGACTTATTGAGCAGACCAATGGTGAGCGTTAAGTGAATCATTCCTTCAGTTATTTTCACTGACAAACTTGCTCTGAGCCAATAATCTGCTAGCATGATTTCAGTAGCTTATAACAATAATCGATCAAAGTCATTTATTTTTCATTTTTTATCATTTTTTTTTATATCTCTCTCTTGGCATTCAATACATCATGTTGGTATTTCATTTTGTAGTTGTTGAAACGCATAATTGTAAGTATTAATTTCCGGTATCTTTGAAGTTTGATGTGTATTTGTATAATTATATGGGATAGAGATTTATTGTATAATTTATAATCGTGTTTCAAATAAGTTGTACAACTTGCTCATGGAATGTAAATGTGTATTTTGATTTGAGAGACTACAATAAAAACATCCTTAAAAACAGAAATCGTTTCATGGAACGACCCCGTTATGTGAAATCACTAAAATCATGCAGAAGACCCCATGGCCCCGGAAAGTGGGGGTGCTGACTGCTTTCCCCCAGTCAGCATCCCCCCCCCAAAGATTTTCGTTGGGATTGTTGAGTGTATTATTTTCCATAGGCAGCACTCCCTGGAAAATAAAAATAAAAAGTTTGTAATGAAACCCTTTTTTCTTCCTTTTCAAATTTCTCGGAACCAAAACGACCCCGATTTTGTAGTGAAAACCTTTTTTCCTTCTTTTTTTTGCTTATCAAATTTACATCAGCACCCTCTCTCAAAAAAATCATTCCCAGAGCGGGAAGACCCTGATTCGAAAGAATAAGTTCCCTCATCTATAATCTTGTTTGTAGGGCATCTATATCTGTATTCGTACAACATAATCATAAAAAGGAAGCCTTACACCAAATCTTAGCAATCAGTTATACAGGATTGATTTTCAGTTTAGTGCATGTACACTGTGTTCAATGCAATCAATCGCAGAATATTGTTCGACAATTAATATTCTTACTCATCTTACTGTAAGGGCCCAGGGAACCGCAACACAAATAAAAGGTTTGCAATTATTGACTAAATAGCCATCAATGACCAATTAATATTTGTTCAAAATAAAGACCAAGAACCAATCAAACTTTATTTTTCACATTTGCAAACCATTACGAGGCCCAGGTCCCTAGGAAAGGTCACAGCAAGCCGTTGGTCCTCTGGTTGCTGTATTATGCATTCGTAACAGCTAGGGAAGCCACCGCCACCTCCCCCCCCACCCCCACCAATTAAAAAAGACACGCATAGTCAATATACGGAAGTAGTTTTATTATAAAATGATGCCATTCCCCAAAAAATCTAGATCTCGACTTATAAAATTCAATTACTTTCAAGTGAAATACTGGTCATTTTGTTTAAAATCTGTCAAGTTTTTATATTGTTCAGATTTTCAGATGATCAACACTTTGTTGGACAATGCTGCATGTGCGCAATATATATAGTATCCGGGCCTTCTAAAACGAGTCATTGGGCATGTTGGATAATTGTCAAGTTCTGTCTATTTATCATGTTTATCTCATATTTCAGAAGTCGATTCAATCACATTGTTTTTTTAAAACTATTTTTGCATAGCATTCAGAAATATAGTGAGAGATATATTATGTAAGGCTGCCAATCGTCTTGTCAGTGTGGATGCGTGTGTGTGTGTGTGTGAGAGAGAGGGGGGATGGATGTAAATAATCCAATATTTTCATGGTGAATTTTCAAGGTTTTTTTAGTAATTGCATGAATTAGCTGCATCTTCATGAAATAGGACTATATCGTAGAATAGAACACTGTAAAACAATCCTACAAACCTGATTATTTCAAACACTGTAAAAAAAAATATACTGGGTAAAAAATTCACCACCACGAGGGTAATTATGTGTCCAACCAATTTGGGGCAATATTTTACCCAGCGTATTAAAAAAATATTGGGTATACGGGGGAAAGACTCTGTCGGGTAAAACATCGCCATGCTGTATAAATTTTACGCAATATTAAGTGGAGACCGGGAGCCCGTAACACAAACCTTAGCAATTAATTTTCATTGTACGCTTGATTTTTACGATTGATTGTACATTGTAGTCAATGGAATCAATCGTAAAAAATGTTCTACGATCATTGCTAAGGTTTGTGTTACCATGGACCTACTAGAGATGGTGTTACGGACCCCAGGAGAGCGATTTGTACGACTCGTCGTCGGATCTGAAAACTCTCCTTGATTTTGATTGGCTTAGAAGGCAGAAGTACGGTTACTTTGTCGGATCGCGTACCTATAGGCCTATAGGTCCATGGTCGGATAAACAAACTTTGTCGGATAAAACATTCGAATAGTCATTCCGATTACGAAAACATAGTAGTTATCTTTGAATGATCACATTTTATACGATATTGATCGATTCTTACCTAAAAAATGATTTTTATTTCATGAGTTAGACTACTGGCATAGGCGATACGGGGGGGGGGGGGGGGCTTGACGACTCCGAAGGGCAAGTGATATCTATTTGCAATAATGAAGAACCCGATTACGTTACACTAGGCCTATCTATAAATAATATGACATTGATTTTCGTATATTTTCGTTTCTTGAAAACTCATGCAGGATGCGACCCCCCCCCCCCCCTCCGATCCCCCACCACCAACGTAGCCAACTTATTGGACATTTCGGAAGGCTTCTTAAATTCCTTATCCATTTTATAGACTTTCTTCGTGGGCCGCGTAAAACAATAATATATTCCAAACAGGAGAGTAACCATAGATGATGTGGTATTCGAATAAGCAACCAATTAATAACGGTATACTTATATTCATTCACAATAATTTTTTAAAAGATAAATATAAGCTAATCTTAAACAGGTACTTACGCTTACTGTAGACCGGGAGTATTCCATTAAGCACTGTGTATGCGACACGATAAACGATCAAAGTAAAAACTGTGTAAAGAATTGTTCAACTTATATCGAAGAAAGAGAATGTATTTTTGGACAGCGCTTTGCACAATGTATCAGAGAGGCCTCGGGAGCGATTGTAGTTGGGCGGGAATCAAGATTATCATGAGGTAAATTAATTGTAAGGCCTTACTCGTTGACTTTGCTTTGTCTTGAACTGTTAGTAGACAGGTACATGCCTAAACGTCAAAATAGAATGGATACAATCATGAAAGGTCATTATGGTTACAAATTCTTGGCAAGTTCTTCTTCGGGTTTTTTTTTTACAAGAAAGATAATCTCTGATAAAATCCGGTATGCGATATTACCTCCTCTTTTAATCCCTGTATAATGTACGCCTGTCAATTCTTTCCATGCTTGCATTCCGTGACTTAGTATTATTACTATCATTATTATTGTTGTTGTTGATATCGTAATCATTGTCGGCATTAATAATAATAGTAATAATAATGTACTTATATAGCGCATAAAATTGGTGATCTCTATGCGCTTAACAAATGAATTATTTATTATAAGAGATCAATCAAATTATTGATATGGTTTTCATTACAAATAAAATATTATTCTACATTAAACGAAGTATTGTGCTACATTGCAATAAACATTAAATTTACATATATCATTACATGGTATTAACTTGATACTGAACATATTGAATAAAACTATATTAAACTATATTACGCTGTTGTTGTTGTTATTATTATTATTATTATTATTACTATTATCATTATTATTACTTTTATCATTATTAGTATTGTTAATATTATTATTATCATTATTGTTATTATTCTTGTTATTATTATCATTATTATTATTATTATCATTATCATTATTATTATTATCATCATCATTATTATTATCATTATTATTATCATTACTATTATTGTTTTTGTTGTTGATATTTTTATTATTATTATTACTATTGATGATGTTGTTGTTGTTGTTTAGTAGTAGCCGTGTACAATATTTAACCAGCGTTTTGACAGTGTAAACATCAATTCTACTGTAACCGCTGTGAGGCAGTCCTCTTCGTCCTTAATTACTGGGCAAAAGTATTTATTTCCAATTAGTCCAATGCTGCTATACATCTTTGCCAAAATTATTTCATAAATCGTTACAATCTTTTCAGTGTCATTCGTAATTGCAGGGCCGTGATTACTTTCATTGTTCCGGTTTTTATTATTTCATTGCCGTTTTGCAACTCTGAAAGTAATAAATCATAATTTTTTAAGTCATTTCGCGCGTGCTGTTTTACAGCCACAATTATGACAAAAAGCAAAAAAAAAAAGTACACCATTTCCGACCATTTCATTCCAATGTTACCCAGGCCCACAGCCATATTGCATAAAAACTGGTTTGAAAACATTACATTGTTTTGAAATCGAAACTAATATATACTCATTTGCCTTGTCTTTTTTCAATTATTCATTGCTGTATTACAGTTATGTATTTTTCATAACTATTATAATGTTATGCAGGGCCCGCTGGTAGAGCAGTTTCCAAACTGAAGTGGCTACCCTGGGTAAATAAAACGTTATTATTATTATTATTATTATTAGTTGTGTCATCAATTTTCATAATTTCAGAGCTGTTACACAATTCATGCATTCTCTTTTACAACCAATATCCAGTTCTTTTAATGCAGCTTCACAGAATCAATCATTTCTTTCACTTTCACAGCTGGATCATAATCACAATTACATATATATGCAATTCCGTTGTTTTGTTCGACTATTCGCAATTCACTTGTTTCAGTTTCATAAACTTGACATACTATTTTACAGCCGTGAAATGATCATGCAATCTTGTCCGATCATTATTTTCCAAGATCCAAACTGTGCATTAAGCATTCTATTGCAGGAACAAGATGAAACAAAATAATTCTCAATGTTAATCATTTCAGCTTCCATTATTATCAGTGCTATAATGAAAAGAATAATTTTATAATCATTAAATTTTTATCAATCAAAGAGAAAAAACGAAAAAAAAAAGAAAAGATGAAGGGCGAATGATATTAACTTCTGATCATACTGTCAAAATCTATCATAATATAACTTTTTAAAATACTATTTTGAGGTTCTTTTTCTTTGCTCGCTTGCAACTATTTCGAAACTTTGCTCCATTCATCATGTTGCCCCTCCCCCCCCCCCAAAAAAAATTATTATTCAAGATTTGGTTGATTAGATCACTTAAAAAATTGTGATATCTGATAAAATATGCATTTAATATCTTGTTTGAATTTCACATGATCCACCTCCGGTAGAACAGTCGAGCTCCTCCCCCACCCTCTACTGGCGTCTTGCCCCCTCCCCGTACCTCAAATGGTGTGAGTGAATTACTCATCTCCGAATTGGGATCGAGCAAGTTGGTTTGTGGGCCTCCAATTATGATACGGATGCAAGACAGGCTCGAACAGCCATGAAAAATGCGTCAATGCAACATTAAACTGAGATTTCACCAAGTCTAATTCAGAATAGCGTAATGAGCCAAAAGAATTAGGGGAGCGGACACGGATTATGGGGCAAAATTTCCAACAACAAAAACTGTAAAGCGAGCAATAATGTTGATGTTTTCTGATACGAAAAGCTATTTTTATAGTATTTTCTAAATGGGTCTCTGTACAGTTTGTCTCTAAAAGGGTCTCTATCCAATAGATGCTGAATCAGCAATGTTCTTATCTGTGGAAAGAGCAGAACAGTTTAGGATCCTCCATCTCCCCCAAGCCTTTGGCGCAACGAGATGCGATAAAGCGAGTAAGAGGCAAAGATGAAATTCGAATTCTCTTCAAAAAAGCAATGTCTATGTTGAAAGGCTCCTCCTCCATGCAAAAAGTTAACTCTAAAAAATAAAGAAAAAAAATGCAACGTCCAAATAAAAGTGAACATAAATGGGTTTCTGTACCGGCGTTTGTCTCTATCCCGTATGTTTTTTTTTCCTTTTCCTTTCCTTTCCTTCTCTTCCCTTTCCTTTCCTTCTCTTCCCGTTCCTTTCTTTTCCTTCCTTTCATTTTCTTTCCTTTCCTTTCCTTCCCTCCCCTTCCCTTTCCTCCCATTTCCTTTCCTTCTCTTCCATTTCATTTCCTTCTCTTCTCTTTTCTTTCCTCTCCTCTTTTTTTCTCAAAAAAATCTTGTGATCATTGATTTTTTTTCTTCAGCCGTCAGAATTCGAATTCATCACAATGTGCCCTCTTTCGGATGTTTTTATTTTTCTTTCAAAAGTAGGCCTTGTCTCTTGAGTTCTTACGTTACAAATCCAATAATTGGGAAAAAAAACTATTAACAAAGATATCCTAAAATGTTCATCCCATTCCGTGCTGGAGGCGGAATTTGTATAAATTATTTAGCAAGTCAGATATTTTATTTTGATCAAGCCCTTGTTCAAAATAAATTTTGATGTAAAGTCTGTAAATTTCATTTTATTTCATTCAGGCAATAAACATTAAATTTCACACACTTTCAGATAATCTAGCAATGAATTGGGAGTCACAGGCACTTTGGGGAGATAAAACAAAACTCCAGTCTTTAAGCATTTTCTTCGAAATTGGATAACACATTTAAAAAAAAATGCAGCATTCATAAATTTCGCAAAACAGTGATCCATCATAAATGTTCTGTATGCAAATTTCGTTTAGCTATTGAGGTCAAGTCAACCCCACTTGTTCTTTTATGCTAATTTTACTACAAGAAAATATTTCATTTCTCAAATAGGTGAATTTTTCCTATGTATGAGTAATCGTTCCATGCAGGAGCTAAATCATGAGAGTCTAAAAGAAAATTATATTTGCACAGTCAAAGGAGAGATTCAGAATTCACACCATCATGACTGTAGATCGATTAAAAACTCACTAATAAGCATTGGAAATCATATTTTTGCATGTTTTATTTCACTGATAACTTGTGGTGTGCAATATTTTATTCTCATGGTCTAAATGCACAATATAGATAGTAAACACTTATCAAGAGAATAATTATATAAATTCTCACAAACATTTCAGGCCCCATCAGTGTAAATAACTTACGAAAAAGTAAAAATCGTATAATATCTCGCTATGATAACAGAACAAAATAAAATCTGTGAAAGTATCACCGATGAATAAAATATAAGAAATTAAGATATGAAAACTCAATAATGGTTCACCCATCAATGAGAAGACATTTACAAATCCAATGATGATGAATTATATTTTAAGTTATTAATATTTGTTTACTGCGTATGAAAAAATAAAAGTATATGGCCATATATACCCCTTGGATAAGATGTAAAATGCAGCCCAACTGTGTAAAGGACAAATCAAGATTAATAACTTTTATTCAAGACAATTTGATTGAAAATATATATGGCTCTATATACCCCTTGGATAAGATGAAAAATGCAGCCCAACTCTGTAAAGGACAAATCAAGATTAATAACTTTTATTCAAGACAATTTGATTGGAAATATATATGGCTCTATATACCCCTTGGATAAGATGTAAAATGCAGCCCAACTGTGTAAAGGACAAATCAAGATTAATAACTTTTATTCAAGACAATTTGATTGAAAATATATATGGCTCTATATACCCCTTGGATAAGATGTAAAATGCAGCCCAATTGCAAAGGACAAATCAAGATTAATAACTTTTATTCAAGACAATTTGATTAAAAATATCTAAGTAACAATCTGAAATTGTAACTAATGAAACAAAATAAGATGCACATGATATTGTGTGGTCCTTTCTGACCTGCCTCATAAAAAAAGTTGAGTTTGTATTTTCTTTCAAAATTGTGAAGTACCGGTATAAGCAATAATCATACAAAATCGAATATTTTCTACAATTTGAATGAGATTACTAGAACTACTGCCATACATTTATCATCCCAGGGGAAAAACCTTTCAGTTGGCTTTCAAGCTTAGTTTTCATTCAGTAATGGTGTAACTTTATGAAAGGCTGTACGATACAACCTCTGATACAGTAAACAGCATATGAAAAAGGACCACATAAGATCAATCAAAATCTTGCAACTTTACATCTGATCAACTGCCTCTTAACAACTGCACATCATTGATAATTTTCAATCAAATTTCCCCTCAAGCCCTTGCCGATTTGCTTTCTAATATTCATCTATCCATACCATTTTGCTTATATTCTAATCCATTTGAAGTAGATGATTAATACCTCATTAGGAATTTTTAAAAAATACTTGAAACTGAAAAACCAAAGGTTGAAATGGAAAGTCACAGGTCACTTACATCTTGCACAAGCCACAATCTGCAAAATTCAACGCAAACTGGATAAAAATTTTGCTCTACTAAAATATCTATCACATACTGATATCTTCAATACAATCTTCCTTTGCCTATCAACAGTTTATATTAGATAATTCGATGGCCGCAATTTTTTTTTCATGAGAGTAAAAGTAAGATACATCTGGCCCCCTTGCATAAAATTTATTACACAAGACATTCGAAGATTCTTGTAATTTGATTGGTTGAAAGCCATTCAATATTTGTTGATCCATTTTGTGCTGCATAAAAATGTTATTTTCTATTGCACGGCAACCGTGCAGTTTTATTTTTCCATTGCACATTGAGCTCTTTCCCTCTGTGTGTAGCACTGAGAATGTGTGTGTCCCTACATTTTGATTGTGTGTGTTTGCGTGCATCAAAGTAAGCGCATTCACAAGGCTGACTATGCGCACTTTAATAGATTCTTTCATCAAAATTGATAAATTGAGCCCATTATTACTTTGTTTACATGTAATTGGCTTTTGCATAGCGTGCAAACGTAATTAATTTGGATCAGCTCTCGGTTCAGAATCAGCAATTTTGCACCACCAAAGTAGTACGTTCAGAACCACGAGCCGATGCAGAATCAGCTTTTTTACTACGTGTAAACAGAAAGCCAATTCTGCATCAGCAATTGGTGTGCATTATTTACTTTACCATTGTGATGTAATTGTAAACGCACAGATCCAGCGTTGTCTTTATTTTATGACATATATTGTTGATGTGCGTATCATTTCAGGTTTTGGACACGCAAGCCGATTCTGCACCGCAAGCTGTTACAGCGTGTAAACACGGTGCAAGATAAACCAAAAGCCGATTCTGCATCGGCTTTTGGTTCTGAACTAAATGCAGATCACATGCAAACACGGTATATGTTAAAGATTTATTTAAAGACTTGTATTACATTTGGCTTTCCATATTAAAACTTTAAACCAGAATTTAAATCAAACTAGAGTTAAGAATACAAGCCACTGTGATTTTCTGGCATATATTCCCTACTAGAAACTGAAGCTGATTTGAATCAAATAAAAGATAAAAGTGGGCCACAAATACATCATCCAGGGGTAGGTACCAAAACTTCACAGAAAATGTGAAACAAAAATAACCATTCAATAAAATCCATGAAATACCCCAATCTGACCAAACTAGTCCCTCACATACATGATGTACATGATACAAAAGTAAGACCTTCAAAAAATATCATGTAACATCAAACATATAAATCAATCTAAGATTACATTAAGTGTTGGAGCTGAGAATTTCATGTTCTATATACATATATCATATACCATAAGATTAACGTTCCAGTACTATGTATCTTGCCCAGTGAGACCCTGTTCGCACCAAACACAGTAAACCATCTTGACATTAAATCAGTCCTAATACTTGAACCACTCAACAATATGGACAGACAAGTCAATAAATCACTTTACCAAAGTCCCCCCCCCCCCCAAGTTCATTCACAATAATTATATTTCAATACATGCAGTTCACTTTTAGAGGTGATTTACTATGTCAGGTGCGAACAGGGCTCAATATTAACATATCTTAATGGTTAGTGTTCCAAAGACACAATGCTAAGTATCTATCAATATAAAAATTACTATTTCCTTTTTCCTTTCTCTTTATACAAACAGTGGCGGGCACGCTAATATTTTACAGGCCCCCATTGCCTCACTCAATGCGAGAGAAACGTACAAAATGATGTATATAGTACAATACGACTGAACATGTTCTGCGAATGAAAATATTTCATTTCTATGTTCTGCACAAGTGCATTACACCTCATTAATAACATATGTTAAATCAATCCTATTTAATATAATATATATCAGTAGTATTTTTAAATAGACTAAATCAAACTAAAACTTATTTGTTGGACATCTACCACCCTTTGGGCTAGTGTTTGTTCAAATAAAATTTATTCGCGAAAAGAAAGCAATGTAAGAGAATTGCGTCCAACAAAAAACTTCCCAATAAATATCTAGCAAAGGGTGACACTTTGCGATCTCTCTTAAATACAGCAAATTCTGTGTAATATTACTTTGTAGGCTTGCCATTGGAAGATTGTAAATGTGACATGTACGTACTGTATCTATTATCAAAAACAGTCTAAACCTCTCCTGATCAATCTTGCTAAAAAGAAAATGAAAAAGAACTCAACGCTATACACATATACCTTCAATTTTTTTTCAATCCTGAAAAAGACAAATTTGTCCCCTTTTCTGATCTTTCGAGTGCAAAGTTCATTTTTAAAATTTTTTTTACAATATTTGGAGTTAGAAAACCAGCACTGACAGCACAGAAACGTTGTCAGTGCAAACAATGCGCGAACAGAGTCCCTAATACAACCGGCAATGTGGGAGCGATGCCTAATGTTACAACAATGCAATACTAATACCTTGGTCACATTTGCTCTACGGCAGCCGTACGGCGAGTCGAAAACAGCCGTTTAAACATTTTTTACCAACTACATATAGGTGGTTTGAATTAAAATTGATATAACCGCTGTTTTCGGCTCGCCGTACGGCCGCCGTAGATCAAATGTAACCAAGGTATTACATATTGAAATAAATGTTTTGACTTCACAATCTTAAAGATGTGACTGGGCTTACTGTTGGCGCTCTGTTAGGCTAACAACGCCTCTGCGCGGCCAGTACTGGTGTATTTGATCAATTGTATGGAAGTAATATTGTTCATATCCTTTTTTTGTGTGTGATGCTCTGTAGTATAGTAAAGTACCAGTAGACAAGGATCATTAAGCTTATGAGCCACCATAGGATATTAACAAGAAAGACGAGTTATCAATCATTATATAATAGACATTGATTATGATCAAAGTAGGATGCATGTCAAAGCAGACTCGTAATGAACACATGATACCAAAGAAATGGCATAAAAGAGAGAGAACCTTCATAAAAATCTTTTTCGTCGTATTTCAATTCTTTTTGGCTCAGAGTAAGTTTTAACAACTGTTAAGTTTCCAATATGTAAATTATAACATTCTTTTCTACTTTATTACATCCCTTGCCATTTTCTTCTTATTTTCTATCTCCTCTTCCCCCTTTTTACCATCTATCAAGAATGAAATCACATACTTTCCTTACATCAAAACTGGACATATATTCAGAAATTTGATATCATGCACTTTTTTATTTTGAATCATATTCTCTCAATCTATGCCTTTCAGATTAGTTTCTACAAGTCTGCTTGACTGCGATAGATAGGATAATGTTAAAGACAGAAAGCATTGCCATATTAATGCATTTCCGAGTGCATCCAATCAATAGCCTACACGAAAATCCAGACAGACATGGGGGCGGGGCGCCTAGATATGAAGAAAAGAACTCCAGAGACATCTTCACAATTCATTGCTGACAAAAAAATACAAATTTTCCTCACTTTTTGTTGTTACTTTTACACCTTAAATGCACCACTATCAAATCTTAGATTGCAAAACTACCATTTTAATGCATTTTTTTTAGCTAGTAGTGTATGTACACTACATACCAATATAGTTCAGTGACCCCTTTCCCCTCCCCCTTCTGCAAATGCATATCTTGTCACAGTTTCTATACCCGACTCAAGCCTTAAGAATGCTTTTTCTTCATATGAAATGTGGTATGATTGCCTCATCAAAGTTTATAATTGTCATCCAAAGTTCCTACGCAAGAATCAATTTGATGCGTAAATTTGAATGAGAGAAGAGTATCAAAAATAAATCATAACGGTTGATCCATGTAGTGTCAATAAACAGAAGAGGTTCCAAATTTTTCTTGTCTCACTTTGAGGTGGGCTTTTCTGTAGATGTCTTCAAACGATGAAAGGATCATCGAAGCGTATTGCGGAATGAGATCACTAAACTGTCGCATGCAGCATGTTTCTGGGTCTTCTCAAATTTGCTTTCTTTCGCATTTCTGTGTATGATGATGAATGCCTCAAGCGATGATATTAAAGCCAACGTGTAATTACACAACCACAAAGAAAAAATGATAACGGATGAAATGCAACGTAAGGGAAGGAGATTAGAGACACGTCATGGACTGCACATGTCATAAGTTCGTCTCGTCCACTCTGTCGTATTTCGCGATGGAGTGCCTGACGGACGTCTCGAGCCGCCGTCGGGCTTTGCGTTCATCGTCCAAATCGCTCTTGAGTCGTTTTGTTTCGTCCATGAGATCCTTGACTTGGTCTCTGAGGGCGTACACTGTATCCACTAGGGTTCTGGCGAGAAAAGAGGACGAATAGAATGGTATTGGTTTATTACAGGCATGAATCCATTAGAAACACTTCATGGCCACTTGGCCATGTTTCCAATAATTTGACACTAACAATGATGCACAAACATATCCTGTTGCATTTTGTACGGACTTTTCAGGAAAAAAAAAACATTAAAACAATTTTTTTTGTTGATAGTCATTTCTTGCAGAGCATACTGAGTAGTTTAACAGCATGCAAACGGGGCCTTTTCATAAAGCTGTCCATAAGTTTAACAAGTGGAATGCCTCTGGCCGTCTCACCTGCATCACGCGGTTCAATATAGCAGCAGTGCTGACTTTGAATACTACTCTAACTCGCACAAGATGTTCAGTGATACATGGTTACTCTTATGTCCACTTTTTATGAACTAGACCAATAAACTTACAGAGATATGATGGTTATTCACCAAAAAAACCCCAACATGGCCAAAGTTCATTGACCTTACATGACCTTTGACCATGATCATGTGACGTGAAACTCAAACAGGATATTCAGTGATACTTGATTACTCTTATGTACAAGTTTCATGAATCAGATCCATAAACTTTCAAAGTTATGATGGTAATTCAACAGATACACCCAATTCGGCCAAAGTTCATTGACCTTTGACCTTGGTCATGTGACCTGAAATGTGCACAGGATGTTCAGTGATACTTGATTACTCTAATGTCCAAGTTTAATGAACTAGCCCAATAAACTTCCAAAGTTATGATGGTAATTCAACAGATACCCCCGATTCGGCCAAAGTTCATTGACCCTAATGACCTTTGACCTTAATCATGAGACCTGAAACTTGCACAAAATTTTCAGTGATGCTTGATTACTATTATGTCCAAGTTTCATGAATCAGATCCATAAATTTTCAAAGTTATGATGGGAATTCAACAGATATCTCCAATTCGGCCAAAGTTCATTGACCCTAAATGACCTTTGACCTTGGTCATGTGACGTGAAACTCATGCAGGATGTTCAGTGATACTTGATTAACCTTATGTCCAAGTTTCATGAACTAGGTCCATATATTTTCTAAGTTATGATGACATTTCAAAAACTTAACCACAGGTTAAGATTTCGATGTTGATTCCTCCAACATGGTCTAAGTTCATTGACCCTAAATGACCTTTGACCTTGGTCATGTGACATGAAACTCTAATAGGATGTTCAGTAATACTTGATTAACCTTATGGCCAAGTTTCATGAACTAGGTCCATATACTTTCTAAGTTATGATGTCATTTCAAAAACTTAACCTCAGGTTAAGATTTGATGTTGACGCCGCCGCCGCCGTCGGAAAAGCGGCGCCTATAGTCTCACTTTGCTTCGCAGGTGAGACAAAAAATGACTGTAATAACGACTGGTGATCCTTTCTTGTGGTAAATGATATTTACCATTAAATCTTCATTGGTGATTATTTAGCACATAAGAAAGGTTCACCAGTCGTTCTCTATAGCATGTTTCATATAGAAGGAAGTATATAATTTTTATGAGTGATGATTTGGAAGTGTGAAACCAACTTCTGCATTCAGCAAAATCATGTTATCAACAGCATCCCTTCAAATTTATTTTGAACTGATTGGTGTTCATACTAAATGCCTTCCACATTTGTCTTTGAATTATAAACAGCAATGGTAATTAAACATCACAGAAAAAAATCTACAAGTCATTATAAAAATTAGATTTAGATTTGAACTTTATGGGTTTAAATTTAAAAATAAAAGATTCTAAAGTAATTTCAAATGCTTTGATTTAAAATTATATCTTAAAGAATTAAAATAAATCCTGAGGAAACATATCAAATACATTTAATGTTTCGCCATTATTGAGAGCCACTCTGGATTCATTTTAAATCCTTGAAATTTAAATCAAGTCTTTCTCAGCACAATATTTGTTCCACAAAGATTTCCTTTTCTCAGCGAATGATACAATATATTGAACATAACAATATTTCACAACACAAGAAATTGAACAATCTGAAATAATGAACGAGCGCAAACAGAACAAATAAGGAAGGGGGTGATTCCATTTGACAAGGAATATTTTTAACAGGTACAGAAAAGGAGTTTCAAACAAGGCATGTTTGCATTAGAAAAAAACATATTGAGTGCAAAAGAAGAATAACACATGCAGATGCAATTTTATATTTTTTTAGTGAATGATGCAATAAGCAGAAAAATCAATCAGAAACAATATGACATGAGACCAATACACAATGCAATAAATGATAAAACAACTTATTCATTTTACAACATAATCTCATAATACACTAACATAATTTACAAAGTAAAACTATAATCTATTGTAAAAGTGTTTTAAGCATTTGCATGCACTTTTGAAATGCAGTCAATCAATTCATTAAGTTATTCAGTAAATATTCATTTTTGTTGCTGATTACTTGAGTAATCT
Organism: Lytechinus variegatus; assembly: GCF_018143015.1. Taxonomy (NCBI): domain Eukaryota; kingdom Metazoa; phylum Echinodermata; class Echinoidea; order Temnopleuroida; family Toxopneustidae; genus Lytechinus; species Lytechinus variegatus. Next base: position 10,788,898 of record NC_054755.1, on the reverse strand, counting down.
ATTTCAGGCAAAAAAAAAATCATTTTCAGGGACAACTTTTCACAACCTACTGCATAAATATACATGTATAACCATGGAATAAGTTTTAACATTGCAGTGAATCAGCATTTTATTGGTGGTTGGTGGGGATTTTTTTACCTGATTGCTAAGAAAGCATGAATGCTTGTAAGCGAGCAACCTGGGGAGCGTTTCATCAACATTTATGTCCGACAAGTTGTCAGATCTGACAACTTTCCCCGATTCTGATTGGCTGAGAGGTACTGTTGCTATGGTAATTGTCGGATAAAACAGGACTTGTCAGATAAAATCCTTTCATGAAATGCTCCCCAGAGGACCGACAGTTTAAGGTCCTCTCCGAAGGACCTGGTAATAAGGATTAATGCCTTACCAAAGGGCACTAGCGCACCAAGTGGGAATCGAACCCGGATCACAAGAATACGAATCCCCCGCTCTACCAACTGAGCTATCGCGCTTTTGAGCAATTCAGGAGCAAAATCGCCCCAAGCCCCCATGTGATTTTACCCTGATCTATTTTATGATTTTATTAGTTTATTATTATCCTTATCATAATTACCATCATCAGTTCATCACCACCATCATTGTCATCCCTGTGATCATATTTATTCACTTGTATTATTATAATTATTGTAATATTATGTTAGGGCATGGCACTTTTTGATGTCTTGGTTCATTGTTTATGTGCATTCTTAGGTTATTTTGTTTGTTTTTTAGAAATGTTTTTGCTATATCCATGTTATCATAGCATTTTCTATGTCACCTTTTCGTCTAATAATGGGTCAGCCTAATTATAAAGATTTTTTTTTCCTTTTTGGCTGCTACCCCTCAGTATGATTCTGAACCATAATGCAATTTTTAGACTGTCTTTAAAACCGATTTGTAATACATGTATTTTAACTTTGTATTATACATGTATTTATTTTTTTTATGTAAAGGTTTTATTGAGAGAATAAAACAATTTGAATTTGAATTCCCATAGATAAATTTGTTTTCATTGGGTTTATGTTTTACTATGGGCTAATTCAATGATATTTGTATGTAACTTTATATATGTTCTATAACAATATGTGATCATTTGTTTAACAAATTTTCGGCATTACTCCTATTTGTTTAAGATCAGTATGCTCGATCTGTAATGAAAATCATAAGATCAGTATCTGTTTGAAAATCATAAATCATAAGTTATGATTTTCAAACAGATCGAGCATACTGATCTTATGATTTTCATTACAGATCGAGCATACTGATCTTAAACAAATAGGAGTAATGCCGAAAATTTGTTAAACAAATTATAATTTCCTCCAATAAAAGCCTCTTAATTTACTAATATGTGATCAACGAAGTAAAATCATTAATAATTCACTTGAAACATATCATCACAACACAAGTCATCTTCTTTATACAGTCTCAATTTTCAAGCCCTCTGAAACAGATAAAAACCCCATAATGATGAACTTGCCACTGCGATTGCAAAAAAAAGGAATTACCCAAAATTGTCTGAGACAAATTCAAGAGGAAACTGGTAATTATACATTTGTTAGGAATGATTGGATGTGACATACCATTACTGTAATATCTGTCCTTCAAAGTAAAATTGGGCACTCCCCCATCTATTTGTTCGAATGCCTTATCATGTGACATTGGTGAATCTGAAAGGGGGGTGGTATGGGTACATGTATATAGGGGAATATGCCCCTATCCCATGCTAATTTTTGGCACTCGGCCTCCCCTATTATGAAAAGACCCCCCCCCCCTTTTTTTTTTAAAGTGATTATTCTTTGCTGGTCAGACAAAAATAGAAAGAGATTGACCAAATTTCTGCACCCCTTTGTTTAAGATATCCTACATCATGCCCTTGCATGCCAGTGAGCTCTGACAATGTATATGTGACCACAGGAGGTGAGTACATGTATTCTATGAACTTCATTGGTTAGTAATACTAATTTGTTTTTCCCACCGATACATCTTTCGAGAGATCATCTGTTTTATGGAAGTTTTCAATAATGCAGACAAGGCATGTATCCATAGGAATAACTTCTGGCTCCGGTGAGAATATGGATTTGAACAAGAATTTGGAATGCACAAAATGTACAGTATATACCCATGTGTTTTTAATGTGGGGCATTTTCTTTTTTCAAAACATACTTTTAATAAATTATGCAAATTGTTTGATCAAAGAAATTACTTTTTTTCGAGGGGGGGGGGGAGAACCAGCAGGATTCAAATCTATCAACATCTACTCACAAGGCAACAACTCTATAATTATAGATATATAAGGCTACTCTTATATTTTCACTTCTATCTTGACTCATATGTTCAAAATATTATTCAACTTCTTTGATGGCTCAGATTCTTCATTCCTATATTCTTGCTTGCACAGAAAAGAAATATTGAGTTTTCATTGCACTGTCAAACAAATGAATAATTGAAGGACTTAAATCAAGAGAGAGAGCCAAGACAGCCGCACAAAGAACTACATTAATTATTTGGACAGGTCAAAATAGTCTGGCATGTATCTCTAAAACCAAGCATAATAAAGGTTAAAGATGTCAGTTTGCAACTACGCCTTGAATGCTAGCCAATTAATGCTGTAATCAAGAGGACACATACAAATTGCTTAATATGGGGAAACTTCCAAAATAAAACAAAATTAACCAGAAAAGTTAAATATCAAATGTGGGTTATTTGCATACATTCTATGTACTAAGAAGTATAACTTATATACCTTATATACATGTACATGTATCTAATTCTCATTTTTACTTTATATTGCCCTTAATACTTGATTTACTAATTTATTCAATTTAACCAAATTTCACTTTTTCAAATGCCACTTTATTATCTTCATGATAAATGATCTATTAATCATTCTATTGAGTGAGGGATTACATTATATCAGGAGACCCTCCTCCATTTTTCTACAAATGAAGACATGAAGATAAACACAAAGAAAGATAAGTTTCCAAAGTAGTGGTCACATTCAAATCAAATAAGAATTAAAGTCCTTGAATTTCTACTTTAAACTTGAATTAAATCTAACCTAATAAATGTGTCTTTGAATGTGATGTGACTGTTTAATTCTCAAAATTCAATGTTTAAAATTTCAAGTGAATACAATACAAAATGGACGGATATAATAGTATGCATTGTAGTCAAATTCAGTGGACAAAAGTGGGCTCATTTCCAGCCTTTGTTAATTTTTTTTTTGCAATTCATTTATCGATGACATCATGTATCATGATTGTAAGCATCAAGCATTTGTTCTTTGTGATTCAAATCAAATTCACTATGTGTGAATGGTTGACAAAGAAAAAAATAAATTGTGATTCAAATTTCTCTGTGTATAAACATTCCTATAGCCCCCTTGGTTGGTGCATGCAATTTATGAATTATCATTACAATCAGTTCCAACTTTGGATCGCTTTCAAAATGAGTGTCTATGATTGCAATTTCAAGAATTGACAAACGCAGTTTCTTCTGCACTCGATTGCATTCTGAATATTCTTATTTTATATTTATCTGCAACAGACCCTGCACACTTTCAAGAATCGAGAAATGTACAGAGAAGTTTCAATTTGTCACTGATCTCAGTGACATCTTTGGTTCTGATTCGTCGAGAGATGCTGTAACTATTTAGGTAACTGTATTTAAATGGCAACTTCTCAGTGACGACAGTCTTCATGAAACAGGATCCTGTTTCATGAAGAGTTACAACTGTTGTAACTTTGCCATTATGGTAACTATCATGTTAACCTTAATTTTGATTGGCTGCTGAGCCCTGTTGCCATAGTAGTTGTCATCATGGCATGTACATGTAACTCTTTATGAAACTGGCCCAGAACTTTGTTTAAATGCAGTGAAATGCTTGATTTTTAACTGGTCAAGAAGCATTGTTACTATGAATGTCAGCTATTCAGTAACGACATCAGCCTTCAATGAAACAGTGCTCTGATACCCATGCAATCAAACCGCACAAGATTTACATCATGATGCAAGAGCTAACAACGTGAAACAAAAACAATCAATTTTAAAGATAGGGTAATAGTTATCAAAGCACAAAATAAATCATATCTATTATGAACATTTTATTTTGCTGAAATGCAAGAGAATGCAATTACATGCATGTTAATACTGGAATGCTTGCAAGTGCACGACTCGAAGAGGACAAGAATACGAAAAGACAAAATAAGTGTATGAAAATTACCACAGGTATTCATGATGGTGTAAAAGTTTAAATCCTAATTTAAATTTGTGGTCTAAAATGGGTGGTCAATATTGCCCCAAATATGAAATGGCAGATGTTTGATTTATCAGTAATTTGGTGCTTAAGCTGCCCAAAAATATCACAGGATGAGCAGTGAGATACTTTCCTGAACATCAAACATGACGAACCAGAATCCAATCAATAAAATACCAACAAATGGAGCACTGTTTGCATTCCATAATTTGACCTTTCTTCTGACATTGACATGTTAAGATTTTAACTAAATAGTACACCAGAATGAATATTATGGGGAAGGGTGTCAATAATTCAACGAGAACATGCTCTCAATGTCTACAGTACATTAACACACAATTAACACAACAGCAGGCAGGGGAGGATACTAAATGCACTTCTCAGGGGGTGCCACTTTTTAATTCTAAAAAACATTGAAATCATAACATACATGTATAACATGGCCCTAAGGTGCAGATCCCCCTTGATTATTGAAGTCTGCAATACGCATAGGCTTTTACAGAGATCACCCATTTCCGGTAAGCAATGAGTTAAAGAGGTATCTCTATAGCCAAGAGTATGTGTAACAATGTCACATTTTTCTCGTTATGAGAGTGGCATCCCCCAAGTTCTTCACTGGGTGAGCAAAGGGAAAACGGGGGAGGGATTCTGGGAGGCAGGCATACAACGATCCAAGCAAAGCCTTACCCAAGAAAGGGAGGGGGCGCTATACTCTAAGCACCCCGTTCAACGCACTCAGCCCCCCACTCAGCTTATAGGCCGTCATTTTTTTCATCTGATGGATGGGCCAAAGTTTCTGGGGTCTACGTGTCACGTCAAACCATACCGCATGATAATAGGGCAGAGTTTTACAGGTGGGGCAGGGGAGGGGGGTGATTTTCAATGGGGGAGGGGGTGGGTGTCGCAGATGGGGAGGGACAAATGGCATAGTTTTGTTCCAGTGATGTGGGTGGGGGAGGGGCGGGGCACGGTGCAGAAGAGAATGACAGAAAGCCAAAAGGGGGGAAAGAGATACATATAAAATGGTTAATTGAACGTACAGTACATTAGACGGTACACTGAAGAAATGATCTATGCAATGTATGTATGGTCTTAAGATTATTCTACTGAATCAAGTACAGGACTCAGGAAATACATTTCAAACTTTCACACTACAATCTACCAGAATGGTATGGTTAGAACACGATAGAAGATGGCGCTAAGGGAATGCGATACATGATTCAAAACATCATCATCCTGTACCATACATGGGCAATGATTCAAAGAACTATTTCATATGGACTATTTCAATGAAGTGCGAATTACAAGAATCTCTGAGACTATGCACAACTTTTAAAGCTACCATTACAGGAAGAAATTTCTTTGATAATAAATCGTGGACGATTTGTGATAATTACTGTAACATAAGCATTCTCTGCCTTTTTTCAAGAGCGGCATGTTATATTAAGCTATTATAATGCCAAAAGTTGCATTTTCACACATGTAGCAAAGAAAAAATAAGGATTTTTTCAGCAATATGGGATGTATAGCTTTCCATTGATTGTTAGTTAAGCATTTAATGCAACAGCTGAGGTTAAAAACGATTAATAAAGCAATGATAAAGACTTAACTGGGGAGGGTGATACAAACCGCATGTTTACAAAACCGAAACAACAATCATATTTGTCCTTGTTTCTAGTCATTTTCATAATACATTGATATAAAAAATGAAAAAATTACTCAATCTACAACCAGGAAGTGGACCTCTCAACTCCCCGGTACATCTCTCTTGGTCATTTCTGCTTACTTTTTCCACATAATAATCATTGACAATTATAAACCAAAAATTTTGAAAAATAAATAGGGCACTAAATGTGACTTTTACTGAAATGCATTTTATAAGAAAAGATCCAGCCTCGTCACAAAGCCTGTAACAAATCATGTTGCACTTCTGAAATAAATTCATTTTAAAATTTTGTCTTTTTTTTAAACAAGAAATACATCTTTTTTCTCCAAATAATAAAATGTAAAATTTCAACTTCACAATTTAAAGGATTACACAATTTTAAGATATAATTTATTTTCATTGAAAATGAATACATCATACAAGAACAAAAACTCAAATACCATATGATCTGGATATGTGCATGAAAGGGAGTATACACATAAATGATTAAAAAAGAAATGATATTAATAATAAGACAGAAAGTGAGACTAGTAATAGCCACAAAATCTACTAAACAAAGGAGATAATATAAATGCTTTAGGATATATTGGTGCATTATGAATTGGAATGTGAAAAATGCTAAAGCTACATGTAAATGAAAGGTATTAAATTGCATATCAGGAATTAAAAAAAAATTGGGTCATGTGTTCTTTACAAATAAATGAAAATTAAATGAAATACAGAGGAAATATGACTGAATAAAATGGGGGGGGGCGGAAGAGACATAATAGTCTACTGGGTGTACGACAGGGATGGATCAAGTGTGTAAAATTACAATACAAATTTATTAAATCAAACTTGACTTTCACTTCTACGGTATTTGGATATAAAGGAAATTGTTAAAAACCAAACTAATCAAGAGGATTTTTTTTAAATGGCCAGTATTAAAGTGAGGAAGATATATACACCAAAAGAGCAATTTTGAGATTTGTTTTTTTCACATGATACTTGTTTTGTTGTAAAATCAACAGTATCAAAATAAACATTAATGATATGAGAAATGGAAGAAAAAAGGTGAAGTGATGATTGATGACCAACCTTTTGCTAAAAATAAGGGCAAATACAATTTTAAAATGCAATAGATGGTTTAAATTTTGAAGCGGATCAGAAAATCAAAATTAAATGATTTTTACTTTGTGTGCACTATTTGTTTTATTTTGGTGGGGGAGGGAATTGGATGGAATGTCTATAACTTATAAAGATCATAAAAAATGGAAAGAGGTAAAACATGAAGTGAAGATTTCAATGACAAAAAAAGAGAGAGAGAGAGAGGAGGGACTCACTTTTCTTCTACTACCGTCTCTGTCCCTTTTGTCTCTTCCACTATTATCTTCTCATCCTCGGCCAGAAACACGTGAGGCGCCGCCTCCAAGGGAACTATTGCCATGGTAACAGGGTATGGTGGAGGAGAAGAGAAAATTGAAAAATAAAAATTGAAAATAAATCAAAAATAAATTGAAAAAAAAGATAAATAAAAACTGAAGGGGAGGAGTTGGTGGAAGGGTAGTGGGGAGTGTTAGAATTGATTTTCTGTTTAAAAAGAGAGGCGAGTTCAAAAGAATCCTTCAAATAATGGGTTCTAATACCCTTCTCTTTGCTACCCAACAACGGGTAAATCAGACGAATATTTTGAAGAAATTGATAAACATAGGGGGAGGAATGAAATGTACCACGCGACCTCCTACTTTAGGTTCATGTCATATAATCAAATAAACTTCCTGTCATCACCGAGGCCGAGAAGAATTTCTGAAGAAAAGATGGAAGACAGTGTAATTCTGATATTTCCCATGATTCCACACCAAATGAATAAATATCACACAGCTTTATAGCAGGCCTTTACATAATAATGTCGCACACCTTTTTTTTTTTTAGTAATGAAGTAAAAGCAGCAATCTTATCTGATGTTCTTCCCTGAATTATGCAAAATACATTTTTCTGCTTTAATTTCCTCAACCAAAGACATCTAAAATCAATCATTATTGACAAATTCATCATACAATATATATGCAAATATACATATAATGAAGCCTAGCAATATGAGAGCCACTCTGATATTTTCCCATTATTTCACCAAATGAATAATCAAGCTAAAGCTTCATATGCAGGCTTATACATCCCTTTATTATTACCATTTTTTGCTCTTCCCCATTCCCCATGTTATACAAAAACATTATTCTTCTGTATCTAAGCCTACACTGCAGAGGAGTTTTAAAAACCTATCATTGTCCAGTAATTGACATGTATACACAAGTTCCGCAAATTGTATGTTCTTTTCTAAATTTGTTAAGAATACAGAAGATAGACGGGAAGGACATGATTAAACCATGACATAAAACAAAAACATAAAATGAGAGCAAAAGGCCAAACTGGCTCAGACATGTACATGATTATGTCAACAGAGGGGGTAGTTTATTAAGGTTCAGGCATGGGGAAAGAAAAAAGCAGGGAGTTACTGGGTTAAGCAGAGGTCAATAGATAAGGAAGAAAAGATCTGGGGCCCAAGACACAAAGGTTAGCGATTAATCGTATGCTTGTTCTTATGACTGATTGTACAGTGTAGTCAATGCAATCAATCATAGAAAACTGTTCTACGATGATTGCTAAGCTTTGTGTTACGGACCCCTGGATCCTGCAACAATAAGGTTAGCGATTGATTGTAAGGCAGATTTTATGATTGATTGCACTGCTAATCATGTGCAATCAATTGCACAAATCAACTACACGATCAATCGCTACACTTCGTGTTACTGGAGCCTGGAGAGAATTTCATGAAGCACCTTGTCAGTGGATTTCACCAAAAGATTTGATTTCAGCCAATCAGATGCAAGGATTTTAGTAGCTTATAACATGTTGGTGAAAAATCACCAATGCAGTGCTTCATGAAACACTCTAATGGTTACTGGTGTTTGCACAGGAGGTAAATGCAGTTAAGCAGGGGGAAGGAAATGTTAATGATTTCATGTCCAATTGCTTCCTTCTTCATGCCATTACAGCTGTTTAACGACACTACCATATTCACTGCAACAGTCCTTTCAGGATTAACCACGTGGTCAACCAGGAGCCTCCTCCAAGTTAAGGATAACATTGCTCATGAGAAATTACCAATCTCCCTATTAAACTGCTACTGAAAGACAATTTGTCCATGAACACAACCTTAGAATGATGACTTGACGTATCACCCCCTCAGCCCCCCCCCCCCTTCCCCGCATCATAGAGACTATTGGTAGGATGTAAAAAACAAACTTTAGAAAAAATATATAAACTCCCATGCATTTCTTTAAGTTTTCAAGCACTATAATTGGCCCATTGACTGCGTTATTCTCATAAACTAGCATGGAAGTAGCTGATGCCGGCCTTAAGGGACTCGGAACTTCCGACCTCGACTAATCCCTATTAACTAGCCAACTATTTTCTTCTTAATTTACACACTTGCAAATACCCAAACAATATTTAGTTTCCTCCTTTCTTGCAATAATTCAAACAAACTGAAAGGATTTGTAGCACTAGACAACCATGCACTCTAGATTCTTCCTACTTTTCTTGACAACTCTCCAGGGGAATACCTGTCACCATGGACTCTTCTGTGGTGGTCAGGAAATCACAGACACCTTTGGTGTGGGGTTCAGGGGATGAAAACTTTGTTTTACACATAAAGGCCCGTATTCTGAAGTCAGGTTTAACTTAAACTCAGGTTTAAAGTTGTGGTTTAAGTATGGACAGCCAATTGTTACATAAATCACTAACAGTGGAGACATCATACTTCAGCTCAATCGGCTCTCAAATCATTCATAATTGTGTAGGAGGTATAAATAAAAATTGTCTTCAATATCGATGAATCAGGAAAGAGCCCAGTAAACATAAGAAACACACAATTTAATAAAAATTTTGATACTTTTGGCTTTCCATACTTAAACCACAACTTTAAACCTGAGTTTAAGTTAAACCCGACTTCAGAATACAGGCCAAAGAGTTTTCAATTTCACATTACTTTGTTTGTCAGCAAGGAAATTAGAGCCAGTCATCTGGTTTTGATATGCAATGAGTGCTTGTCGTATTTTTTTTTTGCTGTGAACGGTTCTGACTTGCATGACCACCATAGTGATAAACTCTAGTCAGGGGATACTAAGTTAGAACCAGTTGGCTGTAGCAAGGTTCATGGTATTACTGGAGCTTGTGCCCATGCGATTGGGGTCAATTGTCAATTATATCTTATCATATTCAAAAGACATAGATAGAATTTCAGTAGCATCGATCATCTGACAACTTTTCTTTGTTCTGATTTGCTGGGTAATACAGGTGTCTAACTGTTCCAATAGTAAAATGTCAGATTTTGTCACATTAAAATAATATGACAAATCCTATGTGAAAACACTACCCCAAGGAGTGTCATTGGGGGAAGTTTCACCAATCTTAACACGGGAGAAAAAAAATCTGCATAAGTCCTCTAAGCCAAACTGAAAGCCATGCAAGTCAATAGCAGCACTGAAACTAATCTGAAGAAATTCATGTAAGTCACTGGGTATTAAAAAATATTAATCCCAAATTATGTGAATTATCTTTGTATAGGGACCACACTGTTCCCCCTGGCAATGGGTTAAGGTACACATATTATCATCAAAGTCAATTTAAAAATCTGGAGTCTAGAATTGGTGAAACACTGCTACCCTAGAACCTAAATTAAAACTTAGCACGAGATCCTTGATCAAAGGGAACATGGTGAAAATGGTCACTTTTGACTCCAAAACCTTCTTCTTTCTGGGGGCTCAAATTCTCAATTTGTGCCGTCGCCTTGTCCTTTCACTATCTTAATTCATGATCTGAAATATGCAACTCATCAGCTAATTGTGGTCCAATTAAAAACACAAGATTCAATTGGAGAGGAAGTCAGTGAACATCGCAGTGGACATCTCCACACATGGCGAACATATCGCATGAAACATAGAGGGAGATCCCGGCCCAACCTCTATTCTAACCCACTATATTCAAAGGAACGAAGACAGAAGCATAGGTCGGGCCACCAAACGGCAAAGATAGAAGTCAAGGCATTACCTGAGTTGCTGGCATTACGGGAGCCGGCGCTTGTGCAGTAGGCCTCTATCACTTTCAGTATTCTGTTATCCTCCTCTAAAACTTGACTGTCCAGTTTCTGGATGATTGCTGATTCAAGGTTCTTGTCTCCTTTCCCTTCAGGTACAGATAGATATGAAGAACAGAGATTCATGACAGATATAATAATAACAATAACTTTACATTGTGTGCAATTTCTATATGTATATACTCGACTGCGCATTACAATAATGTTATCTTAATTAATATTACGTAAATCTTGACTGTCTTGCATTTTGGATAGTTGTCAAGTCTATTTTCTCATCACCTTTCCCCCTCATGACAAACAGGGAATGATGATGAAGATCTTTATGGCTTTAGGTTATTCTAGAAAAAATTGTCACATTCCACAAAAATTGTGTTGCAATTTCTCTTGTCATCACCACCTTTTCACATCATCATCCCTTTTTTTTTTACAGAACTTAAATGTACTAATTACCTGTGCTTGATGGCTAGACATGCTTTGGTATGAATACAAAAGCAGATTTCAAACAAGGGTATTATGGATGTAAATTTTATGGGCATTCACTAAGTATTTATCTGCTTTCACCGCAAAGAAATAGTTGGGCTATTTCCTATGAAGCCTGTCATGCCATAGCACAAAATTTGGAGATTGATTGTACAACTGATTTTCACATTTCATTGTAATCCATTGATAATAATAAATAAATCCAATAATCAAACAATCAAATGTGTCCTACAATCAATTGCACAGCTTTGTTCAACAGGACCCATAGTCAGTAGGTAACACAGTACTCCCTGGGTTATGTTACAGTCACACCAACGAAACAGACTCCAGACCAACCAATGGTACCTCACTGGTAATAACGTTATAATTTTCACCTGTCTGGAGTCATTTCTGTTGGTGTGACTAGCATTACGTAGAGGTGTTTTGGCTCAGTGGATACGTCTCCAGACTTTGAACCACTGGGTTCAGGGTTCAAATCCCTCTGGAGCACTTATGCCCTTTGGCGAGACGTTTATCAATATTTGCCACTCTCCACCCAGGTGTAGTAAATGGGTGCTGATAGGAAGGAATTCCTTGAATGCTTGAGCGTCCGATCAGGATAGCCATGCTACAGCCGGGGTAATAGTATTCAGCACTTAGAAACATTGCATTAAGCGCTATATAAATGTTGCATATTATTATTGTGTTGTGAATGAGAGAGACTTCCTCACCTTTCTTTTTACTGGACTGAAGCATACGCCTCTTGCCCTTGGGGCTTTTCCCGCTACCCTCCTTGCGCGCCCAGATGGTCATGGGGTTGATGGGTGGGGCAGGACGCAGGCATGTGATGACGTTGCCGTGCCTCATTGCCATGGGGACGGGGGAGGCAAGGTCGCGGCAATTTGCTAGGATGGGACTGTTGGACGTGATGTGGTTGGAGTCCGGGAGGGACGTTGGTGCCCCTGGTTTGCCTGCAGTCTGTGGAAAAATTGAGAGTATTATGGAGAATAAGATACTGCAGGTTCTATTGACATCTACATAGATTCAAAAGAAGTCCAGTACAACTACCGACCATCAATACAAATATATTTGGATAGTATTATCAGTTGCTTTCATATGCTATCCTCGTTTATCTTGGGCTACTCTCAAATGCTACCATATGCAATCCTTGTTTTTCTTGGGCTACCATTTACAAACCATTGCAACATCCTTCCAACCATGTTTCACGCTACAAATTATTGTAAACCATCCAATATCAGTTCAGGCTATGTTTGTGTTATAATCTACACTAAAAGGGACTGAGGGTAATACCATAAATCCACATTTGGTAGAAAACAATCTTGGACAGGTTAGCAGCATTGGAGGGAAATCCAACCTTGGTCATAAAATTATGTGAGAGCGGAGAGGAATAAATTAAACAGAATGATGAACGTTTGGAAGAAATCGGATAAGCAATCAGAAAGTAATGACCGTTTTCAAACTGATATCCCTAAGACTATGTAAATTTCAAATTGGCAACTGGGTAAGTAAATTATGACAAGTGGTAAGAACGACTTTCCCATAGGTTTTTTACTGCATTGGGGCAGTAATCAAAGTAGAACAAGGTAGCATATTGCTTGATGTCCTTGTGAAAGGAAAATAGAATATGAATAAATACTTTAGAAAAAAATGACTCTAGCAAATTCATGTATTGGAGTAAATGGAAGGCTAGCCTAGTTCTTTCTTTACATCACTATAACATCACCAATGCTGCCAATCTGAAGTCTCCATAGGTAGAGTGATTAGCAATCATTACAATTCATAACTAGCTTATTGTTTGTCCGCTTTTGTTTTTTCCTCTAAAAATAACCTAATTTTGGTTGAATTACACTTAATTCTAGGACTGGTCACTGGGATGAAAGAAAATGTAAGAGAGGACAGGATACTCACCTGTGAAGGAGGCACAGGAGGGGGTGACCCAGACATTGCAGGAGACGGCGTTGAGTTCGTCTGCGGAACTCTTGAGGGCGCCACCTCGATGGCGTCAAACAGCTGCTCTCGATCCAGGACCGACGGACAGGTGATCTTGGTCTTGTCAAGACCGGGTGCATTCATCTCAAAGGCTCCCTGCTCCTTCTCCGTGTCCGGTAACCTGTTGACCCGCACCGATGTGATGGGATACCTTCCCTGTAATGTGGACATTCATATCAATTCAAAGTTTATTCATTTCAATACAGAAATTCAGCTGAGTACATAAACTTAAAGCCTACTTACACACCCAACACCTTTCAGAGGCCCACCTGTATTGAAACATGAACATGATTTTTCTTTTAAGGGAGAGTGAAGTAGGAACACGTAGGAACCCATTTTCATATTAGGCATTTAAACTGAACAATCTGGAGCACAATTTGGTTTGAATTTTTCTTTTAATTTGTGAAAATTTGTAAGCCTCCCCCCCAGCCCACCTGGAAAGGCTTCACTACCCTACCAGTGAGCCACGGAGCACCAGTTGGGAAGCGTTACCTAAGAGGAAGGATTTAAGAAATGCTTAAAATAAAAAAAAGGTGTGCACTGTGCAATATTGCATCTTACCAAGAAGATAAAGCCATTCATTCCAGGTGTTGGAGACAGCATGATGAGACATTGATGGAAGACTAGGAAGAACCTTTCACATTTGGCTCCATCGATGTAAACGGCACCCTGCGTCATTTCTATCACCTCACCCAAATGATGAATTTCCTAGACAGATGGTAAGATAATGAGAGCAGTGTTATAGCTACAGTGGACGGCAGTGGTTGGCCCAACCTTTACAGAAGGTTTCTGACCATCACTCATCATGAAAAACACTGCTTTCGTCCACCACTAATTTCTAATGAGAAGTGTTTCAAACCAACTCCTTGCAAAGAGGAATTGCATTCGGGTTCTATTCCATCTTTAATCTTGTTTTATTTGCATTATTTACATTAAACATTCTTATATTTGATAACTACTAGCTTATTTTCAAAGATTTGCTAATGTCAGATTGTTATTACATTGATGTTCCTTCACTTTTGGCTTTAAGCATTTTATCACATTTTTTGTCCGAGTTGTCAGATCTGACAACTTTCCTCAATTTTGATTGGCTGAGAACTGTTACTATGGCGACTGTCAAATAAAACAGGACTTTTCGGATAAAACGTCTGACACGTCCATTTCATAAAATGCTCACTAGAGTTAATTTCCAACTTAAAGATTAATGAACCACCATACTGATCTACATTAGAATTCACAGAATATCTCTTTGATTTCATGAAGAACTATGACGAATTTCAAATTCGTGAACGCATGACCTTGCAATATGCTACAGGGGAAAGATAATAACATTAAATGAATGTTGTACATACTTCTCCTTCCCAGCCTTGGATAGGACCAGTAAAGATATCAAGTTCTATCTCCTTCCGTTTCCTCATTGCTTGGCAATATGTCTGTACATGACAGAAGAGACAAAGAGAGGAGTAAGAGTGGGAGAGATGAGGGAGAACATGATAGAGATGAGACAGACAGACAGACAGACAGAAAGGCATGAAGAGACAGAGAGAGAGAGAGACAGACAGAAAGGCATGAAGAGACAGAGAGAGACAGACAGACAGAAAGGCATGAAGAGACAGAGAGAGACAGACAGACAGAAAGGCATGGAGAGACAGAGAAAGAGAGGAGACAGACAGACAGAAAGGCATGAAGAGACAGAGGCAGACAAACAGACAGAAAGGCATGAAGAGACAGATAAAGCCAGAGAGAAAGGGGGAACTGACAGAGTTAAAACTTAATTATACACTCAAGTATATAAAATAACATTTTTTATCACGAACAAAAATTGGTAGTCCTATATTGAAATGAGGAATATTGCCCATGATAATTATAATACTCTGCAAATTTTGATGAAATTCATCATTTATCTAATCATTAAAATCTTTCTTCTTCCATATCCAACATTACACAAAACATATGATTCTATTTCAATAACAGCAAAAATATATATTGATTTGCAAATTATAATTTACATTTTTAGACAAAAATATCTTGATATAGACCAAGGAATCAAATGTTGAAAATTAAATTAAATGATAAGATACGCTTGTAATGCATTCTCCCTGTCACAAAAATATTGCATTATCTGAAATGTTAGGAAATCTAATCTAAAAAAAAAATTTTAAAGTTGAACACCAGCAAAAGATGACTATGTAAATCCTCACCCCTAAACCAAAGAGATACAGTAGTGCTAAAAAGTTTTTGAACTCTACCAGAAAAATCCGGCCCTTCATGCCGAGTGTTGAAAGTAGACAACAATATTACGATGTCCGCGGCCAGGGAAACAAACTTCATTGAATGTAATATTTCATCCCCTAACTTCACAATTAAGCATCTAAAAAGATGGCAGATATTGAACACTTGTGGGGGGGTTCACTAACTTCTTAGCACCACTGTATTAGACTGCTGGTCCTGTTTAGCCAAGACAGAGACAGAGAAAGAGCCAAATATACTCACAGCAATTTCTTTATAGACTGAGATGGCTGTTGACATATCGATTTTATCTGGATGACCAGCCTAAATAGAAAGAAAAAGAAAAAATTAAGTAAACAAGTGGAATGGCTCTGGCTGTCTCACCTGCATCACACAATTCAATATAGCACCAGTGCTAACTTTGAAAACTACTATGAAATAATTATTCACAAAAAAACAACATTCATAAGATTATACAATACTACGTTCATTGACATTTGACCTTGATCATGTGACCTAATACTTGTCAGTGATACTTGATTACCCCTACATCCACATTTCATACACTATATCTATAAACTTTGAAAGTTATGACAGCAATCTAATAATTACCTCTAAAATGGCCAAAGTTCAATGACCTTAAATGACCTTTGACCTCGGTCATGTGACCTGAAACTCACACAGAATGTTCAGTGATACTTGATTACTCTTATGTCCAAGTTTCATTAACTAGACCAATAAACGTTCAAAGTTATGATGGTAATTCAACAAATACCCCCAATTTGGCCAAAGTTCATTGACCCTAAGTGACCTTTGACCTTAATCATGTGACCTGAAACTTGCACAGAATTTTCAGTGATACTTGATTACTCTTATGTCCAAGTTTCATGAATCAGATCCAGATACCCCATTTGGCCAAAGTTCATTGACCCTAAATGACCTTTGACCTTGGTCATATGACGTGAAACTCAGGCAGGATGCTCAGTAATACACGATTAACCTTATGTCCAAGTTTTATGAACTAGGTCCATATATTTCCTAAGTTATGATGACATTTCAAAAACTTAATCTTCGGTTAAGATTTTGAGATGTTGATTCCCCCAACATGGTCTAAGTTCATTGACCCTAAATGACCTTTGACCTTGGTCATGTGACCTGAAACGCAGGCAGAATGTTCAGTAATACTTGATTAACCTTGTGTATGGGCAAGTTTCATAAACTAGGTCCATATACTTTCTAAGTTAGAAAAACTTAATCTTAGGTTAAGATTTGGTGTTGATGCCGCTGCCGTCGTCGCCGCCGGAAAAGCAGCACCTATAGTCTCACTCTTCTATGCAGGTGAGACAAGAATTGAACATTTTTAAAAGAAAATGAAAAGAAGGTGTGTGTTTTATAAGGTTGTTACTTATGAATGATGTACCGCATGATTGGGACCCTTCATGTGCTAAATGTTATACCCTAACTTTGTAGTGGTGTTTATTTAAAGGACACCCCAACAAAAAAGCTAATTTGAATAAAAGGAGAAAACTCCAACAAGCGTAACACTGAAATTTCATCAGAATCAGATGTAAAATAAGGAAGTTATGACATTTCAAAGTTTTGCTTAATTTCACAAAACAGTTATATATGTATGCACATTCTGGTGGGTATGCAAATGAAAAGACTATGATGTGATCCACTCACTATTTCTTTTGTATTTTATTATATGAAATATTCTAATTTTCTCCTCATTGTCAAGTGATACAACTATTAATTTCTCTTTGAACATGTGGCATTAGCATTTTTTAATACTCCATGTATATGGTTCAGTCAAGTCAGTCCTTGTTTTGAAATCTATAAAAAATGAAATATTGTATTCAAACAACAAAAAACACAAGAAATATTGAGTGACGGACTGACTCACCTAGTTGTGCATACCACTGTTTTGTGAAAAACAAGGGAAACTTTAAAATGTCATAACTTTCTTATTTTACATCTGATTTTGATGAAATTTCCAGCACTATGCTAGTTTGATTTTTCTCTATTTATTCAAGTCAGCATTTTCCTGGGGTGGACTTGACCTTTAAAGAAATTTGATATATGGGAAATTTTGATATGGGACTGACTCCTCATTTATTTTTAAATCTCATAGCTTTTTAAGAAAAAAATAATTTGTATTTTCCAAAATATTTTATCAATGTCTCACATTTATATCAAAATTGATGAGAATAATCAGGAATAAAATGCAAAGAAAATATTCATAAAAGTGGAATAGATTTTACGAAAAAAAGTAGCAAATTTATAGTGTACATGTAAATGTCTAGTTTACATCATAGACAAGAACATTCCCATACAAAAGGATGTAATATAAAATTCTTACCGGTAAATGTCTCTCAAGTTCTTTGAGGACTGCTGTGTACTTTTCCATCTTTCTGAAAGGGCTGCTAAGTCCCGTCGTTAAGAACATGATCCCGGGGCTGGGGGCACCTTTACTTTCCATAAATCTACTTAGTTCATCACTAAAAAGAATATACATAGAGACAAACAAATATAGTTTTTTACTCATAATCTTTCATGCTCTGCCTATAGGGACTGAGTATTATGAAGCTCAAGATGAATGAGAGAAAAGCAAAAAAAAATCAACTTCATGACCTACACATGAATATAAAATTATGTTTATATTACATCCTTGTCTGATCATACAGGCTTGGTTTTTATTACCAATCTTCCTTTTTTCATTCGTTTTTAGGGGGCCGGAGGGGGGGGTTCCAGGTATCTTCAAGTAATTTTTCATGTCATGTAATTTATCATCACCATGTGTAAATCCTGGGGGTAGGGCATAATAATCATGCTCAATGGGGATAACATAAACAATATAAAGAATGTTAAATATTTTTTTTCAATTCAATTTCAATTCAATTCGGTTTATTATGAAAGACATTGTAAAACAGTCCGAAGACTGACACATACAAAGTTAACAGAAAAAAAGGAAAAATACATTGAATTATGTACCTACGAATTAACAAAATATAATAAGAACATAATAATAAGATTAAATATTGCACTCGAGGTTAACACAAGCGGTTCGAGTGCGGACGACCAATTGTAGGAGTTCAAATGAGAGAGTAAATAAAAAACGGTGCTAGCTGTAAAAACAGCGCCCTCTTTTATCTTTTGTCTCTTTTATCATCATGATCTTACGCTCAATATTACTGAAATATAGATGTGAACAACAACAACAAAAACTGGAAAATTAATTTCACATCATATGATTGGACCAGGGAGGAGGGGGAAAGGAATGTGAGGAATAAACATGTAACTCAACCCCCCCCAAAAAAAAAAAGCACTTCATACACCTTTTTCTAAACACTACAAGTTAATAATTTTCAATATGTACTAAAAACACTTCTTCAATAAAAATATCCAAACATATGCATCAATGTTCATATTACATTTCTTATCTTCATCAGAATTTTGTTCCTCCTATTAAGCACATATGGTTTAATCCAATGATATTAAATCAAAATAAAATAATCAATGCAGAGTTTGATTACTGTTAATTTGCAAGTGGCTGATAAGAATTTGACTTCCTGGTATCAACAGCTCAAGCAAATTTGATCCAAAGACTTTGAAAATGTCACATCGAACATAGATCTTGAAAATGATATTATGCCTCAACAAATATTGATCCATACTGTGTAATATTTACTTTTAATAGACTTTAAAAAGTATTCAATAAATGATTGATCATGATGAATGATAAATCTTCACTCGATTGAAGATCACTTGAAAATCAATCATTCATGAATAAATTGAATATTAACAAATATACAAAGCAAATCTGTATTTATCAAATTTACATTACATGTTGGTATGTTAGCACAATCCATTACAATGCTTTTGTACATGCAGTGAAAAACAGATTGTGCATGCAGTAAGCTATGAGAGGAGATTTTTTACAAGGAAAGTCTGCTCTATTTTTCAACAAGATGACATTGTATTTGCACTTTATTTTCTATTGAGAGTACCGTCATATCTTGCAGATGCACTACGAAAAGGCCTGCATGTACTTACTAAACAATTAAAACAATTTTACATGTTTGTTTTTTTGTTGTTTTTTTCAAATTGTGCTGGCCTTCCATTTTTTTAGCATTACGCAAAGTAAATCTAACCTTGTTGACAACGTCAACACATTTTCCACATACACTGTGTACAATAAAAGGCAAATACAAGACCAGAACCAGTCAACTGGACATATATGAGAAAAACTTGGCAATCACTGCACTGTGAGTGTATTATCATATAAAACAGTAATATAAACATCCTAATTGATATGTAAATCAGGAAGACCTTTAAGGATGTCATACAGCGGCTTATTTCTTTGCATTTTATCAAATATTGGTTACCATTTGTTAAAAGTTGGTTAAGGGTTAAAATGCAAATCTTTCTTTAACGAACCCAACGACTTCTACAAGATCCTTGTTACTGTATTCTTTCCCATGGTAACAGGAAGGTGTTTAACGAAAGGACTTATCAGACATTAAATCTGACTAGTCTGGTTTTATTCAACAATTACCATAGGAACTCAGCCAATCAAAATTGAGGAAAGCAGTCAGATGAAAAATGTTGTGTTGATGAAACACCCCCCCCCCCCCCCAGTCCTTTGAAGTGCCAGTCCCTATTCACTGAACTCCAGAGGTGGTATTCTGGAACTCTGTCGTAACTTTTTTCATAAATTTTGTCATTTCTCTCCGAGATGTGACACCCATATGATCGTCACAAATCGGGATTCTGAACATTGTCTTTTCCCTGTCATATCTCTCAAAGTTCCCACCCATCTTTTCGGAAGCAAACCAATCAAAATCATTGTTAGCTCCCAGTTGGAGCCCTTCTAGCCAATAGAAAAGCCCCGTGGGAGGTAGGGCGTATCCCCAAAACAGTTGCTGGCATCGCGCAACTACGCATATATTGATGCACTTAATTACAAAGAGAGACAGGAAGCTGTGAAGAATTTTAGAGAAGTAGAAAAGTAAGGAAAACAGAGAAAAAAGGAGGAATAAATATGTAGGGCCTAACTAATTGTAGCATGAAAAAATAATTTTGAAAATTGTCATGGAAGATGAGTGAAACTAATACCACAATCTAATCTAAATAATATAATTATTTGCTTGACATTCAGTCGGCAGGGTATCGGGATATTCGGTACTAAAAGATATGACAAAATTTATGACTGCTACCCCCTCTCATAACTTTTGTTATATCTTTTACTAAAAGGATTACGCGCATTTAAAGCCACATATTTTTGGTGCGGGTTAAAGAGAAGAGACAGAATTCATGACATTTTTTGTGACAAAAGTTATGACATCCACCAGAATACCGATTTTGTCATATCTCTGAGAAAAGATAAAATATGGGGAAAAGACAATGTTCAGAACACCCCACCAGGATTTCATCAGGTTGTCTACAGGTCTGTAAGATTCCAGTAGGCTATTGGATCCATCTTGATGATTACTTTATTAGATCTCTGGGTCGGCTGTAGATAAAGTTCACTCCTCTTTGGACGCTTCCGTCCTATATCCTTTATTTCTGTTTACTGTTTGATAATACTTGATACATGTATGTGTCATATTTGTAGTGTTTATAATATCGTCGGCCTTATGCCAAAAGGGCCTTAACTGCTTTTGGCCATTCCGAGATAATGGCGTTTATTAAGGTTTTGGCCTCTCTAATAATCAAAAGTTTGTGGTCGTTTTTTTTGCTTTTGAAGCCAATTTCGATAAACGTGTTAAGTTATTAAGTTTTACATGAAATGTGTTAAATTTATTATAAAATATTCAGAACCCCTAAAATCGGGTTAAGGCCCTTTTGGCATAAGGCCGACGATATATTGCTTGTTTTATGATAAGAAAAAGGGATTGAATTGAAATCTTCAACTCACCTGTGTTCCGTTAATACTGCTACAGCTTTTGGATGGTTTGCACAGTAGGTTGAGTACAGGGTCCTATATTGAGTTGAAACTTTCATGAAACAAGCACCTATCCGCCTGTGCTTTCCTTCTAGTCTGTAAAAAGATGACAAAAAATTGCTTACGTTCTTTATTTTCGTTTTTTCCTAAACGGTCTAAAATATCAAACTTGTGGACGATTTGCACAGTTTGAGTACACGGTCCTGTATAGGGTTGCAACTTTTATTAAACAGCACCTAGATCCACGTGTATGCTTTCCTCCAAGTCTACAAAACCTTCTTTCTCTGTGTGTGGTTGCACCACAAAAGTTTTGCTTTAGCTGTTATTTTCTCTTTGTTAGAATTGTCCTAAATATCAAACTTGTATACAGGCTTCTCCTACATGTACATCAAGTACAAACTATCAAGAAACAAGCACCTACATCTATGCACCTCAAGGTGCTTCCCTTCCAGTCTACAAGACAGATAAAAAGACAATTTTGTTTCAATTCTTTATTTTCTCTTTCCTAGATAGTCCTAGATATCAATGAAAACAGGCCAACGAGACATCGGTATCAAGTTCTCCCAACTATAATCCGTTCCACAGCCCTCTTCCAGGGCTTTTGATAGAACCTTCTGCAGTAATGGACACTTCTTTGAAAGATATGTTGTCATTGGGTTTCCATGAGTAATTCGTTGATGGTGTTTTGTTTCTTTTTGGCTAATTACATGGCTTTGTGACTGTGATTTCTGCCTGAAATTAAGCTTTCTATTTTAGCCCTTCTTTTATGAAGACACCAACCAAAGCAGCCCTTAAAGCCAAGAATTAGCAGTGAATAACTTAGAAGTCATGTAAATGGTCACCTTTAGAAGAATTTACTGAATCAACTAAAAATAAATTTTGTAATAGTATAGAGTGATGAGAACTGTTTTTTGCTTTTTGCCTCAAAAAGTTCACTATTTATGTCCTTTTAATCTTTTAGTATTGAAAGGGATTGCTTAAATAGTAGTTGTGGGATAGCTAAAAAATATTACGACCTTTCACATTTTCGTTTATAAAAAAATGGTCCAACATAAAGCATTGCTCTTCAAATGATACACAAGAAAGCCAACTGGAATGGTTGAACTGTAAAGTTTTATGTGCAAGAAATGTGACTCTAGGCAAAACTATTCTATAACCCTAAAGCAAACAAAATTCTTTGATGCATAATGGAGCGTTATGGCCCAGTGGATTGGTGTCCGGACTTTGAACAGAGGGTCATTGGTTTGAATCCCACCTGTGGCGTAAATTCCTTCAGCAAGAAATTCATCCACATAGTGCTGCACTCAACTCTTGTGTCCAAGTTTCATGAATCATATCCATAAACTTTCAAAGTTATGATGGCAATTCAACAGATACCCCCAACTTGGCCAAACTTCATTGACCTTACATGACCTTTGGCCTTGGTTATGTGACCTGAAACTAGCACAGAATATTCAGTGATACTTGATTACTCTTATGTTCAAGTTTCACAAATAAGATCCATAAACTTTCAAAGTAATGATGGCAATTCAACAGATACCCCAATTTGGCCAAAGTTCATTGACCCTAAATGACCTTTGGCCTTGGTCATGTGACGTGAAACTCAAGCAGGATATTCAGTAATACTTGATTAACCTTATGTCCAAGTTTCATGAACTAGGTACATATATTTTTTAAGTTATGATAACACTTCAAAAACTTAACCTTAGATTCCCCCAACATGGTCTAAGTTCATTGACCATACATGACCTTTGACCTTGGTCATGTGACCTGAAACTCAGAGAGAATGTTCAGTAATATTTGATTAACCTTACAGCCAAGTTTCATGAACTAGGTCCATATACTTTTTAAGTTATGCTGTCATTTCAAAAACTTAACCTTAGGTTAAGATTTAGTGTTGACGCCGCCGCTGCCATCGGAAAAGCGGCGCCTATAGTCTCACTCTGCTATGCAGGTGAGACAAAAACGTTGAAAGCACATAGAGATATTATATTATAATGTGGTACACACTATACTGTTTAAGAACTGTTTTAATTTATTGTTATTATCATTATCATTATTATAAAACCTTTCTCAGTGATTTTGGGACAGTTCTTTCCATTAAATTCAAACCCAGAAAAAGAACTCAATACTAAAACTCATAATTTGAGACATCCTGACTCGTACAGAAAAATAGTGCACACAAAAATGAAGTCTTGTGAAATTATTATATCTAGCCTGAAAACCAAATGTGCTGGAGATAGCCAACACAGATAAGCGCATGCATTATCATTGCTGTAAAAAGCATATCAACTGGTAGATTGCCATGTGCTATTTTGTCAAATACTGAGTAATTATTCATCATATTTTTAAAAGAAATCATTTGGCACAACAAGGTTATTCAATATACATTTAAACACTTGGGTGGTATTTGGATTCTGTTCAAAAATAACTTTGTGATTGTTGCCATAACTACGGCTGTTTCACAAAGACTTGGCAAAAGCATACCTGCCAAACCTGACAGCCACGTTTTGGAACAAATACTACGAAATTTACAAAAATAGGAACATTTTTTAATTTCCTATCCAATACTACAGATCATAAATCAAAGAAATAGGAATACGAAGGTAAAAAATGCATTTATTTTCTTTTCCCCAAAGTAAGAATATTCCTATTAATTAAGAACACTTTGTGCGATATAAAATGCATCAATTCATTGGTCAAGTCATGCTTGGCGGGTGCTTACAGCATATTCAATAATGAAACTTGGCATTACATAAAATATTCCTATCAGTAAAGAGTGTGTTCAATATCGACTTTCAAATTTAAAGGACAATTCCACCCCAACAAAAACTTGACTTGAATAAAAAGAGAAAAATTCAACAAGCATAACACTGAAAATTTCATCAAATTCGGATGTAAAATAAGAAAGTTATGGCATTTTAAAGTTTCGCTTCATTTCACAAAATGGTTACATGTACATCTCGGTCGGTATGCAAATGAGGAACTGATGACATCACTCACTCACTATTTCTTTTGTATTTTATCATATGAAATATGAAACATTTTTATTTTCTCGTCATTGTCATGTGAAATGAAGTTTTATTCCTCCCTGAACACATGGAATTCCATTATTTTAACATTTTGTGCTAAGGTCCTAATCGTCAAATTCGTAAAAATTGAAATATTGTATAATTCAAACAATAAAAAACAAAAGAAATAGTGAGTGACATCATCGACTCTCTCATTTGGATGTAACTGGCTCTTTCATATAACTATTTTGTTTAAAATAAGCGAAAATTTGAAATGTCATAACTTTATTTTACATCGGATTTTATGAAATTTTCAGCATTGCGCTTGTATGATTTTTCTCTATTGATTCAAATCAACATTTTTCTGAGGTGGACTTGACCTTTAAACAGCAACCAAATCATGATTAAAAACTGAATTACCAAACACAGAACACAAACACGATCCGCGGTGCACTGTTCAGTGTCGATAATATAAAGCTGATTATTTGTCAACCGTTTTTAAATTAATAGGTCAGTTCTGGCACCTGGTTGTGTAGGCTTCTACTGTGATAGCAATATTAAAGACATTTCGAAACTCAATTTTGTTTAATGTCGCATTTGCGATGCTGGAGGTCATAAAATCTGAGCTGATCGCGTACAAAAACTCATTTTTTCAACATTTAAAGTTTTCTCTGAATCATGATTTGAAAGACGTTTACATTTACAACCGGGAGTGGAGGACACTGAACACACACTTTGTTTCTCATGATAACCACGTTTTGCAATAACGTTTTCAATCATGATTCATGTTGCCGTTTAAATTTGGAAACCAACACTGAACACACCCTAAGCATGACTCTTTGTTAGATTGGACTCTTTGCAAAACATCTTCCTGAAGCTTATGATTCCATTTAAATGTGACAGAACTTGTGAATAGATTACACTTACCTTCCAGCTTCTTCTATTGATCTTGTGAGGTTTATTTGGAAGCTGAGGATATCGTCTAGATTGCTGCATATCGCTGACCAATCTTGTAACGTGAGGCTGTATACAGATATAGATAGACGAAGAAGTACAGAGACAGAGAAGAGAAAGAGAGACCAAGAGAGATAGATAGATAGATAGATAGAGATGGATGGGGAGGTGGGTGGATGGATGGATTGATGGATGGATGGATGGATAGAGAGAGAGAGATAGATATATAGATAGATAGATAGATAGATAGACAGACAGACAGACAGACAGACAGATTAGATAGAAAGAGAGATAGATAGATATGAGGATGTAAAGACGTGAAAGTGGAGAAAGAGATAATAACAAAGAAAAAATATTAAAGATAAATGCATGTACATGTATCAAAGAACCATTTTATAGTCTACATGTACATATTTCATGATTTCTGGTTGGACATTCTTCATTACTATCAATATAATCACTATCAGCATTATCATAATTGCTATCAACATCGTTGTCATCATCATCGTTGTTATCATCATCATTTAAAAAACAATTAATATGTCTATAACAAACTGCAAAACATTTATTGTCAAATCAAAAGACAGAGGGAGACATAATAAATAGTAAATAGTATGTTTAAAAAAGAAAAAAAATTAGATTAATTTTTTTCCAATCATAACAGCCTTGACAGGAACCAGGAGGTGAAACAGAATGATATAATTTTAAAATATTGGATCAGATTTTTCATAACTTAAAAATACTTCATGATGATACAAGATGAAACTTTCAGATTGTTGCTTGCAAACGACAACCATACAATCTCATCTGTTTATACCATTTTCAGTTATCAAAAAGGGGGGTATTTCACAAAGATTTAAGTATGACTTAAGTCGCACTTAAATGCTGACGCGTACATGATATGCAACGCGCAATCTTATTGATAGATACGCAGTAGTGCGCGTCCTCATGGCACAATCTGACCAATGCGATCAAGCCTATCATACCGTACGCAACTCAGCATTTAAGTACGACTCTGATTCATACTTAAATCTTTGTGAAACACCCCCCTGGTCACTCAATCACCTTTATGCCAAACTGTTTCATTTCCTTTGTCATAATGAAGCAAATACCCATGAAAGACCATTACAATTGGCTTCATTATGTATAGATTATATTGATCATTATACTTCTAGTATATAATTTGCAGTAATAAATGGAATTTTATTCATGGCATTGGTAACGAGTCCATCAAATCCCTCAAAATCAATGCCAAGAGTTAATGATGCTAATGACGAAAATGCCCCTAATCTGTGAACTGAATAATACAAACCCATATAATCCCGCTCTTAATCCCATTTATTAATGCACTCAAAGGGGTTTCCAGTGATTATCAGATTCATAAGATGGGAAACTTTTAATTCCACATGGGGAAATAATAAACTATGAACTTCAGGTTTATAGTAAAGGCAATTATATTGTGGCCTGTATCATAATAGCAGGGCTCGCTGGTAGAACAGTTTTCGAAACTGAAGTGGCTACCCTGGGTAAATACATGTATACATGTACCTATATTATTATTATTATGCAAAAGTGAATGTCTTGGTCAAAAAATAAATACCTACATGTACATATCACCCCCAAGTAGTCTACAGGCACAGACCCTGATCAAAACTTTGATCAACAAGTGGGTTTTCACACGAGACTAGCACAAAAAGAATTTGCTGTCTGTGCAAAGACGAAGCTGTCTTTTCACATATCTGTTTGTGACATCTCTGTAATTTTCATGCTTGATTTCCCTATATTATCTTGAGTACAGAAACAGTATTTATATTGTCTCTTGTTCACGCAAGAACGGGGTTTTTAATCTGAATTTGTAACCAGGAAATTCCTTTTCCCATTTTAATATCCGTCATATGTCCCAATATTCAGTTAGCATTCTATTCAATTATGATCTTTTTGAAGTCATACTGCCCTCAATGATTTCTTGGTTTTATCATTACGAGGAGCAAAGTTATTAGAGATTTTGTCTAGAGCCTACATTACAAATTACAAGCCGTATTAAATCTTTTATGTTTTTCTTATATTGTATGCCTAGATATTGGGAAGCAATGACAAGTAACACAAATTCAATCAAGATATGTAGGTGTATTTCATTATTAAGAGAGCATCAACCCCCCCCCCCTCCCAACCCCACCACCACCCCCATAGCCACCACAAGTACAAAAATCACTACAGGCCTGACACACACATAAAAACTTTAATGAAATATTGCAATATGAGCATGATATTATGCACACCCATGACTCTCTCTCCATGCTGACCATACTAACCACAATCATACCTTGCATTTGTGTGTCTGAAAAGGAAGTAATTTTCACTACAAAATGAGTTAATATAATAGGACAAGGAAGTAGTTCTACATTATGTTATTAAAAGCACTTTCATATAACCCTCATATTTATTGTTCATTTGCTCTCAGTTTCAACTTGGAGGATTTGCAATTTGTATCATTATATACAGGATTTCTTGCTATTCTTTGCTATTTCTTGCTATGTGTTAGCCCTAAAAAGACTGGGCTATCCCAATGCCTGAGAAAATTTGGCCTTATTATGGTTAAAAGAACAACTTTAGTATTAATATTTGCACAAGATCAAGCTGATCGTTTCTGAGTCATGCCTACAGTATATAATTATCAATCATTATCACTTACTTTTATAATCAAGAGTACATACTCTGACAAGATTTATTATCGGTAAATGGACATTTTAAAAACCAGACAAAATAAATTGTAAGTTCTGCCAATTTTGTCCCTTTTGATCATCCTTCCACCCTCTACTGCACTCTATTATTTCCTCATACAGACAATTCTATAAATAAAACAAATTTCTTCCTCCATTTTTTTGTATGTCTGATGTTCAGTAAGATTAGAGTGTTTCTTTGTAACCAACTGTGCATCACCAGATATTAAAGCTAAATGATAGTAGTTGCAGTAAAACACTAATTTCGTGCGAAAGTCTGTAAACCAAGGTTAAGTATGACTATATCATAGTGGATCTAGATCTGGTACAGTTACATAAACTGAACTTTGTGAAATCATAAAATCTAAGCTGAAATATGATCACACTAAAGATTGCCAACACAGATAGGCACACATGGGACAGTGTATTATAATTGCTGGAATAAAGACCCGATGGAAGTGGCCGAATATGCCCTTATTTTGCTTATTTCTCAGCAATTACACGATTTCTTCCAGAATCCTTTGGCACATATTTTTTATTCATACAAGCAGACACTTGGGTGGTCATTATATTAGATTCTGTAAAAAGTCATTTTTAGATCGTTACCAAAACTGGAATTTATCTTTAACATTAGGAGGGAAAGACCACAGCACTCTCCTACCTTTATGAAAATCACTAAAATATCATGAATGTAATTCAAAGAATCTCTTATTTTTTTTACATGTTTTTGTTTGGTTGTTTATTGCTGTAGTTTCTGAGGGGTATCACGTGACAATATTTTGCAATCAGGGGTCCGTAACACAAAGATAAGTGATCAATCGCTAAATCGATAGACCAATCACAATCAATGTTTCACGCGCATTTGGTTCAAAGTGCCGACTAGGAACCAATCAGAAGTGTTCTTTCATATTTGCTATTCATCGCTAAGCTTTGTGTTACAGGCCCCTGATTTATGTAAAATTTTGCTTTAACTTTCATATTATTTAGATTCCTTTTCATTTACATTTTGTACATTCAATGTTTACTTCTCGGGCTGTTTGTTTCATTAATAACACACCTTTGAATTTCATTACCTTTTTTTAATGATACAGCTTCATGGAAGAATTGCTAGTTGCAGATCCCCATGAAATACTAGGATACTTACACATTTGCGGATTCCAGTGGTCTGAGGTATGTTGATATTAACGTCTGTAATTCTGATGTGAGCTGCTTTTCAGTTTCTAAAAGGGACTCTATAACCTGTTGGTAATAAAATATACAAATATGACACATGATTATCTGTGGTATATTTATAAAAATCAGAACACGGGAGAGTGGGGGGGGGGTAAGAAATGAAACCCTATCCCACCAATTGATGTCAATTGAACTTCTCTTATATTGTTTATCAAATTGATTTTGTGTCCCCTACTCAAACTAATTATCATCATTATCATCATCATTATTACTATTACTATGTAATATTAGATAGCCAAGACAGACAGCCAAGCGCGATCGGTAAATTGCGCGTCACGTGATATGATCGAAATCAGTGTATTTTCCCAGCCGGTCCACCTTCGATGAAATATTGACCAACTGGTCCATGAATATATTTTTCTATGTGTATGGCGCCCTCTTGTAGATTAGATGTTACCAACTATACGAAAATAAAATGTGTGGGACTGAAGTAGCGATCGTTTGTAATCGATCAACACTCGATATCAATTGGTATCTAACTGGACTCTAACTTTAGATCTAGGGCTTGGCCTAAACAAAGTTGATTTGATTAGATTAGAAAAAGGTAATTCACTGGGTTACAGTCTATACCAGTTCCATCATTCATTGTGACTATCATAAACAACAGGCTGCACGCATCGTTAGGCCTAAATTTATCTTCATCATAATTTAGGCTATCTAATATAACAGATATTGACTGATGGGATGTGTAAAAAAAAAACATTCTTTGGACCGCCTAAAGGATTAATATTTTCCCTCAGCTCTGCATGCTTCGGGAAAATATAAACACTCAGGGAAAATATAAATCTGGCGGTCCAAAAATGCTTATATTACACAACCCATCAGTCAATATCTGTATAGTAGAAGTAGTAGTAGTTGTAGTAGTAGTAGTAGTAGTAGTAGTAGTAGTAGTAGTAGTAGTAGTAGTAGTAGTAGTAGTAGTAGTAGTAGTAGTAGTAGTAGTAGTAGTAGAAGCAGTAATAGTAGTAGTAGTAGTGGTAGTAGTGGTAGTAGTAGTAGTAGTAGTGGTAGTAGTAGTAGTAGTAGTAGTAGTAGTAGTAGTAGTACTAGTAGTAGTAGTAGTAGTAGTAGTAGTAGTAGTAGTAGTAGTAGTAGTAGTAGTAGTAGTAGTAGTAGTAGTAGTAGTAGTAGTAGTAGTAGTAGTAGTAGTAGTAGTAGTAGTAGTAGTACTAGTAGTAGTAGTAGTAGTAGTAGTAGTAGTAGTAGTAGTAGTAGTAGTAGTAGTAGTAGTAGTAGTAGTAGTAGTAGTAGTAGTAGTAGTAGTAGTAGGCCTAGTAGTAGCATTTATTATTATTATTACTATTATTACTTCTACCTTAAATCACCAAAACTATCACTACTTCATACTTTAATATTATTGTTACAATCATTATTGTCACTACCATAATGATGATAATGATATTGATGATCATTATCATATATTACCTCTGTATGGTACTTGAGTTTGTCTATAGGTTGGTCTGTTCCTGGTGTAACATCATTTACTATTTTGGTCTCTGATGGTTCATCTGAGAAAACAAAAATAAAAGTAACAACATCAAATATTATTGAATCCATTCATAGATAAGTGTTGGGGGGGGTGTTCCAAAAGGTCGCACAAGTGCTGACGTGTAAATGATACATGTAAGCAATGCATAATCTTATTAATACTCAGATGTGACCGATGTGATCATGTCTTTTGTATCGCACACAACTAGGCATTTACAAGTGCCACTCTACGTCATATTTCAATCTTTGTGAGACACGCCCCTTGTGTAGTATCATTTTATACTACAGTGCGTCCCAAAAAAAACTATACACTTTTGAAATGGCTGCCAAATAAAAAATGTAGCACTTTGGGGGAAAAGACTTATAGATATGGAAAGCCAATAAAGTCAACTTTCAAATGACACCAAAAAGTTGAAAAATTATTCATGCTTGAGCGAGCACTGCCCACTGAAACAGAGGGTATGCAAATTAGGGTGGGCTGGAATTAGCCTTCCAATTTCTTTCAGATTTTTTGTTTGGTACTTGCAAAGTTGAAGGTTATTTGGTGAGTTAAAGATCAGATGTTATCAGTTTGTTGTTTGTGAAAATTTCATACGTTATTAAATTGAAATTTAATGCATGAGTGATCATGAATTGCAATTTTTAGTGCAGCTTTATCATGTGGATCATGTGGATCTTAACAATGTGTTCATTGGAGAAGAGGGGGTAATATAACTTAGGTAGGTGAAGTAAGTTGATGGGCTTAAGGTCAACAGAACATTTAGCAACCCCTCCCTCCATCTCTACCCCCCCCCCACTTCTCTCCTCCTGGGAGACTAAGCTTGGCTAGGCTGGGCAGGAATTAGCCATACAGTTTTTTGAGAGGTTAGTCCTTTGGAACTTACAAAGCTAAGGGTGTTCTGCTATTCATGAGTGAGATAAGTTTTGGTTTTAATAGGCAAATTTCATGAATTACTCAATTGAAATGTACTGCATGTGTGAACAGGAATGCAATTTTAGTGTAGCATATTCATCTTGTGGACATCAGAAGTGTGTTCATGAGAGAGTCAGAGTAATGTGATGGTACATGTACCTGTTACAAGCAAGAGGGCGAGGTATGCTAAGACTTGGTTAAAAGGGCATTCCTCTTCTTTTTGTCCTTTTACAAATTAAAAGTCATAGGTACCCTCCCCTCTTCACCTCAATTTTCCAGCCCCCTCCCCTCTCTCTCTCTGTCTCATCTCCCAGACTGTAGCCTTTTCAAAACT
Source organism: Lytechinus variegatus (assembly GCF_018143015.1). Classification (NCBI taxonomy): domain Eukaryota; kingdom Metazoa; phylum Echinodermata; class Echinoidea; order Temnopleuroida; family Toxopneustidae; genus Lytechinus; species Lytechinus variegatus. The sequence continues at coordinate 10,756,548 of NC_054755.1, read as the reverse complement.
TAACTGCCAAGTGACGGTGGCTGATGGTCAGTTTGAATGATTACCCCCCAAAAAAAATGATTATGATGATTAATGAAATAATTTATTGGGAAAAAATGAATGTTTTATTGATCACATTGCACATTGAATGAGTTAATTTACTGATAAATTGTTGATTGAATGATTGATAGGAAAAAGTTGATGCCCTAATTCAGAATTAATCATTAAACCAACATTCTGCTCTGGACTTCACGCGTACATAAGAATAGCCATCAGTCTCTCAACAGGAGGGGAGGGTGGGAAAGAGGGAGGGGGCGGGGCTGAATGTTCTGTTGACCCTTATTCCATCAACCTACTTCTCCCACTTAAGCCCTATCTCACCCCCTATTCTCCCGACTCCCATGAACACATTGCTGAGATTGCCGTGATAAAGTTGAAATGCTGCCTCAAAAGAGATCCAAATGATAAAGCTGAAATGCTGCTCCAAAAGTGTAATTTGTGTTCACTCATGCATAAAAGTTCAATTTAATAACTTAAAAAATTTGCTTAAGCTATCAAAACTGATCAAGGTTGATCATTAATTTATCACAACGCCCTTAACTTTGTAAGTTCGAAATGATTTGCCTCTCAACAACTGAAATAAATTGGAAGGCTAATTCCAGCCCACCCTGATTTTCATACCCTTTGTTTCAGTGGGCAGTGCTCGCTCAAGCATTAATATTTTTCCAACTTTTTGGTGTCATTTGAAAGTTGACTTCATTGGCTTTCCATATATGAGAGTCTTCTTCCCCAAAGTGCTAGATTTTTTATTTGGCGGCCATTTCAAAAGTGTATAGTTTTTTTTGGGACGCGCTGTATATGAATCTCTGATGGTTCATCTGCACATACATGTGAGGAGAGAAAACAAAAATAAAAGGAACATCAAATTATCTAATCTACTAGTATTCATTGATAAATTTTCTTGGTGCAATAAAACTATCATAGTCTCTGATTGTTCATTTGTTACAAGGTGAGAAATCAAAAATAAAGGAACGATATACTGAATCCCTTCATTAATTGATGTGATTCAGATTCAAATTTTAATGTTTGTATCAATATTTTCAAATAAAAAACTGCAGAACATAAATTGCATATTTTTGGAGTTAAAGGGAACACTCACCCCCTTCAAAATCAGGAAGTAATAAGCTATTTTTTTCCAAAATGCCAATGAGAGGAAAAAAATACAAAAAGAAATAGTGAGCGGGGGACAACATCAGTTCCCTTGTTCACCTATCAACCAAGATGTGCATACAACTGTCTTGTGAAATAAAGCAAAATTCTAAAATTAATGAACCTTCTTATTCTACATCCGATTTTGATTTGATTTAATTTGAAAATTTCAGCATCTAGCTTGATAGATTTTTTCTTTTTATTCAAATCAAACTTTTGCAGGGGTAGACTTGCCCTTTAAAGAGGTGCGTTTTCTCGATATATCTGGACTGGAATAGCTTTAAATTGTGCAAATATATTTGGACAGGTTCCAACACAAGTACATGTAGGTAGATGAGGACATTTGAAACTGATGATGCTTGCTTTATATTTCTTACACTGTGATGCAAGCAGATATTCTATCACACGTTTATATCATACAACAGGTCTATAATGACGACTGGCTCACGATGCAAACATGTTAAGTGATTACACAGATAGGAATAGATGTCAATGTAATAATGAGGCCAGAGGGGAAAGTTCTATACCATACTAGTCTCTCTTCACAGACACTAATAAGTTTTAAAGTAATAACGACTGCTCAATTATAATCTCATAAAGGTGTTCATAGCGGGTCTGTGCCAAGACTATGCAATTGTAGCTGTGCCATGCCGCAGAATGGTCCATGCAGCAAGATGTTAGAGAATTAGTCTAAACATCAGATTGTGTGAGAATGTGATTAAAAGTCAAACTGGGACTCTGCCTTGAGACTAAAGGGTGGGAGGTGTTGGACTTTGTAAAGCGATATGTCCAGTTTGAAATGCAATCAGGTTCATGATGAGATGTATTTCAAAAAGACAATGAAGAGAGATGATGTATGGCTAGGGATGCAATTCAAATGACACTGGAGTGTAGGGTCTATGCTCCATATATATTTGAAGGCTTTAATCAATAACTTTGGGAAGAATTAGAAAGAAAATATACCGTACATCAAAATACTCCCAGTATCTAATTGATTATACATTGGAGGAAGTCAAATGTTGATCAACCCCCCCCCCTAAAATTTTGAAATATCATAATTGGAAAATCAATTAATAAACATGAAAATTTAATAAAATGTGCCTTAGGGAGAGCATTCTACATCAATTAAATATTTATTTGAAGATGGACAAATAAAACAAATACAGAATGAAAATCGTGCAATACATTAGGCCTATTAAAAAATTAACATTAAAATGAACAAGAGTGTCGCTAAGGTGAGTACATAATACACCCGCCTGTAACATGGAAAATTGAGTTATTGGTCAAGCAAGAAAAGTGAAAGGTGGCGACTTCACCTTTGACCTTCTGACCTCAAAATCAATAGAATTCCAGGGATCTATGCTAGTATCATACACACCATATTATATGAGCCTAGGTTAAGTTAACCTAAAGTTATCACGTTTACAAGGACTGCAGAAGGTTAAGATGAAAACATGTCAATGTGACCTTGACCTTTAACCTTTTGACCTCAAAATCAATAGGCATCCTGGGATCTATGTTAGAATTATACACACCAATTATATGAGCCTACGTTAAGTTAAACTGAAGTTATTGCATTTACAAGGACTGCAGAAGGGTAAGATGAAAACATGTCACTGTGACCTTGACCTTTGACCTTATGACTTCAAAATCAATTGGCTTCCTGGTATCATACACACCAAATTATATGAGCTTAGGTAAAGTTAAACTGACGTTATCGCGTTTACAAGGAAAAAATAACGGACGGACAGACAGAAAGACGGACACCAAGCGCAATATCATAATGCGTCCCATAGGACGCGCATAGGACGGACGTATAAAAAGGGGAGGATTTTGTTATGATATTCAAAATAAATATTTTTTTCCATAAAAGTGTGTGATGATATAATATCATCAAGAGAAATAAGATATTCATTTTAAAAAAAGTTTGGAATGGCAACAAGAAAAATTAAATTCTTTCCTCAAAGAACGGTCAGAAGGTCTCCAACACATATTGTGTGGGGGGGGTGGGGAGACAGCAGGGGCATGAGAGAGATCTACAGAGAAAATGACCATATGTACATGTAGGCCTACATGAACACTAAGGATATCATTTGTGACAGAATAAAGAGGAATAGGGGTATCAACATAAAAAAAGAAAATCTAAGAAAAAAAAAAAGTAAAACTAGAATTTTAATTCGTCATGAGGACGAATTAGGTGATCTGTCTCTGATTTTATGAACACGAAGACAATCAGCATGTTTATTGAGATAAATATGATCATCATGATGAAAACTGAACTTTTCTTACGAAAAGAATATGTTGAATACTCTTGAAAAAGAGGGAAATGAGAATATGTGAAATACATGTAGGTGTAGGCGATACACATTGTACATGTTATAGGCTTATTAAAAACGATTTTAATCTACTTAATTGTGCGATATTTGAACTTATATACCTTGTAATGGTGATTAAGGAACATTTGCGAAATGTTGAAAAGAAAAAAAAAGAAAAAAAATTTATGTCCACTTTTGGGTTCGAACCGGGGACCCTAAGGACGCAAGTCTGATGCCTTACCCATTGAGCTACATGCTTCCCATAGACTTAACACATAAGCAAAACGAGAAGATCTGAAATCCAATTTTGCAAGTGAAATACGGGCATGATCCCGGCATCTGATCGGAAAATGGAGACCACATTAGCGATAGCTTACAATGTCAGCTACAACATACTCAAAGCTCAGAGAAAACCAACAAACAGAAATGGAGATATGGCTCGCGAAATAGAGGAATGTAAAATCCAGTTTTGAGAAAAAGTCATTTCCCATAGAGATTGCACACAAAATGAGCGAAAATGACATGCCTCTATAACTTGCCATTTTTCAGGATGATCCATTCCTTTAAAAGTGAATTAAGCCATCAAATTAAGAAGAGCATGTTCTCAGCTACAACATATTGAAAACTGAGCGAAAATTAACAAATATTTAAAGAGTTAGAGTCAAATTTGCATAATAATGATGACGTCATATGTAGCAAAGTGGGAATTTTGAGTTCCGACGCCATTTTGATGACGTCATGATAAAATTTCGGGTCAAATGAGACATGAAATCACATCTCCCATCCATACTCTATTCGAATATGAAAAAAAAATTGGGGGTCAACGGACTACCTGAAGAGCTATAATGAATTTTGTATAGGCATGTTTTTGCACATATATTGTCTATGGTTAGTGCGCGCGCGCGCACGTGCTGTAAACTTTGATGGAGGCTAATTCCTTTATTACTTGTCGTAGAAGGTTGATCAAGGTATCAAATTGTTCAGAATTATATTATCGGTGCATTGATATGAAAAACATGGCGATCCTGTGTTTTATAGTGCCGTTACGCGCGGGAACGCGCGCGTAACCGTGCACGCGCGCAAATTTTTGAAATGCTTAAAATCACCTGAAACATACTCTCTTTTGGTCAAAAAGCGATTTTGAGCATTTTAAAATTTTGACGCGCACGTACGCGCACGTCGTGACCTGTACATGACCTTTGATGACATGGACAGTTGACCCTTGACCTGAAATTAATGTGATGTAAATATTGTCAATTTTTGATAATTGATAATGAAGATATGATTGATAATGTGATTTTACAAAATGGCGTCTAGATGACGTCATGATGACCTTTTGACCTTGAACTTGCTTTATACACATCACATGATAAGTCCCCATATCTGATGATATTTTGAAGATAATTGATGATGTAGATTTGGAGATTTTGCGCTAACAAGAAAAGGGCGGAAAAATAAAAATAAATAAAGAAATAAAAAAGAAAATTCGTACGAAATTAATAGTTGATCTGTCGATTGACAGATCACCTAATTATTATCAAAGGGAAAGACCCCTATGACAGAGGAAATGAAAAGTGGGATGTTGTACCAGAAGTAGGAAGTTATTGAGGGATAAATCAGGGATGTACAGTTTGGTCAGATTGTCACAAGTAGATGATTGTGTATGGTGATTGCATCCCTGTCCTCAGTCTTCGGACAGGGGGGGCACTCAATTATATGTGCATGTATTATTATGTGTGACCACGACATGAAACATAATATGATTATTCCCCGACTATCATCAAATATCTGGTTGCATTAAATGTGCATGATTACAAAGAAGTTTTTTTTTTGGGGGGGAGAGCAAAACTGTATCATATATCAATACTTTCCCACTAAAAAAACATCCATGCATAAAAAGGTACTTATTCAGATTCAGTTTTCTGCTTAAGTAACATGCAACAGATGCAAGTAAAAGGTGTAAAGAAAAGCTAAAAATGATAAAAGGTAGAACCCTAATGAGTTCTTTTAAAAGGAGGAGCAAGAAATAATGAAAAGGGTATGTGTTTGTGATGCATAATCAGTTTATACTCATTTGCATAAAGTTTACATCATTTTGTCTATACTAGCCTGGACTTTCAGGCAATATAAAGTTAATCTTAATATAAGGAGCATGTTTTTTATAGGACTTTCACTTCTTCAGGGGAAGATGTACATATACATAATAAGTTGAGTGCCACCCCAGACCCCACCCCCTTCTAACCTATTATTGAGGTGGGAAAGCAGACAATACATATTCAGCTGGGAAAAAACAATCACAAAGGGAGCTATTGAATTTGTTTGTAAGAGTGTGACAAGATGACATTAGGTGGTTTCAAACCGCCTCGATCACAAGAATCCCCGTTAAATTACGAGAACTTTTGTTGGCTAAGAAATACCCATTAATTATTCCTGCATTCACACCGCCCCGAAACGTACCCTTCAGGATAAGTTCCCTAAGTTACCAGCATGCGCAGTATGATCTGATAAGCAGGCAAGCCGCGAGATTCAAATTCACTAGCCCAGCAGCCACCCACGCCGCCGCGCCCAACAACACGCTGAGCTAAAAGTTCCCGTAATTTGCTTTCACATCGCCAAAATACCTGCGACCTTGGAAAAATCCCCGCGAAAGTTCTCGTAATTTTGCAAAGTACTTACTATTTAGCAGGTATTTTCTTTCAGGGAAATTACGCGTAGTTTGCTTTCACATTACCAAAATACCTGATATTTTCTGATCGGGGTAAATTTCAGAGAATACCTGGAATTGACGAACTTCGAGGCGGTCTGAAACCACCTATTTTAGAGTAATTGTTGCTTTTAATATGTAGGTAAATTTTATTCACAAATAGGGCCTACATACATGTAGATAACAAAAAAAAATCTTTTCATTCTAGTGTAATCTTTATTTTACTTTTCGATTAAAGAAAATATGAATTCGATAAATTCATTTACAAGTTAAAATTTAGAAAAACAGGATGGCACGACATCACTTCTAAAACAGAACAAAAACTCTAATATTTATCAAAACAAAGTCTGACTTACGTTTTCTCATTGGTTTTCTATCAAACACATACTCGAAAGAAGCGGCCCTGTCTCTTTGCTTGAACATGGCGCGTTTTGCACCGCAGCAGCACATGCACATAACGACCATCATACGCAGCCTCGAACTAGCAAAGGAACTCCAAGGGAGTGCATCGGTACCATCTCCACTGAATATCCAAGCCATGGTCTGAATGAATAGGAATACTCTGCCAACTAAAGCTGCATCATCAACAGCTACAGATGCTGAGAGACAACAGAGCCTGCGCTGGCCGATCGGCAGTTGGTGATGTAATTATTCCAGAATCGTTAACATTGCTGGGTAATTATTGTAGCGTGGTTGAAGAATTCACACCGACCAGTATCCGATCCCGGTCCCTGCGGAGGCTTCCGTGCTATGTCATCCAGCTTGATAATCCAATGATGCTAATCATTGGTGCCTTCAACATGGTCCCATCAAAGTCTGATTGGTTTGAACTTGGGGGGCCAGCAAAGTTACAACTGCCACAGAATGCTGCTGATGATGATAAAGTGCCCAGAGTTATGCACACTTCTCAAGTGAGATTAACGCTCGGATTAATCCGCACCGAACAAGATATGCCCGACGCCCCGATGACAGTGCGCCAACGAGGCCTTCTAAATTTGGGGTGTGGGCGAGCCAAAATACTCCCAGGCATTTACAGAAGAAAAGAGAGAAAAATGACAGGAACTGGGAGTCCCCTCACCCGACGAGGTACGATTAGTCATGTCATGGAGAATCGCATCGAGCCTCTCTGCTGGATTTTGAACCCGACAGCCCTTAAAGGAACGTGGGCTGACGACATGACGTCAGTCAATTACCCGTCAGAGCACGAAGCGCCCTTTCATAGCGCTATCCCACCTGTTGTGTTATTATGACGCCTAATCTTGTGCAAGAATAGATCAATTTCAAATTTGCCATTGAAGACAGGATGAGAAATTAACCATCTGCATGCCATGCTATTGTATATTTCCCCTCATCCACATTTGATATCAAAACAAAGATAGTATCACTTCATTCTAAACAAGAAGGCCAACAAATCTGATAATTGGACTAGATTTTTTAAAAGAAAACAGCACTTTTTTTTCCTTTTTTAATTCATTGTGATCATTGCATGTATATTACATGTGCTTGTACTGCACAGAAGGAGGCTTTTATTGATATTACCACTATAAACTAATATTTTTGTTTTACAAATATGGATGCATTATGAATTATCTTTTCAGAAATTATCACTGTCAAAGACAATCTTTGCCAATAAGACACAACGATTTCAGTAGCTTATGAAGAATGTCAGTTTTTAGCTCTCCGACACATTGACATATTTTCTCATTTCCAGGCAACTAAAGACGAATGCCTGTCGCTGTATGGTAGTATCACATCTTTACAAGATAAAAAAAATCAAAACAAAATGATATTTCATTTTTAAAATGGAAGGATGGCCAAAATAGTTGCGTCAAAAAATAATTTCCAGAATTGTTTTGTGGAAGTATGACTTCATGATGCAGTCACAATGAAAGCACATCATACAGGTTCAAATTAGAAAATCACAGCCCTTCGGGTAAATCTAGGACACTTCTCACCTCTCAATCTGAGTCATTACCTATCAATACATTATCTCCTCAAATGACTTAAAGACTTGACCATACATGTAGTGTATTTAAGGTAAGGTCAGTATATGTCAGAACTTAATCAAATTTTCATACTTCAATTAAAATACTGAAGAGTAATTTTCTGACTTCTAATTGATGGGATAATTGATAGAGGTTTTCTTCTTTTTTTAGGGGATGGCCTCTACTAGGAATGGTGATTATTTACATATATTTGGAGAAATGACTAATATACAAGTACACACTTCAAAACATACATGTACTCTAGAAAGTTCTATACTTAGTCGCTTATTCATATTCACATTCAAGTTAAACTCTTCATTTCCAGACAACTTGGAACCTTCCATCCAGTCATCTGGCTGAAACACTGTACATCAGAGAGTTCTTTGCGGGGAGGGGGCTCTGGACTTGCCCCCTACATACAATTTTCCGACTGAGCTCCATGGAAAACATCTCGAAGATATAGTACAAAATATGCTTCAGAAATTCAAATTCTCATAATAGGTGGATTCCTTTGACAGTGTTGTTGTTGGAAAGTTTGCAAAGAATTAGACCTAGAAAAATATATCAAATGGGATCACAAGACAACACATCCAGCTGACAGATATGGATGCGTTCACACAAAAGTCTATTAGGCTGGTATTTTTCCACTCAGGAGAGTGAGGGGAAGGGTATAGGAGCTGAGACACTGGTGTGTTCACTCCAAAGAAAATTATGCAGGCTAATATACACACTTAAGTGGGAACACACCAGTCTTGTCTCACTCTTGAAGAGAGAGTATCTTTAAAAAGTTACATTATAATATTTTTTATATTATTGGTTTAACAGATGTGTACAGTCAATGGTCACTTTTCAATCAAACTCATTTTCAGGTCTTATTTGTATGCAATTAAAATCATGATATGTGTGAAAACGGCAAGTCTACACCAGCGGCCCATTTCATCAAAATATTATCATAACAAATACGCAATTACAGTTTTAACTAATGTAGGCTCCTGAAATCATTCAATTTGAATGGCTGAAAGCAGGGACGTGCTCCCGTCCCTGCTGAAAGCAAGCTTGTATTGTGCATTTATGAACAGGGGACCTAGGTGGAATATTGAAGAAAGGTGTGCTTCTGCATGGAAGCAAATTTTTTACAGGAAACGATGTAATAACCCAAAGAGAAACTCGGACATGCTCACCGACAATCATCTTGTGCGTTCACGCAACGTTCAGTGAGAAACATGAATTTTATGATCTTATTAGCTTGCAATTAACAATTAATATCATGTTAAGTGTGAACAGGGCAAGTCCACACCAGGTATAAACAAGAAAGGTGTGCTCCCCCACAGAAGCAAATTTTCTAACAGGAAACAATGCAACGAACCGAAGAGAACCCAGACGTTTTACCCGGTTGGTTCTCACCGACCAATTATCCTGGGCGTTCACGCAACGCTCGGCGAGAAACATGAATGTTCCATTTCCCAGTGCGGTGCCACACACGATCAGTCATATCCCAAACATTGGCAGCTCCGCAGGTGTGACACATAGGGAGAAACATGTAATTCAATCACCAGTCATGTGCAACACAGGTGCATTGAACTGCACAGGCAGCCCAAGGACAGGGAGAATATACCCCCACTCATGTAAATTCATTTCTCATTTGGTTTCCTATGGAATTCAACCTTGAAACCATGACTCATACATGTACCTCAACTCTTCATTTGGTTGTAAAAAATGTGAATAATTTATCAATTCTTCTTGTTGTTATTTTTGTTGTTGTTCAAATGACTGCAAATGACAACCTATTGCTTAATATTATTTCATGTGAATATATATGGGCCCTACATGTATATAGACTAGTCTGCTGTGCAAACCCTTCACTGGAGTAAAGGGTCTGAATTGCAGCCTACTCATGCCTTGTGCACTGAAGTCCCTCTTGCTCTGAATTGAAACAGCAAGTTTTGCATGTGCTAGTCTTTGCGTGGAGACACATTTGTTGATCGAATTTTTAATCAGGGTCTGTGCCTGTAGACTATACATAGATAGAGGGAAAAGTCTTGCAAAAACTATAATTTCAGGAAGTGACACCTCCAAAAATTAATCATTACTCTATTTTTAATCACATATTTCTTAAACTTCCACCTTCTTATTCCTCATAATTTTCCACTTTAAAAACTGAATATCTGGGTTGATTCCATTTTGCCATTTTTTTTCTTTAATCATCATGTCACACAATGTCTCAAATCAATTTTAAAGCAACAGACACATTCACACTTTCCTGGCTATGAAAAATACCTGTATTCTTTCTGGGGAGCATTTTATGAAAGGATATGTCAAGATGTTTTTATTTGACCAGTCCTATAGTAACACAGCATCACAGCCAATCAAAATTGAGAAAAAGTTGTCAGATCTGACATTTCAAATAAAAATGTTAATGAACCACTCCCGAGGCATCAAAATGAATGATCTCTTTCATTCTCATTTCTGAACCTGGGACCAGTTTCATAAATAATTAACTATTGTAAATTTGCCATTTCAACTTCAATGGAAACCTTAAATGACAAGTCCACACCCAACAAAAATTTGACTTGAATAAAAACAGAAAAATCAAACAAGCACGACAATAAAAATTTCATCAAAATCAGATGTGAAGTCACCCAATTAACACTTGGTCCAATTAGACTAAGTGGTATATGTGGGGGGTGTGAAATTTACATGTACTTTAAAATGACATGAAAACTATGTGCCTCTGTATTTTCCTTCACAGGCCGGTATGAGCATGACCATTATTATGCTTTTCACACTGCACAAGAAATTGGTGTGTCTAAGGGGGGGGGGTCTTAGCCCTACCAATTTCCTGGGGTTAAGCTTAGCCCACTTCATTTTCACACTAGTAACAGTACGGTACTATCTGGCCCTGCAAAAGGGCAGGGTTAGCCGGCTTATTGTGGTGCTAGCACCACAATCGCGGTGCTAAGAGATGCAGTGTGAAACAAAACTGGGGCCACTGGGCTAAGGAAAAGTGGGGCTATGAAGTTGCCCATCACAGAAGTCAAAATTGCACATTAATCACGCTCTGTATGGTAAAATCATCAATATTCATGAGCTGTGTGATTGTCCAGGGTTAAGGCGTTAACCCCGGCTGACCAAATAGTATGGGGTTATGGGGTTAAGAAAGACAATGTGAAACAAAAAAAAGATAGAATGGGGCTAAGGATAGTGCGGGGTTAAGGATAGTATGGGGTTAAGGAAATGCAGTGTGAAAAGCGTATGTGTATCTAAACATATCCCACCAGTATAACTCTCTGAAATACAAGCATTGGATACCCCCACAGTAATTTGATATGCGTTATAATACCGACCACAATACTAAACTGATGATACATGTGTGCTTAATTACAGATCCATGTTTCGGTTTCCATGTCTGTACAGCCCAGCAGACCCACTCATTAATCACACGTGCACAACACTTGCTTCTCATTTCTCTGCCACAGACCCTTGTCAGGGATGAAAAGAGGGTCTGAAGAGTTAAAGACTACAGAGATCTCCCTGGCCAAAGCCATGGTTTTCTTCTGGTTACATACAAATATGTGTCTCCTTGCCTTCTTGAGACACAGAATTGTCCTTTCGTCGTCATGAGACCTACATGTACATGTCTACACCTTCTGAATTACTTCATCAGCTGGTTGCAATTGTAGGCTTCCAAACAAATCCATGGTTGTCACGAATTTCAACAGTGATACAGAAAAAATGTACAGAGGAATACCCGAGTCCCTAATCGGAAAGCGATTGCGATTAATCCTACAGATGGTTAGTAGCCTTCATTGCGCATAACAACCGATGTACTCAAGCATAAAAATCAGTCCTAAAATCTGAAAGCTGAAATTTTGAAATGCAAACTCAAAGGGAAAGACAAACAAAGGGAGGAAATGGAGGAAATAAATGAATAAGCATTCAATGAGCACAATCTATCTAGAAATGATCTATTCGCAGGTGACAATTATTATTATCCCAGCTTTAGCTTGGTCAAGCTGTCATTTCAAACAAGCTGCCATTTTGAACACTACGTGTAAGTACTCAAGGAATTCAGCCTGCCAGGTACATCTACCATCCATCTCACCTGGCCGGGTTGGATGCAACAAAAAGTGGATGCATTTCTTACTAAAAAAGGCCCAGTCACATGGTTCCATGCAAGCCTTGCAGGTGACTTGCGGGTAACTATTTTTGCTACCCGCAGGTCAGCTGCATCGACAGTATCTCGCACGCAACTCAAGCACAGAAGCGCCAGCAAGTCTGATTTGCACACAGAAAAGTTTTGAACATGCTCAAAATATTTTTCCGGGTGAGTTGCAGGCAATCATCCGCAAGGCTTGCACGGAACGATGTGATAGAGCCTGTAATGGAAGAACCCCATGGTAGTACTCACTCTTTGGCTTTATTTCCCTGACGTAATTGCTTGGGAACCAACCGGACCTGCCGTTTAGCATCCCCTCCCACCATCCTCCCGGAACCTGCAGCGTGACCGTGATGATGTCACCCTTCTGGAAATTCAGCTCGTCGTCCTTCTTCCCCTCGAAGTTGAAGCGGGCGCGGAACTGCTGGAGGGGCTCCGACCCCATGGTGATAAGACCCGGCGGCACCTCGGCCATCTTGGACTGCTTGCTCAACAAGCAAGGGAGCTGTGACCATGAAAGGAAATACATATATGTTGAAAATGTGAATGTATTGTTGATGCTTTTATGAAAAAATTGTTTAAACATGTACATGTATTAATAGTAGAGGTACAAGTAGTGGTCATAATAGTAGTAAATCTAGTACAAGAGGTAGTAGCAGCAGCAACAGTGGGAGCAATGGTGGCAGCAGCAGTATTAATAGCAGAAGTAGTAGGAGTATAGTAGAAGCGGTAGAAGATAAGTGGTAGTCAAGGTGGTGGTTGCGGTGATGCTGAAAGCGCCGCCAGCAGCACCAGCAGAATCAGCAGCACGTAGCTAAAGGGATGGTCTGGGCTGAAAATATTTATATCTTAATACATAGAGTAGAATTCACTGAGCAAAATGCCGAAAATTTCATAAAAATCGGGTAACAAATAATAAAGTTATTGAAGATTAAATTTAGCAATATTTTGTGAAAACAGTCATCATGAATATTCATTAGGTAGGATGATGATGTCACATCTCCACTTTCCGTTTTCTTATGTTATTACATAAAATCATAATTTTTCATTATTTCATACTTGTGTGAAAAATATGTCTACCTTAAAAAGTTATAATGAAATAAGTTGCAGCAATAGATATCTATTAAAACTGCACTAAATAAAATTAGCTGCCAATCCAATTTTTCTAGTTCATGGAGGAAAAATTTTGAATAAACCTTATTTCATATAATAAAATACAAAAGAAAAAGTGGAGATGTGACATCACCAGCCCACCTAATGAATATTCATGACAACTGTTTTTACAAAATATTGCTAAACTTTAAAATTCAATATTTGTTATTAAACATTTTCAGGGAGGAAGGGAGGATAAAAGAGAACGGGAAAAGAAGGGAAGCAAGGGGAATGTGGGGAAGAGATTTGATAAAAGAAGGGGAGGTGTCGGGAGAACAAAGGGAGAAATGATGAGGAGGTGAAAAAGGAAGAGGTAGGTATGAGGATGGATGGGGATGGGAGTGGAAGAGGAAGAGGCAAAAAGGAATAGAGGGGGGAAGGATGAGAGTAAAGGATGATGAAAGGATAGAGGAAGAATTTAGTTATTTCTTCAGAGATGCACAAGACATTTGTTATCCAAGAGGAAAGACATCTTGAGCTTACCGATAATTGTACTGCTTAGGTTGTTTCTTGTGATGATATTTCTTTTAGAATTATGAATAATCTTGGATTTTCAGTGTCTTCCTTTTCCTCTTCTGTGACTGTGATCGTAGAGCATCGTGAAAATTCTGCACGGGGTAGAATAAAAGAAAAATAACATAGAAAGAAGGATTAATGTACTGTAAATCAGTTTATAACTTTAAGGAACCAAATACATTATACATGTATACACATAAAACTGATAATATAAATTACATGTAAACTTGATTTTATAGACATTCTGGAGCATTGTGGCCCAGTTGATTAGTCTCCGGACTTTGAAAAAGAGGGTCGTGATTTAAAAATCCCAGCCATGGCGTAGTTTCCTTCAGCAAGAAAATTATCCACATTGTGCTGCACTTAACCCAGGTGAGGTGAATGGGTACCTGGCAGGAATTTATTCCTTGAAATGCACTGAGCGCTTGAAGGCTGCTTGAGCTACAGCCAGGGTAATAATATCTAAGTCCTTTGAAAGCGCATAGAAACGTTTACTTTATATTTATAGTGTGTGTAATATGCGCTATACAAGAACTGATTATTATTATTATTATTATTCTCTCAAGACTGTGATGAGAACTTAAATTTAACAGACAATTCATAATAATAATAATAATAACAATAGTCATAATAATAATAATAAACACACATCATTCACCATACATTATATATCTAGTGAACTATTCTGAAGTGCAGAATCATTAGAGAGAGAAATTACAGATCAAACAATGTTTGCTGCGTGAACATATTAAATTACTTACGATAGACATAAATAAGATGAAACCAGATCTAATTTTAGATACTTTTTAAATACTTCAAGCGATTCTGCTGATCAGATCCTTGGTGGAAGCATTCCAGAAAGATAAAGCTAAAGACACAAAATCCTTTTCAACTACACTGTAGAGTTAAAATTTGTTTTTTGCACAAGTCCTCATTCAATCAACATTGTAGCCTAATGGAAAAACTAAACTTATCGATCAAATAGATTTTGAAACTAAACTAATGAAGATTCCACATGAAAACGATAAGAGGCTCCTCAAGAAACAAGCAGAGAGTTGATAATTAAATAGTAAATGTAATCGCGCATAGTCATTTTCCAACCAGGAACAATGAATAAAGGCTCAACATGCCTCACAGGGAAGTAGCAATAAGATTTCTTCTCCTATTGCTATGTACTGTACAAATTCCTTTTTTTTAATCTCAAGTACCATGTTCAAATAGTCATGAGTTTACAACAGAGTTACATGTACATGAAGATAAGATGAGTGATTGCTTATTAAATAGAAGTGCATGCACTCAAAACTAACAGGCAACATAAAAAAAGTATAATCCATATTAATTGCTTTAAAATTGTTTTGTAGTATTGTTAGACAGGTAATATATCAATTCCTGCAGACCGATACCGAAAGCGAAGAGCATATTAAATAATACTGCCTGCAGTAGGCTGAAATAGATGCAAGTCAATGACAATGGGGAGTGCACGAGGGAAACATTCAAAGGTTAAAAAGCAATCTAGCTATTAAATATGACAAATCTAATATGTATATATGTATAATATGTAAATCTGAAGTCTATATCTTTGCTTATTTCCCTATCTCATTTTAGGGCCCCGCTCACAAGCATTCCTAGCAATGTCCTATAAAAAAACTTTATCATGTGTTTTTTTTTAATCATCTGATTCTGATCAATGACTTTTGTTTGTACCTGTATGTTTGAATAAACTAAACTTGAACTAAAATTTGAGGTTCACATCTGAATCACACCCAGAAAGTTAATCATAACAAGTGGAATTCCTCTGGCCGTCTCACCTGCATCACGCGGTTCAATATAGCAGCAGTGCTGACTATGAATACTACTCTAACTCGCACAAGATGTTCAGTGATACATGGTTACTCTTATGTCCAAGTTTAATGAACTAGACCACTTTTTATGAACTAGACCAATAAACTTACAGAGATACATGTATGATGGTGGTTATTCAACGAAAAACCCCAACATGGCCAAAGTTCATTGACCTTACATGACCTTTGACCTTGATCATGTGACCTGAAACTCGCACAGGATGTTCAGTGATACTTGATTACTCTTATGTACAAGTTTCATGAATCAGATCCATAAACATTCAAAGTTATGATGGTAATTCAACAGATACACCCAATTCGGCCAAAGTTCATTGACCTTTGACCTTGGTCATGTGACCTGAAATGAGCACAGGATGTTCAGTGATACTTGATTACTCTAATGTCCAAGTTCAATGAACTAAACCAATAAACTTTCAAAGTTATGATGGTAATTCAACAGATACCCCCGATTCGGCCAAAGTTCATTGACCCTAAATGACCTTTGACCTTAATCATGAGACCTGAAACTTGCACAAAATATTCAGTGATGCTTGATTACTATTATGTCCAAGTTTCATTAATCAGATCCATAAACTTTCAAAGTTATGATGGGAATTTAACAGATATCCCAAATTCGGCCAAAGTTCATTGACCCTAAATGACCTTTGACCTTGGTCATGTGACGTGAAACTCATGCAGGATGTTCAGTGATACTTGATTAACCTTATGTCCAAGTTTCATGAACTAGGTCCATATATTTTCTAAGTTATGATGACATTTCAAAAACTTAACCTCAGGTTAAGATTTCGATGTTGATTCCTCCAACATGGTCTAAGTTCATTGACCCTAAATGACCTTTGACCTTGGTCATGTGACATGAAACTCTAATAGGATGTTCAGTAATACTTGATTAACCTTATGGCCAAGTTTTATGAACTACGTCCATATACTTTCTAAGTTATGACATCATTTCAAAAACTTAACCTCAGGTTAAGATTTGATGTTGACGCCGCCGTCGCCGCCGCCGTCGGAAAAGCGGCGCCTATAGTCTCACTTTGCTTCGCAGGTGAGACAAAAAGGAGCTTTCATTTATCAAATGAAATGGTGGCACTTGCCACTTAACACAAATCATCAAAAATGCATCATTCATGTACATACCTAGCATTTATGTACATACATGTACATTGCAAAATTACATGTACATGTACATTGCTAAATGTACATTGTACATGTAGCTAATGTGCATACAGCCACAGAGCCAGAGCAAGGAGCTTGAAGCTCCTTGGCCAGAGGAAATACATGAAGGGCAGGTTCAATCACAAAACGATAGGAGGCCCTCTTGAGGCATAGACAAGAAAGGAATTCCAAGTCAAACTCTTGGAGATGGAAAGAAATACCAATGGTATACATCAGGGGTTCTCAAACTTTTTCTTTGAAGGGCCAGATGAGACTCCAAGTAAACCTGAAAGGGCCAGGGTGAAGTGGATACTTAGAAAAAAAATGTGCGCAAAGTGCAAAGACCCTTGCGGTCCGGGTCCTAGATGCTCTTTTGTGCAATCTGGCCCGTATTTGGGGAGCAATTAATCCAACAAATTTATTACAGTTTCATATGGAACGCAGGCAAAATTAGAAAAGATTTCAAAATATAGCCAGAGTCGATATTAATGATAACAAAATTGTAGTACTTTGTCAAAAGGAATCTAGATTGCGCCTACATGTATACATGTACATACCTGGTATTGAGGAGTCTTGAAGTATCAATATTTTTGTAGTCAAAGTAGAATGAATAATAGAACATGTCTGTTGTAAACTCTAATAATGGTGTCAGTCTCCTAATCACTTCAAAGGTAAAAGTGACACTGTCTGTCACCAACAAGTTGCTTAAACCTTGGCACAAAAGGTGTAATTGCCAGACGAAGGCACTGGTGCAAATGTTCACTGGACAAGCAAGGGCCGCGGAAGCGGGGGGGGGGGGGGCTTTAGCCCCCACTTTTTTCCAAAACCATGTACAAAAACGTAAAAATGACCATATGATTGTGATGTTTTGCATGGCCAGCCCCCCCCCCCTCCCCACTTTGAAAAACGTCCAGCGGCTCCTGTCAAGGTACTTCGGTATGAGTTAGTTCTTTAAAATGTTCATTGTGGAAAATGCACTTTCGCACCTGTACCAGTATGTAGATCCAAACATGGTGAGAGCAGCGCAGATCGAACAGACAGAAAAGACTCCACTAGTCTAAACTTTGTTTAAAAGTCAAATTAATTTGACTGCCATTACTTTTATTACGATTAGGTCTACATGGATACACAATGTAATCATATTAAGCTGTTTCATATTGTGACTTAAAAGTGATTTTAAAAAACCCAGCAGCAGAGTCTCGCGGGCCGGATTGAGAAGCTCCGCGGGCCGTAGTTTGAGAACCCCTGGTATACATGTACATGTATCCTACATGTAGTACCATGGGTATCTGATAGTGCCCATTCAGGCAATATCATATCCAGAATGCAATAGAAAAATTAACCACTATTTTGTATAAGAAAAGCTATCTTCCAAAAGGTGATACACCAAGGATATGGTAATCAAATATTTCAAATGAATTAAACTATCAATTTCCAGTGATATGTGCATTGGAAATAATCCAGATAAAGTTATGTGAATTCTATCTAGTTACAATGTATATTGTATACATTATTACGTTTAGATAAATCTAATAAAGTATAATTTTTTTTTTTACAAATGAGATATCAAATTACAAGACCTTTGGGAAACTCCATGACTCTAATATCATGTTTCTCTTCATGGTCAAAGTTTTAGGGGAATTTTCCAACCAAACAAACCGTTTGTTTTAATTTAAAAGAGAAAACTCAAGCAAATTCAATTCTGGTGAGGAGACCTGGGCCCTGTCTTACAAAGAAAATCAATTGCAACTCTATGGAAATCTATCAGGGTCAAAAAAAATTCTACAGGAAATTCTCTTTTATAGCTCTACTAAAAAATCACAAAATTTTGGTTTATGACTATTCCAATTCATTACCAGATTTATACATGAATGTGTATGCCCTATTAATGTAGAGGATATACATGTATGAAATTAAAATGAGTCAAATTACAGGATAAATTTTGCAATTTTACAAAAATAATGTATTTTGACCGGGTGCCCAATCAAAATAAAATATCCTCATGGGTTTTCTATTTAATATGTAAAACCAATTCCAAAGCCTGGACTGTGATGAAAATTTTGGGAACATGGCATCTTGATATCCAATGCTCAAAAAGCCCTATTTAAGGAAAAATGTCATTGCCAATAGCCGAGATACAGTATGCGCAACATTCAAATTTTACAGAGAATTGGTCATTCAAAAGGGTTCGAAAAATGTAATGTCACCATTCAATAGATATCAAACAGGTTAAAGTTTATAAGATTAGAATCTATGACGCTCAAGTATAACGAGTATTGCACAACGCCTACTTTGCTTGTTGTATGCTAGCGAATGGGAGGCTGAATGTCAAACATTTGTACCATTGCACAGCTTTAAGAGGTGACATCACAATACAATTTAATTCATTGCGCTCAGTAAAAATGAAGGAGCAATACGCGTATAAGCCCACTCTCTAAATGCACAATGCTGCCCAAGGTCATGTGCGCTTGTGGGCCTTTGCTTTTCGCTTTCAGTATTTTTGCTCCCTTTTCAATTTCACAGATTACTACAGGGATAAACTCTTGTTTTTCATATTTTCGCTAAATTCCGAGGCGTTGTACAACACAAATTGCGAATATTCTTATTCACACAACGGTGCAAGATGTTGCATTCGGTGAAAGAAAGAGGCACTCTTTTCAACTCGGCTAATGCCTCATTGAATAGAGCATCTTTCTTTCATCTCTCGAATGCGAAATCTCGCACCCATTCCAATGCGCTATTTGTATAACATTTTATCAAAGCTACACAATGTACATGTAAAGACTGACTATTAAAATATACATTCAATTTTTAAAAAGAAAAATCACATCTACAGTGAAACTTTTTTTAAAGAAGGAAAATCATATCTACACGAACACATACCGTATGCGTACACATACAGTGAACCACAGCATCAGACATTTCCTTTAACCTTTACGTGTACATTCCCAGTATGCACATACATGTAGATTTTTTCATTTGGAAAAAATAGAACAAGATCATGTTCTGATTGTATTTTCTGTGACCCTGCTATCGCAGGGATGAAAGTCTAATATATTTATCCAGCACAGCCCAATAATCCTCATGTTCATGATTATTTAATTCCAAAACATGTACATACATGCATTATTCAGCCATTCCACGTATTCATTGACACCCTGGCCCAGGCTTCAATTTCCAACTTTAACTAATTAATGATATCAATATTAACTTGTTGCTACAGGTACATGTACAAAAAAATTATGTAAATCTGATTTTTCACCAACTGTCACCCTCCCATGAGTGAGTTAATCACCATCCTACAGAGACATAAAATTTGCATTAAAAATACATGTATGCCCTTTTTTGTACTTTATTCTGCGGTCTGTTATGTGTAATACCATGTGCATCACTTTGGCTTTTGCATTTATTCGAACCAAGTTTCAAGCGTGTAGCCAGGGGGCAGCGATCGCTTCCCCAAAAGCTCCTTGCAAAAACGTAACAAAAAATTTTTAAAAGGAGGGGCAAGGAGGAGAAATGGAAAAGCGCCCTGGAGAAAGAGGAGAAATTTTCAGATTTCCTCCTTTATTTTGCATATTTCACATCATCTCCTGACCTTGACATACATGTACATTGTATGTGAATTATTTTTCCCATGACATATTATGCTTAGAATGAGGTGATATGCAATTTTAAAGATAATAGGGAAAATCTGAAAAATTGTGTACAAAACAAATAGAGAGTTGTCCACAAAATCAGCAATTTTGAAGCACGATTTGCCAATTTGAGGATCCCCATAGAAAGTACAACAAGAATTTTTAAATGTCCATATTGCTTATTTCACAACCGATTTTTATGAAACTTGTTTTAAAAAATTATTTTACTTTTTCCAATAAGACCGCTTCTCATCTTGGGTTTTTGTTTCCTTTAATTTGTATAGGATGCAACTGACCATATACATGTATGTTCCTTTTGGGTGAAATTTGTCCTATTAATTTTATGGTGATCATGACAATGTATGTTATCGTTGATGATGATTGCGATGATGGTGATGACAACGATGATGACAATGATGAAGATGGTAAAAATCCCAAATCTATTTCTATAATCACTGAAAAAAATAACTCAAGTATCAAACAGAAAATTGGGTCAAAACAAAAGCAATATCAACACATTCAATGTTGCATTTTTCCATCAAGCAGGAATTTCTGATTTCCAAATGAAATCAAGAATACAATTCTTCTCCATAAACGATATGATCTCCTCTCAGCTACAGCTCATCCCAAAATAGTAAAGCACACAATGAAATCATAATAGACTTGTCATACCAGCTATCTATTATTAGAATGAGGGAGATATTTATACCACAAAATCTATGACAACACACAATAAGTCACTTCAGAAATGCTGAATCAATCATGATCATTCGATGATTTTTCTCTCTGATTCATCGCTCAGGACTTGGCTAGATGATATTGTTAAGAGTCTGAAGAATATCTCTTTATTACAATGTAGTCTCCTCTCTCCTCTTCTCTTTCTTCCCTGTATTTACATTATTTTCCTCCCTTCTCCTCTTTTAAATGTAAGTCGAGTTTAATAATTGTAAAAAAGGATGACACTGAAAACTTCCTTTAAAAGTAGCTGTAAAATGAGAACATAATGACAATGTTCAATTAATTCTTTTTTTTTCCATAACTGTAGTGTATGCAAATGTATGCATGCACGTTATGTGCGAATGAGGGAGCCAATGATTGTAGTACGGTATGTAGTGATTTTTTTTATTACCTGATTGCTAAAGAAAGCATGAATGCTTGTACATATAAGTACAAGCAAGCAACCTGAGGACCAACAGTCCTCTCCGAGGGACCTGGTAATGAGGATTAATGCCTTACCAAAGGACACTACATGTAGCACACCAAGTGGGAATCGAACCCGGGTCACCGGAATCTGAAAACCCCACTCTTACGACTGAGCTTTCGCGCCTCATGGCAAAATAAACCTATGCATTTCATGATTTTCATCAATGTTTTTGAAAAGGAAGCTTTTGAATATTTTGACTGAATGTATGCATAATCAATTAATCTATAAACCTTATCTCACATTAAATTTCAAACAGTGAATGGGGGTTATCATCCGTTTTCTCATTGCATAAATGACCAGGATGTGCATGTAATCATTTTTTTTACAATACAGTGCGTCCCACAAAAAAAAGGAATCCCGTTTCCAGAGATAGATTCTATTAAACATGCTTTTCTATGAATTTGATACTTGTGGCAAGAATGGAATCTCATATTTAATTTGAGACTGGTCAACAGCTTAGGAAATCATTCAAGCATGGCAGATTAAAAAATAAATATTGAGGCAATGTGTCTATAATACATGTATATTTACCACTCTCCACACAGGTGTAGAAAATGGATACCTGGTCAGAAAAAATTCCTTGAGTGTTTGAATGCCTACATGTACTATAGGTGGGCCCAGCAAAAGCTGGGGTAGTACATCATAAAGCAGGTCCCGCTGGGAGAACAAATTTTGGAACTGAAATGGTTTCCTTGGGTAAATATTTTACAATATCTGTGCAGGGACAGTCTCACTTCCCTGGTTAGTGTTACACACTTCATAGTACACATGTTCATGTACGCAGTTCAAAATTCAAAGTAAATCATGCCATTCCCTTGGATGCACTCTTGACTGACCTGGGGGGCGTTTCAAGAAAGGACTTGTCGGACATTTTATCCGACAAGTCCCATTTTATCCGACAGTTACCATAGGAACAGTGCCTCTCAGCCAATCAAAATCATGGAAAGATGTCAGATCTGACAACTTGTCAGATGAAAACATTGATGAAACGCTCCCCTGTATGTACATGTAATGTACATCTCTCATTGACCATGGTCTTTTTGTCCTTTTTCCCCAATTTGCACTGTGTATTTTATATACATGTACATGTATGGGATAGAAAAATGGCCTTGCCAAAGAAGCTTCAAACACATTTGCCCTACACTTGTACAGTATGTACACATAAAAAATATAAAAATGAAAATGTCATTGAAGTCTAAGGCCTAATACTTCTCATTTGCTTGTTAAACTTTCCTTTGCTCTTTTTACTCAATTAAACTACAAAAGGAAACTTCTTGAGAAGTATTTAATATAGACTCCCCAGTCTCCTCGGCTCCAGAACTTAATACAATGTAGTACCTACAGGTACACCCTGCCCAAAAAGGGGGTCTACATGTACATGTACACTTGTACTGTAGTAAGTGTACAGAATACTGTGCAATGTAGATTTCATGTACATGTAGTACCTAATTAAATTTAAAAATATGTTACTTCCTCGTACATTCAGTATATTGAGAAATTGTATATACTACATTATACAAGTATGTTTGCTTTGAAGAAAAAGTTGGAAACTTAATATGGTTTTAAAATACCTGGTTTCTGGGGAGTCCATATGAAGAGAGAAACAAAACTGACAAAGTTTTTATGAAAGTACTGAAGTCAGTCGTGGGTCATTATAAAGAAAAGATCATTCCCAATTTATGGACTGTAGAAACTACATGTAAGTTTTCATTGGCTCTTTATGAAGGGCTCAAACTCAAATGAAACCCAAATACCGGTATAACTTTCATAATTGTTAAAGGATTTCCTATATACCAGGTGAGTGCGCCATGGTCTAGTGGTACTGACTCTCGCCTTTCAAACAGAGGGTCATGGGTTCGAATCCTAGCCATGGCATGTTTTCCTTCAGTAAGAAATTTATCTACACTGTGCTGCACTCTACTCGACCCAGGTTACATTAGGTATTATGGGAAGTAATTCCTAAAAAAGCTGTGCGCACCAGGGACCCATCTTACAAAGAGTTATGGTTAATCCAATCAATCGTAATTCTGGAAATCCACCAGTGTCATAATTTTTTATACAGGAAATTTGCGAAATGTCCTCATAAAAAAGGAGAACACACCAAATTGTCAAAGTAATCAATGAATTTATGGATATATATTAATATCTACAATGTAGAGAAATTTTTGAGCAAACACGCATTTCATATGTTAACTTTGCTGGCTTTCCATAGATAGTTGCGATTGATCAGATCAATCACAATTCTTTGTAAGACGGGCCTGGTAGACTAGCTTAGCTGGGGACTGGGGTAATGTAGGAGTGCCTTGAGCACCTCGCAAGATGGATACGTGCACTATACAAATCCCATATCAATTCCAACTGTATTTCATGGTTCCCTTTATTACCAAATAAAAATTGGAGGAAAAACAACCTTTTGCCATCATCATTTTATAATTAACCCTATAAATTTGACTTTACCATATGATGGCATACATGTGATGGGTGTCTGAAACAATGAATGTCTGCAATACTCGACACATATGTACATGTAGACTGTATTACATTCAATTTGCTTGAAAATCAAGTACTGGGTAGGTTAAAATTGTTGAACAGAAATACAACCTTTAAAAAAGAGCCTTCATGAGCTCCAAAATAGCCACCACAAAATGAATTATTAAAGGGAGGTTATTTTTCAGGGGAGAAATCTAAAATGAGCCCTCGTAAAAAAAAAATCTGGCTGGCACTGCCCCATCAGTTGCTGTCTTCCAGGGGGCTACCCTTCCGGTCATCAGAGGGTTAAAAGACTTCTGGATCCCGTAACACAAAGGCTAGCGATTGATCGTACGCTTGATTTTTTTTGTACATTGTAGTCAATGCATCAATTGTAGAAAAATGTTCTACCATCATTGCAAAGCTTTGTGTTACGGGCCCCTGAAGGATCCACAAGACTGTAAGCACGGGGAGCAAGATTTTTACCGGTACTTGCATTTCACCATTTTTATTGTGCATAAATGTACATAGAATTCCAGCAAAATTGTCGGCACCACCACCTCCTGTCACAGCACATCTCATCCCAGCTAAGCTTAGAAGAGCTGCTAAAGGGATAAGTTCAAGATATATGAAAATATATACAAAACCATGTGTGAAGTCTACCTGTTTTAAACATTGAGAATAGACATTTGTGAAGAGACTGGACAATTTTTTTTTCTTGTGTTATTCTTAATGAAAAAAATTGGAAAGATTATTGATTGTAAGGAATTGAGATATTGGGGACAGACTACATTGTACTATCTGGACTAGAGATGTAACAGTTACAATTTTTTTTTTTTGCTTGTCAAATTTCTTGGGACCAAAATGGCCTTTTTTGTATTGCTTGTCAAATTTACATGTACATCAGCACCCCCTGTAAAAAAATGTTCCTAGGAAGGAACCTTGATCTAGGCTTCTCTTGTTTAAATTCGATTTTATTTTTTGTAAGCTAACGTTAAAAGTGTAACGATTCAATATCGATTAGCCTGGGCACAATCCGCAGTTCATGATTTTTGTAACATCCATGGGCTCTATCACAAAGCAAAGTGGCAGAGCTTCCTGGGTTTTAATTTGTATGGGTAGGGTCTATAACCTGTAAACATGTCAGTTCACCATCTGCAAAAAGAAATAAGATTGCTCATAATCACTCGATTTTGAAAGTGGGGGGATAATTCGTCGCACGCACCACGAACCGTCCCCTCTGCGCACTTCGATATGAAAGTTAGTTTCGCAGAAAACGCATTTAAAGAATTTAAGCTTTTTTAAAACCAACAATAAGTGCACCTACAAGAAAGGAAAATTATTTGCCGGTGTCTTTGTTCGATAGTTTAGGTTCCAAAGTTTCATCCCGTACCTTTATATTTTCTTGAAGTGAATTATTTACGCCACAGTGGGCATCGTAACAGAGAGGACGGTTCGTGATGAATCGCGAGGCGCGATAGCGCACTGTATCTATTCCACAAGGACGGTTCGTGGTGCGTGTGACGAATTGTGAAATAAGTAATGAATATAAGAAGGGTGGCACCTAATAAATCCCCACACACAAAGAGGCTTCAAGAACTCAGCTTGATGCACTTTTTTGTACGATCCGTGCTTACAAACAGTACATGTATGTGCGTTAATGCATGATATGGCCCTGTACGTAGACGTAGTAGTAGTAGTAAATGTATTGAATGTTTCAAAAAGGCAACTTAAAATCAACCCAATTATTACTTCACCATTCCTGAGTTATTTCATTACATGCTTTAATAGAAAAATGCAATTCCAGGAGAAAAGAAATTTGTGGATACTTTCATAGATTCTGGTAAATTTTTGTTGTTGTTGCAAAAGGTTGAAGAGCACCACGCCAATTATTGCTGATGGCGTCTGCAGACTATTTAACGAAAATCGTATAGGCCCTATGCCTAAAGCGTACATGTCAATGTCATGCATGTAGATCTAGATTAAAAATTTTAATCAAATCGTTGGCTTCTTCCCTGGCGCTTCCGCTGGACGATGGAATAGATACCAGCCAGGGCCTACTGCCCTGCATCATGCAGCACCTGGCCGACAGACAGTCCCCTTTCTCCAGAATGTAGAACTGCCCTCTTCCCACTTTCCATATAACATTAGACAGGAATAACCGTCATTCCTGGGGATTTATTTAATAACAACTAACAAGAGACTTCACAATTTTGTTCAGCGGAACAACCAAATATACAGACGCTTTTGTTTTGCCCTTTTGGTCTAGTAAAACATCAAAATCATGAAGAACTGCCCTCTTTCCATCTCAAATAAAACATCAAAATCATAAACTTGTAATCAACTTTTTTGATTGGCAATGAATTCATGTTCAAACTTGAGTGTTTGATGTGATGTAGGAAACAATTGATAAACACGGCTCAGCTCAGTCTCTCTCACACACACACTCATTCAGAATCAGACTCACATCAGCTCAGCTCAGTTGAACTTGTAACTGTAAGAGTAAGATCTAACGTTAGAATTAATTTATAAAATGAAATAAAAACTACTGTATTCACCTGTCTATACTTGGTCCGTCTGAGATAAACGATTTTGTCATTGAGTGGTCTTTCATTCTTGAAGTGCCTGCCAATTTCTAATCAATCTTTCCTATCTTCTTCCGGAAGTAAAAACACACAATAATTCCATTACAAAATGGCCGCAATCGGACCGTTCGTGAAATAAATCTGTCCAGTTCCAATGGTAAATTTGGTGATTCCCGGTATCTAATCACAATTCTATTTGAATATTCCAATGCCAAAAACTGTTAGGTATTTGATATTACAATATAATGTTTGGTAAATGTGGAGAAATGGTAGAAAATCATCTGCGAACCGGTAGTTGGATACGCTGGTCGTCAATATTGCGCTAGCACACCTTCCATGTATGAAGTCAAATTGTGTACAATTTCCCCATTGAAAGAATGTGCTAGCGTCTTTTGAGAAAGCGACAACACTAAAAAATGGATACCAATCTGGGCAAGGTAGAAGCGTTGATTGGATTCATTTGGAACTTTTGTTTTTCAATTTCCCCTTCCCTTTCAATCCATAAAGAACAACAACAACAAAAATGGCAAATTGTTGGCCTACTATGAACGTTCCCTTTTCTCAATTGGCATCAGTATGATTTACTGCTCAAGATTTATGCAGGGGAGGGGGCGGGTCTAGGGCTCGAGGGGCGGGGGCGGGTCCGCATGCAGACCCCTTTTTTGACAAGTTTGTCAATTCTTTGAGGAGGAGGGGGGAATTGCTTGTATGTTGGACAGGGTTGGGCTCAATTACAAGTTGATTGATCAATTACGTAATTGATTACATTATTTAGTAATTGTAATTGAAGTTTTGAAAGGAAAGTAATTGCAATTGTAATTGAAAATAATGTAACTGATTAATTCAATTACTGTCAATACTTTTAATGACATTCAATTACTTTACAATAAATTTACTTAATTTATCATTTAATTTCACGACGTTTTTCATGTCAACTGCTTCATCATCAAAGAGAGTAACAGAATCCGTGCATCTTATCAGTTCCTGTGTAACCGTCAGAATTATGTTGAAATAGGTGGTATTATGTACAGAATAAAAATCGGTTTCGTTTATGATTTTTCAGTATGGAAAGTAATTGAAATTGTTATTGAAAGAAATGAACTTTAATTTAAAATCAAATTGTAACTGAACATTTCATTGTAATAGAAGAAATTGAGCCCATTCCTGGTGTTTTTATCTTTAAATTCTGGTTTTGTTCTCTTTTTTAATCTTTTAAGTTCTGGACAATTATGTTAGATTATTGATATACCTTTGGCCTCTTTTATAAAAGTTGGCAAAAAAATTGTAGGCCCTGATACATATCACCCCCCCCCCTCCTCTTGCGATCAATTCTTTTTAGGTGTTTTTCATCATTTTGGGGGTTTCTTTTCAACAAGTCATATATGAATAATTTTCATTAAAGAAGGAAGCGGGTCTTGCTGTCAAGTTTATAATAGGGCCTAAACTGTCAGATAAAATCAATGACAGCTTATACCAGCATACTTCATAAAGTGGTCCGACCGGCCTGTTGAATAAATTGAGAATTGCAGTTTCTCAATGGGTATAGCCAATTTAATAAAATTATTTTAAGAGTGTTTCTCTTCATCATCTCTTTTACTTAATTCTTGCGTTGGGCTGCTCTTTGTCTATTCAACTTTAAAAAATTGCACATATGCGTTTCAGGGGACCTGGTGGTATCATACAGAATGGGGAGGTCCATAATTTTCCATTTAGGCCTATATTGGTTTGCTACATCAAATTGTGACAAAGATTATTTTGGCTATTTTAGACAAATTTGACCAACTGACAATTTTTACATTTTTTTTAATCAGCATCATGCTACAGCTAGGCCACGCAATTAAGATTATCCTTCCATTACAAGCCCGTATAGCCAGGGAGGAAAGTGGGGTATTAATGGAACCCCCCCCCCATTCATATTTTCCGAAAGCACGAAAAAAAAGAAGAAAGACAGGCTCTCGGGTACGGAATAAGCCCAGTTTGAATGACGACCTTTATTATTATTGTTTTTTTTTGGGGGGGGAGGGCATCAACCTTTTCAGCCAAGGAAGAGATGAAATTTGAACCCTCAATTGGAATCCCTTGCTACGGGCTGCAATTTTAACGGTGTGAGGGCCGCAGCAGGGGCGTCGATCCATTTTTCAGATTGGGGGGGGGGCAAAATCATTAACGTTCCAAAGGCGCACGATCGTAAAAAGTACCCATCCACACACACACACATACGTATATATATATATATATATGTATATATACATATATATATATATATATGTATATATATTTGACTCATGGGACACAGACACGTATCTCACCAACAAATTAATGCGAGCGCGAAGCGCGAGCTGATTTTCTTAGTATACTGACTGGAAAAGCGTGCCTGTTTAGGATTAGGACTGTTTGTAGTAATGAGGATACATTATCTCACTACACAGATAGTACGAGTGCCGAGAGTGAGCTGAAATTTCTTAATATTCTGACCTGAAAATTTGATATTCTAAGCATTTTTGGTACCAATGATTAAGATTTGTATCTAAAAGAAGAATAGATGCGAGCGCGAAGCGCGAGCTGGAAAATTTGAAATTTCGATCTGAAAAAATGAGTTTAATGGACGTTTTTGATAAAGAACAAGATATATATATCAAAGAAAAAATAATTGCAAATCGAAGCAGGAGTTCTTTTGAGGTTTAGAACTGAAAACGGACATTTACATTCACCTATTTAATCATGAAAAGTATGGGTCTACTACAGAAATGATGCGAGCGCGAAGCGCGAGCTCAAAATTTTTATATTCCAATCTAAAAAGTGGACGTTTTGAGCATGATTTTAAATAAAGAACGAGTTGTGTATTTCAATCTCGCTTGCTGAACATTACAATTATTTATTATTATTTTTTAAATGCATATCCGGAATTATTGGGGGGGGCAAAATGATATGTTTGCCCCCAATGTTTTCATTGGTGGGGCGATCGCCCCCCCCCCCTGCCCCCCAGGATCGACGCCTCTGGGCCGCAGGGATGTGTTAGTTTGACATTTTCCCTATCTCTTTCTTTCGTGCTTTATATATAGGGCCTAGATGGGGCCTTATACTGGAAGGATGGCCCCCGTGTGCCCGTATACACAAGAAGTGCTTGTATTAGGACCAAAACGGTATTGCCCCAGGGTGGGACGTCTGGGAACGATTTCATTTTTTTAATGAAGGTGATTTTAGCACCCCGAGAAAAATATCCTAGTGGTGGTCGTATAGCCGAGGCCAGGATATAGCAAAATTATGATTGGGCTGAACATGGAGAAAAATAATTACTTTTTAGATTGTCATTTTAATTTTTGTATATATAATGAAGGGGGTTTGTGTGTGAAGCCCCCTTTATCTGCCCTCGTAAAAAAATGTACCATTATAAGGACGATGGTGTAACTATGGTATGGTATTACCATAGTAACCATGGTGAATTCATTTTTACTGTAGTACGATCATAGTACTACCACAGAAGTACCGTACGGAATAGGAAAGTACTATTTGAAAATACATAAGTTCCATTATTATAGTATACCATGAATGTACCATATATATTACGGTATTTCAATGAAATAACAATATTTTTTTTATTATGGTTGATGTTACTGAACAGAGTGCCATCCTCACACATGATACTTTCATGGTATTCCATGGTACTTTCATAGTTCTTTTGGACACTTTCAATGCACTTCGTGGTACTTTAAAAATTCTCTAATCAGACTATGGTACTTGTTTGACTGGCATGTGCTGCTACCCTATATATAATGCCATGTTACTACACATAATCTTGCAAAGTATACTTTTATGGAACATGAAACAATGAATGAAGAATGACGCAGATGTTTGCATACATGATCTGTTATCATAATTTCGAGGATGATATATTCATGAACATAACAGGGGCGGATCCAGCCTTCGCCAATAGGAGGGTGTGTGTGCATGTGTGTATTTGAGTTTTGTCAGACGTGTATCAATCAGATATGATTATTTACGTCTGGGACCGACCTTTAACGTCACCATCCGAAAGAGGGGGCGGCGGCGGATTTTTTTAAAGCCATATTTTCCCCTATCGGCCGCTCGAAGATGACTTTGCCGGTAATTTGGTTTCTTTGAAGGGGTAGTCCTAATAGTAACTTCTTAGTTTTATTCTTATGAAAAAACATAAATATATAATACCATAATCCTTATTTGTATAATGAAAGCGTAAAGCGCGAGCTAAGTTTTTAGTGGAAATCTTATGTATTTTTTCCCTAAAATTTTGAACATTCTGGGCAACGTTTGTTATCATGAGAAAGATGTGTATGCAAATGAAAAAATATATACTACGAACGCGAAGCGCGAGCACAAACGAACTGATGGAAAAGGCAAGCGTGGGTATAAAAATGTTTATATTGTGATCTAAAACTGGATAATGATTTGAATAGAGAACAAGTTGACTTTCTGAATAAACATGTCATGAAAAGGGGATTTTAATTAGTTTGTTGTTTAATCAATATTGAGACAACATAACTCCGCTATAGCTGATACGTTGTGAAAATCAGACCTGAAAAGGGATATGTTGAAAACTTAATTGAATACACGAAAACAACAAGTACCTGATAAATCAAAATTTGCGAGCGCGCAGCACGAGCAGAAATGTTAATATTCAGACATAAAACTGACATTTTACAAAGCACTTTTTAAAAACAATTTGTAAATCGCACAAAATAATGAAAGTTTTATTTCCAAGGTGAAATATGCCTATTGACTTCCAAACTTGATATTTAAACTCTATATTGAACAAGATATGAAAATCACCTGACAGCCAATGCGAGCGCGAAGCGCGAGCGAAAATTTTATACGGTGACATGAAAGATTCTTTTTATTTTCCAAGTCTTACCCTCATCTTCTTTTATTCACTAATCTTCCTCCTCTTCTTTTTTCTCCTCTCTTTTCCCTCCTTTCCCCTTTTCTTCGTTCTTTCCTTTTTTTTTGCTCCTCGCCCCCCTGGATCGGCCAATGCATAGTTTGAAGATTATACTGGAGAAAAGTTTTGTAGCACGGAATTTGCTAAACGTTTTTAATATGGCTATAAAGTACTGTGCTTTTACCTCAGTTCTTTTACAATGCTGGACGGATGAGGGTATAGTACATTTACCATGATGAAATACCATGGCAATACCATAGTTTGGTTGTACCATTGATTCATGGTACTTCCATGTCATGTTGAGTACTATATTCTTTTGTAACAAAGTACCACCATGACCATTACCATGGTACTTTGTTTTTACAAGCTATATAGTAACCATGGTGGACTTCACTCATGAATATTCTAAATGACCAAAATTTTAAACAATCAATAGCACTCCTGAAGACGGACAGTCAACCTGTCCGAAACGTCGAGTCTCTCTACTACTCATCATCTCTACTCGCCGACGCAAGCCAGCATCTCCTCATCAGCTCTACTACTCAAGCTGTTCTCACTCAACATTCCTTCTGGTTTACAGTCCTTTTCAGGACTATTCTCAAGAAAGAATACTCTATTCTCAAATCTCCACTTTCTCGCCTATATCCACTTCCTTCTCTTCTTCTATCCACTGCTTCTATCAAACACTCCACATGGTGTACCGTAAACCACATCAGCAAATCAATGTTATGTTTAGGCCTATCTGCCTATGCAATGATTCCACCACGAAAAGTTTTAGAAAAAAATGTGTGGTTTATTATATATGACATTCATTTGTGAACTCGCTCGATATACTAACCCGCACGCCTGATCATGAAAGAATATGGTTGCTCATGACTAATGACAAGGAAGTAGGCCTATACCATATGGTAATAAATTATGGTACAACCATGGTAATTCTATGAGGCAGCGATATAAATGCTATGATACAACCATGATGATACAATGGTATTCCCCATTGTATTTTTACCATCAAAAAAAATCCGTGGTAAACGTACTGCCTTGCCTTCATCTGTCAATTTACCCTACTGTTTGTATTACCATTGTAAAAGTACTCTGGTAAAATCATGGTACTTTTTATAAAGGTGTTCCGCGGCCCCTGTTTGGTCAAGACTCAAGGAAAGCTTCCTCTGTTTGAACTTTGAAGCTCCTTATAGTAGTCAAGAGTTTGCTCTGCATGCTACATAGTCAGGGGCGCGGCTCGAACGGCGCCCACTTTTGGAGTAACTACCTCGATTCCAGACAATTGTAGAGGCTAAATGAAGATTATTTCATGTTGTTGCTGTGTTGTTGTTTTTTGTTCAGATATATATATTAGATTTGCCCTGGTTTATGATTCATTTAGTAGCTTATATAGTTTTTTTCAAAAAAAATCCATTGATCTGTTGATTAAATCCTAAGGATCGATGCGGGATCATATTTATGGAAAAGATGTTGCTAAACGCGGGAAATCCCGAATTGTAAACAAGCACAATATACGTGGTACACGTTATACATATAGGAAGGAAGGAGCTTCAGCTCAGACGAGTCAGAGACACATCACTATTTCTGAATAAAAAAGACTAAATCGTTCTAAAAATGCGGCGTGGTGCTCTGGTAGTTTTCGAGGGTTGTGATCGCTCAGGAAAATCTACGCAATGCAAGAAATTGGTGGACTCATTGCGAGAAAATGGATTGAAAGCTGAACTGATGCGTTTTCCAGGTAAGCTCAGCTCAGACTCAGTTACACTTACACTGCATTATTTACAGTCACACTACCGAGTCCGAGTACCGGACGTCGGGGACAGTTTAGGTCGGTCCGGCCTAGGCTTGGGAACTCCACCCCGAGCTCGGGCCAGTCAGCTGAACAGTATTCGGGGGCAGACTAACTGGATGGATGGAACTGGGGAAGACTTCCATGTCCCCTCCACTAATTTTAAAAAATAATTCCCCAAAACCCCCTTCTGTTTTTCTCTTTTTTCTTCTTTTTTTTCTTCTTACTTCCGAAGTTCCGGTGGGAACTTGGATTCGAACCTCTCGCTGCAGAACAAAGCATCTCCAGTCTGTCGCCTTACTGAGCTAGCAGGAATTGTTGAAAGCCATGGGTTTCATAACAATTATCAACCGATATTACGACTAGAGTCTACTCTCCAAGAGTATTGGGTATTTATTTTTCTGACTAAATAAACCGATGCCATTGGGAATTACACACACTCGAATTTTTGACGGAATAAAGCCATATTTTGGTATGTATCCGACTTTTCCTTCTTAAATCTCTTAAATATATGTAAGATAATTCTTGATAAACCTCCATATTTTTTTTTTCAATTTCAGTGGAGGGGACATATGGAAGTCTTGCCGGAACGGGAGCTATCGTTATCTGGTGGCGGTTGTACTGTGCTCTTGAGTCTTGAATTATCTCATCAAGTATCAATTAACGTATTGTCTTGATGGATAATAAAGGGGCTAGCTCTGGCTTGAAATAAATAATCCTTAACAAACTAGAGACAGAGTTTTTAATATTAATTAGAATCCTACCTTGTAGTTGTATGGAACAATACAGATAACTTTTAGTTCTAAATTTTTCACCTCACAAGTGGCCAGGCAGCTTCTAGAGAGTAAAAATCATTTACTAAGTAGCTTATTCTCAATGAAGCCAGGTATTCCTTCCCATTCATCTCCACGAAGGGCCCCAAAACCTGAACTTTCACCCCCGAGATTTCTACTTCTAAAAGATCTAGCCCGAAATCATGTACATGGGATAAAACTTCATTTCCAACATTTCTACACTATCAATTTTATTTTTGAACAAAAATTCATCAAAAAAATGAGAAAAATATGAAAAGATGGAAGAGACATGCCCGATGTTTACGCCGCCATCTTGTTTCCTATTGTGCTTCCCCAACGTTACAGACGCGTGCAAGTTTTTTTTACTCTCTAGAAGCTGCCTGGCTACTCACAAGCACTGAGCCTTCTACATGGGACTGCTCACATTACCAAGTAACCCAGGGAGCTCCGGCCTGCTTTGTGGGCCGGAGCTCCCTGGACATGCTGGGTTAATTACCAATCAGCCCCTGTACATGTATGTATGTTGTATGAACATGATATTTCATTTCATCCATTTTCACATTTACACAAGATAAAACAATACTGCGTAGAAACTAAATTACAAAGATAAACAAAAAATGACAAATGATTATAAATACACTGGAAAATGTAGCAGGTGCAGGGAGTTGGAAAAGGTCATAGTATGTTCTCTTAGAAAATCAAAAATTATTTTACCTCAGTCATGTAGTATACATCATAAGATTATATTTATGCAATGTTCCATTGCAAAGATATTTTCATTCATCATTAAACATTAAAAAAAGGAATTCACATTACATGAAGTATAAGCTATTTTTAACATCACAATCTCATAGTATGTAACATTTGAAATTTATTAGCTTTATATTAATTTATTTTCTTTAAACATTGAAATGTGTGTGTGTGTGTTTGTATTAAAACTTTATATCATGGTTGACCTCTGTACATAAAAATGATAATAAAATATTGATGATACTAATAATAAGATAATAATAATTATAAAATGATAATAATGATTATGATGATGATGATGATAATAACGATAATGATGCAAGAAAAACAACCACCATAATACTGCATATATAGTGTCATTTCCATTTTGATTATTGCTCAAGATGCTTAGAAAAGAGCAAAAACAAAAGGTAGCCTTGTAAAAGGCTGTAATTGAGTATCCTCTTCTCACCTCTTTTCTCCAGAGAGATCTACAACCATTGGAAAAGTGATTGACAGTTATTTGAAGAAGAGCAGTGATGTTCAGGATAATGCAGTGCACCTATTATTCTCTGCAAACAGATGGGAACTTGTGTGAGTACTCGCCTGGTCATTTCAGGGGCCCGTCTGACAAAGAGTTGTGATTGATCCAATCAATCGCAACTATGGAAAACCAGCAAAGTCAACATATAACATGCATATTTGCTTAAATTGTTTTCTAGATATGAATGTATACCCATAAATTCATTGATTTCATATCAGTTTGGCGTGTTCTCCTTTGTTTACAAAGGACATTTTGCACATTTCTAGTAGAAAAAATTATGACACTGATGGATTTCCATAGAGTTACGGTGATTGGATCAATCATAATTCTTTGTACGACGGGGCCCAGGTTTAGAGGTGAAAGGTAGTTTCGGCATTGATTGCAGTGATCTCCTGCACTGGACAATGGAGCTCACGTCAGATGGGCTTCAAAATGATGAAGGAAAGGTATAGAGGACTAGTAGTAGAGTAGTTGAACAAGCTTTGCTATATCTATGATTTGTTAGGAATCCCTGAAGAAATTGCCATTGAAATAAAACCCATACAGGTACATTTAGTAATGCTGTTTCCAGAATACACCCAATATCCTAGGACCACATGGGAAGGGAAAAAATTATCTACTTAACTAAAACCCATTTTATATATTATGCCAAACCATTTTTTGAGGTCTTGTGTAAATTTAATTTATATGTTTGTGCATATATGCAAAACTTTTATCTTCATGGTAAAACTTGCAAGTTCATTTGTGTTTTGTGATTTTTGTCATCTAATTTCTTTTATGTTATTGTATCTACTTTATTAGACCAGAAATGAAGAGGAAGCTTGGTGAAGGGGTGACGTTAGTGGTCGATCGCTATGCTTACTCAGGAGTAGCATTCACAGCAGCAAAACAGGTTAGTGGGACTACATGCTTTACAGCTGATTTATATTTTTCTCTACATTACTGTAGTAAAGATAGTTCAATAAGATAATAAGTGTAAGTAATAATAAGATATTGTTGAAAACTAACTGGAAAAAACAAATTTTAAGTGATCAATCTATCAAAGCTTGCATTTAGGATTTTCTTTTTCTTATTTTTTTGTTGAAGTTTTATAAAAACAGGTTGTAGGCACCTGCAACACAAAGATTTGCGATCAATTTGCACCATTTAATACAATATCAATAATGATTTGGACTGGATGGTATTAGGTACATTTAGTTAGTTATTTTTTTTGGAAGAAGTACTAGTAATACAATAATCTTATCTGCAAGATAAGAATCCTTTACATACTGAGACATTTTCATATTGTGTTTGATTATACTGTACTTTAATTATTACCCTGTGTACATTCATTCCTGTTTATCTGTAAATTTATTTATCAAATTTCCTTTAACATGGACATTTTGCTGCACACTGAAATTGACTGTTTCTTTTGATATTATTTTAACTCGAAGTAGAATTTTATTCTAGTTTTATCTACATAACAGTAACTTTATTTAAATTTCAATCACTTGACCTTTGCTTCAACTACACCACTCATTTTCTGCTTTTGTTTATTGTTGTTCATTTAGGTCCTATTTTTTGTTTCTGCATTTTGATTTCAAACATAATAGAAAATAAATTTATTGTTATTTCTATCATTTGCATTTGGCATTTTATCGATGTTAATTTAACTTTGTTTTATCTCTCACCATTGTATGTAAGTATACTATCTCTGTTGATTTTTTTGCTTGTAAAATGAACATTTTCAGCCTGTGAGCTGCCTGTTTGAAATTTTTTTCAATAAACAAACCAATTCAATTCAATTGAACAAAACAGTGCTTGCAATGATCTTATTTGACCACTGTCACTGAACATCTCTAATCATAATATGGGACCCGTGTCTCTCTACTTACCAACTTTATAAGTTTTAATGGCATGAAGTATTCAATTCAAGCTTGATTTATCTTTGAAGGGTTTTACGTTAGATTGGTGCAAGCAACCCGACGTTGGGATCCCCCTCCCAGACCTTGTGTTGTACCTAGACATCTCAAGCGAGGCAGCCGGGAGGAGAGGAGGGTTCGGCGAAGAGAGGTACGAGAAGTCCGACATCCAGCTCAGGGTAGCCGAGAACTTCAAGCGCATGCAGGAAGATGACTGGAAGGTGAGGCAATGAATGGTGTTGAATTTCAATCCTGATTTAAAGGACAAGTCCTCCCCAACAAAAAGTTTATCGGGTATTCAAATAAAAAGAGAAAAAATCCAACAAACATAACACTGAAAATTTCATCAAAATCGGATCTAAAATAAGAAAGTTATGAGATTTAAAAGTTTCGCTTAATTTCACAAAACAGTCATATGCACATCCTGGTCAGTATGCAAATGAGGAGACTGATGACATCATCCACTCACTATTTCTTTTGTATTTTATTATATGAAATATTCTAATTTTCTCATTGCCAAGTGAAACAACAATGATTCCTCCCTGAACATATGGAATTAGCATTGTTTAATACTTTATGGTTCAGTCAAGTTGGTCCATATTGTCAAATTTGTAAAAAATGAAATATTGTATTATTCAAACAATAAAAAACAAAATAAATAGTGAGTGAGGATCATCATCGACTCTCATTTGCATGTCACTGAGTTGTGCATATCACTGTTACAGTCCGACCTCTATTATCCGGCCTCCCTTATCCGGATCTCTCTTATCCGGACGCGCACTTGCCGAGATTTTTTTTTTTTCAATTCAATCTAGTACGTGAGTAAATGAGATTGCAATCTAAACTCAATCCTATACGCAAACTCCCTTTGATCACATATATTTTCCAATATAGTCTACCTAAAACAACATTATTTTTCATGAAAATATCTCACCCAAATCACCAAAAGAACTTAGGCATGATAATTTTCCAGGAAATTGGGGCGCAGTGCAAACATTTCATCACGTTCTCTTTTTGTGTCTCGCTCGCTAACGCTAGGCCTCAATACGGACAGCGCCATCTATCATGTTTAAGCCTACAGCATAGAGATGTATAACAATGGCTGACATTGCGAAGCTGCGATAGCCGCCGCGATGATCTAATTGTAAAACTAACTTTCATCGAGTCATTCATTCTCTTTCTTTCGAGGTATGCTCGAGTTATATCTCAATTATTTGAGCAGGTTAATTATCCAACAGTTTTTGCCACCAATCGATTTTATCTCTGTAAAAATACCGCCTATGATTTGCACTGACACTGCAGTGAATACTGTCTTTGTATGCCTACTTAGCTTGTTGTATGCGATCAAATGGGAGGCTGAATGTCACACATTCGTACCGTTGCACACAAGACGTACCATCCAAAATGTACCGTCCAAAATGTACCATTGCACGGCTTTAGAGGTGACGTCACAATGCGATTTCATTGAATAAGGTGACAATGCGCGTACAGCCCGCTGGCTAAATGCGCAATGCTGTCCAAGATTATGTGCGCTTGTGGGATTTTGCTTTTTGCTTTCGATATTTTTGCTCCCTTTTCATAGATTACTGGAGGGAAAAACTCTTTTTTTTCATATTTTCGCTAGATTCCGAGGCGTTGTACAACTCAAATAGCGAATATTCTTATTCGTGCAATGGTGCAAGATTTTGCATTCGGTGAAAGAAAGAAACGCTCTATTCAACTCGGCTACCGCCTCGTTGAATAGAGCATCTTTCTTTCACCTCATGCGAAATCTCGCACCATTGCACTCATGCCTATTCGCTATTTGTATACTGTCTGTGCATGCCCAATATTTTAGATTACGTGCAGCTACCGCGGAGGCAGCTGCGTGTATTTAATATTGGGTCTCCCAGATCCGGATAAATCCCTTATCTGGATAGGTGCTGGTCCCAACGTGTCCGGATAAGAGAGGTCGGACTGTATTTGAAAAATAAGCGAAAATTTGAAATGTCATAACTTTCTTATTTTACATCCGATTTTGATGAAATTTTCAGCGTCATGCTAGTTTGAATTTTCTCTATTTATTCAAATCAACTTTTTCCTGTGGTGGACTTGACCTTTAAATAATTGTGAAAAAGTTCTGTTGTAGACGCCCTAGGCCGTTGGGCTACATAGTACTACAGGGACTTAGTGGGTACATGTACAGTGATGCTACAAATGTAGTGAACTCCACTAGTAAATTAACATATTTCAAGTTCTGACATGTTTTAGATATTTAATTATGAAGTCCAGTGATACAATATTACATTCAATGAAGTTGATTCTCTAGGCTCGACGAGCATTGTAGTGTTGTCTACATTCAGCACTCGGCATGAAGGAGTGGATTTTGTGGTGGTACCGGTATTCACTGAACTTTTGAGCACAACTGTATGTCATAATAGCTTACTTTGTAGGTTTGGTATATGACGAGCATGATAATGACAAGGATTCCCCCCCAAATCACATCTTTCGCCAGGATCTTAGACTGGCAGTGTGATTTGGAGGAGAGAAGCATCTTTGTATGCTGTGGACACAGCAGGCTTTTGTGACATACTTGCGTCATGTCCATTTATTAGTCGACGTGCAAATGAAAATTGGCTCATACCTATGGAATTGGGCTAATGTTCTGGGAGCTATGCGTTGAACTACACTAAATCATGTTTTTCGATCCATTGTGCTCGGTGTGAAGGCAGGAGCTATAGTAATGACCAAACACCTATGACCTTTGACTTGTGCCATCACTTTGGGTTGTCGCGTCTGGTGGGGCAATTGCGAAACCAGACCATTTGAGAAAAGGGCCTCCAAAATTCTCAAAAGGTTGGTCCCTGTTTGCCTTTCCCTTTTAATATAGTTTTTCACAAAACGTTGGGTAAATTGGACTTGAACATTTGACTGATAACTTTCACAAACCTTCGGATGAACTGGACCTGAACTTTGGGGAATTTAGGGGGCCCTTTTCTCGACTAATCCGGTTACGCGATTGCCCGGCCAGACGTGATGGCACAAGCCTGTGTCTGCAAGCACAGAGTCATATTTGACACTTTAACCAATAACATGTCTAGAGTAAAGACTACATGCCAAAGGCTCTGTCTGTGTCAAATAAGAGCCAGCCACAGTACATAGGGAATCTAGTCTCACTACTTCAGACTCTGCATTATGCACTATGCAAATTTGCAAAAAGCAAGGGTCTGTGCCTGCAGACTATTCTAGTTGTGAGATGTATAATCAATTTACTTGGGTGATTACTTTGTCTCTAACCGGAATGTTGACCCTCTTAAAGGAAATAAATTTGTTGTTTCATTTTCAAATTAGAATAATTTGATCATAATAGGTAAGCCTCAGAGTATCATACACTTTTTCAACTGATACTTTTGACTGTCATCTATGAACAAATTTTCGTAGAAGAATATGTACCTAGGTAAAATCATGTGTCCAATAATCAATGTGAAATTGTAATTTATGAACTTCAATAAGTGGAATAAATGGTGATAAAATCCCCCCAAATACTTCATAGAATATAAATTTGTCTTTTTGTAAACACTGATTAAAGGGATATATTTTATGTTCTTTTTCCTTCTAAGTCAGTTTTCCCGTAAGTTTCAGACTCATTCTGATACAATGTCATTTTATTTTCTCTCAGGTAATAGATGCTGATCAATCCATGGAAGATTTACACAGACAGATTAAAGACCTAGTCCTGAAAGTCATAGACCAGGATCTACCTGAACTAGGAACATTATGGACCAAAAAAGACTGATATTTGATGTCATATTTGAAATGCAATTTAAACTGTGAAATTATCAGCGTTTTCTAAAAGCGTCATCAACCGCAACCTAATCAGCATTTAATGTGCTCCAATATTACCAATGCTTGGCAATGCTATCATTTACAGTTCCATTGGTATTCAAAGAATTTGTTCGTACTCTTTCACATTCACACCTGGGTGGAGAGTGGCAGTGACGATTTAATGCCATATCAAAGGACAAATTTTCCAAGGGGGATTGCGAACTCGGAGTGTGAAACACATATTTTGGTTGTGTTGCTGCCAAGTCAAGACATCTCTTCATGCAAGCGTTGGTGACCCAAAGGCCGAAGGATACAATTGCATTCCAATCCTGAGAATCCTTTCTGTCAAACAATTATTGTGAACAATTGTAGTTTAGTCTTATTACTCAAGAGTCCTGCAACATGGAAGATACTCTCAATTGTACTTCCTCTTAAGTGAGACATCGCAAGAAACTTCCATTCAATTGCAAATCAAGTATAAGTCCCAAATCAAACGTAATGGAGAGTTAAATTGAATGCCAATCAACTACAAATTTGTGTTACATCAAAGGACTGGCACTTGATTTCAAGACGGATGCTTGATTTACAATTGAATGTAAGTTTCTTTCACCACCCCTCAAGTCTATGGTGAGCCATGTACAAAATGTTACAATCAGTTGTAAATATCACTCGTATCCCCTTGTTATTTCAGGGCCTAAAATGCCAGGAATCGACTCCCATTCTTTCATGTGTTTAGTCAGGAGACCAGCACTATTTGGCCATGGCAGCTCCAAAAAATTGTAATCATGTTCCCTAAAAAGAAGTTCACATCATGGATGTAGTAGAGGCCACAACATGCAGTCGTCCTTGGCCGCTCATACAAATCAATGGGCAAAGGTTTTCTTTTAGTGGCCTAATTTTTTTACATT
This sequence comes from Lytechinus variegatus, assembly GCF_018143015.1. NCBI lineage: Eukaryota > Metazoa > Echinodermata > Echinoidea > Temnopleuroida > Toxopneustidae > Lytechinus > Lytechinus variegatus. Next base: position 10,714,235 of record NC_054755.1, on the reverse strand, counting down.
TATTTTAGATAAGTCTGGCCGAATGAATGATTAATGTCAATTTATATTTGTGTTGATATTTTTGACTCGGTGCTGAGATCAGCTTCTTTAATGCGAGAGCATATGTTTATTAAGCGTTGAATACAGAAATTTATTGGAATTTGTGGAACACAAGAGGGCAGGAAAGAAAAAGAAAGTGTTCCAAACCATGTGTTTCCTTTGCCAAAGGAATTGATATATATTTCAACAAATTGTGAAAACTAAAAAAAAACTAAAAAAAAACTAAATTGATTTCATATCTATTATTTATACTAATTGTAATGTGATGTATTCATCATTTTATTGCATAACTGAATGTCAATATATCTAATAGAGGCAACAATCAAGTCAAACTTGTCTTTTATAGTTTTAGAATTTTATTACACATCTCTTTAAAAAATGCCATCACAACCCATGACATTCATATCAATATAAATTTACATAGAGGTAAAACTGCTTTCTAAACCGACTACAGTATATCACTCCTCAGTAAGCACACCACTCCATAAATACCATTGGCCCCTTAAAGCTTGTGTATAGTTTTGGTAAATCCACCAAAATGCACCTATCACTATTCCAATTCATTGCTAGCTAATATGAATGGATATGCCCTATAACAGTTATGATGTGGAGGATATGAAATGAAAATGTGTTTTACAGGATAAATTTTGCGATTTTATATGGAAATTTAACTTGATCGGGTCACCCGATCAAATTAAAATATGTGTGTTTTTCTCTTTCAATTAAATCCTATTCCAAATCATGGAATGGGCTGAAACTTTCGGTTATCTAATCACTAAATTTATAAGATAAGTGCTTGAATGCCCATTTTTTAAATTTAAAACAAGCATCGCCAAGAGAGGGCGCTATATATCCAAGATTTGAATATTTGAAATTTTCTCAAAGAAGTGCAGTTGGAAAAATATCTAATCGTCTCTACGCTTCAGTAAGACTGTCATATTAGATGATATTCGATTATCAATCACATTATTGACCCTTTACCAAAGCTATACACAGGCTTTAACATGAAGCTTAGCGATTGATCATGGGGCTCATATTCTTGATTGCTCGTACACAACGATTAATGCAATTCATTAAGAAATCAACCCTACAATTGATTGCCAAGCTTAATGTTATCAAACCTTGGGCAGGGTCTTCGACCGAGCCCTACACACTAATATTTTTACACAAGTTTTGCAATGTCTTATCGGTCTTAAAGACCCTGTCACATGTTAACTGCCATCCAACAGCAAAATCTGCTTCCATCTAACAACTCTCAGTAGACAGTTGTATTTAAGATTTTAAATGCAATTTGAAAGTGGACTTCTGACCCAGACAGGAAGTTTGTTGATTTCTAGATATGTTTATCCTTTATACTGAGACCAGTAAACATTTATATTTGTTTATCAGAAAGCATTAATAATAATATATATGCAACATTTATAAAGCGCTTAATAATACAAATGTTTTAAGCGCTGCATACTATTACCCCGGCATTAGATAGCAATGTGTGAAAGGGTCATTAGTGCAGGCTCAGAATATTTCAGAATGCTTGGCAAAGCATGCCTATGTCGGTACTTTGTTTAAATCGGAACTGCTTGAAATATATGAAAAAAATGATTAATTAAGAGAACTGCACTGCATTAAGATAACATCGTTCTTCCATATTTTCTGCTTGTCTTATAAAATCCCACCAAATTACTGTGTTGTCGTTGCAAACACAGCTGTTTTTTTTTTTTTAGTATTTCAGGTGCGGTGGGCCGCAGAAAATCAATAAGTTTTTAAATTATTAACCCTGCGTCACTGAATGCTCCATATACCAGAGAGAAAACCCGTAATTGCTGCATTTTCAAAACTTTTATACAAGATTCACACAATATGAATAACGATTTAAGAATGTAGCAAATAAAACGTGAACCACTGTAAATGCCCTCAGTGCACTGCATCTCAACTACACTATTCCCAGTGCATTATTTGTGTAACATTTAATGGCTATATAGGACCATTCAAGCCTAAAACTTTTACATTTTAAAGAACAATACTGCAGCATTTACAATAAAAAGAATACACGTTTAGAAATATATGATGTAATAATGTATAAATAAAAATGACAAATACACTTTTAACAAATCAGGCAATTACATACAGTATCATATTGTGGTATTAGAGAAGAGAAAACTCATATGAATTGCTGCTTAAAATCTTGATCCATTAAATACATACCACAGCTAACTTGAATGGAATTTGGCAAAGAGAAAATACAATCAATCGTGTCCCTTTTTTCATTCCAATATTCTTTTAATTTTATTAATTCTTGAATTATATTTGGGAGCAGGGTGTAACATACTACTCTTGAGCTATTAATGATTAAATTTTGATCAAACTCCACAATATCTCACAGTCACTCCAATATATATACCATTAAATGGTACCCAGAAGTTAACCATACACATATTTGATATTAAAAAAAAGAGGATTTTAATTTATTGGAAACCTTTGTATCCTAGCAACTTAATTCCACAAGTGTCCAATTTTCAACTTAAGTTAACTTAGTAATTGTAAACCAATATGTAGTTCACAATGAGTGATTTCATGTATGGTGTTAAGAGATGGTGCAGAGAAAAGGCTGCTGAACCAAGCTCCAACAATTAGCTTAAAGACAATACTGGTCCTGTCATCGATGGCTCAAAATGATGTGATTTGTTACGTCTAAGCGCATTTGCTTTAACTTCACAAGTAAGCCTGGCTGATGAAAAGCAAAATTGCACTTGAAGTTACATCACAGAGAATGCATAAGCTAAAATGACATTAAAATTAAGAAAGGGCAAATAATAAATTCATTACTCTAATGTACAAAGCTCTGATGTTTGGCTCTTATTGTGAATGTGACTGTAAAAGCTTTACTTTTGATATTTTCAATCTGTTCGTGAGCTCGAGCTCACCAACGCCATACTTGAAATCACAATTGTCTAAATTCTTTGTCACGAATATTGTTGAAGGGGAATATTACATTTTGATTATAAACATCAACTGTAATACTTGTTACAAAAGAAAAAATACAATATCAGCTTCCACCAACTTAAATAGAAATAATTTTACATCTTTGGGTCCTAGAAAAACACATTAATATTTGCATGTTACATGTATTCCTTTATTTCTTATTGAATTTCAATCTTGGTGAATTCATCCATGATTCATAATCAATCCATGTCTTTAAAAATATATTAAATTCTCTAATATTCATCAATAAATGTTACGTTGATTCAAATATCTATAGGATTACTTCAATATACCTTCATCAAATTTGATGTATCACACACATCATCAATCACCTCTAGCAAGTGATGATTATTATTGATATTCAATCAACAAGAACCAAGTATTCTGGGAAGTATTTCTTTAAATAAATGATGACCAGTTAGTATAACAAGGTTTCAAAATAGCTCATGCTTCATATCAATGGTAAGCAATATACATATCATAATTGTCTATTATATAACATATATGTACATAATGCTAAGTGTTCAAATATTTGCTGGCTGTGCGTGTCGATCCCGTCAGTGGTTAGGTATCAGCATTTGAGGGGGTGTTCCGGGACGGTAGCGCCATTCTGGACGAGCTGCTGTGAGATGGATGCTAGTCGGCCAAAGTTGGCCGCTGACTCCGAGGAGCGAAGAGTCTTGAGGTTACGCGTGACCCGCTCCGAGGCCTCACTGCACCACAGCTGGCAGATCTGTTTCTCGTGTTCGGCGGATGCGGCATTTTCCGAGAGCGATCGTGATACCCTGTTACATGACAATATGAATGAGAAAATTAAATGGATGATCAGTTGATCCACAACACCTTTTGGATGGTATGTCTGTGAGTTGGGTAGGGGCTAATTGTCACAACTGCATGTTTTTGTCAGCGGGTATTGATCTCCCTTTGGCATACCATTTTAATACTTATAACTTATTATCACTTCTTGATATTAGGAATAGTCATTTATGATACACAAAACAGTAATTTCTTGATTGAAATTTCTCAATACCAAGAAAAGATTTCTTGATACGAAAAAAAATATAAAAATATCCAGGGAGTGTTTTCACAAAGTGTGATTTTACTCATTTTTGTGCAGACGTGCACATGTTTAAACTGCAATCTCATAAATAAATATGCAATAGCACGCATCCTTTTAACATGATCTGGGGCCGTTTCATGAAGCTGTTCGTAAGTCAAGAGCAACTTTAAGAACGACTGGTGATCCTTTCTTGTGGTAAATGGTAGATTCAGTGGGAATGGTTTAGTGCCTAAGAAAGGATCACCAGTTATTCTTAAAGTTGCCCTTTACGATACACCCACCTGACGTGTTATATAGCGCAAGCAAATGGGAATTAAGTGCGACTTACCGTCAAATTCAAATCTTTGTGAAACACCCCCCCCCCATGTGTAACAGCTTCTTTACTAACCTTGAGAGGGTGGCCATCATAGAATAGATGTCAATAGATGCATCGGCTAGCCTCCAGAGCATGAACTGCTTATCAACGACCTTCTTGCCGTGTTTGACGAGGAGGCCTTCGACGGCGACACCGAACTCCTCGATGGACGTCGCAGCCTTGGCGGCAGATTCTTGAAGGTCGGGATGGACATACTGATTCAGTGAGGGGCCAGAGCTGATTCCAACCATCCTATGATATGACAAGAACAATGGAAAATGATGGTGTTATAAATGATACAAAACAAAACTTATCATTCAATGGAATTGTTAGTGCAATGAATCGGATTAGGGTGAGAAAGTGTAGCAGAACTGCAGAAGATAAAATGACATGAAGAGATAAATGCAATTAACCTCAAAAATACAAGAAAAAAATAGATATAAAGAATATATTCAACGGTTGAATTCATTTTGAAATCATATAACATAATTTTTATTACAATAAATCAGATTACGATGAGATGATTAAGTTTACCAGAATAACAGATAGAATGAAAAGATGCTGCAATTAACTTCCATAATAGGAGAAAGATCTAAATCTTAAGATTTATTCATTTTCAAATTTTGAATTCATTGTTAGATAAAATAGGTAAAACCTGTGATTAAAAAAAAAGAGTGAAAATCAAAAAGCCAAGTCTCTGATATTTTTTATTTTTTCTTATGGGTACAACACCATCTCTAATGAGTGATCAGGGGTAGGGATACACACTTTGCACACAGAATATACTATATGATGTACAATAGTGAATTCATTACATAAGTGTTTAATAATCTCTTCTTATATAATAACAAAAATACACTACCGAGAAGGTTCTAATAAAGATCAACAAAGAATCAATCAATGGAAAATCATTATGTTCAGGAAAATCTATTTTATTTCAATTATACATCAAGCATATATTGACTTTCTTGAAGCGCCATGAGCACCAAAATGTGAACCTGTGAGCTATATGAGTAGCCACTACCATTATTACGATATAACAGACACTAAACTTTTGTGATATTAGAAAGTTATACTCCTATGAAATTGACATTACTGAAACTATTCCAAAGCTTTGATTTCGTTACCTCATCAAACCCCTTTGATTCCCACACAGAATGAGTGACAACAGAACAGGAGGAAAAGATGACATGAGAAAAGAGAAGATGAATATTCAAGGGAGAAGTCATGAAATGAGAAATGAAAGGAAACAGACAAGTTAGAGGAAAATTTGACATAAGAGATGAGCAAAAAAAATAACAGAAAAAAAACAACAATGAAATCTTGTACTTTGGTTAACTTAAAAAAAGATTAACATTTTAGATATAAAAATAAAGCAGAAAAAATTATTTCAGAAGTAAATACTTTATACCAATTATATTGAAACAAGGTTGCCCATGATAATCAAACATGATCAATTAAGGATTCAGTACATTTATATGTTTCTTATTACACTCTCACTTAATAAACTGACTTGAAAAAGGTCTATGACTCTTTTACCACTCTTTTACGCATACATGTATACTGACATGACAACTTGTACATTTTGACTTTGATTATCAGGTCATTTCGGTATAAAGGTTTAATGTATCCCTCTGTAAGTGCCATCCCATCTTTACTCAAAGTAAGGGTGACAAAGGGCATTTAGCCCTCAGAATATAAAATGAAAAATAGACCTTAAAATTGCAAAAAACTGTTTTATTCCTACTGAACTTGAAACAAAAAGAGCTATTGGTACGAACAGATGAGGAAAAAATAGGCCTTGTGCAGAATTTTTATTTTATATTTTACCTCTTTGCTCTCTTGTTTGCTTCATCCATAATCACACCAATGTTGCCTGCAGGGTTGCGCATGGCTTTCTGTAATCCTTGCAGATGTTTGCCAGCACTCTAGGAGAAAGGAACAAGAAATACAAACATATTTGTGGTTGGTTATTCATTCTAAAGTCATTATGCAGAAATGCGACTACAACAGGGATGGAGAAACTACTTGTGACGACGGGGAGGATCAGCACAATTAGTCCTGTAAGAGAAACAAAGAGTCTATAACTGTGTTTCATAAAATGTGATCAATTACCAACCTGGAAATGAGCTTGCTATCTGCCAATCATATGCTACAATGTAAGAAACTTAAAAACGATTACTGTAATTTTGTGTTGATGAAACTATTTGTGAAAAGGGCCAAGTATGAAAAAAATCAATTGGTTACTGACCTGTAATCCTGTAAGAGAGACAAAGAGTCTCAGGATGTCGTTGGTTCCTTCAAAGATTCTGAAGATCCTAAGATCACGCATTACTCTCTCTAATCCATAGTCCTGAATAAAAAAAAAAGTAGGAAGCATACGGTTTTATATCATCTTTATCTGATTTGTTTTATACTAAATTCTGTAATTCCTATAAGATCTGCACCATGTACATGTTCAAGATTCAGTAGGCAGTGACTTCATTTGCCTCTTGTAACAGTACGTAAGTTCTGTTGGTACATGTAGACAGGGGTGTGAGTGGTCACAAATTAAAAAAATCTGAAAAAAGCTGAAGAGTGCTGAAAAAGTCTGAAATAGAAAGAGCTCCCATACATTTTGTACAGAGGGAAGCCAAAATAAGCTGAAAATAAAAATTTAAAAAATCTGAAATCAGATAAAAAAACTGAACTCTCACACCCCTGCATGTAGAACAATAGTTTTAGTGCAACTAGTAATCTAAGTGTAATTATTAGTCACACTTCAAACTTGAGTGATACTTCTGACATCTTTGTTATATACTTTGTAATATCGAACATTTTTTTCTCCAATAGTATTCCAATCCCAGGTTGGTATCATCACATACCTCACTTATGCATACATGTGTGCATGTCTCAATCAAGCAACTGTTTTCTCTTTCAAATGTATATAATTTTAAGTGCACATACAATCTTTGAATGTAAATCATATTTTAATTTAAACATTGTACAATTAGTCCTCACACTACAGCATTGTATTGTTTGTATATGTTTTATATCTAATTGACCGATATTGAATTGAATTTATGAATAACCCTTGATTTAGTACTCACCTTCATGAATCCCATTCCTCCACAAACTTGGATTGCTTCATCTGCAACAAACCATGCTGCCTCCTGAAAGAAAAATCATCAGCAAAAAAAAAATCTTTAGATGGTATAATACTCCTTCAACAAATTCAATATCACTACATGAAAACATCATGGCTAAATCCTGCATGAGTCGAAACAGGAATGAACCGTAATACTACCATAATACGTTCCTACTACACAGTACCATCCATAAAAGACAAGATGTTCACTAAAACGTCATTGAATGACTGACCATTGCTTCAGGTATGGAAAGAGAAGACCAACTCACCGATGCAAAAATCTTGCTGATGGCGGCTTCAAGCTGGAACTCCTTAGAACCTGAGTCCATGTTGGCGCAGAGGAGGTAGGCCATGCTCTCATTCACGTATTGCATCATAGCCATACGGGCTAACTTCTCCTGGATGGCGCCGTATGAGTCAATGGTGTAGCCAAACTGCTTGCGACCTGCTGCATGCTCAACCTGAATGGAAAGTACGATAGATGAATTTGTCACTGCGTTATTTCATTTTTTGAAATATTAAGGCCACCGCACACCTTACGACTGTTCGCGATCCGATTTAGGAACAAATCGCATTTTGCTCATTTTCTGAAAATTTGAATGGAACATATTTCATTTTAGGTTAAAATTAAGTAAAAGAATACTAATATAACCACTTCGTAAGATTGCAAGACTTTATTTTGGAGTAAAAGTCAAATTAGTTTCAAATCGTAGCAAATCATTACGACTAGATATTACATTTGATTTTATTCTTAGAAGGATGATAGTGTAGTCATAGGTATTCGTACGACGATTTTGAACATTACACAGTAAGATATTCCAAGTCTCAATATTAGCATCACATTCTACTACGTTTTATTCCAAAATTGAGTCGCAGACCAATCATAAGGTGTGTGGTCTCCTTAAAACCTCTGAATCAGCTAACATCCACAAAGTGGATTCAAGGATACACTGTAAAGGGGGGGGGGGGGGCTGAATCAGTCCTCCAGCTTTTTGCAAGTGGCCCTAACATTAAACAAATTTTGCATAGTTTTGTGACAAAATTTCCACCCCAGAGTTCCCTGGTAATAAAATTATGCATGATTCTGTGCCAATATGAAAGAAACAAATATTTGAAAAAATGTGATTTTCATGTACAAACAAATCCAATAAAAATTTAAAAAATCAATGATTACATTGTTTTGTAAAAAAGTAAGGAATCATTCTTGGAAATGACATGTACACCACAGGCGGCAGGCACGCCAACTTTCCTCTTGCAGTCAACAGCTAAGGTAACATAACTAAGAATCAATTTCAGAGAAGACTTACAGCTTTCTTGATGAGGCCTTTCATGGTACCACCCAGTGCAGCACCCATTCCAAATCGTCCATTGTTCAGAATCATCATGGCTACCTTGAACCCTTCTCCAACCTCTGTAAGAAAGAAATAAGCAAATTACATGCAAATTGAAATAACATGCATATTTTGGCGAAACCTGCAGAAAAGGCTGGATGGATTCGATCATAAGCTAGTAAATAAACTGAACCAGCTTGGAAGAAGCTTGTATAATACACTCACCGGATGTACTTTTATAGACAAACTGATTTTTTACTGACAAATTTTCTCTGAGCCAATCAGATGCTGCCATTTTGGTAGCTTATAACAAGAGTCAATGAAGAATAAGCGAAAATTTGTTTTGTGAAATGCTCCCTAGATTTGTCCCAATTGTCCTGTGCCTGAGATGCACTGTGAAAATTAAGCCCATAAAAAATTGCACCTAACAATCAATATCAAATGTAAAAATGTCATACTTATTTTAGTTCATTTACTATACGATAAGTGGTATATACCGTAAGCAAATGGGAACAACTCAATTATTGTCCCCAGCAGAGAAATTAAAGGATTTTTCAGTTACAGATATCATAAAAGTGTGACTGCCTGAATTTGATTATTTTCCCTTTCCAGCTGTTTTGTATAAGTATGAAACAACAACATAAAGTATAGTTACTCTTTCAAACAAGAATTCTGCATTTAACTCTTCTATCACAGTTGAAAAAAAAAAAGAATGGGACTCACCACCAAGGAGATTCTCTCTTGGGACCTTGACATCTTCAAAGTAAACCTCAGCTGTGTTAGAAGCCTTGATACCCATCTTCTTCTCAGGTGGACCACTGAATGAGAGAAGGGGTGAACAAAGGTTGAAATTAGTGTACATGTATCAAGAGGTGTTTCACAAAGATTGTGAATAAAAATCCTTCATATCTGGTTTACCATGAACAAGGAGGTGTAGAAATAGATTAAAATTAATGTATCAGGGGGGGGGGGGCAATAACAAAGATTTAAAAGTGACTAAAAATCACACTTAAATTGCTGGTTGAATGCGAGTAGTATTGTAAATCATCCCTGCATTAGTCAATGTAAGGAAAGTTGCAGGGATGTCATAACAGACATACTGGATTTGCTTTCTAACAAGTTTAGTTGGCCATTAAAGGGTGGCTTGTGTTGGGAACAATAATGCCGTGAAATGTTAGATTTTTCGCAGTGTTGTTGAGCTATTTTTGGACAAGCCAATGTTTTATATATATGTCATATAATTTAATGTTTGAAAAAAAATATGAGCCAAACAGCTACGCAAGTGCATGTACGATTTCATAGATCTTTGATTAATGGCTTCCACTCATACACAGATTTTGCTTTGCTGTTTGAGCTTACATAATGTAACGCAATGAAACGACAATTTAGCAATAGCTGTGCAGATGACCTGTGAATCGAATGTGATTGTTCAAATTTTATAGTAGGTCGGAGGTATTCTGTGAAAAGGAAACCGTTTTACGGATGTGTGCTGTATTGCCATATTGAGAGAATGGTGATGAATTTGAAGAATTACATGTTTTGGGGGGACTTGTTTGATAATTTTACTGGCTGACTTGATAATATGGAAGGGTCATAGAAAGTAGGTCAGGCCACATCTGAGGTGTGAACTCAAGGTAAACAAATGGAATGAGTGTTGAGGTTCTTTTGCTTTATAAAATGGCATTTTATTACATGTATATTCACAATATAAATCACAAACACCAACACTGTCACTAACACAAACATCATCGCAATCACAAACAATACCCAGTCTTATGGTTCACGATCTTTTTATTCCGCATCCTCTCATCTCTGGAACAATCTACCACAAAGTATAAAACAAGCAGATTCAACAGAGAAATTCAAATCCATGTTAAAAACCTACTTTTTTATTTAAATAGCCTTTCCCTTCGCATGTGAAGCCCCTCAACTGTCTACAGTCTACTGAGAACTATACAATTACTTTAGTTATTTGCTGAAATTCCTTCTCCCTTTCTATTTTTTCCTAAGCGCTTAGAGACATGTTTTGTGATAAGCGCTACACAAATAATGTTTATTATTATCATTATCATTATTATCATTATTATTATCATTATCATTATCATTATCATTATCATTATTATTATCATTATTATCATTATCATTATTATTATTATTATCATTACTATTATTATTTTTATTATTATCATTATTATAATATTATAAACACCAACACCACAGTTAACACCATTACAATCCCAATCACCAACACCAACACTAACACCATAAACAAAATCAACACCGACACCAACATCCCCAACAACACCATCAATGACACAAGTATGAACACCAATACCAATGCAAACCACCTACACTAGAAATCATGGAAAGTGTTGCTTACTTGCTGACTCCCCCAAAGGACCTCTCGACAATAAACGCCGAGATCTTGTCTTGGGTGTTGCCTTCTGAGTCAGTGACAGGAGTCTGTGCAAACACGGTGAAGACTTCGGCCAGACCTCCATTGCTGATCCTACAAACCAGGACAGATAGGAAAACACTTGTGAGTCATAGTGGGGCACCTGTGTGTTGCGCAGGGCAGGGGGTCAAAGTGAGGTCACTGTGTCTTGTATACATGACAAGGGAATGTAATTACAATGTGACATGACCAGAGAATCATAATACAATACAGTTTAAAAATCCTGGGGTCAGTCGCACACAAACAAAATCACTTAATTATCAATATGGAATATGGAAAGCCATCAATGCCATAATTTTTCATTGAGAGGCATGTCAAAAGGGTATGGGACCCTAGTAGATAAGTTAAATTGCCTGTGACTTACCATATCTTGCTGCCATTGAGGAGGAAGTGTTTGCCGTCGTCGCTGAGGACCGCCCTGGTGCGGATTGAGCTTGCATCGGAACCACTGGCGGGCTCAGTCAGGCAGAAGGCAGCCATCTTCTCTCCAGAGGCCAGTGTAGGGAGGTACTTTTCCTTCTGCTCTGGGGAGCCATAGAGAAGGATTCCCTTGAAGCCGATGGACTGGTGGGCACCGAGGGTGATGCCGACACCCAGGTCAGACTCGCCAACGATTTCAACAAGACGAGCGTACTGCAAATCAGATAAGAACAGCTTGTATATGTTCACTCACAACTTTGTGTTGAATAAAACTGTATGAAATAAGTAACCTATGGACTACTTGCGGATAAATAAATTGCTTGTTACATGAATTTGAATTGGGTTGCAAATGTTACAGCTGATCCGACTCCTTCAGGGATGTCTTGCATTCACAGATTCCCAGCATTATGTGATCTCTGTATTAATCAAATTGCCTTATCTGATAAGGTGTCAAGCAATCCAATAAAAATAATCCAGGGGGGAGGGGGCCATTATGGCCCTCCTTAAGATCTCAGCCGCAGATTGCACGATCATAACGAAAATTTGCATGATGGTAGAGAATGACATAATCTACGCAGTTGCATTGGTAAATTTCACTGAATTCATATATCTTTATTATATATGAATTAATTATACTAATTTATTCATGAAATCATACTTTTTGCTCTGATTCCCTAAATAAAGCTCCTAGAATGCTATTTTTTGTTGAAAATATTCTCATTCCTAACAATTGTGAATGAAAGAAATTCTGGTAACAAGACCTCTTTCTTACGTATTTCCCTGTTTCTTTACTTTTGTTTTTTATTGTTTTCTCAATGGAAATCGTTCCATACTTAATTCTGATCACAAACAAGGCAAAATTAATTAAGTTTAATCAGTAAAAGTAGAAATAATGATACATTTATGAATTTTGGCTAAATACACAATTTGCATTGGATTTGTACATAAAATCACGTTTATGAGCAATCATGGGTCTGACAGTATGCACTTACATAGCAGATATATTGCGAAAATCGTTGAGGGGGGCATTATGCCCCCCCCCCCCGGAGAATTAGGGTTAATAGGGCTAATTCAGTTGTCATTCCTACACCACCAAGGTAATGGGCACATCAAGTCCAATGGTAAAATGTCTTGAAGACCCTGCAATGTGTGGTTTGTATTAGGAATAAGACCAATGAATAGACCAAGCAGCTCTGACTATAATTCTTACCTGTGTGTTGGTCATTCCCAGTCCCCCGTGATCAGTGGGGACCTGTAGCCCAAATGCCCCCATCTCCCTAAGGCCCTGCATTGTGTCGTCTTCAACCTTTTCCAAGGTGTCATTCTTCTGTGCATCATTGACTTCCTGCAACAAAGTGTATGGGAATATGAGTGAGTCTATTCTTCTATTTTCTGGTTAAATATTTGGATATTGAATTGTTTTTTATAAGCAGTTCTCGCATTAATAAACCTTGCGAAACAAGACTGAACGGTTATAAATATTTGTTGTTAATTAAATACTAGAACATACTCACATAAAGGGGCAAATTCAAATCAAATTTGTGAATTTTACTCCATTTATTGAGATATAAAAATCTCCAGCCTGGATCATTCCTTTAATATACATGTAGCACGGTATGAATTATATTTTCCCATGACATATGTTATACTCAGGAGGAAAGATGAAATTTGAAAGATAATGGGGAAAATCTGAAAATTTGTGTACAAAACAAATAGAGTTGTCCACAAAATCTGCCATACTAAAGCATGGCGTAGCAAATTTGAGAACCCCCATAGAACCTAGAAGACTCTTGAAACGTGAAAGACTTGCTGCTCATTTCTTAACCGATTTTAATGAAACATGTTTTAAACCGTTCCTCCCATTTCACTCTTTCTAATAAAATTGCTTCTCTTCTTGGGTTTTGGTTTCCTTCAATGGTACATATACCAATTTTAAGTGGCTTTCACAATTAGTATTTGGTTTATGACCAAGTTCCGCATTCCACAAGCCAACCAACTGTGAAAGAGGCCCTTTGGTTTCAAATATTCAAAAGATCTCATTTAATGAAACTCATTTCATAAATCTCAGAAGTGAGAAACATGAACATGTACTATGTATTTTTCTTTTGTCATTCAAAAACAGCCCTACATTTCATGAAGGCCTGTATAAATTCATATATTGATGACAATGCAGTTTAACAGTACGTATCTAGTCTCTTCTACATGGCTACTACAAACAACAACAGCCGCACACACCCCTATGAAAAGTTCATTAGGCTAGATGTAATATCGTTTTGGAACTATCTTTTACCTACTTCAAATTCATATTTTAGCAAATACATGGTGTGTATACTACTGTATAGTACCTGACAGTGACAGCCAAGGTTGTATCTTATCTTTGGTTTGCACAATTATCTCCTGTACACATATTACTTGAAGAATAATTTGATAGCAAATAAAAAAAGGGCATGGAAAACTCGGTCAGACTGGACAACTGACTTTTTATATCACTTCAAATTCAAGGAGATTATATTTCGAGTAGTGAGATTCTGGTACTCATCAAACTCATCGGTAGTGGTCACTGCATTATGTCCCCCAAACATCAACAGACCAAAATATGTAAGCAATAACTTTGAATATAATGTTCAGGACATACATATACATATCTTGCAGGCAATACTGTAATTAAAGTGTCAAAACATTATAATTTCCCTACTGGGGGTGGAATGGAACTGTGTGGCCTGACAAACTTTATTAACACAGGAAGTTAGAACTTCCAATATACAGTAGACTTATATCTAGACACAATTGTGGATTATGGTATTAATCAGAGTCTAAGCCTGCAGACTATGAAGAGGTTTGAACCAGGAGGGATACGAAGTCATGGACTACGCAGATTGTGTGTATGAAATGACAGTGCTTAATTCAGAGCACTTTGCAAAAAAAGTGTGCTCCAAATCCTATTATTGAAACTTTCTCACTTTACTTGAATTCACATCAAATCTGAATAGTCCATCTTTCTATACCCTCTCTTGGTTTTTCAACCTGTTTTTGTGAATTCATTTTCGACAATGTTTTTTCATACCAGCACTATTGACAGGATGTGATGATTCGTGACAAAGTGGGGACAGTCTGACAGTACCAGTATGTTCATAAGTATTCAAAGTTAACATCCCACAAGGGGGTACCAGTAAACCCTAGGTAAAGGAGGTCTGGACATCCTACATGCCTACAAAATCTTACATATCACCAATGAGGAAGAACATTCATACATGTGATTCATTAATAAAAGCTTCGAATCGGAACCAAGATGGAGTTACAGAGCAAGTCAATGAACTCTTGCTTTATCCACTATGCCTGACAAGTCCATCTTGAATATGGTTCATCCTTTTTGGGTCAATTTAAGAAAAGGAGTCCGTAGCCATAGGCATCAATAAGTTCCAGATCAATGATTCTTTGTCTTATTTTTGCACTTTCCTGTAGTATCCAATATATTATAATGCCTTATAATAATCACAAAGTTTGTTAGTCTTCACCAGGGTCCCTTTGCATAAAAGTTTCTGTGATAATATGCCAACCTACATGTATGATACCTTTACCAGAATCCTTCACTCTGATTGGCTGTTGATCATTGTTACAAAGGTAGTCACCATTGAATAAAAAAGTTACGACAATGGTAACTTTCCTGCAATGGGCCAAAGGATGTGACCCTGTCCATCATGTACACATTGATGTTCATCAACCAGTTTCCAGAAATCAATCCTTCTGAGTTTCAAACAGTGAAATATCCTGAAAGTAGGCTGCTAAACATAAGTATATAACTAGAAGACTACAAGTGACTTTAAAGGAGAATGAAACCATTGGAACAAGATAGCTTGTGTGAAAACAGAAAATCAAAGAAACAGATCAACAAAAGTTTGAGAAAAATCGGACAAATAATGAGAAAGTTATGAGCATTTGAATATTGCGATCACTAATGCTATGGAGATAGCAAATTGGCAATGCGACAAAGATGTGTGATGTCACTTGTGAACAACTCTCCCCATTACTTTAGTATATATTTCACTTGAATAGCCTCTTTTATCACATCTATCCATAGATCATGTGTTCTTTCTATAGGAGGGCATGTAATTCATATTTTTTTAAGAATACATCTTGGATAGAGTTTGTATCATCACAAGAAAAAGTAAAAAGAGACATTTTGAGGGTATTTTATAGTCCACCAAAGGGAAAGTTGTTCATCAGTGACATCACACATCCTTGTCGCATTGCCAATGGGAGGATCTCCATAGCATTAGTGATTGCAATATTCAAATGCTCATAACTTTCTCATTATTTGTCCGATTTTTCTCAAACTTTCTTTATTCTTATTCTTTGATTTTTCTGTTTCTACACAAGCCTATTTGTTCCAAAGGTTTCATTTTTCTTTAATAACCAATTCAAAGGCAAAGGCCTATCATTTGTATGATGTGTGGCTGATGTTAGCCTCTGATTCAGCCCTGACTTTGAGCATAAGAATTCCTGTTTATTTGTGAACAAAGTATTGACTTCACTAATATGTTAAAAAGTAATTGATTTCTATTCTAAGGTAGAAATAAGAATGGGTAACTAATAACCAAACTAACCTCAAAAAACTTCTGCGTTGGGTCCACTAACATTTCAA
Source organism: Lytechinus variegatus (assembly GCF_018143015.1). Lineage (NCBI taxonomy): Eukaryota > Metazoa > Echinodermata > Echinoidea > Temnopleuroida > Toxopneustidae > Lytechinus > Lytechinus variegatus. Next base: position 10,697,827 of record NC_054755.1, on the reverse strand, counting down.
GTGTGGCTTTCTGTTCTTCATTCATTACTGTGTGGAAAATATAATCAGGAAAAATGTTAGGTAAAAGGAAAATGTATTATCAACATTCTCCTTTTCCTATTCCCTTCCTCTGTCTGTATTATACTTCAGTAAAATAATGCTGAAAAAATATAACATTTTTGGTGTTATATTCACATATATCACTTAAGCTCTATACTAGCACAAATATCAAATGTTTTTGTCAAGTTTTTATTCTTAATTTGTCTAAAATATAAGATTGGGGGGGGAAAGGTCTAAATATTTTTTCAGCTCCTGATGACAAGGCAAAGTGATGAAGGGGCATGACATACTCATTTGTTGATATCAAATCCGTCATTATAGCACAAATATTTTATAAGATGTTTGGCAAGTGTCAACTTTTCTTTGAATATCCTGGGTGTATGCAAACTTCTGGCCTCAACCGTACAATAAATCAAATCTCCACATGCCAATTGTATTGATACATGAATTAACTGGGATTTGTGTCACGAAAATATATTACATTAACTATAATGGCCCCCCCCTCAACAATTTTCGCGATATATCTGCTGCGCGAAATTTTTTCACCTAGCAGCTCACTGACTTTTTACATTCAAGTCTCGCGCAAATTTTGAGACCAAATTTGTGACGCCCGGGTACGCGGTTACGACATTACGCAACATTATGCAAGTGCATGTCAGACCCAAAATTGCTCATAAACGTGATTTCATGTACAAATCCAATGCAAATTGCGTATTTAGCCAAAATTCATAAATGTATCATTATTTCTACTTTTACTGATTAAACTTAATTAATTTTGCCTTGTTTATGATCAGAATTATGTCTGTAACAATTTCCATTGAAAAAACAATAAAAAACAAAAAGTAAAAAAACAGAGAAATACATAAGAAATTCATAAAACAATAAAATACATAAGAAATTTATTTCCAAACCAAAGTTTTTTTGAATTACGATTGTTAAGAATGCTACAAAGAAAATTTTTACCAAAAATTAGCATTCTAGGAGCTTTATTTAGTGAATTAGAGCAAAAAGTATGATTTATGCATAAATTAGCATAATTAATTCATATAAAATAAAATCTCATTATTTTGGAAAATTTTACCATACAGCCTTGTAGATTACATCGCACACTACCAGCATGCAAATTTTTGCGTCGCTCGCGCGATCGGCGGCTGAGATCTTAAGGGGAGGCCATAATGGGCCCCCCCCCCCGGGAATGACAAGAATCAAAATACCCCGGGAGATTTAGGGTTAAACTAACTAAATAAATATACATGTATGAACATACCTTCAGGATAGGGAAACACTTCTGCAGGGTTGATCTGACCTCTGAAAAGACCCATTACAAATGATTTGGTTTCCTAAAAAGAACGGAAAAGTTAAAATACAGGGGTGGTATTCTGAAAATTGTCTTAACTTTTCTCTTAACTTTTCTTGTAAGTCAGCAAGATAACACCGCGCTAAAATTCTCTTAAATTGGTATTCTGAAAATTGTCTTATCTCTGTAAGGACGTCCCCTATTTTATCTCTGACACGCCCAATATTCTGTCATCAACCAATTATTAAGCTTGTTATATCCTTAGGCCAACCAATAGAAGCATCTCTTCTTAAAAATAATTAAGTGCATTGTTGATATGAGGCGTAATTTCCTTGCGCCCCCGACGCTTATGCTTGTGCGTTTCTGTGGTAAAAATACACGTGGCTCTTCTCAAAGATATATTTTCTCTAAAAAGATTCATCATCTCGAACACCAATTTGTAATTGCTGAAATGTCTACCAATCCGTCATTATAATGTCTTTGGAATGTCTCCTTTTGTAAAACATGATGTTCTTGCGGGATTCAGCAACAAATAATTATTGCAGACGGGCAAATATCGCATGCAACAATAAGTTACAATAGCCCCCCACCTCTTGTAAATTTCATTGTATTTTCCAAGGAAGTTAAGAGAACGTAAAAATAAGAGAATTTTTACGGAATACCTTGTAACTCGATATTTTATCTTGCGCACAGACATAATATGCGCCAATTATACATTTACGCATTATCATATCACTGACATCATACGCTCTCGGTGAAAGTTACAAGAAAAGTTAAGACAATTTTTGGAATAAGGATTTTATTGTAACTCTAAAGATACAAGAATATTTCTCTTAAGACAATTTTCAGAATACGGCCCCAGATCTTAAACAATTTGGCAGTATATTGTCTGAATTGACAAATAGAAAGTGCAATATACTGAATTAACAACGATTTTAAGATAATATATCCTTGAATAAAAAACAAAGTTTGCCCCTTCCCCCTACCACTGCAATTAAGAGTGTAAAAAATTTATTTATTGGTCATTTTGCCTCCGAGGAAGATTCTGCTAGGATCGAAAGCTTAGGCCCCTTTTGACTCTCTAAAAAATTTATTGTTAGAAAAAAATAAAGTTAGAAAAAGTAAAGAAAGATCAAATACTGAACCCACCTCTGTTTTGGGAGATGTGGTCTGAGCTGTTTCTTGCGGCTGGGCAGCCGAAGCCTTTTGACGCTGATGAATTTGGTTCCATGCTACAGCTCCAGGCCTGAATTCGGTAAAATAAAAATAAAAAACATTGTCATTACTCACTGATTCTATGATTGATTATGTAAGATTCTATTTTTTCAATTTCAAGGCACTCTTTTGCATTTTACTTTTTAGTGGTGCCATTATGTCATTGCGAAAGAAGTTGTGACAGGGTCAGAGATGTCATAAATTTAGTCAGGTTGTTGTCCCTGATCTTGGCAAGGTCTTCGAGAAACAGTTAGGTGACAAGTAGCTCACTATCTCGAATGTAATCAAGTTAGGCTTATGAAATGGTAGTGTTGAAAAATGGGCACCTGCCTGGATCCAGTGGCAGATCCGGGGATGGGGGGGGGGGGGAAGTCAGCCCATGCCCCCCCTCAAGAGCCGTAATGCAAATAAAGACTCTATACCATTTTTACTTAAGTGTGCCCCTCCCCCCTTTGAAAGTGAGGACCTTTTTGTTTCAATTTATTTTTTTGCATGTCAAATTTTCTGTGGATGAAATGATCTTCAATTTAAGGTGAAAACTTTTTTTTCTAGTCAAATTTTCGCAGACAAAATGACCCTTTAATTCTTAGTGAAAACCTCTTTTGAAAAATCCTGGATCCCCTGAGTCGAGTGCAATCTGATGCTCGATCATAAACGTCAACAATAAAATTAAAAATAAAGAAAAATAGAAATCTAACTGTAGTAGCGTTAATGATTTAACGTTAGAAATTCATATAATCAGTCTCGACTCAGAGTTAGACTCTTAATCAGTCTCAGAGTCAGAGAAGTATGAGCTGATGCCATGGGCAACATTTAATTAGTTCGGCAAGTTTCATTTCAGCCAATTTTAACAAGCGATTACCCTTAAATAATAATTCGGAACCATCTCATGATGAAGTTGCATGTGTTGTGCCTGTGGAGGCTGTGTCTGATTTTGGCCACACTGAAAAGTGTCAGCATAAAACAGGCTGCTTTAGGGGAAAATATGGCACTTTTTTTCGGGAAGTTCAGGCAGCTAGAAAAATGTGATCTGAATTGATTATTAACTTGTGTTTGGCATGTATGGAAAGAGAAAATTCAGGGGCTTCTTTTGACAGTAAGGACAAGTTTATATGATCATTTTAAATAAGAATTTAGAGATAAATTGCAAACCCTTATTTGTGTGTGTCTTGAGATTGCCATTTCCCTATGCGTTTTCTATGGTTTGGTAGGCCCTATGCCTAGCCCTATGGCTGGGGAAAATGAAATTTCTGTTTTGCACAATTTTTTCACTTTGTTGCAATTTTTCATTGTGATCTGGTTTCCACATCTTTATTAAAATCATATCATCAGAAAGAGCATAAAAAATCCTCTTTGACTCTTTATGGACAAGTTTTTGGCAATAATTAATAAATTCATATAGGCCTGGCCCTAGGCCCTAATCTAAACAATTTTTAACATCTCTCAGAATTTCGTAAGCGCGAAGCTAAAAAGTAAAATTTGGATTTGTGTGTGTCCATTTCTTAATCTTATTAGCTACACAGTCTATGGCAGAGAAATGCTGAAAATTTACCTAATTTCATTCTTCTTTTTAGCAGCCAATAATTGGATTTTTTTTCAAAAATGTAACATTTCTGTCAGTTTGAAGGTCGACAAGACATTCGCTCGCCCACGGCCTACTTACGTCACTCAACAGATCTGTACCGGCGTACCGGTACCGGTACCGTACCGTACATCATCACAGTGTCAGTGACACTGACAGTGCTCAGCATGCTGAAGACACATTTTAAAAATGATCCAGGTCTACTTACCGCAACGTAACGCCGGGTTTTTGGAATACTGTATTATGTAGCCTGTTCACGAATCGTACTGACTTCATCATTTTTCTGATTTATTCGCTCTCCTTTCCGTATGAAATAAGCAAAAGTGCAATTTAGAAACAAGTCGTATTTTTTACAAAACAAGTTGACGTTACATTACGCATGTTGTATTTTGACGCACGCACATGACGCGCAGATTGTATTGTTGCAAATATCTAGTGTTATCTCTCTCATGGTACGGGGGCGCACGCACATGACGTAACAATTGCTCAGGGTGAATTACGGAAGTTATGAATGACGAAGAATTGGTCTCAGCTGAAAGTCAGGTCAAAGTCATGCAAACTTACATAACTAAAGCCTATATGGTGAGACTGAATTTGGGCTCTCTCTTTTTTTTTTTTACATGATTTTCTCTTTTTAATGACGAATCAGAACGATATTGATGCCCGTAACAATCGATCAGTATTCAGAAGAGAGAATATCATGACGCAGATCGAGGAATTTAATTAAACTCACCATTTCCCATGCAGAGGTATAGGTTCAAATAAAAAATAGCCCACCTCTCTTCAAATAGTTACACGACAAAAAACAACAACTTTACACAACATAAATAATATAACTGTCACAGACAATTAAAAAAAAGACAGAGAAAAAAAATCAATGAAGAACAATTTCCTATCAGTTAGTTTTTTTATCGCCCCCCCCCCCCTCTCATTTGGGCTTAATCACGAATACAAAGTTAAATGGAAAATAAAATTTGAATACAAAAATGTATAATGCACGCGTAGTAAAGGGTTATAATCACATGCACCCTGTCAAAAAGGGTGTGCCAGGGGCGTGTGTGGGGGCGTGTGTTTGTTTTCATCGGGGCGAGAGCGCAAGATCGAGAAGATCATTGTATGCCATTATATCTCTATGTTGAAGGCCCATATCGCTCACTTTATAAAAATAATACCATAATAGCTCCATGATTATATGCTCTGTCCTTTTTATTTGAAATATTGTGAATAAGATTATTAAGATTTAATTGGCTCATATCTTTTCTGAATTAATGCTTAAGCACCGTCACCAACAGCAATAAATGCCCCCATTTATTTATTTATTTTTGGGGAGGCCTTACTTTTTTCTCATTTTGGAGTGAAAGCCTTTATATCTTTATCTTTTGGCTTGTCATATCCCCCCCCCGCAAAAAAAAACTTCCAGCACCCCCTCTTCAAAAATCGTGGGGCCCTTGACCCTGGCGGTATAGTCATCGGTTCTCCGATCGGTACATCAGGAGTGGAGTGATCGAGTCCATTCTCCATAAATGGAAAGGATTTATTAATCGGAGAAAAAAATCCCGACAAGCAAAAATCGAGAAAAAATGGAAAATATGAATAAGATGGTTTTCACTCCACCACAAATAATTTTATCTATACTTTTCTGGGACAGTGTCTTGATAAACAATGGAATGAATATAGATAAAGTCAATTATAGGCCTTTGGCCTGGCCTTTTCACACGCGAGTCGAGAATCATCATTATGATGATTGCTATTGTAACCGTGACTGTGATAAGCGTTCGAGTGTTCTAGTTTGGTTTCACACATGCTAACCAGGGGCGGATCCAGATTCCGCCAATAGGGGGGGGGGGGCTATATAATTTATTTCACCCATATTTTCCCCGATCGGCCGCTCAAAGTTCAGTGATTTTTGTTTGTTTCTTTGAAGGGGTTGTCCCAGTGGCGAAATGAGCCAAAAAAAGAGAAAAATTAAGGGGGCTTGATACGGCGTATCGCGTAAAACTAATAGGCCTATCAAATAATAGCCCTATATTTTACCCTTATTCCTTTCCTTTTCTCTTTTTTTTCTCTGTCATGAAAACTGGCCCAGGGGGGGGGGCAAAATCCCCATATCCTAACAGTAATTTCTCAGGTTTATTCTTATAAAACAACATAAAAGTGTAATATTCTCATAAGCCCTATAAAATAGTGCGAGCGCGAAGCGCGAGTTAAACATTTTTGGAATTTCATGTTTTCTGTCCTGAAAATTTATCATTCTTAATTGGCAATGTTTGTAAACCTGAAAAAGATGCGTATGTAATTAGATAATTACATGCATGCGAGCGCGAAGCGCGAGCAGAAATCTTTAATTATGGGTTCTGGCTTGATCGAAAAGGGACATGTAAAAGATGTTTTGCAGTTAGCCATTTAGACGATAATAATATTTAATAATAATAATGATGATTGGAATTTATATAGTGCTTTATAAATCTACGACTGTTCTTAGTGCTTCACAATTATTATGACCCGGTCACTGCATGGATCCATAGCATTTCACTTGCTAAACCAACCACAATGAAAGTTGTTTCCTACTGGTACCCAATCAGCACCTGGGTGAGAGTGGCAATGTGGGAATTGACGCCTTGCCAAAGGGCACTGGCCCATGGTGGGATTCGAACACACGACACTCTGATTACAAGGCGAGAGTCAGAACCGCTACACCACGGCGCTTCCGATACACATTTCGACCATTAAATAATGCGAGCACGAAGCGCGAGCTGAAAATTGTTGACATTCCGACCTAAAATATTGACATTCTAAGCACTTTTTGTAATCATTAACGGTGTAGGTACATAACGAAACAATTCAAGCGAGCGCAAAGCGCGAGCAGAAAAAACAGCAGATTTCAGGCGTAAAAAAATGGAACACTCGATCTATTCATGTTTTGTAAATCATGAAAAAGGATGGGCAATTAATTCTTCCTACATTAATAGTGCGAGCGCAAAGCACGCGAGCAGAAATTTTTTGATATTCTGATCTTAAACTGAATTATTTTAGCACGTTTTGAATAAAGATCAAGCTTCGTTATTTCAATAAACATTTGTGCGTGTGTTTTAGAGTTAGACAGAATCTAGGCATTCTGAATACATTTCATTTTTTCTACCACGAAAATCACTAATGCGAGCGCGAAGAGCGAGCGAAAAATATTTTATATTCGGTATGAAAAGGGTGAATGTAAGCACTATTTCAAACACCCAGGGAAATGTGAAGTGGATGTGGATAGCACCGAATAAAATGATGCGAGTGCGAAGAACGAGCTGATATTTTTATTATTATTTTGACCAAGGGCTGGGATCTGGACATTCGAGGACTAAGGTCATTTGTCATCATATAAAAATCATAATGACTATCTTCCTATTCTTCTCCTATAAGCGCCATATGTAACTTATCTATATTCCTTTCTGAAAAAGGGGGCAATTTAGTTGTTAGGAATTCATGAAAATTTTATCATATTTATTTATGTGATAAACCTAATGAGTGAGTGAAGTTTGTTGACATTGAGGCCTGATCCCCTGGATCATTAAGCACTTTTGTAATCATGAATAGGATTCATGAGTTGATATATTTGTAAAAATTAACGCGAGCGCAAATCGCGAGACGAAATTTTTGATAAACTGTCATAAAAGGGAAATTAGTTTGATATAGAATTCATATATAAAGAATCTTATGGAATAAACAAAGACAATATTCAGGCCTACTTAGCAAATCAAATAATGCGAGCGCACAGCGCGAAAAGCTACAAATTGCAACATAAACGGACATTTTACAGAGCACTTAAAAATCTATTTGTAAATCAAACAAAATAATGAAAGCTTGATGTCCGAGCTAAATGTTTTGCATATTGACTTCAAAACTTAAGCTTCATGCCAGCCTATTGAGCAAGGTATGAATCTCATTGAGCAGGCAATTCAGTGAGAGCGAAGCGCGAGCGAAAATTTTATAGTAACACAAAAGATTGGGTTTTTTTTTGCAAGTCTCCACAACATTATTTTATTCACTCGTCTTCCTCCTCTTATGTTCTTCTTTCTGTCTTTCCCCTTCTTTTTTTTTGCTCCGCCAATTTTTGTCAGGGGAGGGGGCACCTATAGGGGGGGGGGGCGGCACATCAAATTGCGGGGGGGGGGGCACGGGCCAGCCCCGCCCTCCCCCGTAGCTACGCTTCTACGCCACTGTATTAAGGTCAATGAACTTTGGCCATGTTGCAGGTCATTATTGAATTGCTGTCATAACTTTCAAAGTTTATAGATATAGTTTATGCCAAATGTGGACATTTATAGGGGTAATCAAGTATCACTGACAAGTCTTAGGCCACATAATCAAGGTCAAATGTCATTTAGGGCCAATGAACGTAGTATTGTATCATTATTATGAATGCTGGTTTTTGTAAATAATTATTTTATAGTATAGTTTTCAAAGTGAGCACTGCTGCTATTGAATCCTGTGCAGGTGACTGCCACTGTCAGAGGCGCTCCATTTGTTTATTTATAGGTATTTTGTTTTGTTATTCTACCTTTTTTGCATACATTTCAAAATAGTTTCATTCCCGTAAGTAAACCCATTAAAGAGCATATAATTTCGACACAAGTCATATGGTCCTACGTTTGAATACAGAAATAATTATTGTTTGAGAAGAACTATTTGCATTCTGTTAGTTGAAATTGGTTTCACTTCTCATTGCCAATATTTCTGCGTAGTGATATGCCATGTATACAAATGAGGAGTTACTGTAGTATAGATTTTATATATCACAAGGTTATCCAAAATCATTTAGGAATAAATTCAATTTTAAACAAAATATAATAATAATAACAATTATAATAAAACTTGTCCAATATCGACCTTTTGGTAAAAAAGGGAGCACCCAGACCCGGGACCCTGATCGTGGGAAAAAGCTTGGTACTGAGGCCGGGTGTGGCGTGCGGCACTAAATTCTGACCTGAAATTTTTATGAAATTACAGTATACGAGTGCTCCCCCCCCGGCCGCGCCGGCGGCGGGTTTCAATGAATACAAGTTCGTTTCAAAAATCTATCGCTAGATGGCGCTCAATGTCAACATGGCGACTTCCATGGACCCTTCGATGTCATGGAAAAAGACGATACAAATGCGGGTAAGGAGAAGAAACGAAAGGGAAAGTCTTCCATTCAAGTCTCTGATCGAAACACGTAAGTACCTTCCCTATGAAATACTAAAAAATAAATGAGTTTCTTTATTTTATATGTGAAATATCGATAAAAATTCGACGTTGGGCGTTTGCTTCCTCCAGTCACTCACAGACAGACTGAGTGCAGTGCAAGCAAGCCTGCAACTGCATGATTGATCACTGCTGCATGCTGCTGATGCTGGCTGCTTCTCCGGGCTGCTGCTGCAGGCTGACCGGCCAGGCAGCGCCAGGTCTACGGCGGCGCGGGCCCAGCCCTTCCTTCCGGCCCGGCTCCATAATTTACTATAGACCTTATCGCAAATAGCGTTTGTCGCGTGAGGGCGTCTGTCATCAGTAGAGGCGCTGGTCCGTAAACGGGGATCGTCTTCGTTTACTGGGATATCCCAGTATACGAGGACAAATCGCGTCCTCTTAAACTGGGATCGTCGCGGTTTAAAAGGACGTTTTTTTTTCACCTACCTGTACGGGCCTTGGACGGCAGTATCGGGGCTTGGGAGTGCTAAAAATAGATTCCTCGTCATCGAATACCCCTAGTTCACCGTCTTTTCTGACAACTTACCCGTCTTCCCGCGGACACAGCTGTGCAACTATCGCCGGCCGTATATTCACATGTACAATAATGGACGACGGGGAAACTCTAGCGAGTGTGTTGAGGGAAGGGATGATGGCCGAGTTGGGAGATGGTAATTCTATTTCAACTTGTATTATTGATATTTCATAAAATAATGAATGTATGTAGTGTGACTGCAGTTGCAAATGAGAGAGAAAAAATATGTTTCCAACCATTTGCTTGAGTGTCTTGAGAGTGAGCCCAAGCGTGTGCTATGCATGAGCGAGAGCAGTAATGTTGTCCCGCATGTTGTGAACACATAAGAGACTGTGTTGTTGTTGAGCATGCAGTAATAATTGCGTTTGATTGCGATCGACAGGCATTTAAACATTAAATGGACAAGAATAGGCGTTTTGAAGAGTGCCTTAACAAGTTTTTAATTTTATTCAGTGCTTAGTGATTTGATAAGCATGTACTCCAAAATACAAATGTGTTTAAATAATTTAAAAAACAATTAGGGGTCATCCCACAAGACAGATTTTTCTCGTAATTTTACATATATTTTTTCTTCTTCTCATAACTCATAACTGTTTAAAGTGCAACTTAGTAGTCTGTTGGTCAAGTAACAAATTATATTTCAGTCAACATTGAAATCCAGAATTGATTTTGCGTAGATTAGGAACTTAACACAAGAAAAATCTGTCTGGTGGACTCTCCCCTAAATGTTTTTATTTTGGTTTTCTTATGTTGTTTTGGCGGTATAAGGCCAATCAATATTAATAATAATTATCATTATTAATGAACGTTTATTATTTATGAATGATTTAAATACTGACTTGTCTATATATTTTTTTTATAATAAAGATGAACTTCAAGTCCATGAATTACGGCCGATGCTACCGCCGCTGGTTCCAGCGCCAGCCAGCCCCAGTCAGCTATTAGAGCTTACTCCCTTAAATGAGAATAGCCAAATGGAGAATGACAATGACGGTGAGATAACGTTTTAGGCAGACAGTGGGGTGTGATTGAATGTATAATTTGCCCTCCTGGAAATTTTGTCAAAATATTTTATGCTCTTTTTAAACACATTCTGATAGTTTAAACAATGGTGGAAAACTGGAAGAGACTGAAACCATTTAAAATTTCTAGGGTTAAATGGAATAGTATGTTGAATCAATAATTCTTATATTCAATGAATGATAAATAATTCAAACATCTAATATCCTCTTAAAAATCAGTGAAAAACAATACATTAAATAAGACATATAAAACACAGTAATCTATTGTCATTGTATGGTATTTCTCCTGATATTTCTGAAATGAATTCTTGCTTTGTTTCTCTACGTGTAGATAACCTTGAAGTCCACAATACTTCAGTCGAGGTAGACGAAGGTATGTTAAACAATTGATGTGTTAGTAGATAGTAAAGAATATCGCACAATCAAAAACAGAATACTGATATCAGAAGTACTTGAACAAAATTAGAATGCATGTTAACTATAAGGCCAATATTTTCATTATGAAACCACAAAATGATATCAACTTTATGCATGTCTTAACATACTAACCAGTTTTCATGTACCCCCATCCCTCTTCCCCGAGATATTCATACTTTTTTTTTATACCTGGCATTATTGGAAATGGACATGAAAGTGAGGAGTAATATAAGTAACCACATTCAGTAAATATTACCAATGTAAAAGTTTGATCCTTTGTTAATATATATTTCCCCATTTCACTCATTCATTCAGTCAGCACAATTGAAGAGCGCCATGGAGAGGTCGTGGAGGAGGTCGAGTTAGAAGATGAAGGTATGATATAAATTTGTAAAAAAAAAAAATTAGAATCCAGAATGCCTAAATTGGTTTTATCTCTCATTGACAATGATGAAAGTTACAATCTCTCATTCCTTTACATTTCAGACAAAACAACCCGTGCCATGGGGTACATCACTGACCCAACCCAAAGACGGAAACGGTTGAGTGCAAGAAAGAAAACACTCCTAGAAAAGGTATGCATCCTTTGTTTTTAAGTTATTTGTATAACAAGTACACATACATTCTGTAGTTTATAGTTAATGATTTTTCTCAACATCAACTTGCTCCTCATTCTCGTCATCAGTTGAGATATCACAAAGTGCTTCTAACAACTGGTTGAAAAAGTCAATGTGCTTTGCTTTTGATCCAGATCTTATTGTTTTATGGTATGCATCTTCCATTTGCACTGCTTGTTGTGACGGGAGTTTGCCAAGTTCAGCTCTTATCATGTCTTGGATTTCTGATACAGTCATATTGTCAACTTTTTGACGTTCCTCCATTTCCTTTGCAGTGACACATATTTTTTTCACCTTTTGAGGAGAACCATGAAGAGCTGCATTTACATAATCCTGTGCCATACTCTTTGCCGTAACTGTATAATTTACTAGCTCAGGATTGAGTTCAGTTGAACCGTCCATGCTTCGTAGGGTTCTTTGCTGCGTAGGTGTTGTTAGATATTCATTCTTTCGAAGTGTTGCCCTTATTCTTGCTACTTCACGCCGCCTTTGTTTCTGAAGACTTGATGTTTCACTTGAATCTGGTTCAGTATGAGTCATACTTTTAGTTCCTTCACTGAGCTGCAAAGAGCAATAGAAAATAACATTAATGATTTTCATGTTTTTATTTCAACAGGCCAAAGAAATTTGCATAATGTGTGGCGCTAAAGTCGACCTGGAGATAAAGACCGAGAGTGGGAGGCAGTATTCTTATCACTCCCATCCTATTACCAGGAGGAGTGTAAAATTACAGGCAGGGAGTTCGACCCTAGAGACAAGAACCTCATCTCGGCCTACCTTCCATACACCAACTAAAAGGCGAGTAACACCCCAAAGACCTAAACCTGGTAACGTTGCTGGACCCTCCTCCCCACAAAAGAGATTGTCTGCACCAGTACAAGGCCTACCAGGAAAGAAGAAAAAACAGATGTCGAAGCGAGCCAGAGAAGAACCTGCGCAAAATAAGTGCAAGATATGTCGCATCATGTATGATAGCAAGAAAGACAAAGAACTTCAGAAAAAAAAGGGGGCGTCTGCCTCGTGGATAGGATGCGATGTAGAAGTGTGTGATTATTGGGGACATGCTTGTTGCATCGGAATAAAAGTGAAAGATAGGCGTTCTGCCCAGAAAATCCCCTTTAAATGCACTGAACACCAGTAAGGTGGTCAGGAGCAGTCAAGGAACAGTTTTCTTGTTATGATCATAGTATTTAGGTGAACTGTAACTCAGGGTTTTTGTACTTTTATAAAATGTAAGTTTTGTTGTTTCCGAAGTTGTATCAGAAGATTAAAAAGTTATTTACATGTTTGTTTACATAAAGTGCACTTTAATAACGAAGGAAAAAAAGATGCATATTATACTCGGCCAGTAAATCCAAGTGATGTGCACTATCAGTGCAATTATATGAACTGTTATTCAGGGTTTTTGTACTTAAAAAAAAATGTATTAAAGTTTTTTTGTTGTCGCCAAAGTTGTAACTGTAGATTAAAGATGTTATTTTCACGTTTGTGTACAGACATAAAATGTATTTTTAAAACAGATGAAAAAGATGCATATCATACTCAGCCAGCACTGTTATTCAGGGTTTTTTGTACTTTTTTAAAAAATGAAATGTATTAAAGTTTTGTTGTTCTCGCCAAAGTTATAACAGTACTCAGCCAGCAAATTCAAGTGATGTGCACTATCAGTGCAATTATATGAACTGTTATTCAGGGTTTTTGTACTTGAAAAAAAAATGTATTTAAGTTTTTTTGTTGTCGCCAAAGTTGTAACTGTAGATTAAAGATGTTATTTTCACGTTTGTGTACAGACATAAAATGTATTTTTAAAACAGATGAAAAAGATGCATATCATACTCAGCCAGCACTGTTATTCAGGGTTTTTTGTACTTTTTAAAAAAATGAAATGTATTAAAGTTTTGTTGTTCTCGCCAAAGTTATAACAGTACTCAGCCAGCAAATCCAAGTGTTATCGGTGCAAATAGATGATCACGGTTTTGTACCTTTGTAAAGTGTAAATAAAAATTCTTGTTATTTAAACCAAAGAATTGTGTGTTCATTTCTTACCATCAGTCTTACCTTTTCAAGTTTTTTTAGGTTTCGGAATATCCTCCTCCACCTCATATCATTGGGAATTCCACCACCCAATTTGAGCCATGCCTTTCCTTCTTTATTTATTTCCTCCAGACAGGCATCCCCACCTTGGTAGTGTCCACTTCGTCCGGTCCTGCTCAGTGTAAAACTTGTACACAAGGTATCCAAGACCTCTTTGGGCATCTGGACCTACAATATAATGCATTTAGAACATTTCAGGAAAATCAATGAAACATGAAAATTAAAAAGAAGCCTTTTTACATAATATATGCTTTAAATACACACCTAAAAAATGGATAAAATGTCTCCCCTCATTTCCAAACAATAGTATGTATGCGTAGAAATTAAAGACTTTCAAAGGTGAACAAGAATGAAATGATCTACCTGATCTCGCATGTCCTGAAATAAAATATCCTGGTAGCGTGGATGGTTTCCCGAATACACATGATGGAACAGTTTAGTCTTAGCAGCATTCACAGCATCAACATTGTTCCTCCTTGTTCCTGTACGCAGCATCAACAGCGCATGAAGGTAAGTGAACGTCATCTGCTGAATATATACGTAATTCGGATCATTCACTTCACTGTTGCTCCATCTCCAATATCCCTCAATTGTTGCCTCCTCCTTCCTCTCTAGGCATGTCTTGACGTAGGGATGGACAAGTTCTTTGCTGAGTGCCAGATAGGCTAGCTCAAGGAACTGCCATGTTTTGTGGTGGTCACTGCCTTTTTTCATGTACTGTTGCGCCTTCTCTGATCTGAATCCCAGTGAAAATGCTAGGGTTGACACGAAAACTTCCCAGTTTAAGGACAGAAAACTTCTTGCTATGTTAAGCTCAAGGTGAAACATTCCGACTACTGGAATTACCCATGAAAATTCTTTATGTCTCTCACCTTTCCCAAGTATGTTACACATGTGACTCTCAAGTTCTTCTGCTCCATAAAAAGATCGATTGCAATTCGTACATATCCAGACGTTGTCTATGATATCCCTCATAATTTTATAGGGCAAGCCATCACATTCCAAATATAGCCAATGACGTTCTTTCCCCCCATATTCTACAATACCTGCATGGCGTCCAATATTTCGCATAACCTCTACAATTGTGCTGTAACTGTTTGGATTTACAAAGTAGGGTTCTCCAGGACACACAGTTGCAGTATTATCATTTGTCTCAATTGCTGCGAAGGCCGAATATGGGTCACATGGTGTATTGTCATTGTGACAATCTGAGAAATCAACATTTGGAGGTGTGGTCAGTTGTCCTTGGCAGTTCCTACACACTCTGTAAGCTTTGTCATTTGGAGCTCCGCACTCTATACACACTTTCTCATTTTCAACATTTTTTAGTTTGTCTGCATATTCATCAATTTTATCAACTCTCTGTTCTGACACCTCGCCCATAACTTCACAAATATTCTTTCCTATGTGGATGTCCCTACTTTTTCTGAACTGATCATCATATTTTTCAGTAAACACAAGCATGTTGTTCCTCTGTTCATCTGTAATTCCATTCCCCATCCATTTGTCTGGCTTCAAGTTTTCATTGGATTGTACATCTGAGTCAATCGAATCAAGGGTCATGTAAGCTGTGGTGCACATAACACTGGATGGGACTTTGTTGTCACCGCTAACAACATAAGTCTTGCCAACCACCTGATTGTTGTCAAATGAAATTCGGCAAACACCCTTGGGAACTTCAATAGGATCATCCGCTGAACCATCCAGACACCGCAAAATTGTTGTGTATGAGCCTGACGGTCCTACACTGTTGACAAAGTTAGTGGCCTTTCTGCTGCTTGTCATTGAATACAACAAGATATTTTCACGAAGTGAGAGAGGAAGCAGAAGATGTGTGTTTCTCAAGTGATACATCTGTTCAATGAGTTTGGAAAGAAGGTAAGCTTTCTTGTCATCAAATTTGACATCATCAAGGTTGCACAGGAGTTTCAACAGACAAAGAAGCTCTTTTGGGCGTTCCTTGAGCCAATTCTTTGGGTCATGCTCTAACAGTTCTTCAAGTGAATAATTTCTCTTTTTATACAGATTAGAAATATCTACTCTCAAAACTGATTCAAAGTCCTTGCCAACGATTTCACACATTTTCTCAAATGTGTTTTCATCAAATAATGTGTCTGCATTTTTGTTTTCTACTTCAGTTTCATTTTGACAACTGTTACTTGGTTCTTGATCAGTATAGTTATGACATTGATCTTGCTGTGTTCCCTTTGAAACACAACTGTCACATATGTATTTAGTCCATTTCTTAATGTGTCCTCTGTCAATAAGAATTTCCTTTGCCTCTGAGGACAGCCTTTTCAAATGTGTCTTAGATCCCGTAGCAACTTCCCATAAAAAGTCAAAGTTTTCATTGTCATCATGGCATACGCTTCCACATTTCCTCATATATTTCCCTTTGTCACGTGATTGGTGGCGGGAATGATGCTGCAAACGCAATTTAGGCATTTTGAGTCTGAAAGAGTAAAATGCCACATGGGGAAAAGTAAATCTTTTTATCAAGATCAAAATAAAATTGAATGAATTTGAATATTGAAGTATGCAACCACAAATAATGGATGACACGGGTGAGAGCTAACACATATATTAATTTCAAATATTAGCGATAGAGAAGGGCTGATTTAGTCATCGCAGTGTATTAAAAGGTGTTTTTTATTAGAGTGAACAGCAATTATAAGTTTAAATTAATTTTCCCATATCAAGACACAAATTGCCATTGGCGGCGGGAGCCAAAAAATTTAGGGGGAACCACCTGAAATTTTGGGATGGACACAGGTAAAAAATTTGGACAAGCGAAAAAAAAACATTAAAAAAATTTAGGGGGTCCGCCCCCACCTCAAATTTAAGGGCATGGGACCCCCTCTTCCCCCCCCCCATGAAGATTGCATGACGCCGGCATGACGCGTAGAGGACATACTTATTTTAATAGTTTTATATCACATAGATCCATATCCAAGGCATGAATTTTGATACATTTCCTGAAAATTTCATACAACGGTAGGCCCATAGGCCCCCTACTTGTCTGGTTCATCACTACAACAGGCTCTATTCCAAGCATGATGGTCAATACAATTTTTTCAGTCATTGTCAGTATGCTTTCAAATACTACTACCAGTACCCTAAAATATCATTTTAGTATCATTTACTATGAAATATCAATGTCTACTCACCTTGTTATGGGAACAAAATTGTCTGAATGGATCTATCACTAAAATAAAAGAAAAAGAAGAAATCAAATTTCGATTTTCCTCGATCAGCCTTCCGATCCTTTGTATGTGAAACGCAATGCCAATGCACAAATAGCAAGCAAACTAACAATGGCACATGTACACGCATTCACTACACATTGAAATCATAGTACACAAAAGTCAGTACATGGGCATGTACTATCTGCCTCGGAGGTGAAAATGTCCCAGAAAACAAGGACTTTACCAGAAAATTGAGACTGTCTCAATTCTGAAGCCAGCGTCTTCATTTAAGCAGACACTTGTGGTGAATAAAGGGGACTCGGGCATCGCCGTCTCAGAAAACAGAGACCATCCGTGAAAATCGAGACTGTCTCAGTTTACGGCTTTGTGTCCTTGTTTACCAAGACAACTGATCCGTAATTTTCAGCGCACAATCGAGCGTCTTCATTTTTGGGGACAGTCTCTATATTCAAGGTTTGTCTCAGTTTAGGGATGCTTGTCCCAGTTTACAAGGACAGTAATCGTGACTTAGATCAAAACTGAGCTATATCCTCACATCAGTCCTTGTAAACTAGGACGATCCCCATATATGAAGACGATCCCCGTTTACGGACCAGAGCCTCTACTGGTCATCGCAGAGGATCACGGGATGCGAAAGGGGGCAAACGCGGAATCGGCTTTCGGGAAGCCATATATAACATGTACAACGCCATATGTTTTGTGTAGTGTCACTCAAAATCCAGGCTTTTTTAAAAGGCTGATTTCTTCGTATTTAAATTATTTTGGATACTTGAATTTGGGTTAATAGAACAATCTTTGTATCACGATTGCCCAGTGAAAATATAAACTCAATACTCACCGTATTTTCGAAGTTTTCTGGGGCTAAACTTGGGAAGATTTTTGGGAAAAGTGAGACGGTGATTGCGGGTCAATGCTGATCGAAAAAAAAGAAAAGAGTGCGTCGGCGATCAGAAATATTTTTCCATTAAAGAGTATTCATGAGAATCATGATGTAGACCATATTATCTCCGCATAAATTTAGCTAGTTTTTGTTATTTTGGGGGAAATATATAGTCCTTTTTTTGCAAGCCGGCGGCTTTTGAGTTTGATCATACAAGCTCTGTTACGGGGGAGGGGGGTGAAATATAAACCAGCAGGAAAAAAACATTTTATGACCCCGTGAATTAAGCCCTATATCTGTCCAACCTCTCTGTAATTTTATTTTGTCTGAAACTTAGCAGATGATGGATATTTAATTCATATAAATTATATATATTTCATTCTTTTGATTAAAATATCTTATTTCAACATTTATATCTTCAAATTTCATCGCATTCAGTCACTTCTCTTACAGATCACCTTCCTCATTTATTTTTTTTTTTTTTAACTTATTTTACTCTCAACATACTTTCATCTATTCTCATTTTGTTTAGATTCATTATTTTGTCTAAGCATGCCACTAATAAAACTTCAGAATGTCCGACCATAATCCTGAATCATATGCAATAATTATGTAGCCTATCTGTGGAGAGAAAAAGAAAACACAGCTCCGGGTTTATAGGCCTACTCTGAATAAAATCGTGATTGAGATATTTATTTATATGAAACATGTATTCTTGACTATCGAATGATATTACAAAAATATATAACTAGAATAAAGTAATCTACTGCAGATTTTGTTTTATTGATTATCATTTTATTATTGCTTGGAATTCCGGGACCAGTTTCCTCCACCGTGACTGCCTCGCCGACGTACACTATTCCTGGGCCGAGAGTGCCTGCTGTCCGTGCATATACAAGCACACTTTGCACAGTCACAGCTGCACAGCTCAAAATACGCAAAGACAGTGCGCGAAAATGAAACAAAATTGCACTTGTTTTCGTAAAGTCTGTGGTGATTCTTGCAGATATAGACAGCACATCTATCTCTGCCACCCATGATTAAGAAGAAAAGTGATGTTAGACTCTGGAACAAATATGACGAGGCGTTTACTGGAAGTTAGAAAAATGTTGGCTGCGGGCGTCGATCGTATTTTGATTCACTATGGAAATCGTACACTATATTGTCGGCTGCTTGCGGTCGCATGGTCGCATCCGGACAATAGCGGCGCTATTGCCCCCTTTGCGATCCCATGATCCTTTGCGTGAATCTATTTGCGATAAGGTCTATTGGTGTGAGACTAGTAGTAGTATAAATAATGATATAAATTCACTGCTGACTTGAAAGTATTGCCAATAGTAAATTCCCAATTGCATTTTTAAAAATTATTTGCAATCTATTTTTTGTAGGCCTATGTTTTTGATTCGGCAGTGAATTTATGACAGAAAAGAATATTTTAAGTTTTGAATTGCGATATCAGCAGTCATATCACACAAATCAAAACTTAAAATATTCTTTTCTGTCATCAATTCACGTACACTGTCGAATCATAAGTGTTATTTTGAATCATGATATCACAAATATTCCTTTCTCAGTCATCATGAATTCATTGCCGTGCTGAATCAAAAGTGTCAATTACAAAATACAAAATTGCAAATGCAATTTCAAGTTGGCAGTGAATTTATATTATTTCATTATCACAGTGTTTTGGGGATGCGTGTCATGTTTCTGAATATTAAGTTTTTATAAGTACCGTAGGGGCACTAGTATACAATCCGGCATAATTCAAAGATTTTGACATATTCCCCAAAATATTTAGAAATAGGGAATTTATCTTGATTTCATACCTTTGTTATTTCCAGGGTAATCTGTTGTCGGTATTTTCTTTATCAATCTGTCGACTGTATGCGCGGAGGATCGAATTAAGCGGGGATGGCCTTTTGCACTGAATGGCACTAGTATTCAACCTAGTGAGGATAGATAACAAATCTCAAAAGGGTTTAGATTGCTAAATTAGATCTATATCTATGCAAGTCTCTGGCTTTGATTAATTCCCTGTTTGGTCTCATCTCAAACTCAAATGGTCTAGTCCATAGTCGGATAGGACAAGGGCAGATTGAGAGAGAGGGCCATCTTTCATCGCTAGGTTGAATACTAGTGCCGACGGATTGAATACTAGTGCCAAAAACCATCGCCGTATAATTCGATCGCCCGCGCACACAGTTGACTGGTTGAAGAAAAAAATAACGGAAAAAGAATAACCAGCATTTGATCTTGGAAATAAGACGGGTCTGAAATTTAGGTAAATTCTATATTTTTACATATTTGAGGAAACTCCAAACGGGTTGAATACTAGTGCCCTTACAGTACTGGAGAGAACAAATACTAATTAATTTCATCTTATTTATAATGTATTAACATCATAAGAAAGTTCTCCTTTAGTTCTACTTTATACAGTGCCAGTCTTCTGCTGGAAACATTACACCGTATGGTGTATTTTTGTACAGTCTGATTACATTGTATATAGTTTTAACCACTCATTCAATGAACAAGGTTATGATATACAAGTAACCTTGTTATCTGTTCCTATTCCCTGTGTTATGAAATAAGGTTAGCAATGTTTGGCTTATTTTCTCGTGTTATTTGGGACAAATGCTCGATTTTTTTTACTCTGTTAGTTTCAATTGCAGCTATTCATCATAAAACTTGGCTCTTAGGTAAATTGAATTCTTTTGATTATTTTTTCTAAATTAAAAACAGAAATTGGAAAATGAAAATTGTCTTGAAATTTTTTCTCCACAGCCATCTTTTTGTATGAGTCGGATTATACATCATTACTATTAAGTTGATTTACATTTTTGTTTGCATTTGTCTGATATCTCGCAAATTCATTTTTCACATCTGTTGATCTTCTTTTATCTGATGTTATTTCCATACCTAGATATCAAACTTTCCAACCAGATTGAGGCATCCCGCTCACAGAATGTCCAGCTCCAGGTCCAGGTGGAGCGTCTCCAGCAGGAAAACACAGAGCTCCAGTCTAAAGGACTCTCAAGGTTAGAGTTTTTGAAAAGATTAACCCAGTGAATACTGAATTCTGTAATTCACATAGGCGTTGTGCAGGATTCGTCCAATTTAAGTAGGCAATGGGTAAGCCTGTTTACTACTGAATTCTGTAATTCACATAGGCTTTGTAAAGGGATCATCCACCAAATTATGCCTCTGAGGTGTCTGACAACCAAGTCACTATACATTTAATTGTGTGTTGTTATCTAACCAAAGTGTGACTACATATTCTTTTACTAGGGGGGGGGATACTTAGATTTGGTTTGGATGGGGTGTGCTGCTTAAGGTTCAAAATCCATACCCATATTTACTGGTCATTTTGGCTAAAAAGGTACCCATTATTAAGGATTTATTGAAATTTGACAAGCAAAAAAAAGTTATCTATTACCAATAATTGGAAGAGATAATGGACCCATGTTTAAGGCCGGTATCTAAAAATTGGGGCCATGGACCCATGTTTAAGGCCGGTATCTAAATATCGGGGCCATGTTTCGGGATTTTACAGTATAAAACCATACCCAATGTTCTTCCAAAAAAGCAACCCATTCCAGCGGCACATCCTCGTATGCCTTATTTCATGAGTACCCCCCCCCCCTCGATTATTATTTTATCATTAGATCCCAGATTGCTGAAAATAATCAGCACCACATCCTTAGTGTATATAAAAAAATCCCCTTTTTAAAATAAGCCTGTATGAATGTCTCAAACTTCTCTAAAAGAAGATTTTGCACAGTTCTTCGAAGAATTAATTCAAAACCTATGCTATGATTAGTTCTCTTTCCTAATTAAAAACTTCCATTTGATGGAAACTACTTATGGTGTGGAACAGCTCTTCAATAATATTTGTCTGCATTTTGTGCATTAATATATATATTTTAATTTTGTATATTTTCTAATTTTGTGGAAATGAAATGAAATATATTGTTATGTGGGTCCAGCTGGAGGAAAACTTCGTGAGAGCTTAAGTGGCCACTCAGGCCCGTATTCTCAACTCAAGATTAAATCAAACTCTGGCTTAAAGTTGTGATTTGGAGATATGAAGAGCTAATTTGGCCACAAATCTCTATGTTAAATATATTAACTATTATGACACTCATCATTTATTACTGTTTCAGAATGATAACTGAAATACCTTCTCCATTATAAAAACAAAGGGAAGCAAAATAGTAAATTTAAGAAATATACAATATTATAAACCATAATTTTAGCACAGAGTTAGACCATGGTCTAAGTTAAACCTGACGTCAGAATACAGGCCTCATGGTTTCAAGGCATTATTGTTATCATCAGTATCATATTATCATTATTATGTAGCCCTGGCCCGGTTGAGAACCTTGGAAAAGGCAGCGCAGCGTACCGCCAGCTAGAACAAAAGTGCTTCAAGTTAAACGAAGAACTCACCGATGTGCACAGAAAGAAAGGGGAGGTAAGAATGGATTTTAAAGGTAAAAGTCAGTAGCTGCAGCAATCGATTATTTCATGAGAAAAGTCAAGGGTAATTGTCAAAATATTATCATATACCTAGATCTGGTACATTAATGTAAACTTATCTTTGTAAGATCATGAAATCTTTGCTCAAAATCAATAATTCTGATGATCACTTACACAGAAAAGCATATGTGGGATAGTGTATTATTATTGCTTCGAAAAATACCTGACATTTGATGGATTTCAGTGCTTATTTGGTTCATTTCTCAGCAATTACGCATTTTCTTCCAGAGCTATTTGGCACATCTTTTATACATGCACACACTTAAGTGGTAATTTGATTGGATTCTGTTCGAAGTAATTTTGAGATCGTTACCACAACTGGTATTTATCTTTAATGGAGATGTTGGAAAGGTCCCCATTCGTGTACTGCAGGAAGAGGAGAGTGAGAGAGAGAGGGGATGATAAAGGGAAATACGAAGAAAAAATCTTGATGGGATTTTATTTGGCTTAGAATGCTTCAACTCACTCTTAGAGTTAACCCCTTTTGAGATGCCCCAAAAAAGGAAGAGAAAAATTATTCAAGGGGGGAGGGTGGTAATAAAGACTTAGAGGAGATGCCAACCATCAATATTATTAGTTCTAATAAAGTATTTTCATTTTAATTCGAATTCATTTTTTTAGAATGCTCAGCAACTGATAGACCTTACAGCTGTACTCAAAACAAAGGAAACAGAGTTACAGAAGAATGAAGAAAGGTAAGGCTTACATACTCTGTCTCATTGGCAGATCCAGTATGCATTCTGGGGAGCGTTTCATCAATATTTTTATCCGACAAGTTGTCAGATCTGACATCTTTCCATGATTTTGATTGGCTGAGAGGCACTATTCCTATGGTAACTGTCGGATAAAATGGAACTTGTCGGATAAAACATCCGACAAGTCCTTTCATGAAACGCGCCCCTGTGTACACCACCGTTGGGGGTGTCGTGGTCTAGTGGTTAAGACTCTTGTCTTTCAATCTGAAGGACTTGGGTTTGATTCCCAGCCATGGTGTGTTTTCCTTCAGCAAGAAATTTAACCCACATTGTGCTGCACTCAACCCAGATGAGGTAAATGGGTACCGGCATAAAGAAATTCCTCAAATATAGGAGCACCTAGCAAGGTGGATACAGGCACTATACAAAGCCTATATTATCTATATTATTATTTTTATCAAGATAAGCATTTTGTGAAGTCAAACAGAGGAAGCATTGGGAAGGGGGAGGCCAAAATGAGCCCCAAAATGAGTTGATTACTTTTTCTTATATAAACATTGGGGATATTGTAATGTTACTCAAATGATTCTTTTTTTTTAGTTGTTTGGTTTATTCTCTCATATTTCTATGTATGCTATTTTCATTTGACTAGTTTGAATGAAGCCCTTATCAGAGTCGGTGCTTATGAAGATGAAATTAGGAATCTGGAAACAGCTGTTCTAGAACTTAGAAAAACAAATGAGGTAGGTATCAAGTTACCTATGGCAATTGCAGTTTTTGCAGATATTATGAATAATCAGATTATAATGATGATGATGATGATGATAATGAGGGTGCAGATGTAATATTGATAGTAGTAGTAATAATAGTGATGTCTAGATGGAATGATTCCACGACTACTACGCCATCTACTACTACAATTACTCCTGACAATGATGATAATTATTCAAACTAAAAAGATTCATTTAGTTTAGAACATGATGATTTATGTACATGTATTTCATACTAACCAACTTCCCCCAAATTGTAGAAAAAGACACTGTCACTTTAGTAACAATAATCATACCTCTTCATATGTTGTCCTGTTATACCTCTCTCTCCCTCTTTCATCTATCGTTTTCTCTCTCTTTCTCCCACCATCATCAGAACTTAAAAGATGAACTACAGAACATGACGTTACTCTGCACCAAGAACGAGGAGGCCCTCTACAAACTTCAAGCGGAGAACGCAGAACTCGTCACAAGGGTGATGGACGAGAAGGGAAGGGATGCAGACCGTCTCAACAGCACCAATGCTATCATCCAGGAAGTACTGAATGACAAGTTAAAGAAGGAATTAGAGGAAGCTGCTTCAGAGAAGCCTACACCAAAATCAGAACCAAGGAGCAGGTCAGTCTTTTCTTCTTCTCATTTTTGTCTTGCCAGCGGGGCTGTAGATGACGCTTTTCTGACATCGGTGGCGGTGTTGCAACATTGAAATCTTAACCAAGGTTACATTTTTTGAAATTTCATCAAAACTTTAAAACTAGTTCATGAAATTTAAACACCTTGCTTGAGTTTCATGGCACATGACCAAGCTTAAAGGTCATTTAGGGTCAATGAACTTTTGCCATGTTGTGGTATGAAAAATGAAATCTTACCAAGGTTAAGTTTTTGAAATGTCATAACTTAAAAAGCATATATATGTAGACCTATTTCATGAAACTTGGACATAAGGGTAATCAAATATCACTGATCATCAGACATCAGTGTCGGAGGGGGGGGGGGTGTTTCACAAAGATTTAATTGTGATTATGAGTTAAATAAAATGTGTGCATTGGCATTAAAGCATGTTTCTAAGTCACACTTAACTCTTTGTGAAACACCCCCTGGTCTCATATTCAAGGTCAAAGTTCATTTGAGGTCAACAAATTCAATGGTTTTTTCAAGTGAATGGTGTTTTTTGTAAAATATTATTCATCTTGGTTGTTTTCAAAGTCAGGACTGCTGCTACTTTCGTATTCTATAAAACATACGAGGAGAAAAAGTTTGACATACAAAAATCTTCCTATTTGATTATCTGGCCCTCGAAAATTTCAATTGCTAGAAATCATAGCATATTGCAAAAAATAAATGTTTTCATCATAGAAATAACTACATGAAGTGGCTCCATTAAACTTGCTTCTATGCTTTGTTTATTAACAAAATTGTTCTCCCTCCATCTCATAGCATACATGTAATTTCTAACATGTGCATGCAACATGCCATATTTACAGATTTCATAAAAAAATTGTCATGATGTACTCGGAATTTCATCATCTCAGAAGTCTACATGTACAAAAATCATAAAACTAAATTATAATGATTTTAAACAGGCACATTTCCTGTATGTTTCATGCTTTAATTGACCACATTGCATGTTTAATGAATTAATCATTTACCTTTCGTATACAATACATGTAAAAACCAATTACTTTGATACGATATTAGCATGTAAATTATGATTCGTGTGATGTAATTTGTGGAGCCTATCCAGGGAATAATTTTCCTGGTATGGCATCGCAATTTGCTCCACATTATTGAAAGACTGCTATGCATAAAGTCTTTTGTATAGCATATTTTTACATGGGACTGTACATTACTTAGTTGAGAGCTTTCCTCTTATGACTAAAAATGCTATTCAAATTTGTAAAGCAAAATTATTCCCTGCTATCCTACAGTTCGGATTTGTGTGATCAATCTCAAATGTGATAAGCCATTGGTGTCATAATATTTCCTCTATAGGTAGTATACACTGAAAAGGAACATGTTTATTGGTCAAAACATGCATTCATTTACATTTGTTACTACATGTACATTCATGTACATGTAGTGGACATTGTAAAGTGGAGATATTGATCCTAGCCAGTTGATTGGCTGAAATCTACCACATGGCCAGTCATTTATTTTGAATAACGGAAATTTGTTAATGACTGATACTGATAACTTATTATATTTGACCAGTCATGGTTATGAGATGAGGATAGAGTATCAAATGACAAGGATTAACATCACTATCGTATAAAACGTAATATACATCATTTCGCTTGGATATTAGAATAATTACCCACACTTGTAACCTTTGAAACAGTCCAAATGCCCTCGACTATGCGTCAGGGCATGTTAAACTATTCCACCGGTACCTGCTGTATAATTCTTACTAGCGCCCTTGATAATGTGTATTATTTGTATCAAGACCACCAGTGATCAAACATTGATTATGCATTCAATATAATAATGGCATTGCTGGCTTGCCATAATTGGGATTGAATGCATCATACAAAACTTTCTTTGAAATGGGTGCTCGCCCTCTTATACAATGGCGAAAAGAAAAAAAAATGGGACAAAATATTGAGTTCAATGTACAGTTAAAAACTACATATATGCTTCATTCGTTAGAGCTACATGTATGCAGAGATAATAATTGTCATATGAAATGGAATATTTTCTGATAATTGCAAGTATTAATGATAATAAAAAAAATGACCTTGATAATTGCATGTGATTACTATATGATATCATATTAACCTTTTGCATGTTCTCATGACAATTCCCACATTTAGTGCTGCCGCTACTGCCCCGGAAAACAAAATATTTCGCAGGTAAGCCAATGTGCATTCAACTGCACACATATGCTCTAGATGTGACAATTGTTTGTGAAAGATTGTTAATGTTTTTTTCCAATGTCCATTTGTGGTATCAGATTTAGAGAGGTCCAACACCTACATGTAATACTAATATACTCATGGCTAGTCCATGTGATATAGTACATGTGTTAAACAAACATCAGTGTTGTAGTCAAGGCTCAAACCTCCAAGGCCAAGGCCAAGGCCAAGGCTTTAATACCCAAGGCCAAGGCTTCAATAACCAAGGCTGAGGCCAAGGCATGGAAACCCAAGGCCAAGGCCAAGGCCTGAAAACCTCAAGGCCAAGGCCAAGGCATTTCAATTGTACAATATATGGAAAAAAAGAATAGACAACAATGCTTAGGCGGCATACATGACACACAGGACCAAATGTATAAAAGGTGTGAGCGAGCAAAATTTTTTACCCTTGTACATTTAAAATGAAAATAATTTCATGATAGATCATGTAGATTTAGACATAAAAACATTTAATTATTGTTCTAGGCGATTCACATTGCAATAATTATTATTACCAAGGTGATCTGATCCTGGCATGCCCATTCTCAACATATGTCTTTCTCCTCTACCTGGTACAGGGGAGGCAGAATGTATTTTTTTTTGGGGGGGAGGTCAAAGCCAAAAATGCACTTACAATATAAGTCAAAATGAGAATTTCGTTGCAGTTCAGCAAAGCTTTTTTAAATGATTTCTAATTGATAAGACAGATATTTTGATTTAGGTTTTAATTTCCCGCTATAGAAAGCCTAGTGAGCAAGTGGTTTTGAAAAAAAAAAAAAAACAATTTTGAAGTTGTAAAACTCGATTTTGGGTCAATTATGGTGCTAATCACTGTTAAAAGGGCATCCTTGCGAGATGTTGTAATAAGATGTAATAAGAAATGAAATTTAAATATTTCGAGCTGTTTTTGTAATCATGAAAAAGGTGTGCATCTTACTAAACAAATTAACGCGAGCACAAAACACAAGCTGAAATTTTTACTGACCAGAAAAGGAAGCTGTTCTGGACTGCATTTAGTGACTCATAAATAGGATACATAACTCACCAATCAAATAATGCGAGAGCAAAGCGCGAGCTCAAAAATTTGTAATATTCCGACCTAAAAACTAGACATTCTAAGCATTTTTGGGGTGTAAATTGAATGCGAACCTTACTTAACAATAATTTATGCAAGCACAATCCAAAAGTTGTTGATTTTGAAACCTAAAATTTTGCTCTGTATGCCATGCTTGGCCCCTCAAAATTTTTGGCTCATCATGCCATTGATGCCATAGCGTTAGGGTTAGAATATCATTAAGACTTAAAACATTCTTGTTGGTCAAAGAAAATAATACAAGGAAAACCTAATGGAATAGAAATCAACCTTGTTATCATTCTTTAGAGTAAGCTATTTTTAAAGTATGACAATTTTTGTCAAAATTGCAGTCAGATCTGTCAGAATTATTCCTGTCATAAAATCACTATAATCAGTGGCGCACCGTGGGTCATGGCATTGGGGGGCACCAGCAAAAACTTGGAACTGCCTAGTGAGCTCGCGAAGCGCGCCCAGTTGCCAGGTATACTGAACTAATAGAGATATTTTTATAAGGACACTGCCAATAAACGGACATGTATCTCACTAGTCAAATAATGCGAGTGCGAAGAGCGAGCTTAAAATTTTTGATATTCAAACCTGAAAAGGGACATTACAATCAATCTTTTGTTATCATGATACGTACCTGTCTCGCTAAATAATGCGAGCGCGAATCGCGAACTAATGAATTTTTGTAAATATTGACCCCAAACAGGAAGATTTTAAGGACTATATTTTAGGAATCTTTTATCTATTAAGATTATACACATCTCACCACAGTTATTTAATGGGAGTGCCAATAAACGCTTGCTGATTTTGTTAGAATTACATCTAAAAATGGACATAAAGCACTTGTAATCATGATTAACATACCCATCTCACTAATCAAATCTTGCAAGCGCAAGCGCGAGCTGAAAATTTAGGAAATTCAGACCTGAAGAGGGGCATTTTAAGGCTTGTTTTTTGTAGGAATTCAAGAAGACCTTAAGTAGTTCACTAACCAAATGATGCGAGCGCGAAGCGCGAGCTGAAAATTTGTTGATATTCAGATCAGAAAACAGAAAAAAAGGGACATTTTAAGGACTCATTCTAGGAATTGATGGAGAGCAGACATCTTTCACCAATCCACTACTGCGGACATATGCACGGACAGGAAATGTTTTATATTAAGACCTTAAAATGGGACAATCACTTAAAGTATTCATGAAAAAGAAGCATACTTTTGTACATGTAAAATAATAACTCGAAGTGCGAGGAAATATATTTGGTAGTTTGGTGTATATTGACTTGAAAACGGGAGGTTTTAGTATAACAGGATTATATATCTCGGTAAACAGACAATGGGAGCACCAGGAACAATGAAGACATATATGCCCTGAGCCAATTATGTTTCATTTATATGTAATGTAACATAACATAATTATAACATAATTATAACATTATAATGAACATTAATGTCTTCTTTCCCACTACGTTTCTCTTTGTTTCTCCCTCTTTTCCTCCTTTTTTTAGTCAGCTGATGGGGGAAGGGGGGAGGGGCACGTGCCCCCATGCCCCCCTGTAGTTACGCCACTGACTATAATCCTAATCATAATTATTATCATTATTATTGATATTGTCATTATCCTTATTAGTCATGATTACATCATATTACCAATAAATAATATTAATTTTCATCACTTCTCTTTGTTACATAATTATTTGATGATAATTGCAATTGATGGCACTGCTAAGTACACTTACTGCTTCTGCTGCTACTGACTGGTAGTATTTAGTGTCACTAGGTAAACAGAACAATTGAAACATTTATAATTACTTTTATAAAACAAATGAAAGTACAAAATATAAAATGCCTTGAAAAAGCCTTGAAAATGCCTTGAAAATGCCTTGAAATTTCAAGGCTCAAAATCCTCAAGGCCAAGGCCAAGGCCCTCTCAAGGCCAAGGCTTGAATGTTCAAGGCCAAGGCTTTGAAAAAATAGGCCTTAAGGCGCCTTAAGGCCAAGGCCGAGCATCAAGGCACTACAACACTGACAAACATTGTATATGAACCTGTTAAATCAATATTTTTTTAATATATTTTTTTCTTTGTGAGTTGTTGATTCTACCATTGAATATTCTTGCATGATACTCTTGTGGAACTGGTGTCGATCTGTGACATCGTACTATTCAAGTGGGAGGATGAAACAACAGATCATCCCCCCTTGAACAATAGATTCACAACACAAATTGACACCTATGTGTTATGGTGTTTTGGATAACCTTATTCTGTTATTTTGACGTGTGTTTAATTACTAGTCTGAATTTCGTTTTCATTATGTTCACCCTTGTATTGTCAATCCTGTTTTACCTAAAAAATCAGTCTTGGTTTGTGTTTTGATGTTTTCATCAATATCTCTATTTGTTTGTTGTTTTTGTTAAATGTGTCTTTGCCAATATCTATATTTTGTTGTATAATTCAGAATAATTCTAGGAAATTTATTTGTTATAATAGTGCACCTATAGGAAAACATATACACTGTTTTCATATTATCAGATTGAAGCATGATAGATATGATTATTTCGTGTACAAGCCAGTTTTAGGTTAATTCACTATTCAAGTGTTAGATTGACAGATTCTAGTTTCATTTTCAACTTAGCCACTTTAACACAATCGTGAAAGTCTAATGCTTTTGACACATTTTGTAGTTGTCTATTAAAAAGCTTGATACATATTGTTTACTGACATCCAAGTACTACAGAGGTCCTTTTCATAAAACCGTTGCTATTATTGTGATTACCATGGAAACCTTTATTGTCATTGGCTGCTGAGCCCCGTTACCATGGCGTTTATCATATTGGCAAGGTTAAGCTGAAGTTGATTTGTTTTACTTCACTCTTTAACTGAACAATTACTATTAGAACAACTATTATTAGACACAAGATATCCATTTAAATCACCAATGTAGAATGTGATGCATTATCACAAAGATTTTTTTTTAAACGAGGCACTAAGACACAGGTATGTTTCATAGACCTTTTCATAAACTTTTGCATGACTTTGCATATGACTAGAAAATGAAGAGGTACAATAATTAGCCTATAGTTTATCCCAACTTTTACAAACAAACGTTTGTATTTCAAAGGATTTCTTAATAAAAACCCAAAGCTCCCCCCCAAAAAAAAAAAAAAAATGGTGTAAAGAGAAATGCCAGTAGTTGCAGTAAACACTGATTTCATGAGAAAGTCTGTAAAACTAGGCTTAATTGTCAATATATCATCGAGGATCTAGATCTGGTACAGTTACATAAACTGAACTTTGTTAAATCTTGAAATCTACGCTGAAAAATGTTCACACTGAAGATCACCAACACAGATAAGCGCACGTGGGACAGTGTATTATAATTGCTTTGACAGCGGCCTGACGCTTAGCCCGAATCCTGTGCTTATTTGCTCATTTCTAAGTAATTACACAATTTCTTCCAGAATCCTTTGGCACATAATTTTTATTTATACAAACAGACACTTTGGTGGTCATTTCATTGGATTCTGTACGAACTCATTTTGATATCGTACTACAACTGGCATTTACCTTTAATTGTAAAAAAAAACATTACAAAAAGATAAATAAAATTCACAGATAGCCTTATAGAAAGCTCTATAAAAAACCGTCAGAAATCTTTTCACATCTGGATCCAATGACACAAAGTTTAATAGTGGATGATTGATTTTAAAATTCACATTGTCCATAGAATTGCTTAACTTCATGTTAGGGATCCCAGATTTGTTTATTACATAATTTACATGTAAGGTATTCCAAACTTGTCCTTGGTATGTTCTGTTTTGTGTTTATAACTTTTGAGTTCTTGATTGTTGTAATGCTTGATTGTTTTTAACAGATCACCGAGTTGGATGATGAAATTTGGGTATGAATTTCGTTTTTAAGAGAGCTTTAAATTGGCCTTTTTATTGTGTGCAATCTTTTTCGTGAGTATATCGATATAGGACCAATAGTCGATATACTGCACATCAAATTTTATCATATTCATCCTGGTGATTATTACTCAAGGTTTTTCTAATTTACCGAGAAATCAAAGGGGTACACTATTTGAATATTACATTGCATTTATTTGACATATTATTTGGACTGCACAACATTGTAGATTTGAAATAGAAGGAAACTAACAAGATAACATACTAGTGGATATCTATGTCATCATCAAATCTTACAGGCATAAGCCCTATTTCATAAAAATGCACTTGTCAAATACTCAAGTTTTTCCATCGATGACTGTAGGTCGACCAATCAACTTACTTTTTCAGGAGTGCATATCTTTTTAGTTTTCAATAGTTTGTAACTTTATCAGAGTAGAGTTGTTTAGTAAAATTGATTGAAATTGTAACAATACATGTCTGAGCTCTCACTTTATTCACTGTGGTATTAAATGCCAGTGCTGATATTCTGAAAAAAAAATCATCTTTTTATTATAATCTTCACTATTGTAATTGTCATAACAAAACTGAAGATGTGCTTTACATGTAGGCATACAGTCGTCCTCAAAATTATTCATACCCTTGTTGATATTTGTGATTTTTCGTGTTTGTGATGAAATGAATGCATTTTATCAAGTTTCTCTATGATTTATGTGTGACCTACTAATGAAAGAATAACAACAATGCACAATTCAAGAAATTTCTCTTTTCAGGGGTATTTTATTCATAGATATTCAAACAATGTCATGTTCAAAATTATTCATACCCTAGGTTTTCTGAGTCCAATGTCTTTCATTAATAGTCAATAGCATAGCCTTTGTTCTTTACGACTGCTTCTAGACGATTCCTGTAAGTGTCCACAAGCTTCCTGCACGTCTCCTGCGGGATGTTGGCCCATTCTTCCTTGGCGTAGGCCTCAAGCTGGGTCAGGTTGGTCGGGTTCCTAGCCATCACTCTGACTTTCAGGTCTCGCCACAAGTTCTCGATCGGATTCAGGTCAGGACTCTGACTTGGCCATTCTAGGACGTTGACATCATGGTCCTTGAACCATTTCTTCACCAGCTTGGCGGTATGCTTTGGGTCATTGTCTTGTTGGTACTTCCAGTTGGGGCCAAGCTGGAGTTTTTCGGCAGATTCCTTCAAGTTCTCATCAAGGATCTGGATGTAATCCTCCTTTTTCATGATTCCTTTGACTCTAACGAGGTTCCCTGTGCCATTGGAAGAGAAACATCCCCATAGCATTATGTGCCCACCACCATGCTTGACGGTTGGCACAGTGTTCTTTGGATTGTATGCTTCCCCTTTCTTCCTCCAGACGTATTCAACATCCATATGGCCAAATAACTCCAACTTCGTCTCATCAGACCACAGGATGGTTGACCAAAAGCTTGGATTTTGCTTCAGATGACCTCTAGCAAAGGCCAGTCGAGCCTTCAGGTGTTTCTTCCTGAGCAACGGTGTCTTCCGAGGCCTGCGTCCATGGAGACCTCCTTTGTGCAAGACTCGCTCGATGGTGGACCGGGACACCTTCGTCCCTGACCGGTCAAGCGTTTCAAGTAGGGCCTTGGTTGTGGTCCGGGGGTTGTTGTTGACCTCTCTGCAGATTTTCCTGGCAAGTTTAGGGGACACCTTGCACTTCCTGCCACGCCCACTAAGGTTCTTCACAGTGTTGTACCTCTTGTGCTTCTTGATTACGCTCTGGACTGTTGCCACAGGGACGTCATACTGCTTTGAAATGGCCTTGTAACCTTTTCCCTCAATGTGGGCATTCACAAGACGTTGCCGTAGGTCCTCACTGAGCTCCTTCTTCTTGGCCATGATTATCAGAGACTGAGAATAACCAGAATGCTTTCCTCTATTTATACCCTTTTAGAAAGATGCTATTTTCCATCATTGTTTAATGGCTTGTTTAACAAAGAGGGTATTTAATTCATTGGAACATCTTGAAATAACTATAGAACAAAGAATAGCACATTCCCAGACAGTGAAAATAATGCACATTGTCATAAAAGGACATTTTTGTTGAGGTATTGGCAAGGGTATGAATAATTCTGAACAAGTGCAAAAAATAACTTTCGACCCTATCTATTATTATGCTAATGAAGACTTGCCAGCTCATATGTCAAATCATGCATAGCAACAAGCAGACAAAAGATACAAAGAAAGTTACATCATAATAGCTTTTACAAGTAAAGAATCTACCAAAGAATGTTTTTCCACAAGGGGTATGAATAATTTTGAGGACAACTGTATATGATTGTTTGAAATGTGCTTTGAAAATTGCATGATAGTTATGCATTTAAAGCCAACTGTGTATCACATTTCTCATCACTATGACAAAATGAGATGCCATATAACATCATTTTCTGAATAAGTACTGGTCTAGGCTTCAGGTAAAAATACAGTGGGATGGTGTGGGTATGATGTTTACAGGAGAGTGTTAGGGTGGTAGGGGTGGCAAGGGGGGGGGGTTAAGTCAGAGCAGAGAGGATAAGGATAATGGATAGGGGCAGAGCTTTAAGTGGGTGTTGGTGCAGCTGGTGGTTAATGAGTTTCAGAAAATATTTTATCACTTTGCAGGAGCACCTGACCTTTTTTTTAAAAAAAAGAAAGATCTGCTAGCACACCAAGCACAATTAGTTCTCCATCCCACCTAGTCTAATTTAGTTTAACCATAATTATTTATTGTTTGCTGCACAATCACATAATTCATCTTGCATGATTTAAAAAAAACTCACAAACTAACCTTGATAACAAATTTTTTTCCCCTAAAGTTTGTCAGTGAACTGCATCTTCTCCTTTTTGAGTGCGATGCATTTTTGTTTTAATTTGACAAAAGATTTAATTCTGAAATTTATTCTATGTGAATTATGCAGTAATGTTTGTTTTGTTCGATCAGCAAAGTTGGAGTTGGTGAGTGGAGAGGGAGTTAAATAATTTTTTTTTAAGTTATGATCGCCACAATAAAAGTATCCACCCAAATTTCACTCGGGCCAAAATGATAGCACCATTTCTAAATAAGTACATTTACCTTCAATCACCTTTGTGCTCCATTTAAATTTGGTATAAAATCATGGTAAGTTGCCTATAGGGTCATCATATCTTGCTAATTTAACAATCTATTGATTGATTGATTGATTAGTGATCTATTGATTTTGATTAGTGTAGAGTTATACAAATTTTTCATGAGGTCGTTAGATTACAACTCGATAAGCCAGCCTGAGTCCACTTGTGGGTGTTGCACATACCAATTGCGGGACTGGAGCCGGACTCACGCCGGCTTCAAACCACATCTAGATGGGGACTCAGTCCGAGCCAGCATCAGTTTGGCTGGCTTTTTAAGAAAGTGGGGTGTTAATCATATATAGGGCTGCCTCTGGGGCAAGCCTCAGTCCAGTTTCGCTGCATATGTAACAGGGGCCTATATTCTATGATTGTTCATGGTTTATGACATTTGATTTGGTAAGGTTCAGGGGTGCACCCTTCATAAGATTAGTGTACAGGCTTATAAAAACTTGCACTCAAAATTCATTTCATGCACATTAGCACTTACACATGACATAAGTCATGATTTTGTTACACAATGTTTGATCCGAGAGGCTGTCTCAGATGAGACAGAGGCCAAGACCGAGATGATTGTCACAAGACAGATTGTAATTGAGACAATTGTGTCCAGAATCAGCTGACACCAAGACGAGATGCAAGACACATAGTCAATGTCTCAAGACACGAGACACAAGACATAGAGTCAGTGTTTGAAGGCACGAGACAAATACACATAGTCAATGTCTCAAGACATGAGACACAAGACATATAGTCAGTTTCCAGACAAGAGACACAAGACACATAGTCAACGTCTCAAGACACGAGACACAAAACACATAGTGTCTCAAGACACCTAACCCTGATAAACTGAAGAAAAGCAATCATGTATATACTCTTTCAAACTGAGCTCTTTTTCAGTGTCTCGGCATTGTCTCGGCTTCCAAATCACAAGAATCACACTAATTTATATACTTGTGCATAAATTTATTAATTTGTGCCAACTCAACCATTCAGGACATTAACAGAGTAAGGTCCCTGTTTTGCTTCCCCACAGGCCAGGTTCGATGTCAGCATCCACTCTTCCTAGGGGCCCCATCTTGCCACCCCCTATCTCCTATGTCATGAGTGTGCCGGACAAAAATATTGCCCAGTTTGTGAGTATATTGGGTAGAGACATAGAACTTTATTCTCATCTCATATACTAGTACATGCATGTAGATATGTTATCAATTACAGTACATTAAGACCCTGTGACATAAACAGATAAAGCGATGCAGTATCTCCTTCATCCGGAGTGTGCCGGACAGACACATATCCCAGTTTGTGTGTATATTGTTGTCAAACCTGCAAAAATTAACAGAAATATGGTAGTGAGTGTGGGACAGTATCAACTCTCGCCTGCGTATCATTGTATTGTGCATATAAAGGCGACCGCACACCTTATGACTGGTCTGCGACTCAATTTTGGAATAAAATGTAATAGAATGTGAAGGTAATATTGAGACTTGGAATATCTTACTGTGTTATGTTTGGATTATTGTATGGATAGGTATGTTCAAATTTGTGACAATGCTATCATCCTTAGAATAAAAGCTAATTTAATATCTAGTCGTAATGACGTCATAGCAGTCGTACGATTGGCTTCGATATGAAACTAATTTGGCCTTTACTCCAAAATAAAGTCTTACATTCTTCCAAAATGGTTATATTAGTATTCTTTCAATTAATTTTAACCTCAAATAAAATGATATGTTCCATTCAAATTTTCAGAAAATGAGCAAAATGTGATTTGTTCCAAAATTGAATCGCGAACTGTTGTAAGGTGTGCAGTGGCCTTAACTCGTATTACTCCGTCAAATTGGACTTGTATCCTTGATAAATGTAGAATCACACAAATTTTATTCACTTGTGCAAACTCAACTAATTTCATTCACTTGTGCAAACTCAGCTAATTTCATTAATTTGTGCGAACTCAACCATTCTGATTCTAATTTGATTTAACAGGAAGCACACGATGGTGAGGTTCACACCGTCAAGTTCTGTCCTTCGGGGACATTCTTTGCTACAGGCGGTGCCGACAGACAACTCAAACTGTGGGAATTCTTAAATAGTAAGTCATATCTACAAGATTTGACCAATAGAAGAATGATGATCATGCATATAAATGTTTCAATCTTCTTTATTTCATATTCACATAATTATGGAGAGATGAGGCATATACTTACAGCTTTTCACAGTGGCTTAGTTGGCATGGGGTTAGGACAAGGAGGGGGGGGGGGGGGTTAAGCAACAAGATTGTACTCTAAGTTGGGGACAAAGAAAACTTGAAAAGGTTAATCTGATGAACATGAAAAAAAAAACTACATGCATATATCTATATAAGTTGGAAAGATGGGTAATTACAGCACTTATCCTAAAGCACTTTTTTGTGGATATGTGTCTGTGGATAGACGTCCGACCCCCTATATGTGGGACCTTTATGAAATTTTCTGTCTCTGATTTCTTGTTCTTTTGACAGTCTATAATGTTTTCAAAGGAGCATGACTTGGTCAGTTAATGAAGTTCAATTCAATTCAAATTTATTTCCACAATTAAAAATATACGTATATACAAATCATTGACATTAAAAGATATATTACACGTGGAGGGGTCAAAGAAAGCATAACTGCTTGTGTAAATTGGCCCCCAAAGTATAGAATAAATCATATTAATACATGTAAAATAAACAAACAATATAATCATAACATAATTACAAATAAGTCTAAGAGAAGGGAGGGGGGGTGAAAACAAATCATTACAATAAATGCAAAGCCGTTTTTAAAAGTGTTTTGTTTATAAGTGTATAAGACTTGAGAAAAATGGGGGTTGAAATGTACAAAAAGGTTGATCATTTTATGAAATTTCCCTTTAGTTTGTCTGTTCCTTTGATACATGTATATAGATGAATGGTATTTATTAAAATAAAATCAAATTACCAGCCAAAAGCTGAATTACATAAATTTTTGCTGAGTAAAATTTCAATATGCAAGCAGTAAAATGTTATTAATTCAAAGCCTTAATATGTATACAACAAATATTTTGGGTCCTGTTATTTCTGCAATTATGTGCTAAAAACACCTGCAGAAACATTAATTTTTTAACATACTGGTGCAAAGTGAATTGAAGCAAATTAAAATCTTGAAAATAATTCTGGCGAATTCCCATTTGAAGCAAATAGCGAAATGCGTTTTTCATGAAATATATTCCATTGCACTGTATGCCTCAGGCTGCAATGTTGACAAACAAGTATTGATTTGCAAGGATCCTTTATGAATAATGTCAAAGAAATTTACTGAGCCTATATCATGTCATCGCATGACATTAATCATCTTAATGACTGTTAATGACGAGTAATTTATGTAATATGAAAGTAAATGAAAAACTGGAATGTCCTGCTCATTAGGGTGAAAAGAAAGTGTACATGTAGCTAAATACAGCAAAGACTGAAAGTAAACTTTCTTTACATGTATACAAATTCCAAGAAATAAAAGGTGAGTCGTTAAGTTTCTGTTTCAAGTATTGTACTTTGATTATTATATTAATTGGTTCTGTTTTCAGATTCTTGTCAAAATTGAGGTGTACTTCTCGGGAGCAACCTTGCGGTTGCTCTATTGTACTTTGATAATTATATTAATTGGTTCTGTTTTCAGATTCTTGTCAAAATCGAGGTGTACTTCTCGGGAGCAACCTTGCGGTGACGTGTATCGACTTTGATGATCAAGAGCAACTCATTCTTGGGGCAGCCAACGACTGTGCCATCAGGATATGGGGGACGCATGATCATAGGTTACGGGTAAGTTTTAACATGTTTGAATGGAACTATGACCTGATGAAATTCATCTTTATCATTATCATCATCATCATCATCATCAATTATCAATCATCATCATCATCATCATCATCATCATCATCTTCATCATCATCATCATCATCAAAGAAATTATATATTTTGAACCATTCCCCACCCTATCTGGAAAACAAAACCATTTAATACTACTATTCCTTGAATTCTTGAGCAGTTAATCAGGGTAGCCATGCTAAAGCCGGGGTAATAGTTTGCAGCACTTAGAAACATTATATTAAGTGGTATATAAATGTTGCATATTATTACTACATTGTACTAATGATAGCTGGATAACATTATCCCTGCTTAAGCTTGAGCTGCTACTTAATTCAGGTGCTTGGTACATTCAAGGAATAAATCCTGCCAGGTACTCATTTACCTCACTTGGGTTAAGTGAAGCACAATATGGATAAATTTCTTGCTAAGGGAAGATGTGCCATTGCTTGGAGTCAAACCCACAACCCTCTGTTTGAAAGACAAAAATTTGAACAGATTGATCACAATGCCCATGATGAAAATCATTCCATCAACTTATTATTGATGTTTACATTTTGCTACCACATTTTCGCTCGCCTGGTTGTAATACATGTACCAAGGATATGTGATTGCATCACTTCATAAAGTTTTACATGACAATTTTGGAATTTCAAGTGATTTCACATCTCTGATTTGGCACTATGCTGATGTCAGGTGTCTTTCCATGTCTGTTCTTTTATATTAGTTATTCTCTGTGTTTAATTTTCATTTGTCAAGCAAACGTTAACGGGCCATAGCAATAAAGTTTTAGCTGCAAAATTCCTCAGCGATCCGAACAAGTTTGTTTCGGGAAGCCACGACAGGACGCTCAAGATTTGGGATCTCAAAAGTAGAGCATGTAAGTTTTCTAGTTTGTGTGCGTACAGATTATGCACTTCATCCACTCCGTTGGGGCATTCCAGCAAGAAATATATGTTTTCATGTTGTATTGGACTCAAGCTTTTACTTTGTTCAAAATTTATATCAATTGAGATTCAGAGTCTCAAAAGTAGACTATTTGAGTTTTCTAGTTTGCCTAAACACAATGTATTACTTTCTCCACACCCTGGGGAGCTTTCCATCAAGAATTCAATTTTCTTTTATGTTGGACACAAGCTATGATTTTAAAGGGGAAGTTCACCCTGACAAAAAGTTTATTGTAAAAATAGCAGAAAAAATAATAAAAAATATTGCCGAAGGTTTGAGAAAAATTCATCAAATAATTAAAAAGTTATTAGAATTTCAATTATTTGATTTGTGACGTCATATGCGAGCAGCATTCCTACATAGCGAATGGTAAAAAATCAATGAAATGTCATTTTCTCAGAAAATTCAAAATGGTTTTCACTGTACCTTTTGTATTTCAATAGACAAATCATTTCACACCCGATCATGAATAGAAAACAAAATTAAGTCATCAGGAACCATGCAAAATTTGAAATTCATGCATTTTATATTACATAACACATGGGGCAACTGCTCGTTTATGACGTCACAAATCCAAAACTTTGAACTCTAATAACGTTCTTACTCTTTAACGGATTTTCCTCAAACCTTCACCAATATTTTTCACTATTTTTTCTGCTATTTTTACAACAAAGTTTTCTTCAGTGTGAACTTCCCCTTTAAGTTTTATATTTATTTAGATTTTGAATGTCACAAGTAGAGCCCTTTCTCCATTCCCTGGGGAGCCTTCCATCAAGGATTTAATATTCTATATTGGCCATCTTATTTGACTTGGTCCTACTTTTGCAAATACTTGCTTCAGCTATGCTGATAAGCCCTGTAATCTATCTTTGATGTGATATTTTAAAGAAAAACTTTTATAATGGAAATTTTACATACAGTACTATGAAGTTATTATTGATATTTAAAAGCTTAATGAAATGATGCATGAAATATGTATTGTATCTAACCTTGCGGGTACATTTATTTGTTTTATTGACTTGGGGGGTGTTTCACAAAGATTGAAGTACATGTATGACTTAGAGTCGCCGATAAATACCGGGTTGCGTACGGTATGAAAGGCTTGACCGCATTAGTCAGATCGTCTCAAGAGGACGCGCACTAATGCGTATCTATCAATAAGATTGCGCGTTGCATATCTTGTACGCGTCGGCATTTAAGTGCGACTTAAGTCATACTTAAATCTTTGTGAAACACCCCCCAGAAATTATAACGCCTTTGAATGAAACATGATTTTTCCATGATAGTAATATCCACCTTATATTCTCTTTGATATTAATATCCAATTTCTGTGCAATTTGTAAACATCCCAGGTACACGAACAATGTTCGCAGGTTCCATGTGCAACGATCTAGTAACAAGTGATGGTGCCGGCACCAATATTATCAGCGGTCACGTGGACAAAAAAATCAGGTTCTGGGATGCGAGGTTTGTATCATGAAGCTAGAGAAGCGTGTTCAGTATTTCAAAACTAAATGCACCAATATTTATACAGTATTCAGATGTGTCCCAACAAAATACCCTAATATGCTGATAAACATGTTTTTCATGCATCAACTCTTCTTCCTTCTACCCCCCAAACTTGTGTGGATGTAGGCATCATAATGCACCTCAGAATAGATTATATCTAGATGCTTATTAATGTTATTATGACTCAATGGTGATTTTATTATTATGTCAGGAGGCAATTATTGTATCCAAATTATTGTATCAAATTTATGTGTGACCTCTATATATCGCAATGATGGATGGCGCAGTGGGTTCGGGGGATACATGTGCTCGGCTGCGCGACCCGCCGAGCATCTCTTGTTTTTGTTATTTTTAGTTGTATTGGAATTAATATCATGGTCTGTCCATTCCACTTTGGACAAAAATAAATTTGCTCTAAATATTGAAGTATTTGATTGAGCCACAGCTTTTTATAGCCTTGCAATAATGAAAGGTCTCCTGTATTTTAGATTTTTATTATAAACTCATTTTCTTGTTGACTATATAGAAAAATGTTGCTGAGTATCTGACTTTTTAACATCCTGTCTTAACAAGCCTAATTTCTTTTAAAAAACTGTTCAAAATTGATCATTTCTGTAACAACCATGAGTGGGACGGGATGGTTACAATGTGTTTTTTTTTAAATAAAATCAAGAATCTACTTTGTGAATGCAATGATTTCATAGTAAAGAATTTTATTCTCATGTAATTTAGATTTGCAATTCATGTTCCCGAAGGATTTGATTTAATAATGAATAATAATATAGGATTTGTATAACGCACGTATCCACCTTGCTAGGTGCTCGATTTGCTCCTATATTACCCCGGCTAAGCTAGTCTACCGATTCCGGTGCGCACAGCTTTTTGAGGAATTACTTCCTGCTGGTACCCATTTACCTCACCTGGGTTGGGTGCAGCACAATGTGGGTAAATTTCTTGCTGAAGGAAAACACGCCCGCCATGGCTTGGAATCGAACCTATGTCCTTCAGATTGAAAGACAAGAGTCTTAACCACTAGACAATGATGCCCCTCACAACTGATATTGATATTGAAAACTGATATTCATCTGCATATTGATTGACAGATATCTACTAGGATGTTCCTTTCCAACATTCCAACATGGTGAAATTCACAATACAATGGACAGGTGGGGGGATGTAATTAACTTCTTTGTTGATTTGGAATGTCCAGTTAAAGGATGCATGATGTTCATTACAGGAAGGTTGATTTCAGTAATGTACATCATTCCTTCCACAGTCAGTCAACCCTTTGAACTTGCTTCTTTGAATGTAGTTCAGTTCACTGAAAAGGTCATCATAGTTTCTTGAGTAGTTTTGTTTAAAGGATAGTGTTGACAAATCTGATCATAAAATCCAATTTATTTAAAATAAGGGGGTGGTGCAAGAAATATTTACAAATAATT
The DNA here is from genome assembly GCF_018143015.1 of Lytechinus variegatus. Taxonomy (NCBI): domain Eukaryota; kingdom Metazoa; phylum Echinodermata; class Echinoidea; order Temnopleuroida; family Toxopneustidae; genus Lytechinus; species Lytechinus variegatus. Next base: position 10,654,956 of record NC_054755.1, on the reverse strand, counting down.
ATAATTCAGTTCAATTCAATTTAAAAATGGTTTATTAAAACATGTCTCGCTACCAAATGCTGAATAAAAACATGTATACAATGTACCATAACAGAATGATATTTAAAGTACAAACATGAAATGATATAAATTGAATACAGTTACTTCTTATTATAATACAAGGAAATAAATTGTTGAAAATAGAAAAAAACATTGTACATACATTGTATTGAACATTATGAATATTAAGTAGACAAATTTTAACCACTATATTAAAGATAAAAATTGTAAATATTCTGTTGCAATTTTACAATTGATCATTTTTAGCTGTAGCAAATCAAATTAAACTCCATATTTAAGAAATAGATTGCTTAATCAGTTGCAATAATTTGCATAATCAGTTGCATAATTTGTAATTAATTGCAAGATGTATGATCGATTTGGGGACTGAAAATCGACTTGCTCTTGATTACAAGTTTCTTGCTATGCCCCACAAGATTCTAATCATAGTTTTATGATGATACATTAAAAACTCCTCTTTATTGAATGGGCCTATCCTTTTTTCACATTGATTTGATCATTGTTGTCACTGGTAGCAGTATCATTATCATGACCATCATTGTTATCTTTATCGATATCATCATCATCATTTGTCAAAATTTAATTGTTTCATTTTCTTCTAAAGATCAAATGCAAGAACAAAAGAGATCCAACTCAACGGTAAGGTGACCTCACTTGACCTTTCACCTGACCGGCAATTCTTACTATCCTGTACGAGAGAGGACACATTAAAGATTGTAGATCTTCGCATGTATCAAGTTGTCACGTCCTGTAGGTAAGTACACGAATTCAATTGCCAAAAGTATGATTTTTTTAATAAATCACCTTTTGTTGATAAAACAGCGAAATAATCAAAACAATAAGCACAGGTTACCTGTTCTACAGAGACATGAAACAAAGCAACATCGAATGAATTCAGTATGGTAATATACTGAAACAAATATATTACATGATACAGGGTAACATAAAAGGAATACAGTGCAGTAGTATATTGAAACAGAGATAAAACAAGAGATACGCACATATTAAATGATCCTAGTTTATTTATAACAAAATAATGAGAGGGAAAAAAATGTGCTTTAACTAAAGTCATTCTGATTTTTTAAATGAATTTACAATTGTACTTTATTACAAATAATAATAATATATAGCACCATCTATCTAGAAATATTTTATTCCGAAGCACGATATTATTATTATTATTACCCCAGCTTTAGCTCGAGCTGTCTTTCAGCGCTCATGCACTCAAGGAATTAATCCTGCCGGGTACCCATTCACCTCACCTGGGTTGAGTGCAGCACAATGTGGATAAATTTCTTGCTGAAGGAAATTACGCCATGGCTGGGATTTGAACCCACGACCCTCTGTTTCAAAGTCAGAAGACTAATACACTGGGCCACAGCGCTCCACCCAAATATAGAAGTAATGTGAATATAAGGCTTGGTTTGGTTTATGTCGGACTATTTTCATGCAATGCGTTTAGACTGTTGTCAATGTCGAGGCTTCTTTAATTTTTATCATAGTGCGGAAGGCTTCAATGTGGGGTGTGACTACACCAGAGCGGCCTTCAGCCCTGACGGTGAGTATGTGACGGCGGGCTCACAAGATGGATCAATATTCTACTGGAAGGCAAAGAACGGGGAGATAGAGAAACAGATCAAAGATCACAAGTGAGTATTGCCTCCTCAAATTGGTAACTTAGGTCATGTGATTGTAAGGTCATTGTCGTGGATGCTCTCCTTGTGTGATTGCAATGAAATTTTAAATTCTAATTGTGGTATGACTTGTTCAATCAAATTTTTTTTTTTTTGGGGGGGGGAGGGGGAGGGGGTGTGGGATAGATTATAATAATTGATTGGATGGCTTTAACTCATACATGTAGAATACCAGAAATAATCTACTTGTTAGGGCCAATATTTGACTCATCGTTTATTTGTGGAATATTGGCCCTAAATCTTGGAATATCTCTAATATACCATTCTGAGTCATGAATATCTTACTGAAAGACATTAACTATGGATATGTTCATGTGTTCTTCCTCTTTTCTCTCTTACAGGGGACCAGTAATATGCGTTTCATGGCATCCGTCCGGCAGGCAACTCATCAGCTGCGATAGAGCCAAGAATGTCATACTCTGGGCCGACTTTTGATAGGAACTAGACCTAGTCCAGGAACAAGACCTGGTCCAGTATCTGGACTGACTTTTGGTAAGAACAAGACCTGGTCCAGGATCTGGACTGTCTTTTGATAGGAAGAGGACCTGATCTAGGATCTTGGCCACCTTTTGATTGGAACAGGACCTGATCCAGGATCTGCACCGGCTTTTGATAGGATCAGGTCCAAGATTTGGGCCGACTTTTGATCGGATCAAGACCTGGTCAAGGATCTGTGTCAAGTCCATTCATCGGAATGATTTGTCTTTCAGGTGTAGCAATATCCATTCACCATCGCTTACGGAAGAGAAATTTGACAAAGCTAGGACCCGTCCAAGACGCTTACACTCTGGTCCAACATTCAGCGAGAGCAAAAATAAGTCCAGCTCCTGTTCCAAGATGCTGTACCATTGGGCCAAATTCAGATTCTTATGTAGCAATTCATTATTCACTACAGACCTAATTTATACTGCTATTTTGTGATCTGAGTATACTGTACATGTATGTCTGTAATACTAAATCAAGGCAAACTTCACAAGTCCCTGAAAAGAAAAGCAACTCCATTAATCAAACAAAACTTAATTTTCAACAAAATAAGAAGGGCACAGTAAGGACTTGCGTATCATCGTTAATTTGTGTGTAAAATATAAATTCTTTTTGCAATGGTCCATAATGTCCTGCATCTGTGTATTCTAATCAAGCTAAATATCAGGCTTACTGATCAAGTGTGATGATGCCGTCTCTGATCTATTGTCAGTCCTCTTTATTGCAATGAGTTGGGTATCAGATGCCATGTACCCCAAATTTGTGACCAAAAAAAGTGAGAATATTTCCAATCCTACAATCTTGCAAAAATTCTTTAAAAAGGCAACTTTCTTTCAGGGTATAGCACTGGTTAGAATTAGTTTTAACTTCGCCTCTCCAAACAGCCAATATTTAGGTCTAAACAAAAATTGTTATGTTGCCCTCATCCAACTCATAGTAAAATGTGAAAAAACCAGGGTCAGCTTTTTTTTGTATATTTTTTTCAGCAGACCAAAAATAAACAAACTTAATGGTTTTTTAAAGAAAAAATTGTATTTGAGCAAAGAATTTGTTCAACTTTGTATTCAGTGGATTAAAAAAGTACTTTGATATGCCTTTGGAAATGTTTGACTGCATATATAAATCATCGCATGCATGGAGTTCTTTGTGCAGTGCAGCAGCAAACAGGTATTAGAGAAATAAAAAAAAAAGGGAAAACCGACCGACCGACTCAACTTTGTAATCTTGGGTCTACGAGGGTAACATATTTTTTAAGGCATTATTCTCCACATTAGATTAGAAGAGCTTTAGAATTCTGCAGGTCAATATTGCTGCTGTATGTGTTGTTTCAGAGGAAGGCACTTGTGACAAAATGTGTGGCAGGGAGAAAATTATTGCTTCAGGCGATTTCTCCCTGAAATGCTACAAAAACCCTGGAAAATGAAAATAAAAGTAGCCCTGCCAAATCCCCATTCACTCCAATATTGAAGCTTGTCCAGTGTAGCAGATTTATGCAGTAGGTTTGGAAATATGCAGCTGTCGTAGATAGTCCTTAGTAGGGAAAGGTGATTTTGTGAATTTGAAGAAAATCACCTTTGAATCATTGTTAATTATACTATAGGGGATTTTCGAGGGTATCAAGGCAGTTATCAAAGTCGGCACCTATAAAAGCAATTTACTTCATCGTCTTCAGTCAACGCAAGCCATGAAAATATGTTAATTGTCATTTAGTTTAGATTTTTCTTGCACGTGCTATGAATGGCCAAAGTCCCTTAAAATCTTAAAGGGACTTTGCGTGACAGGAGGACATTGCTTTGAAAGTTTTCAGTATTACATGTATGTGCAAATTATAGAAGCAAACATTTGAGTACTTTATTTAGCAAATATGTTATCTTCACTTCATTCAAAATTAGTATTTATATAGCGACTTTCAATTCTTATTATTCTTGAGTAATTTGCAAAGGAATTTTCCTTTGGCGAGTCTTGCATATTTTTAGCACATTGTCAGCATTAGAATGAGAATTAACTCTGGTAGTTTTTTTTTGTGTGAACAAAAGTGGCAACGAAAACTACTCTTAGGGTCAGTTCTATGGGTCTTGACTTTGTTTTGGAAACAATATCTTTTTGTAATCAATTTGGGTAATGATTTTGAACCCACCAAATGATAGTAAAATAATATGTGATCTATTGAATGAATGAACAATATTCTGGGCCCCGTCTTACAAAGAGTTACGATTGATCCAATCAATTGTAACTCTATGGAAATTCATCAGTGTCATAATTTTTTCTACGGGAAATTTGCAAAATGTCCTTTGTAAACAAAGAGAAGCACAGTGAATTTTCTAGAAAACAATGAATGTATGAATATACATTACAGTAAGAAAATATTTTGAACAAACATGAATAATAGATGGTGACGTTGCTTGCCATCCATAGTTGTGATTGATCGGATCAATCGCAACTCTTTGTAAGACGGGCCCCTGGTGTTAGGAAAGGGGAACAGTTTTCTCATCCTGGAATTTACTGGTACTGCATATATGCAAAGAACAATTTGCAAATTCATTATTTTCTTTCTTTTGTGGAAATACATGTAGACATGCTTTTTTTCAGGAAAAAGTGATCCATTTGATACTGTAATTTTTGTTGTGCATTTCTTATCATCGCAGTACTATAAGTTTTTTGGAAGATTTGATTTTGTACAAATTTCATATATATATATTTTTGAACCATATTTGTAGTACGGATCTGTTCTCTTTTGTAGGCATCCATGAATTTCTTATACGAAAATCACTGTTTTTGTGAAACATTTTAGAAAAGGATTTTTATGCTTAGAATTTCTTGTGACTAGGGGTGTTATTCTGGGGTCATTTTATCTTTAAAATGTTTAATCTTTTTAAAATGAAATTGGTATTCTGAGATAGCAAATATGAAATTTAATCTGAGATAAGGCCTTGACGCTCTCTTTCCATTTTTGTCAGTCTATAGCGCAACCCCTGGCTTCATTCATTGTGGAGCGTTGTGGCCCAGTGGATTAGTCTTCGGACTTTGAAACAGAGGGTTGTGGGTTCGGATCCCAGCCAAGGCGTAATTTCTTTCGGCAAGAAATGTGTCCACATCTTGCTGCACTTGACCCAGGTGAGGTAAATGGGTACCTGGCAGGAATTTATTCCTTGAAATGCCACTGCACTGTTAAAGGCTGCAGGGCTAAAGCCAGGGTACTAATATCCAATTAAGCGAATAGGGATGCATTTGGCAGTGATATGCACAACATGTTCATGTATATTCGAACTCTTCCATTCATTTATGTTTCTCTCCTCTCCAGTACTCTGCCAAGTTGTTTTTGGTCTACTTTTTCTTTGTGGTTTCCATGTTAGAACAGTGTAGCCATGATGGTTATCTTGCTTTCTGAGGACATGACCTATCCAGTTCCAACATCTTCTTTTGACTTCCTGACTCTGTTTGGGAAGCTTAGCCAGATTATTGAGCCAATTATGGTTAGCCAGAATATTTGAAGCACTTAATTTCTAGGGGAATAAGCTCCATTAAAAAAATTAGAAAATGAAATTTTATTATCATTGAGAGATGCCTTAGATTAAAATTATTCCTGGGGAATGAAGAATTATTTCATAAGAATTTTCTTGACTAATGTTGTCTTGAAATGATGTGATATTGACATCGAGCAAAAGAGGAGAATAAAGTTGTTTGTTAAAAATAGAAGTCCTTATAAAAATGTGCTAGCGTATAGTGCAAGTGCATTTGAATTCAATAAATTGAAGAAATCTCACTCCTTTGCCACACCTCCTGGCGGAATGGATTTTCATTGGTTGAATAAGATGAGCTATAATATAAAACAGTGTCTCTCATACATGTAGGATATTGCTTCAAAAATAGGTGTATCTTTAATACAGAGATAAAATGAAAATGAAATAGTTCTCAGAATACCAATTCAGAGAGATTTAAACAGATATTTCAGATAAAATATATCTCAGAGAATAACACCCCAGCTTGTTCATGTTTTTGTATGGATTGTACAAGTATTACGCAAATACCTTGAAGTTTATTTCAAGTACCATGTGTAACTACGGTAACACTATACATAGAGTATAGTCTACAGGATTTCAGCAGTTGGTCAGGTTGATTCAAAATTTGTGCTTGAAATCGTTGCATGCTTTCTCTTTGTACAAAAAATCTGGAATAATTTTTTTTTTATAACCTTCAAGCTGGCTTTGCATCATTTTCAAATAGAGAAAATTCTGTGCCATATGTATGGCACAAAATTAAAGGAAACCAAAACCCAAGACGAGAAGCAATCTTATTGGAAAGAGTAAAACGAGAGGAACAATTTAAAAAAAGTTTCATAAAAATCGGTTATGAAATAAGCAAGTTATGGGAGTTTGAAAACTCTTGTTGTACTTTCTATGGGGATCCTCTAATTGGCAAACGTGCTTCAAAATGGCTGATTTTGTGGACAACTCTCCATTTGTTTTGTACACAAATTTTTAGATTTTCCTCATTATCTTTCAAATTGCATCTTGCCTCCTTCTGAGCACAATATATGTCATGGGGACATATAATTCACATCACATATGTCAAGGTCAGGAGGAGATAATGTGAAAGATGTAAAATAATGGGGAAAATCTGAAAATTTGTGTACAAAACAAATGGAGAGTTGTCCACAAAATCAGCCATTTTGAAGCACGTTTGCCAATTTGAGGATCCCCATAGAAAGTACAACAAGACTTTTTAAACGTCCATAACTTGCTTATTTCATAACCGATTTTGATGAAACTTTTTTTAAATTGTTCCTCTCGTTTTACTCTTTCCAATAAGATTGCTTCTCTTCTTGGGTTTTGGTTTCCTTTAACTGTGTTACATTTGTAATTCCATTTAATTGATTTTGAATTGTTATTTGCATTTTCATATAGGGATGGGGAGGGTTGAACCATAACATTGCTGTCACTTGTACTACTACTATTTTAGAAAGTTTGAAATAGAAAGTTATTAATATTCATTCACATCATATAATCAACCAAAGAGATGATAGACTTTGCCACGTGCATGTAAACTATTTGTTCAATGTTTGTAATCAAGTGTCTATTTATTCAACCAGCTACTTGTACCATACGTTGCATTAAACAAATATATATATTTGGCCTTATCTTGTGAAATAGCAAGTCATGATTTCAGTAGGTCTCCAAACTGATTGTTTGGGAGTGTTGCATGCAACAAATAGTCACTGAGTAGATTGCTCTAAGCCAATCAGATGCAAGGATTTTGGTAGCTTATAACAATAGTTAGTGAAAAATCATTAAAATGACTATTTATTTCATGAAATGCTTCCCAGGGTATCAGATGATTATGAAGCAGGGACTTGAATGATATGGTCACAATGCATTGTACATGTAAATCATGCCACAAAGATACATTGTATATAATGCACAGAGCATGTTGGCTATAATATTGCATTCTTGTACAGTTTTTGACCTGTATATACTCCAGCAAAGATATAATATACTTTCATAAACTTCAAGTGATTTTTTTGTACAAGATTCAGGCAATCATGAAGTACATGCCCATCTCGCATGATCCAAACACTTTGAGAAGGGTGCATGTCGATTTGGAATTTGGAAATTAGCCGTAGTGCCCTCTGCAGTCAATTTGAATGTCAAGAGTGTCTGGATATAAGTTGAAAATTTGTTACAAAAGTTCCCATCTGTGAATTTTACTTGCTAAATTGCTCTTAACCAGTCAGATGCGAGGAATGTAGCAGCTTATAATGTGGTAGCTATAGAGGACCGAAGCGATGACGTCAGTTGCCATGGTGTCATGGCAGCCTGTTTCTAAACATATGAACATGCTGAATGAAAGCGCGTTTCTAATAGGAGAAAATAGCTGCTATCGGAAATTGATCGCTTGCAACCAATTTTATTTTTCAGACGAGCCAAAGTCATACAAATGTGTACAGACGATCGTCAGCTGCGACTCTGTTTAGAACCAGCCCGCCATGACACCATGGCAACTGATGTTACACTTCCGTACTCTTTAACAGTTGTCAGCAAAAATCACCTATAAAAACCTTCAGAAAACACTATAAATTGAGGTTGGTAGCGATATATATTGTCATACTGTGAATGAAAATAAGCTTGCCTTTTTTATAATTTCATGTCTTGAAAATCCTCCTGGGCCTCCATTTCTTTAATAAAGAGCTTGCCATTGTGGTAGCACTGCCAGAATGGCAAATATTATATTGGAGCCTTGATTTCCGTTGGTCAATCTATGTTGCCATAATTGGAATTAAGGTTATTTTTGAAAACGGGCTCAAGTTCGGACTGCATCGAATTGTATTAATACCTGTATGAAAATTGGTTTAATCCTGCTTTGACAATGTGCAATTATTTATAATATGACCTTGTAGTACATGTATAGTTAAATATATTTCTGTATATTTTTAATTTAACTCTATTATTTTAGTATAGTTTAAATATTTTCTGTAAATTTTTAATTGAAGTCTTTGGTTTAGGTATCAAATTTAGATCTTAGCATTCAAGGAGTATGGTATTACAGCAAGGATTCAAATCCTGCTAAAACTCCAGATGAAAGTTGGATGGATGAAGATTCACTACTTATGCAGAATAAGGTTTCGAATGCACCGGAACATCTTGCCACCCAGAGCTGATCCCCGGCCACAAGGGATGAACACTCCGCTCGCAACAAATCAATCTGTATTGGACATCATCATTTTGTGATTAAATTTACAAGGCCCCTTGAATATAGGAAGGTTACAGTGAACTAACCAAAATAATTTTCTGTTCACATGTACTGTAATAAGCAAAGGTGCCAGTTTACTGTTTATTACGTAGATGTTTGTTTTTGCCAAAGCCTAAGGATGAACGAAACTCTTGAAACAAGTTGCCTTTAATAAGTCCATGAAATCAATGAAAGTCTAAGAACAATGAAATTATGGCCACTTGATCAGTGTGATTGCTAATATTGATATCTTCCAAATCGCAATGTGACTAAAATCTGTGAGGGCCAGTAGCGTACCTACGGGAGGAGGGAGGGCAGACTGCCCCCCCTGACGAGTCACAACTCATGCAAGGGACGTATCCCTGGCCCCCCCCCTGACAAGTCACAACTGATCCCTGACCAGCCACAAGTGGCTCGCTCCTTTGAACTTGAAGAACTTTTTTTTTTTACTTGTCATATTTTTTGGAAGATGAAATTTGCCCCCCCCCCCCATGGAAAGTCCTAGTACGCCACTGGTGACGGCACATTCGTGCAAATCCCCCCTTACTTCTGCACAAATTTTTACTTAAAATTAACACTTTTATCATGTCTATCTGTTAGAAGGTGCATATATGGGAGGACATATCACAAGGTTTCATGAAAGATACATGTATCTTGAACAAAGTGCTTGTACCTTCAAAAGAATGATGTAAAAATCTAGATGTTTACATTGTACAAATGGGAGAGTTGTTGATGTGTGACATCACGATTCGTAGTCACAATGCCAATAGAAGGATCTCCATAGCATTCATGTTTGCGACAATCTAATGCTCACAATTTAATACCGTTCGATTGTTTCCAAAATTTAATTGATCTTATTCTGTTTTTATTTGTTTTCACTAAAGCTAATTTGTACCAGGGATTTCATTCTTCTTAAATAACCCTGGGCCGGTATTTAATTAAAAGTATTGAGTTTGTAAGTATTTTACTTAGCATTTTCTTGGATAAGAAAAATGCTTTAACTTGTATTCAGATCATATCTAAGTATTTTACTTTATCAAGCTAAATACTTTCTAATAATCAAATCACTTTGAGCGAAATAACGTGCTATGTGCATGTATCCATCTGTGCGCAGAATGTATGATGTTTGTAAACTGCACGCAAGCAAGACTCAAGTCTGGTAGGCAGCTAAGATTTAAGCAAATACTTAGCTGAAAATGTAATTGAATACAAAAGATGTATAAGTATTTTACTTAAGCAAAATACTGAGTAAAATACTTTGAAATGGCTTAAATATTGAATTGAATACCGGCCCTGATAATAATTGTTGTTGGGTATAGTATACCTCACGTGTGTAGTTTTTGGACTATGAAAATCACATTTTAAATTTCCTTTGTATTTTCAATTCTTTTCATGCAAACAAGAAAAATCTGAGCTGTACCATCTATGAATAAGAACAAATAGCCAAATTTTTGAAATATTTTCTTATGAAGCTTCTAGTACTTATAAGTCCCACCCACAGGAATTGTCTATTCATTGTGCTACTTATCTGTGTGTACTTTATGATTGTAAAGAAAGATCCATGATTTGCAAATAAACTTCATTAAGAAATTTTTTTTGTCTATGCTTTAATCATTCAGGAATTCCTTCCTTTTTATATTTGAAAAAAAATCAGGTGTAATGAACATTTTTAACTTTCCCTTTAAACATGTTGATATTCCATTACCGACTGATGATTCGAGTGCCAGATCCTCATCCTGGTTAAGTAAAATCCATTGCTAGAAAAATACCACAACAAAACTCTCAAGTCAAATGCATGTGCACATTTGTCATACGGTAGATCGACTTTGGTTTTAAATCTTTCTGCGTAAGTTCCCTGATGAAGAAAACACTCCTTTCACACATTCAATGAATAAATCGTACAACAAATAAGCTTGGAACCACGCATTTAATCTTTGGCATGATTTTCTATTTAATTAGAAATATCTTTAACCAAAATATTACAAATACCCTGAATTAGATATCATATAACTCTCTCTAATCATATACATAACATGATCTTTGATCAATTCCATTAAAAAAGCAATGTACCATAATACCAGATTACACTCACAGGTCATACAAATCTTTCTTATAAAAGACAATTTAACTTTATCAAGCAGTCATAAAGACATTGTGAAATGAAAATACTAAATTATTTCCCATTAAAAAAGCAGCATATTTTCATTGAAAGACAATGTAATTGTAACAAGCATTAATCAAAAGATTGTAAAATTAAAATGATCTTTTCTCTAATACAATGAAGTAGCAATTTCAAAACAAAAATAATTCTCTTAATTTGTCGTGATTTCAGACAGGATTAAAGTACTATTTCTTTCACATAAGCATTTTGTAACCTCTTTCATCAAAAATGATTTTGCATAATTGAAAATAATATAATAATGAAGTTTTGGCTGTAGCTGACCTATACGCATTGAAGCATCGAAGGAATAAACCAGGACTGCAGATCAACTGAATAAATCAGAACTGCATACTGCGGATGATTATTTTTTTCTTTTGCTTTTGCTGAGGGAAATTGTCATCTTTAACCAATGACCTGATTGAAAGATGAAAGTTCAATACCAATAACTATATAATAGCTTAATCTTTTACATGAGTTGATGAATTCTAATTAAAAATATTTAGTACTTTATAATAATGAAGAATTAAATAATCAAGATGACAAATATTGAATTATCCCTCATCTCTTTAGGCATCAATCAAGTTGAGATTGAATTCGAGACGTTACAATTTTTCGTCATGTTTTCCTTCATTTTGGCAGACCTTGGGGCCCATCAAAGAAAGCTTTGTGACCTGTCTTGGATATGGGGCTCGACACTCAACATTTTTCCCCCAGGAATCAGGCCAGGCGCCCAGATTTTATAATTTTGAGCCCCAAAGTTCAGTGTTGGGCGCCCAGAATAAAATTTCATTTTGAGTGACCAAACCATCATGCACACACAATCAACTTTGATGTTGACAACTTCTATTCCATTTTCTTTCCCTTTCCGACATTGTCAGGAAGATACTTGAATTATATATCTTCCAGGATAGAGTTCATTCCAGATAGGTATGTGAAGTTGATTAAATATCCGATATTGCCAGCACCTCAAAACATGTTCTGAACAATTATGCATTAATGTGTGATGTTGACAACTTCTACTTTGTTGTATTTTCTTTGTTTATGACTTTCCCGTGAATTGTATTTCTTCCTTGAGAATAGTTAATTCTGGGAGTTTCATAAAAAAATCTCTCAGAACACAAAATATCATAAAGCTCTGACATATTTTAAAACTTATTTGATGGGAGGAATTAGAAATCAATTCTGGAAATTTCGGGCGCCTGATCCGGGTGCCTGCTAATGTCGAGCCCTGCCAAATGAAAAAAAAAAATCCTATATCTATTTCAGTTGTACACAAATTATTGAAAGGCTGACCAAATGAAAGAATATACAAACATGCATTTCCGTGTAAAAGGCAATGTAACAATTCTGAAAATGTTATAAATCAATTTTTAAAACAATGAAGGCTGCTGAATACCACTGTGACCTTTACTCATATACAGGTCAAAGATTGAATATACAGATAATAAAACCATTGACCCTTTGCATGCTGATGTTGCAATTTTTGCACATTTGCAAAATTAAATTCATCAATCCTAATAATTAGTTTTCTCCCCTACCATCAAATTAGATAAGCCAATAAAGGCAATAGTTCTTGGATAATATCTATATAATGATAATAAGTATTGATATCTTAAATTAAAGAAAGCATGGAAACAATTGTCAATATCCCTCCAGAATAAATTAAGTGTGCAAAGAGTTAATAGCCTATAACAGATTTCACGCATATTCGACCAATATTATACAATAGTAACTATATAAAATTTCTGAGATAGTAATATTTTTAAAGCATGCATAATAATTATGTCAAAATGAAAGAATATAAACATTTGGTCAATCATAATATCACTTCATTTGGTAAAACATGAAGACACAATCTGCAAATTATTTTAAATTGCAAATAAATGCAATTAAACGAGTAACTGTCAGTATTCATATACAAAGTTAAGTGAATTTTCTAGTATTCACCTTCTAATTTTTTTCTTGTCTGCATAGCAGAAGCAAAACATAAAAGATGCTGCATGCATTCAAAGGCTACAGTAAAAAGGGAAAATAGTTGATAGATATAAAGTCAGCACTGCTGCTATATTGACTCCTGCAATGCAGGAGTGCCTGGCAGGGAGGTTCCGCTTTTTATCAACTCTTACTGTGCAGATAAGTACCCTCGACGACAAATACTGTGTTAACTAAATGTTTATTCATATACATGTACTCATATACATAATACTGCAAATGTTGCCGATTTTCTGTACATACACACACACACACTTTACTTGTATATTCACATTCCCTTTTACTGTAATGCTTTCATTTCAAATTGTGATGTAGATGAACAATGCTCTGATTGGCTGTTTAGATCACAGCCTTCTGACATATATATATATATATGCCTCGGTAAAAATATGGCAGTATTGAGGTATTCTAAAACATTATTAACAGCTGTTCCAGGGGTTTTGGAAAGCGCTATTTCTGCAATTGACATTCAGAACTACTCATCTCTTATTTGAATGAGCACCCAGTCTCAAAACTTTCCTCTGATTAGATACTTGACCTGTACAATAATCAGATTGATATTTTTCGATGCATCATAAAAAAACAATATATATATTCATTTTGATAAACTATATCAACAAATTTAGAGCAATATTTGATCATTAAATACTCCTTAATTGAGTTGTTCATGATTGCAACTTACTGGTATGAGATTTAAATCATTTCCATTTTCAATACTGTGACACACTCTCGATACAAACCACAGGACAATGTGAAAGGGCTTGTTAAACGTTTTATCCGACAAGTCCCATTTTATCTGACAGTTACCATAGCAACAGTGCTTCTCAGCCAATCACAATCAAGAAAAGTTGTCAGATCTGACAACTTGTCGGACAAAATGTTGACGAAATGCTCCCCAGAATAGCATTCGGGGAGCTTTTCATGAGTAGCTTTGTCAGCGATTTTCACAAACTAACTTGCTCTCAGCCAAGCCAATCAGAAGGATTTCCTGTAGCTTATAACATTTTTTTGGTGAAAATCAGTGATAGATATCTTCTTGAAAAGCTCCCACGATGTTGCATTCGAGGTAGGTTAATTTTCATCGGACAGATTTGAGGTAACCACTGATCTGCACCAAGTCATAATATCTTTACCACGGGATGAATGAATATCTCCTTGGCGAGGACTTTTTTAACCACATGGCCCTTAGAATATGCCACATTTATAAGTGTACTTCTCAAACAATCCATAATTTTACAATGTACACTCCAAACATAGACGTAAGTCAATAAATGCTAGAAATTTCATAAATATCTTTCATAAATTTCATAAATATCTTTTTTAAGAAGAGTTGGGATTAAAATTTTGCCGAAATTTGCAATTGTACTGTTATTTTGACAAAGAGCTTCTGAGATGTACAACACGTGTTTACACCGTCTATTCGGTATAAATTGTTGCAAAGATCACTCTTTACTTCTGAGGTAGGGCCATTGAGCACCGGGGGAGGGGGGGGAGGGAAGGTAGGGGGTGGGGGTGTTTCACAAGGAGTTAAGTGTGACTTACAGTCATACTTAAGTGCCGATGCGCATATTATATGTAATGCGCAATCTTATTAGTTAATACGGAGTAGCCTGCATCCTCTTTAGCATGATTTGACCAATGTGGTGATTCATTTCATACCACACTCAACTAAAATTTAAGTACGGCTCCAAGTCATACTTAAATCTCTGTGAAACACCCCACTGGTCAGGTAAATGAGGAATGTGTGTAGATCATAAAGCTGCTTGTAAGAGACTTTACTTGTGACTAGTGACCCTTTATAATGCTAAAGCAGATTCTTCATGGTTAGTATTCTCATCGGCTAAACTTGAAATCCACTCCTTTTGTTTTAGGTTAAAATTCTGTTCTTTGATAATAAGCATTGGAATGCAAAAAATGACTGTCAAGGGGCCCGTTGCAGAAACCGTTGCAATCAAACACAACTCAGAAAATCAAATGTAGCTTGATTTCAACCAATGAAACGCAAATATTATGGAATTGCATTTGATTTGGTTTATTTTTAGATTCCTTCAAAGGCAACTCTATCTGCCATGGGGCCAGGATTTCAATAGAATTATGGAATGATACATCAACCATAATATGGGGAAAGAGTTTGGTATATCATGTAGCAACTCTTTCTGCCAAGGGGCCAGGATTTCAATAGAATTATGGAATGATACATCAACCATAATATGGGGAAAGAGTTTGGTATATCATGTAGCAACTCTTTCTGCCAAGGGGCCAGGATTTCAATAGAATTATGGAATGATACACCAACCATAATATGGGGAAAGAGTTTGGTATATCATGTAGCAACTCTTTCTGCCAAGGGGCCAGGATTTCAATAGAATTATGGAATGATACATCCACCATAATATGGGAAAGAGTTTGGTATATCATGTAGCAACTCTTTCTGCCAAGGGGCCAGGATTTCAATAGAATTATGGAATGATACACCAACCATAATATGGGGAAAGAGTTTGGTATATCATGTAGCAACTCTTTCTGCCAAGGGGCCAGGATTTCAATAGAATTATGGAATGATACACCAACCATAATATGGGGAAAGAGTTTGGTATATCATGTAGCAACTCTTTCTGCCAAGGGGCCAGGATTTCAATAAAATTATGGAATGATACACCAACCATAATATGGGGAAAGAGTTTGGTATATCATGTAGCAACTCTTTCTGCCAAGGGGCCAGGATTTCAATAGAATTATGGAATGATACACCAACCATAATATGGGGAAAGAGTTTGGTATATCATGTAGCAACTCTTTCTGCCAAGGGGCCAGGATTTCAATAGAATTATGGAATGATACATCCACCATAATATGGGGAAAGAGTTTGGTATATCATGTAGCAACTCTTTCTGCCACAGGACCAGGATTTCAATAGAATTATGGAATGATACATCAACCATAATATGGGGAAAGAGTTTGGTATATCATGTAGCAACTCTTTCTGCCAAGGGGCCAGGATTTCAATAGAATTATGGAATGATACACCAACCATAATATGGGGAAAGAGTTTGGTATATCATGTAGCAACTCTTTCTGCCAAGGGGCCAGGATTTCAATAGAATTATGGAATGATACACCAACCATAATATGGGGAAAGAGTTTGGTATATCATGTAGCAACTCTTTCTGCCACAGGACCAGGATTTCAATAGAATTATGGAATGATACATCAACCATAATATGGGGAAAGAGTTTGGTATATCATGTAGCAACTCTTTCTGCCACAGGACCAGGATTTCAATAGAATTATGGAATGATACATCAACCATAATATGGGGAAAGAGTTTGGTATATCATGCAGCAACTCTTTCTGCCATGGGGCCAGGATTTCAATAGAATGATGGAATGATACATCAACCATAATATGGGGAAAGAGTTTGGTATATCATGTAGTAACTCTTTCTGCCATGGGCCAGGATTTCAATAGAATTATGGAATGATACATCAACCATAATATGGGGAAAGAGTTTGGTATATCATGTAGCAACTCTTTCTGCCAAGGGGCCAGGATTTCAATAGAATTATGGAATGATACACCAACCATAATATGGGGAAAGAGTTTGGTATATCATGTAGCAACTCTTTCTGCCAAGGGGCCAGGATTTCAATAGAATTATGGAATGATACACCAACCATAATAAGGGGAAAGAGTTTGGTATATCATGTAGCACAAGATGGTCACTAGTCTTGCATAACTCACAAACAGCTTTATGAAGCCCCCTGCTGACTTAGCTGGTATACCAAGCCAGCCCTCTCTTGACAGCCCGTTGCCAGGTCTGGAACTCCTCCTCTTCTGTTGTGATGGACTGGGGCTCGAAGACAGCATCCTTCTTTCTTAGAGTCTGAAGTTCTTCTTTACTCTTCCAGATTCCTTCATAACAATGAGAAAAGAAAGAGAAAATATATATCTTTACAAGAAACCAAAACAATGGATGATAATATGACTTGATGAAAGAGGGGATGGAAGGAAAGAACTCCAATCACACTTGGTGAGGAATGGAAAAAGTTATGACAATTTAAAAGGTGTTGATTTTTTTTTACACAGTGATTCTCAAATTGACAAAATTACACTAAGATGACAGACCCATGTGGCCATTTCTCCTAATTTTTTTGAGCTTAAACAAGACTACCTCAAGTTTGAGAGATTACAAAGAGGACCAAAAATTCAACATCATCAGATAGTCATAGAACTCGCCCCCTTTTGTGGCACTGCCCCCACCTCCTTAATATACAATCTTGGATACGTAGTAGTGAAAAGTGCATGCTATTATCAGTAGCTTTATACCTTGGTCACATTTGCTCTATGGCGGCCGTACGGCAAGTCAAAAACAGCCATATTAACACTGTTTGTACCAACTCCATATACATGTAGGTGGTTTAAACCAAAATGGATAAAACGGCTGTTTTCGACTCGCCGTACGGCCGCCGTAGAGCAAATGTGACCAAGGTATTATTCTTCATAGATTTACCTGAAGCTAGACCAGCCAGGAAGGCAGCACCAAGGCAAGACATGTCCAGGTTTGTAGGACGCTCTATGGGTTGTCCTAGAAGATTGGCGATCATCTGTAAGATGAATTCATTCCGACTGACCCCACCGTCAACTCTGTTCAGATAATAACGAGTGAATCATCAATGTAATGTTTAGACCAAAAAAAACGTATTTGCAAAAGGTTGTGACATAACCAGGTTGGTATATGTAGGTAAGACTGGTATTACAGAAGTTGGTGTACAACTATCTTATGCCGACAAGGCCCACAGTCAACAATATTACATTCATACGATTAATGATAAAACAATAAAATGAAAATATAGGCTTCCCCAAGTAGCTGTCTGATAAATTCATGCTAACTGACCGCACCATCAACTCTGTTCAGATATCAAGTAAACCATTAATGCAATGCATTACGGCAAAAGAAAGGCTAGCCGGAAGGCATGACACGGCATGTTGGTAGGCCACTTATAAAGTTGTCTAAAGAATAGCCATGAGCTAGTTTACCAAGATCTACTTGCGCCTGATCTCCTTGTAAACTTAGTTGAGACAATAGTATCAACCTTGTTAACTTTCCAATGATTTCCACTGAATAATCTGTTCTGAACCAATCACATACAAGGATTTCAGTCGCTTTAATCAGTAGTATTTTCATGGACTATTTGTTTTATAAGATGCACCATGTTCTAGATCACCTGATAACTTGATTTAGCTTGACCCTACTCTCTTTCTTCTGAACTTCATAGAGCTGTTTTACCCTGAAAAATAAAAGAGCAGAAAACGGAAATATTCATGTACAGGCTCATTCAGCCAAGGTCCAAACATCCCCCTCAACAAAACAAAAACAAAAATAGAATAATAATAATAATATAGGATTTGATGATCTTTGTTGGTTTGCATGGTGGAGTTTGTAACGTGGAGAAGGTTTACCATGTGTAATATGAAGAAGGGAAGGAAATACAGGCAGAAAGATTTTCACTTCAACCTGCTACTACTCAAACCATTGCTACTCAAGCCACATTCAGCTCATCTTATCTGGTTTACAGTCCTTTTTAGAACTTCATTCACTTTCAAGAACAGAATAATTCTAATTTTTTCGGTTCATTCTATCTTGTCTTTCCATTTCAATCTTTCTGCCTGTATTTCCTTCCCTTCTTCATATTACACATGGTGAACCATAAACCTTCTACACGTTAATATAGGATTTGTATAGCGCACATATTCACCTTGCTACATGTAGGTGCTCAAGACGCTCCTATATTACCCCAGCTGAGCTACTCTACCAATTCTGGAGCGCACAGCTTTTTGAGGAATTACTTCCTGCCAGTACCCATTTACCTCACCTGGGTCGAGTGCAGCACAGTGTGAATAAATTTCTTGCTGAAGGAAAACATGCCATGGCTAGGATTCGAACCCACGACCCTCTGTTTGAAAGGTGAGAGTCAGAACCACTATACCACGACGAGCCCACTAATAATAGTATTAAAAAATTTGCAAATATGAATGAATAAATGAACAAATACAGAAAAGAAAAATAATAAAATAAAAAGTAAAAATATACCAATATCTCATCAACAAAGTCGATGGGAAATGAGGCATGACAGATCAAATCTCCTAAAATGCTAGGGCAAGATAAATTTTGTTCAAAATTGTGTACAACTTTGTGCAACCTAAAGACATCATGTAACAAAACTAATAACTCTTCACTCATTTTCTCTACTTTGTATGCAAAATAGCATATTTTTTAAAAACTAAATACTTGAACAGTTCTTTATCATTTTCTATATTTACTACAGAAATAGAATGTTAGTACTAGATAGAAGAAACCATGCATATGCAACCAGATCTATTTATTTTATATCTCAATCCATTTATTTTATATCTCAATAAACAGAGGCATATCCATTTGCATACATTCTTTTGAGAAATATTGAAATGAGACTTGGTTTGAAAACAAAGGATGAGAGCATAAGAGCAAATTCTTTGCGATGAAGAGCAATACATGAGTTTATAAAAGTTTGGCTCTCCCTTTGAAATTATTAATATGGCAGAACCCTATTAACCAACCTGTATACAACTGATTCTAGCAGTGACCTGGTGACATGAGCTGGTCTTGTCCTCGGGGTCAACCCGATGAGACAGGCACATGCACAGTTATCATTGATGGGGGCCTGCAACATGAACAGATTCAACGTTTTTAAGAATTATATAAATGACAGTAAAAAATAAAAAAGTGTATAGAAAAGCAAATGCAGTAGACTCTGCTTAATTCGACCTTCCATACATGTAAGTTGAAGCATTTTTTTTTCAGACTGGAGTATGCAAAATAAGTTTTATTTTCAATCTCAGTGGCGGATCCAGAGGAGGGGGGGGAGGGCACATCCGGCCCGTGTCTGGCTTTAAGGCGACCGCACACCTTACGACTGGTCTGCGACCCGATTTTAGAATAAAATGTAGTAGAATTTGATGCTAATATTGAGACTTGGAATATCTTACTGTGTAATGTTCTAAATCATCGTACGAATACCTACATGATCAAATTTGTGACTATGCTATCATCCTTCTTAGAATAAAAGCAAATTTGATATCTAGTCGTAATGATGTCATAGCAGTCGTACGATTGGCTACGATTTGAAACTAATTTGGACTTCACTCCAAAATAAGGGCTTGCAATCTTTCAAAATGGTTATAATAATATCATTTCAAATAATTTTAACCTCAAATAAAATGATATGTTCCATTCACATCTTCAGAAAATGAGCAAAATGCAATTTGTTCCAAAATCGGGTCGCAGACCAGTCGTAAGGTGTGCGGCCGCCTTTAGAGTCACAGCAAATATTTTTATAGGAATATGTCGTTCATACAGAAGTGAGGACATTTTTATTTTTGCGAGACAAATTGTACATGGCACAAATTGATTGACCTTCATTTTTGAGTGAAAACCTTTTCTTTTTATGCTTGTCAAATTTTCCTGGGGAAAATAAGCCCCCCCCCCTTGCAAAATCCTGGATCCACCCCTGTCAAATCTTATAAGAATTTTGCCTAAATGAAGAACATATTTTTGTGGTCTTAAAAGAAAAGATTAAGGCAGAGCCATATATATTCATATAAATATATATTTCATATATTCCCCTAACTTGGTGACTATGTATGAGATGCTTATTATACCAAGATTTTGTTTTCAAAGTTTGGTTTGGTTGGTTGGGCGATGATTGCTGAAGGCAGAACGTCATCATCAATATCTTTGATATCGCTCTCATCATCAAAATCATTTTAGTCAGCCAAAATCAAATTATATCCTACATAGATTGAATCCTGTATAGTGATTGGTTCAAATAGCATTGTGTGACCGAATATAGTTCAACTATGATGTTGCGTGACGTCAGACCTCGATATATTTTTCGTTATACCAATATTCTGACGTCATTGTTTCAGAAAACTGGATATTTAGCTAAACTCTGTGGCGCACCGGCCAGCGAGCTCTCTCCCCCGGGCAAGTCCAGCGATGCATCGGCGCAGGCACTAATCTCCGTTCCACTGAGCCCGGTGGCTCGGAGAAAAGTAGGTAATACATCGCAAGTAACCAGACTTTCCAAGCTCAGCGCATATATTTTGGTTATAAATTATTAAAAGTAGGATATAAAACAAATATATCACGCCTTTCATTCAAAAGCATAGTGGGAATTATTAATCCTCGGTTGGACTGGCAGACCAACCTCGGATAAATAATTCCACTATACTTTCTCAAAGCCTGATATATTTGTTTATTACATACCTCATATCAAACACAAGTGGCTACAAAATGCATAAGAATATACATATATGTAAATTACATTATCATTAAAAGCACATACAGTAAAATCAAATACAAGTTGCTGACAAAATACAGAAGAATATAAGCAAATCATATTAGCATCCTAATCACAAATTAAACATGTGTGCCTCCATATTACATAAGCATACATTAGTGGCTACAAATATCTTAAAAAAACAATGCAACTTTGTATCGCATTCAAATCACTTAGTCAGGAAGGACCACAGACAATACATGCAATACTGTAGAATTCACAGAGGAATTATTTTAAACATCAATTTAACTTACTTGTAAACCCTTGAATGCTGGGACAAAATAAACACCACCGTTGTCATCCACTGATTTTGCTTTAACTTCCGTTTCTGCAGGGCTACTGTAGTAACCTAGAAAAAATAGAGAGAGAAAAGTGAGATATTTCCATTCCATAAATCTCAAATCATTTGAAGTAAAGGAATCAGCCTTTTGACAGACTGAGTAGCTAATATAAGGCATCTATAGTGGAACGATTTTGAAAAGCTTTACAACCACAAGGAAAAGTTGCGATGCCGAATAATTAATTGAACTGGATATTCAAATTGTATGGGATGATGATGATTAATGTGAGTTTTTTCACATTCTTTTTTTGTATTTACCCTGAATAACACACGGAATTAAAATATCTGTAAAAGCATTCAGATTCTGTAGGTGCTTAGACTGGAAAAGAATGAAAATATTCTGCTTTTTTAAATCAGACGTCTCCAATTGCTTGTCATATATACTTTATCATTAGCCTTCGGATTTAGGCATGACCGCCCACAATATATGCACTTACTCTCCACACCCTGGGGAGCATTCCAACAAGAGTTCCAAGGCTCATTTGTCACATCCTACTTGGTACCCATTTAACACCTGGGTGGAGAGTGGCAAAGTATGGACACAGGCCTTGTCAAAGGATGCTAGGCTTAAGTGGGATTTGAACACAGAACCCTCGGCTTACAAAGCGAAAGTCAGGACCACTACACCACAATGCTCTCAATGCAAACACAAGGAAAAACACATACATAATTTTTTTAAACGGTTGCCGGCCGACAATGAAAACATACATGCATCTTTCAGAAAACTATGTGATGTAATGGTGAGATTTACAGAAGACCATCACCTACCCATAGATTGACCCCAGTCCACTAAAGTTCCGCAATCCGAATGGTTGCATTCTGTGATGTAACAGACCTCGTCCTTGATTTTCCAGCCAATCGCAGGATATGCACCTATCAACAAAAATGACAAGAAGAAATCATGGTGCAAAGCTATGATCCATTCTTGAGGAAGAAAACATACTTGGCAGAGCTGAGCAATAGTCTCAAAGTAATCCTGCATGGGGGGGGGTCACAATGATAACAACAGATTATGAGCCATGCTTAATTTCTAAAATGCGCATTGTTCAGAAGTTTTCGTTGAAGAACATTCAGAAGGACTGTAATTAACTTCATGTTTCTAAAATAATCTGTTTACAATCTCCTTGGAATCCAATTTGCATACAGCACGTGTCGCCATGTCGGCAATCAAGTGTTCTTATTTTTTTTTTTTGTATTTATATGAAGTGTTCTTATTTTTATCAATGATATCTAATGTGTTTTGTGAGAAATGAGGATTACAATGAGAGAAATTTGATATGAATTTTTTTTATTTTGAGCAATGATGCAAAATTTTCAAACAATCACTGCCGTAAATCTAAGCAGTGATCCTATTTTTCAGGGAAGGGGGGGAGGGAAATGATCTATTCATCCCCCATTTGAATGGCATGACATCACAGATTTATGCCAGTGTCAAGAAGTATTGAAAACATTTTTCAAAACACCCATTGTTTTGTGAGAAAGTACGTAATTCTAGCGGGATCACTGTAGCTGTAAAGTGGGAAGCGCAAATTAGAATGAACATACCTTGGGCAGGCACTGATGGCATCTTCCCCGTGTTGACGACGGCAAACGCTCCCGTTCCCAAGGTTATTTTCATATCCCCTGACCCGAAGCAGCACTGACCAAAGAGGGCGGCCTGCTGATCTCCGACCTGAACAGATAGTATGGGAAGGTGAATCATATGTCAGTTCAGGGCCCCGTCTTACAAAGAGTTACGATTAATCCGATCAACCACAACTATGGACGGCAAGCAACGTTAACATCTGAAATTCATATCTGTTCATGATATTTTCTAGATTTAATGTATATGTACATTTACTGTTTTCTTGAAAATTCAGTGTGCTTCTCTGTGCTTACAAAGAAAATTCTGCATATTTCTTGTAGAAAACGCTCGTGGAGCATTGTGGCCAGTGGCGTAGCTAGGATTTTTTTCCCGGGGGGGCACTGGAGGGTCCTTGTTTTTCCAGGGGGGGCACCGGCCATTTTTCCGGTGTGTATGTGTCCACAAGGGCGGATCTGACTTTCGCCAATAGGGGACGGGGCCCGGAATTATCTTCACCTATATCAGTCACCTGTTAGTTTTATTCTTATAAAACAACATAAACATAAAATAATCTCATAAGCCTTATAAAAAGTGCGAGCGCGAAGCGCGAGCGATTTTTTTTAATTTTAATGTATTTTTTCCTGAAGTTTAATTTTCTGGGCAATGTTATGTGTGATCCTGAACGAGATTCGTATGTACCCCCAAGCGCGAACAGAAATTTTTATCAACTGTTCTAGCATTATCGAAAAGGGACCTGTTAAGGACTGCTTACAGTCACCCACGAAGACGGTATATATTTCAATATTGCGATTTTTTTTACATTCCGACCTAAAAAAATGGTCATTCTAAGCACTTTTTGTATTAATTAATGGGATAGGTATGTAACTAAACAATTGATGCGAGCGCGAAGCGCGAGAGGAAGAAAATTGAGATTTTAGACCTAAAAGCGGGAAACTCTATTCATATTTTGTAAGTCATAAATAGGATATAGTCAATTGGGTATCATTAATAATGCGATCGTGAAGCGTGAGCAGGCAATTATTGATATTCTGATGTAAAACTGGATAATTTAAGTACATTTTAAATAAAGAACATGCACGCTATCGCGCACGTTTTATATTTAGACCTAAAATCTGGGCATTCTGAATACATTTGTTAAATGGAACATTATGGAATACACGTAGACAATATGAACTTGGCAAATCAAACAATGTGACCACGCAGCGTGAGCTTAAAATGCTGATATGTAGACCATAAAACGGACATTTTACAGAGCACTTAAATTTGTAAAGGAAAAAAAATAATGAAAGCTCGATGTCCGATCTAAAATGTGTTTTGCATATTGACTTCAAAACTTGCTCCACATCAGCATATTGAGCAAGATATGAATCCCATCGAACAGGCAATTATGGCGCGAAGCGCCAGCAAAAAAAATTTATATAGTAACATGAAAAGATTTTTTTTTAACTGCAAGTCTTCCCCTCACATTATTTCATTCATTCGTCTTCCTCTTATTTTCCTCTTCTTTTTTCTTCTGTCTTTCTTCTTCTTTTCCCTTTTTCTTTCTTCTTTCTCCCTTTTTTCTTTTCTTTTTTTTTGCTCTGCCAATTTTTTCTGGGGGGCACCTGGGGGGCACACCAAATCTCAGGGGGGGCACGTGCCCCCCCCAGGCCCCCCCGTAGCTACGCCACTGGTTGTGGCCCAGTGGATTAGTCTTCGGACTTTGAAACAGAGGGTCGTGGGTTCGAATCCCAGCCATGGCGTAATTTCCTTCAGCAAGAAACTGATCTACAATGTGCTGCACTCAACCCAGGTGAGGTAAATGGGTACCGGTAGGAAGTAATTCCTTAAGAAGCTGTGTGCGCTCTGAATGCCTAGCTTAGCCGGGTAATATAGGAGCGCCTTGAGCACCTAACAAGGTGGATATGTGCGCAATATAAATATCCTATATTATCATTATAAAAAATTATGAAATTGATGGATTTCCACAAAGTTGAGGTTGACTGGATCAATCGTAACTCTTTTAAAGACGGGGCCCTGGTTAACATCCTTAATGGATCAATCGTAACTCTTTGTAAGACGGGGGCCTGTTTAACATCCTTACAATGAGTTTGAAAAGAATCCAATAAAATGACCACACAAGTGTTTGTATTTGTACAATAAAGAATAAGTGCCAAAAAATTCAGATAGAATATGTCTAATTGATGAGAAATGGAAAAAATACTATTGTAACCCAGGCTGGTTTTTTTATTTAAAGTAATGATATTGATACAGTGCCCATATATGCATATCTGTGTTTGGTGATCTTCAGCTTCAATTTAAGGACATGATAGTTAGGTTACGGTAAATTAACCAAATCTGATGTACCATTCTATGGCTACAATAAACCTTGATTTAAAAGAATTTTTCATGAAGCTATTGTTTGTTGCAGCTGAGCATATTAAGCTTAAAATGGAATTATAAAGTCTCAACATAGCAATAAAAAAATATCAACCATAAGGTGCTGCCGAATTAGTGAAATTCAGAACGTTCAAAATTTAATCAATTCTGCTCAGAGTCATATCCATTACACATAGAAATGCATGAATGGGAATACACACATAAATAATCTGCCTGATTATTTTAGATTTAACCCCTTCCCCCTCAAAAAAAAAGAAAAGACAAGAATGACAAACTCATAAATTGTACACTTACCACAGCTTTGATTGGAATCTCCACACCAAACAATTCTGGGTCGCAAATCCCAAAGTCGCCACTAATAATGATACATAATTATATAAATGAATAATTAACAGAGATGAGTGAAACAGTCTGTTTTCATGTAAAATATGTACCAATCATATTGATGCATAAAGCACTCGATTAAATAGGTGCTTAATACAATGGAACAAAAAATCTAATTGATTTACAGATATCATTACCCCTGTCATTGGATCCTGGCTTGCTAGCACATGTTTGCACCTTCTCCACTCCCTGGGGAGCATTGCTGAAGGAGATTCCAAGCTAAGATGCTAAAACTGTCAATTAACTTGTTATTTACAATTCTTATTCTATTGCCGATAATTATTCCCTGTATAACAATGTCTGTACGAGACCTGAAAAAGTGCTAACATAATTCTTTTCAGTAGAAAAGAGGGTGATTTAACTAAAATTTGACAAGCCAAAACACAAGTTACTCAACTAGAAATACCACATCAATATATTTTACATAAAAAGGCACTATAGGACAAAAATACATAAAATGATCAACATAAAAGAAGGAAAAGGGAAGGCAGAACAAGAGGATAAACGGAATGAGGAATGGGAGGAAGGGTAGGAGGAAATAAGGAGGAGGAATGAGAAGAGGAAGAAGTGGAGAAGGAATATGAGTAGAAGGAAGAAGAGGAGGAGGAATGGAAGAATAAATGAAGGATCGTTTAGTGAAAATAGAATAATAGGAGGAAGAATAAGAGGAGAAGGATGCGACAGAATGGATGGTCAAGGGTGATTTCTACCTTGTGTCTCTAATTTCAGGCAGCAGTGAGCTTGGTAGACCAAGATATGACATGTGAATACTATTCCATCTAGACTGAATGTGAACACAACAATAACGGAATAAAGTAATAACTAATAACAGAACACCCAAAGAAGAAAAATATGGAATCAACAAGAAAAGGATTTTTAATTGTCACAAAGTTATATTTCACTGAGTATGGTATTTAGCCTAATTAAGTAAGAGTTTTAAACATTGAAATGGTTATAAATATTTCGAATATACAAATAAGTTCAATCAATTAAACATCTTCATGATGCATAAAATCTGTCTCGACAGATATTTACAGATTTAATGGAACTATTGCAATCACTCATTGGGGGTCAGAAGAGGGGGGTTATTGTTTCTATGAAGTGCACATAATCTGTTTAGCACTGAACAACCCACCGAAAACAAAACATCACAAAATGCAACAAACCAAAATAAATTAAAATTAAAAATAAAAATTGTTATACAGAGATGACATCTTATAGGCATGTACTGTATCGATCATTTCTAATCATAAATGCTTTGAAGATATCCTATAGAACCCCTCCCCTATCACATAATGATAATAATAATAATATAACGGTAAATTATCAAAGATAACAAAAAATAATGACTACAAAACCTAAATTTTTTTTTTTTAAATGTGCCTGACCAAAGAATCAGGATT
Source organism: Lytechinus variegatus (assembly GCF_018143015.1). NCBI lineage: Eukaryota > Metazoa > Echinodermata > Echinoidea > Temnopleuroida > Toxopneustidae > Lytechinus > Lytechinus variegatus. The sequence continues at coordinate 10,627,371 of NC_054755.1, read as the reverse complement.
GCACAGAAATAGAGTCACATCACCCAAACAAATGCAGATGTTCCCATACTTACTACGTAAAGATCATAAAGGCCAGTGCAGCTTATATTGGACAGGTCAGTAGCATGAACTTTCCCTGAAAACAGAACATAAGCGATTTCTAATGTTATCAAAATCATCCTTTAATAGAGTAAACATGTCAGTGTAAACTTACATCTTCTTCTCTTGGTCCCCCTCATCCCCAGACCTGCCAACCTCTGGGAATGAAATATTTATATAATATTGACTGGCCTTGAGGGGAACATCAAATACATTGCCAGCAAAAGAATCATATTGGCCCGAGTCTTTAGACGAGGGCAATATGGGTCATTTAAGGGCAATATATTTGATGTTCCCCGAAAGAAGAGCCAGTCAATATTTTTATTATCATCCAAATCAGATATCTAGAGCAAAAATCATGATAATGTTGATATTTCTTTGAAAAATAGAGTTCTATTGTGTCATGTTAATATCGGTCTAAGCTCTGCACTCTACCATTATGACGTACTTGCAAGCACTCGGATATAGCGTTGTCTTTATTATGACGTATATTGCTGGTGGGCGGATCCTTATTAGGTGTATCTCTTTATACGCATCCACAAATGCCCGGATGTGAGACCAGGGAAAATACAAAGGTATATTTTGCGTCGCCTCTGCATGCAAAGTAAATATGCGCATTGAGACCGAGGAAAATACAAACAATATACCTACCCTAATTCCCGATATTCAGAAAATGTAGGGCAATACGGTTTTGTAAATGACCAGCTCAGATGTCTGATACGGGTGATAATGTATTTTATAATAAAATGCGTGGCGCACTCATTCATCACGGCGCTCAAGCTGCATGCAAGCTAAAATGCGCACTGCTCTTGCAGATGAAAAAAAACCATTGAAACATCATGTGTATATCTCACCTTGGTTTTAACAAAATCATTGAAAAAAAAAACAAGTTACCTGAAATTACATTGATCTAATAACCATTTGTGTAAGTTTTATGAAATAGAGACATATAGAGATGATTTTTCTCAATGAATTACAATGTTTTTACAAAAACATATTTTTTAAAGAAAAAAATGTACTGCCGTATTTTGGTTGCAAAAACGTACTGGTTAGCAGTTCTGCATCCCCCATCTTCTCCTCTACCACCCCTTCCTTTCTAATTCCTCTCCCTCTTCTTCTTCAGCTACACATTTCTCCATATACTGCTCTCAGCTAAGGGGAGGATTTCATCAACATGTGTCGTCCGACAAGTTGTCAGATCCGACAACTTTAATTGATTTTGATAGGCTGATAGGCACCGTTACTATGGCAACTGTCGGATAAAACGAGACTCGATGGATAAAACGTCTGAAAAGTCCCTTCAAGAAACGCTCCTCACAGTGCGTAATGAGCCAAAAATTTGAGGGGGCTAGATATGACGTAATGCATAAGATTTATAACAAGATGCAAGTGAGGAAGCAAAATTGTTGACATTTTTATTACAAAAATCAAATTTTGTGATAGATCTTGACATAATATTCAGAAAATGATACCACATTTCACCCTTATCTCTTTCTTGGTTGTGAAAAATGTGGGGCCCCAAGCCCCCCCCCCCCTTATCTGTACGTCAGTGGCTCCCCAGGTGATGTTTATCATATCATGGGACCTGCTCCTACATATAATATATTCCTTGAATCTTACAGAGTACCTACACATGTAACAGTTGCTCTGCTAAAGACAGGGTAATTAAGCTCTACTACTGATGAGCACTTTATAGAGACTTCTGAAAAGTAATAGATGCTAATTGCTATGGACATTACTGATTTAAGTGCGCATACAAGTCATGTTCGTATTTAGATTATATGCACCCTTCCAGCCATGCATTTTTAGGGTGAACACTGTAAATGTTGGGTGCATCATTTTACCCATAAAATGTAAAACCAAGAGCAAGCACACTTGACCTCTTTGTTTGTGCGATCCTCGAAAATGTGGAGGGATTTGAACAAACTTTCTACTATATTCTGCCGACATGTTTCATAAAACAAATAATGCACATTTTTTATGCACATTTTAAACACCCTGGATTGCCACAGCATAAAACTGTGCATTATTTGTTGCATTCATATACATCAGTGGTAAGTGACCACTCATCAAGGAGTGGAGAACACCACCAAGTAATCCCCTGGAGCTAGGCTCCAAAGCTCCAAAGAGGACAGCTTTCCAGAAAGACATCATCCTCAAAGACGACTCCCCTAATCAAAACAGAGGTTGTCCTACGGGGCAACTGTCCGAGAACTATACACATATACTAACCTTTGGTCATTTTCCACACAAGCCATGTATCTATTGTTCCAAATAAGACCTCCCCTTTTTGCAGATCCTCTCGAACCTACAAGGAACAATTGAGGAATGCTTAACAATTCAAAAAAAAATAATAATAAAAGAAACAAAGTGTCAAACTACTTATCAACATTTTCACTTCTTCTATAAACAGTATTGGTTTTCATATTATCTATTATATGTCACCTAGATAGATCCTTGTGATTTGATTGGTTGTTTGATATCGTTCATTCAGCCCATTTCGCAATGACGTCATCAACCGTGCAATTTTTGATCCATTCATCGTGCAATTTTGGATCCATACGATTTTGTCCATTGCACTCGCGCACCGAGACTGCAGCTCATGCACCAGCAGTGCGCATGTTGTGATGACGTAACAATCAACATACCGAACTCGTACTGCATGGGCATGTTTTGCATCGAAATTCATGAATTTCATAAGGAAAAAGAAATCATTTTTTAGGTGTCATATAAACCAAATGATTAATGTTTTTTCATTCGTGCAATGGACAGAATATTTAATTCAGTGAAAGATGAAATAAAGATCCATTCAACGAGGCGTAGAATGGATCATTTCATCTTTCACCTCATGAAGTATTCTGTCCATTGCACTCATAAACATTCATTATTTGTATACCACATGAAAATCATCTACCAAATGAAATAGAGCAGGAGGGGAAACACTACAGGACATGATTCAATCAGCTGATCAAGCAGATGCACATTCCGACTCTATTTCTTCCCCGGATTTCTTCCTGGGGGTATTTTCATGAAACAAAATATTGGTCATTTCCACTGACAATTGTTATAAGCTACAGAAATCATCGCATCTGATTGGTTCAGAGCAAGGTTTATCAGTGGAAATCACCGGCTATTTGTTTCACGAAACACTCTCCTGACTTCTAAACAGGCCATTTAAAGAATATATTATTACTTGAATACATTTCAAGCTCAATTGTGACTGATATATTAAGTTCCTACCTAAAGGCCAAATTCATCCCAACAAAAAGTTGATTTGAATAAAAAGAGAAAAATCCAACAAGCATAGCACTGAAAATTTTATCAAAATTGGATGGAAAATAAGAAACTTATGACAATTTAAAATTTTGCTTAATTTCACACAACAGTTGTATGCACATCCTGGTCGGAATGCAAATGAGGGGACTGATGATGTCACTCACTCACTATTTCTTTTGATTCTATTATATGAAATATTCTGATTATCTCCCCCTTGTCATGTGAAATTGAGTTTTATTCCTCCCTGAACATGTGGAATTAACATTAACATTATGTGGCTCAGTCAAGTTTTACATTATTGCCAATTCTGTAAAAATTGAAATATTGTGTAATTCAAACAATTAACAACAAAACAAAAGAAATAGTGAGTGATGGACTCTGACATATCACTGAGTTGTGCATGTAACGGTTTTGAGAAAAATAAGTTTCTTATTTTACATCAATTTTCAGCGTTATGTTTATTAGATTTTTCTATATTGATTCAAATCAACACTTTTCTGGGGTGGACTTGACCCTTAATGAACAAAGAAATCAAACACATTTATACATGTACTTACTCCATTTACATTGTCAAGGACCCAACAAAGCCTCATAATAACCTGAAAATATTTGAAAAAGGAGAAAATGAAGACAAATACTAAATTTGGGAATTAAACTATATGCTTATTCATTTCTATCAGCAAATCCATTAAATAGTTTACATGTAGTTGTATAATTAAGAGCAATTAATTTTTCATTTTCAATATTATCATTATTTTTAAAAATAATTCTGAATGCAAATTTAGTGAAATTTGCATCATATTGTAGCTAATTCAATATTCTTTCACCATTGATTATCATCATTTATTATAATCTTAAATTTATCACAAACATACTCAGTTCTTTCATTTTTGTCAATACAATGTCATCAACACAACCACCACCTCTACATGTAACACCATAACCATCTTCATCATCAGAATTATTAACACAATTATCATTACCTCATAACAATGTCCATCATCATCTTGATTACCACCATTATCATTATCATCTACATAATCAACATCATCACCATCATCATCATCATCACCATCATCATCGTCATCATCATCATCATCATCATCATCATCATAGTCATCATCATCATCAGCACCATCATCACCATCATCACCATCATCACTATCATCATCATCATCACAATCATCATCATAGTCATCACCATCATCATCAGCAGCATCATCAGCACCATTATCATCATCATCATCATCTTCATCACCATCATCATCATCATCATCACCATCATCATCATCATCACCATCATCATCATCACTATCATGATAATCATCACCAGCATCATCATTGTCATCACCATCATCATCACCATCATCATCATCATCACTATCATCACCATCATCATCATCACCACCATCATCATCACCATCACCATCATCATCATTCCCCCTCCCATCCTCATCAGCAGCAGCACCATCATCAACATCCCCATCATTTTCACCACCATTGACACGTATCATCAAAACCATCATCATTACGACCACCATTCGATCATCCCTAACATCTACTTTCTGTCATCATCAACATAATCATCATCACCTAAATTCAAACAACATTCCAACATCAAATCGAACTTACTAGCTGGGGAGTAAATGACAGTACACTCGCTGCTTCATACCTTCTGCTTCCAGTTACCCATTTAACAACCCGGGCACCAGCCTTTAGGCCCTGTACATAAACAGACAATGAAAGATAATTCTGAATTTACGCTTATTGGTGAATAATTAAAATGCAAGTTGCCACCTGTTCGGCCAGATTCCACAAAGGCAAGATTTGTACCCACTTTATTCGATTCAGGGGTGGTGGTGAAGGAGGTTTGGGATCGATGGATTAACTCCTTCTTATGATTTTTCATGGGAAAAGACTAAAAGAAGAAAGAAATGTACAATGAGATTGGAAACTTACTAGCCATAATAACCAAGGGCCGTGGAACCGAGTTCCCGAAAGGGCTTCAGCCTCCCAACACACTTTTTTTAGTTTTTCAGCAGCCATATATGTACAAAAACATAAAAATAGCCATCAAATTGTGAATTTATACATGTTCAGCACTTCCACACCAACTTTTGGCTCAAGCCTCCTACAGTCTTCTCACAGCCCCCCCCCCCTATTTTCAAATCTATTCAGAGGCCCCTGATCAAATACATGTAGATCCAATATCTTTGTGCCATACCCTGAAAGTAATTGCCCTGTTGACCGAATCAGTGAACTGAGCTGCCCGGGTGTCGTTCCACGAGATAAAGTTGTGATAGTGGCACGCGGTGCGCTTGTTCCATGTCGTAAATGTCGCCCTTTGTGTTGAAATTCCAATAGATGCGATTTTATCGACTGGAACTTTGGAATCTAGAAGAGGAAAAGACATGTTGACTATTGAACCCTTTCAGACCGACAGGCTGGAATACCTGCCCGGCAGTGAACGCACAAATATCCGATAGGCTTGAATACCGGCCTGAAGCCATGTGACTTAAAAATATACCGGAAGATTATAAATGTCAGGTGATCTTTTTCGGAATATAATTATATTTAGTCAAAGATTTCAGTCAAGAATGGTATTGATTTCAGAAGGTTTTTGCATAAAAAATGGCCAAAATATGCAACTCTACTGGAGAGCCTTCTGTGGCATGTGCGGTAATACACGGCATATTACGCAGAGAGTCGGGTAATGACTATGGGAAAGCTATTGATAAATCTGACTTTAGTCAGTGATTTTGAGCCCAAAACAGACACTAAAAATAATATTTTTGTTGGTAGACTAGGTCTACAAGAAGCTAACCAACTTCAGGGGCCCGAGCTGAGTACCAGCGGGGGGGGGGGGGGGGGGAGGGGGGGAGGGGAGGAGGGGGGGGAGGGGATGCCGCTGGGGCTTGAATCATGGGAGTTTGTGAATGTGGTTGATACTATGCAAATATTCAGGGTCTGGGGCATGGCTGCCCCAAATAATTTAGGGTCCAAAGGGTTAAAAATTAACACAGATAGTTCTCTCTAACTAAATAATGATAATGTGGTAACTTTTTCTATGACATAAAAGGGTTTTATAAGCAAAATAGCTTGGTTAAAATAGAGCTACACATATGGACTACCAATGATGTTTATAAACATATGAGACTGACCCATCAATTTATGCAAGGATGACCACATTCACCTTACAAGCCAAATTGTCATTTTCAGAAAAATCATGAGACATTTTTAGAATATAGGCCTATTTCGTTATAGTCTTTATCTGGTGAATTGTCAAGTTAGGTGAGTGCAATTCATTGCTAAACTCAATGCAAATATCCAACCAAGAACAAACAAGTAATGGACAAAAGCAACAAAACACTTAAAAAATCAATACAAACCTTCTATTGCTTCTTTACCGACTGCCAAGAACTGGGACCAAAGGACATCTGGAATGATTTCGACATGGCCCCTTTCTGGAACGGAAAACTCCAACTGTTAAAGAGATTGAATACAGGATGAATTCGTTGTTAAAATCACATTTGGCAAAAATGTTGATAAGGTCCTTGTATATTTTCAATCCTAATGAGAATCTCCTGTGACATGTTCTACCCATGCCACTCAAAAACAAATAAGTTTTTGGTACCAACTTCATCTTTTATTCGCAAATTAATTTTTTTATACGCAAATTTATTATTGTATATGTTCTTATTGAGACTCCCATACTCCTGATCGGGGGTCGATAGAGTTTGATAAAAAATCATCTTATCTTCAGGATGCAGTAAAAGGCAATTTGAATAATCTATGAAAAACTTTATGCCTACTTTCAAGGTAAATCCAAGATAGATTTTACCGTAAGTAAACATTCTTGCAGGCAATATCTTTAGGGCATCGTCACATTTCTTAACTACATTATAAATAGGAAAATGAAAATAAAAATGGTTAAAAAAAAGGGGCACAACAAATCTCCAAGGCCACTCAACTATTGACCTACTGTGCATGTGCATGACCAGTGATTTTCAAAACCCTAACTATGTCAAAATTGTCGACTGGTCCAACACCAAAATATTTGCACATTCATGATCACATATCCAGGCCCTGGCCTGAGGTCTGCCTGTCACTGTTTGGCTCCCTGACTCTGAGTGAGACTTACAGGCCATTTGACTTTGTACTCAACAAGCGCACACACACGACAAGAGAGGTGACTTATTTCAGGATAAGTCAAATTTATCTTTATTATTTCTTCCCTTTAGTTTAAGTTAGGCCTTTTCCCCTGTCAAAAAGCAAAATTAAGGAGTAATTGAGGCTCCATAAACAGGATAGTTGGGGTCATAAACGGGCCTGGCCTGCACCTGCCCGAACTGAAGTGGAGTGCAGCAAGCACGGCACGCTGAAGAAACTGCCACTCTTAGTCTTGAGGACGCAATGATGATGGCTTTTAAAATGAAATATACTTCTTCATCATTGACACTCTTCCCATAGACACATAAGAAAATGACCAAAACAAAGATGGATTTCCCTAGGAAAATGTTTAAAAAATCCTCGAAACAGACGGCTGCCAGCTGTCTAACCTAACTGATGCAGCGTAGACCCCTCAATCCACATGTAAAGGAAATACAATAGTGTTGACCCTTGAACCGTTTGTGTATGATGTACTTCCGGCTAGCAATGCCATTCTGACGAATAATTTATAGAAAAAAAATTATTATTTCACAAATACTGAAATTTATTACAATTTACATAATTATCAGTATTAAACTAATTATTAATAATTATGTAATAAATTTTAGTTTTTGTGAAATAATAATTACATGTGGATCGAGGGGTCTACGGAGCATCACATTTTTATATAATAACTTTTAAAACCTTTTTAAAACACATTAGGCCTAGGCGTAGCCGTAGGAAGTTGTAAAAATCAATAAAATTCATAAACTTCACGATTTTGGTTTCAAAACTGGATTTCCTAGGGAAATCCATCTTTGTTTTACTTTTGGTCATTCTCAATATGCGTCTATGGGAAGAGTGTCAAGACGTCAATGATGAAGAAGCATATTTCATTATTTTAAAAGTCATCATCATTGCGTCCTCAAGACTAGCCACTCCCTCCTGCGAGGCCATTGGGCTGGCGAAGGCGCAGGCATGACTGCACACGGACGGTATATGCGGTAGCAGCCCGGCGCGCCTGGCCGTGTAGCAGGATCGATTAGGAGTCGCTCAACTGAAGTCAGAATAGATCATCACATGATCACGCCCATTTTCTCATACCTTCTGCAATCCCTGTCCAATTAACTCTGCCTTCTCGTCATACACGTGACCTCTTATCGTTGTTGTTCCAATGTCTATTGCTAAAATAAATCGCTGATCTGTCATCTTTGCGTCGTCTGCTTTGACATTCCTTTGAAGCCTTTGCTATGAAGTGAAAGTAAACATGTCACATTCACGAAACTTATCGTAGATGTAAAAACAGTCGTTAGTATGTGAACCCAAAGTGTAGTGGAGACAGATTACATGCGGCGGGGCATTTATCTGCGCGAAAATAAAAAAGAAATGTAGACCAAACGGCTGCATAAAATTTAGACACATCGACCTTATACAACTCGCCTAAAAAATGATTATAAAAAAGAGATGCCCCTTCTTTTTTCTTTAAATTGCATAGGCGGATCAACTGGGGAGGACCCCCCCCCATTAGTGGAGCAAAATGAAAAAAAGGGGGAAGAAAAAGAAGGTAAAGGAGGAGAAAAGGAAGAGGAAAAATAAGAGAAGTAAGACGAGTGAAAAAAAAAGATGAGGGGACGATTTGGAAAAAAAAATCGCTCGCCCTCGCATTGCCTGTTAGGTGATTTACATATCTTGCTCGATAGTAAAATATCTAATTTTTAAGCCAATATACAAAACATAATTCAGCTGGGAAATCGAACTTTCATTTGTTTGATTTATAAATTGATTCTTAAAAAGTGCTCTCGAAACGTCAACTGGTTTTATGGTCTGAATAAGTTTCTACTCGCGCTGCGCGCTCGCAAAATTTGATTTATCAGCTTGGCCTACCAACTCGTGTATTCCATAAAGTTCTAAAAATATAACTATTCAGGTCTGCATGGTTCAGGTCTGATTGTAAAAAATTACCTTGCACTGCACGCTTATACATTTTGATTGGTGGCTCCATATAAAATAAAGTCTAGAAATAACAAAGTGATTTAAAATCAGATCAATTTTCGATGAGATCATGATATAAAAAAAGTCTGCTCGCGCTTCGCGCTCGTAGTAGTTATTTAGTTGTTTACACATCTTGTTCAGGATCACAAACATTACCCAGAATGTTCTATTTTTAAGACAAAATGCATAAAATTCCAATAACAACAAATTAGCTCGCGCTTGCACTGTTTAAATAAGTCTTATGAGATTATTATATATTTATGCTGAAGCTAAGAAATGACCATTAGGAATACCCCTTTAAAGAAACAAACAAATCTAGTTCGAGCGGCAGATCGGCGAAAATATGGCTGAAAAATTCCGCCCCCTTCCCTGTTGGCGACGGCTGGATCCGCCCCTGAATGGTGCTTCCTCGTCTTCGTATTTTCTCGATTAAAAGTAGTAGACAAAATAATAGACACATCGAGGGTTCTATAGTAAGAATGACATCTTTGGAACAGTTCTCAGAGAATTTGGGGGTGATTTTGACACTTTTAGCAGCCAACTAGGGGCAGGGGTCGCTGAACGATTTTGAAAGTGCGGGGGCTGAGCCCGAAAGTGGGGCCGGGGCTGACCATGCAAAATGATAATAAGATGGTAATTTTTACATTTTTGTAAACGGTTTTGGTAAAAAAAAGTGCGGGGGGCAAAGGCGGCCACCACAGCCCCCCCCCCCGCTTTTTCCACGGCCCACTGCTATAGGAAGTGCGCCAGCTATATTACTAGGGGTTTTTTTTAAATATTTTTTATAGTGTTTTTTTTTTACAGCCAGACCTCGGAAGTGAACAATTTTTTAGCAGCATTTTTTTTTAGACCAAACAATTGCACACCCAATTACCATTAATGCGTATAAGATTTTTATATATTTTGATGCATGATTTTAAAATAAAGGGGGAGGGGTGTAAAAATCTTTTCATCCACTTTTTTAAGGCCTTAAAGGGGCAGTCCTGCATGTAACACTGATGTTTTAGATCTTTAAACAATCGTATAAGGCCTAAATGAAATTGGAGTGCGAACTAAAATTTTTGGACATTTCATGTATTTACACCAGAAAATTAAACATTCTGATAATTTTTGTTGTAATTATGAATAAAATGCGTAGGCCCTATAAATCTCTATCAACAGGCAACATTGCGAGCAGGAAGCGCTCGCAAGATTTTTTTTTCAATATAACCGGGACAGTGTTTGTTTTCATGATTCCCCTCTTTATATTTTATTCAATATTTTGTTCCTCCTATATCTTCAATTCCTTTTCTCTAGTTTCCTTTTTTTGCGCCGCCCGGCACCTCCCCTGTATCCGTCTAAAACACCCCCTCTAACTAGGGAACTGGTGTAAAATGAAATATATAGATAAGTCACTCCTTCCGTGCCAATATTAAGCTGCGAAGGACCTTAAATTTCAGGCTATTCATTTTCCTACACGCGATCAATGAAAATTAGCATATTGCAAGGAACTGAAGGCTTAGGATAAATGGAAAGTGTAAGGGCATGGGGCAAACTCTCGAGAGAGATGCGAGGCTAATAGCATCTAAAAATTTACATGTAGTATATTAGTTGCCCCCTCGCGGGGTGATTTTTTTCCTCCATTTTTTCAGTTATACAATATTAAATAAGAAGAGTAGTTTTATTCTTGGGGGGGGGGGGCAAGTGCTGCACGGCCACACCGCCCCGCTTTGGGCGTATACTACACTCTAAATTACAGGGATTTAAAATATGTCCACATGGAATGTAGTTAGGGACCAATCGAATTCCGGATTTAGTTTGAATCATTAAGATTCATTTTTAAATCTCGAAAGATTTAAATTTAAATCGTTTGAGATTTAAATTTAAGTTTTTTGGATTAAAACTAAATCCAGAAATTGATTGGTCCATATCTACAGTCCATCTGGACTTATTTTAAATCCCTGTAATTTAGAGTGTAATAACGTGTCACCTCCTTTATTGAAGATCCGAAACATTAATTATTTTGAAAGACCTTCGAGGTTTTTCAATAAAACATAAAATTCAATGTGCTAAATTGGTTTTAGAGATGATTTTCACTTAATTTGCATAAGCTGCTGAACCGAGACGAATGATGTGAGATAGAATTCATGAATGATTTTTGAAAAGTTAAATAAAGGAGAAAGACAAAAAAAAACTACAAAAATGAAGCAAGCCATTAAATTCTTATGAAAATTTGTGGCAAAACTAGTCATTTCTGTCTGGTTGCCATAAAGCCAAGCCCAAGGAAAAGAAGCTAATACAGGGACGAAATTTTGGAGGCCGAAAGATTACCTGGCCGAGTCAATCTTTTATCATCCGGGAATTCGGAATTCGTTACCACAGCAAACATGTAAACTACATCGCAAGACAGCTAATGTCGAATCGTGATTCCCGATATATAAGTGCTGGAAATGACATCAATTTTTGACGAATTTTCGACCTAATTGAATTGTTGTTGCCCTAGGATTCATTGGAATTCCTTTACATAAAAAACGGAGCATTTATTTTTTGGGATTAGCACTGAAGCTGACTTATTACATCAGGGTCACTCCGCATCAGAACTGCTGAACTGCGCTCAATTCGGCAGCTCGAACATTCCACCGCCGGACCTGTGGGTGCACGGTCCCGTAGCGACAGCCTGTGTCTGTGAGCTAGGGCCGAAGGCTGAGGCCTATTTTGATTTGAAGTGAAGACCAGTAGACAGCAGTGAAACCAACATGAGCGTCAAGAGTGTTTTGAGTGATATGGAGTGGGACAGTGGGCTCCAAATTCCTGTTGCCAATCAGGAGAATAAACTGCTCGAAGAACAGGTGAAGAATTTGTTTTCTCAATCTCGTCTCATTCTCATTCATGTCATTCACTCATTCAGTTCAGGCCTAGACTCTTTTTATTGCCCCCATTTATGCAGCAGAATATGCTCTACCATTGTTTAAAGTAAAACCTTGCAACATCCTTCCGAGCCAGGCAAGGGGAATTTCAATAGGAAGACAATGAAAAATGGCTAAAAACACATTATAAAATCCTCTATTTTTCTAAAACAACATGAAAATAAAAGGCAGTGTATACAGCCACACGCGTGTGTCTTTACCATCCAGCCACACGCGTGTGGTTATATCCAGAACACCTATCTGTGGATACCGCCACACGCCGCCAGTAATAACAGTAAAACACGTATGTAGGTCTGACCGTCTATATCACGATCAAAATTTCTTCATTAAATTCTTACATTTTAAACCCCTTTGATATCCTTAGATCGTTTCAATTTCATTCTCACCGTCTTCTCTCCTTGCTTTTCTTGTCTTGTTACAAACGGTCGTCTGTTTAACAGCAAATTCTCTTTTTCTACTTGTGTCGATTCTGGCTTCCTTCGCGGTGGCAGACCCATACAGCGTTAGCGCAGCGCTAGCGCAGTAGACATACACAGTTTGGGTTTCGTACGTACGCACGTACGCGCACATAGCCTAGAGTCAGTAGAGAATCAACACAAGTAGAAAAAGTGTGGAAATTTGCTATTTAACAGGCGGCCTTTTGTAACAAGACAAGAAAAGCAAGGAAAGAAGACGGTGAGAATGAAATTGAAACAATTTAAAGAAATCAAAGGGGTTTAGAATGTAAGAATTTAATGAAGAAATGAGGTTATTTTGATCGTGATATAGACGGTCAGACCTACATACGTGTTTTACTGTTATTACTGGCGGCGTGTGGCGGTATCCACAGATACTCGATAGTGTTCTGGATATAACCACACGCGTGTGGCTGGATGGTAAAGACACACGCGTGTGGCTGTATACACTGCCAAAATAAAAATATTAGTTGATCAGTAATTTTGTCAAGTTCCCAACTTTTCCCACAGAAAACACATGTTGGGTAATATGATACCATTTTCAAGTGATCTTATTTCACATGCAAAAGAGGGGTGCGATTGGAAGCTGATATCGTAAAAAAAAACCCTGATCTCTGCAAACATCTGAGGCCTACATATGTAGATGTATGTTTACTTTGTGTATTTATTTGTGTAGAGTAGAAGTACATGTATTCATTTTGGAATTTCTATGAATTTTAAGAAATATTGCATTTGATATGAATGAATTTATGAAAAATATATATGATCCAGTGTGTATGTACATGTAGAGGGCCTAAATCTACCGTAGACCATACGGTATATCCATGCATTTTTTTAATTTGTGAGATTAAATCTATTTTGGTCAGGTTCCCAACATGACCATAATGATATTTTTATCGGTAAATCAACTGCTCAATTTTGTTACTTGCTTTGGCTTTGGTAAAACAATGGTTTTACCAAAGCCAAAGCAATAAAATTTCTCAAGCATGGAATAGTCTGAAAATTTCAGGATACTTTTGTTTGTTGTCTTTGTATATTGAAATTTCAATTTCTAAATATTACCAGATGAAAAAGCACTTAATTCTGATTTATCATTTTTCCCTCAGGTTGCCAAAGGACAGAAAGAGAAGGTGAAACTTCAAGGAGAAGTCGGCCAGAATGAAGATAGAGTTCATGCAATGTCAGAGCACATGAGGAATGTCCAACAGGAGCTCAACCAAACACAGGTATTTTTTAATCCACTCGAGACAAAGTAACATGTTTACGCAACTACGTTTGGTGGTTAAACCTAAATGCTGAATGCTAAATCCATATGAAATGTATCAGAAGAAAGAGTGTACTCTGTTTCTGAACATTTATTTTATCATTAAAATTTATTATTTGTTCAATAGTAAAATAGAAAATTTGAATGAATACATATAAATCACTTAAATCCGTGGACTGGCAAAGCAGATAAAACCTTTAAATTGTTGTTTTACTTGCAAATTAAAAAAAAATTGTAATTCAAAGATGATGATCATCTTTCTTTTTTTAAAATAGATATGAACAGGTGGGGGATAAAGTTATGAAAGAATGAAGCTATTTTGGCAGCCAATTTTGAAGTGGAGCTGAACATAGAGCAAATGGTTAGAATACAAAGTGGCTGTAGACAAATTAGGAATAGTCCTTGTGGAAAAGTCAAGGAAACTGGTCTATTTGTTGCTGCAAGTTACCATGGGGAACACTGGGGAACAAAAATTTCATCAAACTTCCATTGGAAACTTGTGTTTTTAATTTTCAGGGGCTACCTTTCAAAATCTACTGCATAAATCTGCTTTAACATTGCAATGAATGGGAATTTTCCAGGGATCTTTTTTTCGGGGGGGGGGGGGCAGTTTCGAGCATTTCAGGGGCAAAGTCACCAGGATTCCCAATGTAGCTTTTTCCCTGGTGGGAAATAGGGTAAACAATTGTTTTTAGTTCAATACATGTTGATTAAGAGTTCTAAAACTCATACCAAATACATGGAAAAAAAGAGAGAAGGAAAAATTTTTTTGATTTGATTACATTGTCAGTTAATGCTTTGATTATTTTGAATGTGTTTTTCACAGTATGGCTTCTTGTTTTCTTTGTACATGTAGAATGTTTGCAGAGCTAGGGACAAAGAGATTGAGACAGAAAATCACATGAAGCTGGTAGCCCAGAGGGAGGAAGGGCGACTGAAGCAAGAGATTGTCAGGTTGGAGAATGACCTCGGTGACATCAAAGAAAGAAAGAATATCCACCAGGTAAGGTGTCAAACAGAAGTTAGAGCTCAGTTTCTTGACCTAATGATGACAGGAACTGAATGAAATTGAGAATGCAGTAGGCCAAGGGTTAAAGTTATGTTCCATATTGGAAATGATAGTTTGATACAATGCTGAAGATCATGGTCTAATGTCGTTCATCATTTGTATAGAACGACCACCTTCTTCTCTGATAGCCTACACTCTGTGTTGGCGCCTTCGTTGGTTGGTATCCAGTTGGTCCACTAGCAGATATCATTTTATCACCGTCATGGCGGTAAAAACCTGGCCTTAAATTAATCCGGGGCCATCGAAGGCCATAGCTTTGAATGTCCTAATGATTTGCCTTGATGCCCCTTCCCATTTACCTTAGATGTATTTTGTGTCTGTTCATGGAACTTTGGATTTGCCCATTTATGATAGAAATGTGCCCTTTGCCCTAAAAACATCAAAATTTAAGGCCTGAATTGATGAAGAGCAACTACATGTACACTGTACTCCTTACGCACCTTACACCTTTGTAACCTTCATCTGAGTCATTTGACATGAATGATAGCCAAGGAGTGACGAATGCAATCACTACAGCTAGTGACATTGTATGAAGACTTATACACGTTACCAATACTTTTTTACTGGCATTGATATTCTGTACAAATAAATAGTTGAAGTGCATTATAATCACTTCTCACACATCTGATTCTTCTCCCATCAGATTTTATTCACAGGTTGTATGTACTAATATTCTTTAAAAGCACTGTAAGTTACAAACTCAGGTGCGACAGATGAGAAATGCCATCACATGCAATTTCCATCCACGTTTTGATCAAAATGAATCAATCAATGACAGCTAAAAAGGAAATGTCTCGAGACAGAATACTTGCTAATGTCGTTATTTTTTTTCTTGATCAGAACACAATTTTCAAGAACACACAGAAGTTGGAGGAGCTGAAGTCGCAATTGAACTGGGATCAGCAAGCCCTTGAAGCCTGGCTGGAGGAGTCTGCCAGAAAGGATGAAGACTTCATGACCATCACCAAGTACAGACAGATTGATGATGCCAAACTCAAGGTTAGTCAGTGATGATAGCCCATATTCTGAAGTCTTGTCTAACTTAATAATAATCCGCTTTTATATAGCGCTTAATACATTGAAACGACACGTCTAAGCGCTTTACAGATATATTATTACCCCGGTCATGGGATTCAATCTGTTATTCCCTCACACAATATGTGCACATCCTCCACTCCCTGGGGAGTATTCCATTCTTAGAGCACAGCCTAACTCTGTGCTAAAATTATGGGAAGGCAAAAAGTAAAAAAAAATATATATTGTCTAGGTATCATGTTACTTCAGGGTTCCCAGCCCATCAGGAAAAATTATTTTACTTTTTCCAGTTAGGGAAAAATCAGAGAATTTGATTAATCAGGGAAAGATGATTTAAATGAGGGAAAAATCAGGGAATTTTGATCGGCCCAAAATTCAAAGGCATGGTAGTCAGTCAGACTTGTATTTTTCCTTTTAGACGGGGGTATTAAATAATGATATTTATGAATGCACTTTGTAATAAAATAAACATACATTTGTATTTTTCTCCATTTTAGGAATTGAGATTGCAGATGGAGAGAATGACAGAGACTTGTCAGAAGCGAAAGAAGGACTTAGATTCAGAAATGACAGAAACACTGACTGCACAGGTAAGAAATTTCAACAGAAAATGAAATTTTGTGAGATGAGGTAAAAAATATCCTTGTACGGCAGGGATTGTTTAGTGTTCATGAGGTGAAATTTTTGAGGAAATATGTAATAAATGTAATAATTTATTAATTGGAAGATTACACCCAAACTCATTTTTTTTTCATATCCTTTAGTTGGAGATGGATAAGACTGCTGAAGAGTTCCGCAAGGCACACAATGATCGTCAGCAACTGATCGAACAATGGGAATCAACCATTGAACAGATGCAACGGAGAGATAGAGAGATGGACAGATTAGCCACGGTAAGATATCTCCAGGGTTTAAAGTGGGAGTTCTTACGTTTTGTCGAAATACCAAATTTGATATTTGAAACCGGGGGGTGCTTCATCAACATTTGTCATCTGTCAACATCTGTCGGATTTAACATCTGACAAGTCCTTTTATGAAATGCTCCTCAGTATTTCGCCACTTTCCAGCATGTGTAGGGACAAAAGCATCGTAGCCAGGGGTTCAGGGAAGAGAGCCACCTAAAGCTTTTAGATATGTGGCCTTTTAATTGGCCAAAAGTTGCTATTATCAAAGGGGTACTCCATGCTGAAAATAGTTATAGCTGAATAGATAGCATAAAATTCAGTGAGCAAAACCCTAAAATTTCATCAAAATCTGATGACAAATAAACTGTAGTGTAGTTCTTGAATTTTTGGAATATTTTGTGAAAACAATTATATGCATGGTGTCATGAATATTCAATCTCTATCCTCCTTACTCCACCCAGAAACTCGCGGAAGCCAAGTCAGACCTGATGGACCATGAGGAAATGGTGAAGGAGAAGCAGCAGTTCCTGGAGAACGAGATGGAGAACAACCAGGAGCAGACCAAGAAGATACAAGCCACGGATCGACTGGCCGCCCGACTCCGTCTTGACTACCAAGATAACGAGAACCAACGGATCCAGTTTGCTGATGAGGTGAGGTTTCCTCTAGAAAACATCTTTATTCTCTATTAATTCATAGCTTAGCAATTGATCGCAAAACAATCTTTCAATAATGATTCCATTGACTACATTTATGCAATCTGTTGTTGTTATCAGCAATCATGCAGTGAGTGGCAAAGATTTGTGTTATGTGATCCTGCGTCGGTCTGTTGAGAAAGAGTTGGTATAAACGCTTTTATGTGGCCTGTCCCGTCTTGTATGTCTGAGGTAGCAGTTGACCCACAATCCTCTCATGATAATGAACGTTCCGCTGTGACAGTCTTGCGCTTGACATTCCAACAGGAGGTGACAGCATCACAAATTACATTATCCAAGAAGACTTTCTGTACATCGTGTGTGTCCTCTTGACTCCATCCCTTCTTTGCGGCACATGCATCATGATATGCCTAAATTTGATTTTTTGTTACAGAATGTGTTGCTAAAGATCTATTTCTTGTATCTCTTATCTTCTGTAGTTGGAGACCTTGAAATTCACCGTTGAGAGGACAGCCACTGACCTTGAAGCCATGAGAAGACAAGTCAATGAACTCAAGAAGGATGTAGAAAATAAGAAAGAGAGGTAAGGCTTGATTGATATTCTCATGAACGACAATCTCATGATTTCGAACGAGGTAGAAAGTAAGAAAGAACTTATGATAAGGTCAAAAAGGTAGTTGAGTGGAGTTTAGTTTATTCAAGTCTGCTTTAGAGCCACATGAACTGCACAAAAAATCCATTGATGGGTCTTTTCATATATGCCAGGCCCAAACATGTCAGGTGATTTTGGTCATAGCTTGACTGTTAGAACATCTGAGAGGCAGTCCTTTACAAAGGGATTTGTTCTTACCATATTCTCCCTCAATAACAGTAAAGAACTGTAAAGCTTAATGTTGAGATCCTTCCAGTGACAGGAGTTTCCCCCGTAAGATCTTGTTTTCTGATTTTTTTTCAAGCATTTCAAGAGCTCTTATAATTACAGCACAGAAGAATGTATATACACATAGTTTCTGCACTATACAAATCAGTATATTATTATTATTTATTATGTGGGCTTTGAAGTTTTGAGGTCTTCCAAATGGTCCTGTGCCACTATTCTACACGTCTTCCACAAGACTCAAACTCTCCAACAATCTATTA
Organism: Lytechinus variegatus; assembly: GCF_018143015.1. Classification (NCBI taxonomy): domain Eukaryota; kingdom Metazoa; phylum Echinodermata; class Echinoidea; order Temnopleuroida; family Toxopneustidae; genus Lytechinus; species Lytechinus variegatus. The sequence continues at coordinate 10,608,446 of NC_054755.1, read as the reverse complement.
TTGTCATACCCTTCTGGACACTTTCAAATCCCTGTGTAACCCTGTTCTAATCCTTTTTAAATCCCTCGTGTTCAATCTGTAGAGTGGAAGCCGCCAAGAGGCACCGTGGTGAGCTGATGAGTAAACTCAAGATGGCCACCGACCAGTCTCTCTCTGCCGAGGAGATGGCCGCCGTCATGGACACCATGCTGCAGGATGAGGAGACCACATTGCACCTCTTAGAGCAGGAACTCAAGAGGCTTCGGGATCTACAATACAAGAGGTCCCAGGTAAACTGACTTCTTCACTTCTGAGCATGTTTGTCTTGAAGAGTCTGTGGTGGGCATTTCGCAATGCAGTTTGTGAGTTGCTGTGACTTTACACCTGACTGGTGACCCTTTCTTGGAAGCTAAATCAGTTTGGTGTAGGTATCTTTTACTCCAAGAAAGGCTCACCAGTTTGTAAAGTCATTCATAGTCTATGAACAGCTTTGTGAAATGGCCCTCAGTATTGAGCTTTATTTGCATATTCATTTAGCAGAAGCTTCGAGTCATTTTAAAATTTCATCTTGTCCGAAAATGATTGGGAGTGGCAGTGATTTGAAGAACGGATATGCTTCCTCGGGACACTGTGTCTTCAGCAGAAAGCTAACCCACATCTCTCTACCATTTCAATGAGAATTTCCTGAAATGGAAAATGGGCTTCTTTGGGTTAGTGTTGGAATTCTATAAAAATTGAACTAATTGTGGCTGTGTAGACCTACAGGCAGGATGGAAATATTGAAGATTGAGTGCAAGTGACAGAGCTCAAAATATTACAGCTTCTACCACAACCAAACCGGTTTATTATAGGAGCAAGTAGGAACTTTTACAAGTGTTATTTGATGAAATGCTTTCCACAAACAAAGGATCTTTCCAAAGCATTGTCTTAAAACAAAAGATTGAATGAATATGTGATACCCCCCCAAAAAAGAGTGATCATTAAAAACTTGTATTTCCAGAAATGATCAAATACATAAATTATTTCTTTATTCATTACTTCTTAACATGCTCAGAATACTTGTTTACTCTTTTTTAGACCTGTAATCCATCTTATCCTTTCCTTCTTTCTTTCTCCGTATTATAATATATATGTAGGTTGTTTAACCGTTTTGTAAAGCGCTTAGAAAAATCATGTATTAATCCTAAAATGGCCGGACACCCGGGTACGCGGTTCCGAAATTCACAACATTTCGTAAGTGCATGTCAGACCAAAAATTGTTCCAAAACGTGATTTGGTGTACAAAGTCAATGCAAATTGAGTTTTCTCATCTTATTCATAGAGATATGATTGTTTTTACTTAAATCAGCTGAAATCAAGGTTGAAAAACCAAGAAATACATAAGAAATTCATATAACAATAAAATACATAAATTTAATTTCCAGAACGATTTTTTATTTAAAATTTTGATTTTTAAGAATGCTACAAAGAATATTTTTACCAAAAATTAGCATTCTCGGAGCTTTATTTAGTGAATTGGAGCAAAAAGTATGATTTATGCATAAATTATTATAATTAATTCATATAAAATAAAATATTTTGGAAAATTTTACCATACATCCTTGAAGATTACATCGCACACTACCAGCATGCAAATTTTTGCTGCGCTCGCGTGATCGGCGGCCGAGATCTCAGGGGGGGGGTTGAATCACCCCCCTGGCCACATAACAGCCAAAAAAGCCTGGCCTAGTTAGAGTTAAGCGTTATATAAATCAATATATTATTATTTTTATTATTGTGATCCATCATTTCAGGAGCTGTATGAAGCCAAGACGGCAGAGAAGAACACCAGTGCAGAGATCCAAGGGGCCAGAGCAGCAAGTCGCAATCTATCAAGCCGTATCAACAAGATGGACCACGACTCCCTCAAACAGCAAGAAATCATTTATAACCAGGTAATCAGAGGTGATGTTTCAATGAGTAGAGGGTGGTTGTGTTAGGTGGAAGAATGGTGGAAAATGCAGTCCATTACGTCAAACCCCCGTTTGGAGAAAGACCGCAGTTCAGATTGCAAACTGCGGTTCTAGACCCCAATTTTCATTTGAAAATCTCAATAACGTTTCCAAGCCCCGATAAACCTTTCTTAGCCAGGTTATCCCCGTTGTCTCAATTTCACCTTCACAGGCCAGTAAATGAGCGTTGAGCCAGGGACGAAATGATAAACAACAGCTGTGCTATCATGTAAGACTTCTTTGCCTGTAGTAGGACCTTCGGAATGAAATTATTGTACCGTATGGGCACTAGTATTCAACCCGGCATAATTCAAAGATTTTGAAATATTCCTGAAAATATTTAGAAATAGGGAATTTATCTTAATTTCATACCTTTGTTATTTCCAGGGTAATCTGTTGTCAGTATTTTCTTTATCAATCTGTCGACTGTATGTGCGGAGAATCGAATTATGCGCCGATGGCCTTTTGCACTGAATTGCACTAGTATTCAACCTAGTGAGGATAGATAGCAAATCTCATAAGGGTTTAGATTGCTAAATTAGATCTAGATCTATGTAAGTCTCTGGCTTAGATTAATTCCCTGTTTGGTCTCATCTCAAATGGTGTAGTCCATAGTCGGATGGGACAAGGGCAGATTGAGAGACAGGGCCATCTTAAATCACTAGGTTGAATACTAGTGCAGACGGGTTGAATACTAGTGCAAAAACCCGTCGCCATGTAATTCGATCGCCCGCGCACACAGTCGACTGGTTGAAGAAAAAAATAACGGAAAAAGAAGCACCAGCATTTGCGCTTGGAAATAAGACAGGTCTGAAATTCAGGTGAATTCCATATTTCTATATATTTGAAGAAACTCTCAAAACGGGTTGAATACTAGTGCCCTTACGGTATTCGATATTTAATCACGTTTTCAAAGGCATATTGTATTCAGAAATCCAATGTTAGTCCATTTTCAATTTTGAACGAAGAAAATTGACATCGAAATAAGGAAAGTTAGTAAATAAAATGACAGCATGCTTTGCAGGGACCGTGCTCGGGCTATTGTGTTATCTTTGGACCGAGGTCAAGAAACAGGTGTTTTGATACTTAAATATTATTGCTTGCTTGGGGCGGTGGGTTTGTTGTACTTGGAGAAGAGAATAGATTGGGGTATAGTGTTCTCAAATGGAGGTTTTCGTCATGCATACCAAAAGTTAGATAATACTATAGATAATTAGACATTGCTGATGGGTGACATGAAGCAGACATGCCTACCGTTCCCTTTTCAGAGTATTTGTTCCTCTTTTTTTGCTATGAATACACCAATACTTTTTTTTGTATGATTTGTTACTTTTTTTAAAGATTTGTAATCATGAAAGTATGTATTTTACACTGCGCGTGACACTAGCGCCAGTCCGACGGTAACTTGTTGCATGAAAAGAACAAGAAAATTCTTGCCTACGAGCACATGTTTAAAAGGATGAATTATCAAGTTTCAAGTAGAGTCATTTCACGTTTTTTCACTGATCTCACTAGAACAGGGTGGCGATTGTTATGTTGAGACAAATTTTAAAAAATACTCTTTTTTAAAGAATACTTTTTTTGTTTGTTGTAGAAGGTTGGCAGGTCTGCATGAAGACAGTGAGGGATCAAGCTGGATTAGATGCAATACCTTTTTATACGCCATTTTGTTTGTGTACAATGGTGGGGCCATCCAAAGTATCGTGTCTAATCTGGCTAGATCTAATCTAATTTGATGGAGGATCCCATGCAATATCCACGTTTCACTTGTTGGTTCAAACTATTGATACTAAATATTGGTGATCAACCTTTAAATGTCTATTTTCATTTTTTTTTCTCTCCAGGATTTTACAGTTCAGCAGCTGGAGCGCAAAATTGCCCGGCTGGAAGGAGAGAGAAGCACTGAGGAGATGGACATGCTCAACGCTCGCATCAAGGAACTCACGGACTTCCTGGAAGAGCGTAACAACACTCATGGTCTGCTCAGTAATCAGCTGAAGCGATTACAGGTAATATTGATGATAACCTGTTCTCGTGATTTAAAGGTCAAGTCCACCTCAGAAAAGTGTTGATTTGAATCAATAGAGAAAAATCAGACAAGCACAATGCTGAAAATTTCATCAAAATCGGATGTAAAATAAGAAAGTTATGACATTTCAAAGTTTCGCTTATTTTTAACAAAATAGTTATATGAACGAGCCAGTTACATCCAAATGAGAGAGTTGATGGTGTCACTCACTATTTCTTTTGTTTTTTATTGTTTGAATTATACAATATTTCAATTTTTACGAATTTGACAATTAGGACCTCCTTGCCTGAAGCACAAAATGTTAAAATAATGGAATTCCACGTGTTCAGGGAGGAATGAAACTTCATTTCACATGACAATGACGAGAAAATCAAAGTATTTCATATTTCATATAATAAAATACAAAAGAAATAGTGAGTGAGTGATGTCATCAGTTCCTCATTTGCATACCGACAGAGATGTACATATAACTGTTTTGTGAAACAAAGTGAAACTTTAAAATGTCATAACTTTCTTATTTTACATATGATTTTGATGAATTTTTAAGTGTTATGCTTGTTGATTTTTTCTCTTTTTATTCAAATCAAGTTTTTGTTGGGGTGGACTTGTCCTTTAAAAGAATTTAGTCCCATTGTCAATTTAAGGATTTCACTGATTATCTTCCATCATCAAATATCAGTATACAAATAGCGAATGGGCATGAGTGCGATGGTGCGAGATTTCGCATGAGGTGAAAGAAAGATACTCTATTCAACGAGGCATTAGCCGAGTTGAATAGAGCGTTTCTTTCTATATAAAAAATTGCATATTATTATTATTTAGCGAAAATATGAAAAAACAAGGAGTTTATCTCTGTAGTTTTCTATGGAAAGGCTTATACGCTTATTGCACCTTCATTTTTACTGAGCGTAATGAATTAAATTGTATTGTGATGTCAACTCCTAAAACCGTGCAACGGTACAATTTGGATGGTATGTCTTTGTGCAACGGTACGAATGTTTGACATTCAGCCTCCCATTTGCTCGCGTACAACAAGCTAAGTAGGCGTTGTACAACATTGAATAGAGATAACGACTAAATAAATAACAGCTTATGTAGAATATTTAACATTTTCTTCTAATGGCTATGTATTTAAAGTTATGAGGCCAAAGCATTAAATGTTATTTAAACTCAGATGTGTTGATATGCAGTATCAATTCCCTGTCCACTCATTTTCTTATCAGTTAATCACCTCTTCCATTAAAAATAATTAGATGTATCTATAACATATAAAATTCATTTCTCTTCACAGGACGACATACGTCGGGTCAAGCGTGACCTCGACAAGAGCGGGGCGGAGAAGGCCGACCTTACAAGCAAGATTGAGGAGCTCAACCTGCATAATGATAGCTCAAATCGTGAGCTCAAACGCATTGTCAGGAACAAACAGGTTAGTTGCCGTTAATGACCACCTGTATAGTGACTATGAGTGGTATTCTAATAGCAATGGTTGAGTAAACATGTGGTTAAAGAGAAATACCAGTAGTTGCAGTAAACACTGATTTCACGAGAAAGTTTGTAAATCCAGATCATCGAGGATCTAGATCTGGGACGGTTACATAAACTGAACTTTGTGAAATCTTGAAATGTACGCTACAAATGTTCACACTGAAGATCACCAACACAGATAAGTGCACGTGGGGCAGTGTATTATTATTGTTTTGAATGTCGGCCGACGCTTGACCCGAATCCCATGCTTATTTGCTAATTTCTCAGCAATTACACGATTTCTTCCAGAATCATTTGGCACATGTTTTTAATTCATACAAACAGACACTTTGTGGTCATTTCATTGGATTCTGTACAAACTCATTTTGAGATCATTACCACAACTGGCATTTATCTTTAACATAGACTACAATTTTATGGAGTGCCAGTTTTCAACATTTTCACTAAATGCAAATTATCCTGATGGCTCGGCAAAAAGTTGTCATCAAAATGACTTGTGTTGTGAAATGAGGAGAATGTGATGATATGAGAATATGATTTCTTTTTATCAATTCTAGGGTTACCCCCATCTTTATCATGAATATTGAGGAAGTAAGGTGAAACCTAGCATTCCATAGATGTGTCGAGTACTACAGTTCTTATTTAGTCTATGGTCATCAGAACAAGAAGTTTCTCTTGAATACATTTGCTCAATGAAACAAGAACCACGATCTTTATGATCTTCCAATTTCCTTTATAATCCAAGCCTTAATTAAAGACAAACGAAAAGAAATCTGGCAATTTTCTGAAAAAAAGTCTGTCTTTGTCTCTTCCTTTTGCTGCCCTCTCTTTTTCTCTCTCTCTATCCCTCCCCTCTCTGTTTTACTCCACTTTTCATCATAACTTTTGATCCAGGACCAAATGGTAGAAGAGAATATTCTCAAGTTGGAGTTGAAGCGGCTTCGAGACATCCTCAACTCACGAGCAGATGAGGTGCTGACTCTCGAGAAACGTAGACTGCAGCTCGAGACGGTAAGTCCAAAATAGTATGAACGCCCGGACTAATATGTTCACATTTCAGAGACCAATTTTAGTTAAATCATACAGGGTTTTTTTTTTTTTTGGGGGGGGGAGGGGCAATGGCTGCGAGGGACACTTCAACATTTTTCTTTTCATGGTACAAAGCAATATTGCTTTGCTTAGCATTTTATTGCTTTTTTCCCTGGCAAAACTATTTGTATAAACATGTAAAACTTGTTTTGGAAAAGAATTGTTCAGAAATTATGAAAAACAATAATCAATGATTCTTGACATGTATTTGATAATTGTGTTACTCCAAATTCTTCACTTATCATTCGAGTAAAGGCTATGAATGAGAGACGGAAGGAAATCACTATCCACAAGGAGATGTTGAGGGCGCAATTGAAGGCTAATGAGGAGGAGCGCGGTACAGTCAGTTCCGAGCTCCACGATCGCATTGCCAAAATCGACAAGCTTCGCAAGAGGTGAGAATATTAACCTATTTTGTTAATCATTATTAGAATACTAACAGACCTGCCCTGTTTTTACGGATATCACTTATTAGCTTGACACAATGAAATCTGCAGTTCTTTCGTTCATTCCTTTTTCTCATATCATGACAATAGTAATTATTTCAACTTTTTTTTCAATGCAGGTTTGAAATAATATGTACTGGGTGGATGAAATGAAACTTCCACTCCATCTTGACTAAAAGGCTTAGCGGTAGTGGCTATATACCAATGTAATCATTTATTAAAGCTGCAATGCACAAATACCAAATGTCTCAAATATTTTATCTGTTATAAATTCCTTTTATAGGTATGAGATTCTAATGGTTACCATGGCACCACCAGAAGGTGAGGAGGATCGCTCTCAGGCATACTATGTCATCAGGGTTAGTATCAATATCTCAAACATTTTTTCCTCAACTAGTAAAGTCATTCTTTCTAGATACCATCGGTAATGCAACTTTTCTGTAGAGCTCTAAAATGTCACTGTGATTTAACAAATACCCTAATTATTTGTATCTGCAAAAAAGAGTAGCAGTGTCTTTAATAAAATGTGTTATAGAAATGTCAATATTATCATTATTAGTAGTAATAATAGTGGTAGAAGTAGAAGTAATCGCAGTAGTAGAAGTACATCTAGAAATAGTACTGATAGTTGAAGTAGTAGTAGTTTTAGTAGTATAATATTATTAGTAGTTGTATTAGAAGTAATAGCAGTTGTAGTACTTTATTATCAGTAAGTAGTATTATAGAAGTAGTAGTAGTTGTAGTAGTAAATGTACAAGTAATAGTAGTAGTAGCCATAACAGGAGTAGAAGAAGTACAATAAAAGTATTAGTAGCAGTAGGTGTCCTAATTAATGATTGATTCTTTTTCGTCCAAATGAACAGGCCGCCCAGGAGAAGGAGGCCCTTCAGAGGAAAGGAGATGAACTGGATGCCAGGATCCGTAAGGCGGAGAAGGAGATCAAAGCCTTGGAGAACACGCTCAGATTGATGAACGGACGCAACGAGCAGTACAGGAAGAGCTTCAACAGGGTTACTGAAACCAGTGAGTAACGATTCTGTCTAGAAAGTACAGTTTATGTGATAAAATATTGCCCCACAATTACCCCTTGTTCTCACTCAAAATCTTATTGTGCATTAATTAACAATGGTTCAACCCCTGAAACCTGTAACTGCTTAGAATATTCTGGTGCCACAGGGCTCTTCTACCAGTTCTTCCAATTACTGTAGAACCAAACCTAATCTTTGATTTATTGCTCTGGAAAACCTTGCGCAGGTGAAGAGTTCGAGGAGAAGCAACGTCTAGAGGAACAGCTCAGGGCCGCCATGGACAAGTACAAGTATAAGAGAAGACAGATTAGAGAGCTACAGGATGATCTGCAGACCATGAGTTCAACCATGGAGAACCTAGGACGGGATGAGAGCGCTTACTCAGAGATGATCCAAGAGAAAGAGGTAAGTGGTTGGTGATGATGATGGTGATAGTGGTGATGATGATGATGGTACTTATGATGGGGATGGTGGAGTTGATGATAGTGATGATGGTGGTGGTTGGTGGTAATGATGATGATTGTTAAAGTAGCAATGTTGGTGATAGTGATGGTAATGGTGATGATATAGTAGTGGTATGGTGAAGGTAGCGATTGTGGTGGTAGTGGAGTTGATGGTGATGATGGTGTGTCAAGTGTGGTAGTGGTAGTGGCAATGGTGGTGATGGTGGGGAGTTGATGGTGATGGTGGAGGTGATGGTGGTAGTGATGGGGATAGTTATGATGGCGATGATGATGATGACGATGATAGAGATGGATGATGAAGGTGTTCGGAGGTGCTGATAATGGTGACGGTCATGGTGTTGATGACGAGGAGGATAGTGAGGTGGTTATAATGATGTTGAAGCTGCTGATGATATCGATGACAGTTAGATGTCCCGAAAAATGATGCACATCATATGATTGTATATGCTCATTTACCAGCTTTCTCTATTCATTCTATTCTTTATAATTGTTAATTCTCTGTAAATTTAGACCCTCCCATTATCAAAGCCTACCCTTCCTAAACCCTCAAACTAAAAAGCATCCTATTATACTCATTGCCACCCTCTTTACAACCCTTTACAGAACAAGAAGCAACAGCTGACCAAGGAACTGGACGATCAAAAGGTCAAGATTGAGAGGGTCATGAAGCAGATTGCTCGCTACGCCAAGGAGCTGAGGGTCAGTCGTAAGGTCAAAGGTGAAACTCATGAAGAGGTATGGAAAAAACTTATGTAACATTGTCAAAAAACCTTGTAAAGTATGTAAAGCCCCTACCGTGCCTCCTAAGTCTTGAAATTTGTCCAAATAAAGACCCCCATATGGTCATCTGTACTGCATGCATGTTGTCAGTTCAATATACGAAAACTATTGAATAGAGGTCTTAGAAACTTTTTCCTGGAAATATTTGTAATCCAAGGTATTTTGCAAATTGTCGCCCAATCCAGATATTTACAGGGTTCTTCTTTTCTTTAAAATACATGTAATAAGGGGCATGATAATGCTGCCTTGTTTTTCAAATTTCTTTGATAGGGGGTCAAAACCCAATCTATTTCCATCCTTTAAGTACGTATCACCGAGACTCTGGAACAAGGAGAGACTGCCAGAAGAGGGGTTGGGGAGGGAGGGGTGCAGGTTAATCTCAGATTGGGTTTGATTCGATTCCAGTTATTAGTAAGACACGCCTCAGTCATATGCATTGTTATTTCTTTCTGTGAGCTGTATATTTGAAATTGAAAGTACTTCATATTGTGTTTTTTCAAGTCAACATCTTTTCTTTATTTTTGACTATTTACTTCTATTAAAGGGGAAGTTCACCCTGAAGAAAAGTTTGTTGTAAAAATGGCAGAAAAAATAATAAAAAATATTGCTGAAGGTTTGAGGATTGACTTAATTTTGTTTTCTATTCATGATCGGGTGTGAAATGATTTGTACATTGATATACAAAAGGTACAGTAAAAACCATTTTCAATTTTCTGAGAAAATGACATTTCATTAATTTTTTACTATTCGTTATGTAGGAATGCTGCTCGCATATGACGTCACAAATCAAATAATTGAAATTCTAATAACTTTTTAATTCTTTGATGAATTTTTCTCAAACCTTCGGCAATATTTGTTATTATTTTTTCTCCTATTTCAACAACAAACTTTTTGTCAGGGTGAACTTTCCCTTTAAAGATTAAGAATTACCTTTATACTCATTTTATTTTTTAATAATATTTTTTTTTGCGGAGCAGAAAGACTTTGAGTTGAGGGAACTGAGAGAGTTCAACAAGAACGTGATGAAAATGATGGGCGAGGTTATCCATTCATACCCTGACATATCGCCAACAGCTCAAATGCTATTCTCGCAGGTAAGTTATTTAAAGCCAGTGGCCGATATCTGAAGTTCATTTTAACTTAGACCACTCTGCCTAACTGTGTACTAAAATTATGGGGAGCTGAATATGTCAGCATTTTGTACATGTTTGATCCATCGTGAGACAATGGATTATTCTACTCCCTTGTATCGCCACAATGAAACTCTTCCACATCATTTTTTACATACAGTATATTCTATGTTCCTTGACAATATGTACAATATGAATATTGTATTCTTTATCCATGTTTAGCATATTTTCATGTTGAAGCACCTATCATTAAAAAAGATACAATATATCTCTGATGAATATTATTTCTAATTGAATAGGGGCAATGGCTAGTATTCTGGTTGCAGGTTTCATTTAGGCCATGGTCTGATTATTTAAAATTATGGGAAGCCAATTATTTTTAAATAAAATATGCACTCTCTGTTTCCTAATTTTATTTGGCTCTTTCCCAATGCTTTAATGATAAGGGAAGCTTTCAGTTATTATTCCCAGTCAGTTATGTATGATTTGTGTGTCAAATGAGCTGACAGATTGAACATGTACTATTAGGGATATCTGTTGCAATTGGCTATCCATAATCAAACCACAACTTAAGACCTGGGGGCCTTTTCATACAGCTTTTCGTAAGTTAAGAACGACTGGTGAACCTATCTTACGCGCTTAACCATCAGCAATGAATATACCATTTACCACAAGAAAGGATCACCAGTTGTTCTTAAAGTCGCTCTTAACTTACGAACAGCTTTGTGAAACACCCACCTAAGTTTAAATTAAACCAGAGTTCAGAATACAGGTGGGTGTTTCATAAAGCTGCTCGTAAGTTAAGAGCGACTTTAAGAACGACTGGTGATCCTTGTGGTAAATGACGGTTCACCATTATATTCATAGCGCGTAAGAAAGGTTCACCAGTCGTTCTTAAAGTCGCTCTTAACTTACGAACAGCTTTATGAAACACCCACCTGGTCAATTCATCTCAAATCCACACCATGTGACCGACCACATGTATTGTAATCAAAAGGCAATTCTGAACATCAAATAAAAGGATTGAATGATAAATGGCTCTTTATAAATAAGTCCAGGTATAACGGCTAGTACAGTGGCTGGTGATTCTCTTTGTGAAAATTTTAATATCAAAATCAATAAGAGAGCGATGTTGGCTCAGTCGGTAAAGCATCTGCCTGTCCAACCAAAGATCGTGGGTTTGATTCAACCCCGGGTGGATGACTGAAGCCAGTGCGTTGTGTGTAAATGTCTCTCCCCTGTTTCATGGATGCTGACTATGTTACAGTGAAAAACACTCTGTCCCTCGGATAGGACGTTAAATGGAGAACCCACTTCACTATTCAAATAAGAGTAGGGGGAAACCCCGGTCTAGTGGTCCACCTGCATTCCCCAACCAGTTATTGGGAGGAGAGACCTGCGGGTCACAGTTCTGTGTGCGCTTCCTTGTAGGCAACCCAGACTGGCTGGCTCCTCCAATGCGCCTTTGAATGTCTTTGACAGATATCTGGTGCTATACAAATGCTGTGCATCATCATCATCATTTTAATGATATCTAGTACCCTCTTCAATAATATTTTTTCTTTATTTAAAGCAGTCTCATGTTACATATTTAGTGATTGGATTTCAGAAAACTACAGGAATTATGTCCTGAAATTTCCATTCCATGCTTGAAAAGTTTTTTTTTTTTTTTTTTAAATGCAGATAATTTTATAAGCACCTGCCCGAAATAGATTTTCATGAAAAGTACACAATATATTTAAGCAATACATTTTTCTTCTTCTAATTTTCCAGAAACACGAGTTTCCTTTATCTGATATGAATAAACTAGATTTGAATTCAAAGAATTACATCTAATTACTTCATCTTGTTGACACTAAAGATTTTGCAGCATATTGATGTCATGAATTTTACAACTTAACTGTGGAAAAGTTCACTTCTATATATACTTATATACGTTGTCAGAATACATAGAAACACAATAACATTGCTGTGATTTCAGAACTTCCTATCTTAAAAATGAAATATATGGCCTATACATTACTTTAGAATTAAAACTCGCCCTGAACTTTGTTATGAAAACTGTTTACAGATGGTAAATAGATTTTGTGTGTAATTTCATGAATTTGTAAAGTGTGCAATTATTTAGGTCAATAAGTGAGATTTATTTGATTTTGCAGAGCCAAAGGAAATTCATTTGATTTTGGAATAAACAAACATTCTTACTCGAGTCTTATTCTATATATCTTAGTTTTAGGATAATACTGTTTGGATTATGGGATACTTCCATTTGATCTTTTGCTTTCAGATGTCCAAAACCTCTTTGCTATTAATGCATGACAATGTATCCACCCTATTCTGTATCACTTTGAAATGAATAATCCTTGTTCTGATTAATATAGGCCATTAAGAGATCAACTTCTATCCTTCAAAATAAAATGACTTTCTGCTTTAATAAAGGAATTGCTTGGATTCAATAATTCATGTTTATTAAGATGCTGGGCTTTGTGGGCTATAGTCAAGTGCCGTTCACATATGCTGCAGGATACAGTATAAAATCTTTGTAAACTCTAAGGAATTGCTGCAGTAATTGCATGAAGCAGAAATTCACCACAGATCTACTGAGCTCCCTGTCGATGAAAATAAGAAATAAAAAGCATGTGATACTTTAGATCTTATTTTAAAAAATCCGACATCTTTGCTGTGTCATGTATAAACAGGACCAGCTATATTGATCTAAGCTATAATGCCATCAGTTGCAAAAGGAAGCAAGTTGCTTATCAACTAATTTTGATAGTGATACATGTATTTTCATTATATCTCTCTGTATGTTCTTAAAAGCAGAAGATATTAAATTATTAATGCATAATGGTCTACCAGCTGACCACGGACGTTATACAATACCGTAACTATATATCATGCGATTGACAGGTTACTGATCTCAAATGGTGACTGATAGTACTATCCATTCGTATCCAACATCAGTGATGACGTTAGAATGTCATGTTACTGATTGCCAATGGTGATTGATAGCACTGTCCATAGAAAGTGATGATAACGTCTGAATGACATGTTACGGATTACAATTGATGATTGTTGTGCTATCTATCATGGGTGGTGACAACGTCTGATTGACCATGTTACTGATCACCAACGGTGACTGATAGCGCTATCCATCGTCACTGGTAATAACATTTGAATGATATGTTACTGATCATCAATAGTGACTGATAGCACTTTCCATCGTCAGTGGTGACAACGTCTAAATTACATCTTGCCAATCACAAATGGCGACTTATAGTGATATCCTTGTTACTTGTCGCAATAATCCCAAAACGCAGCTCCTTGGAAGCTATACTGGGATGTCAATGGTGATCTAACGTCTGAATGATATATTACTGGTCACCAATGGTGACTTCTAGTGCTATCCATAGCAAACAGGCAAAAAAAATATTTTTTTATTTTTAGGGACTACTTTTGGCAACATTGAATAAGCTTTGACATTGCAGTAAATGGGGAATTTTGTGGTCTATTTTGTTATTTTCTAGGGATTTTTTTAGCATTTTGAGGGACAAAATTGCCCTGAGACCCTTTGTAATCCCCCCCCAATTGCGAGTAGTGATAACATCCGAAGCCACCCATGGTATGAAAGATGCACCTTGCTCTATTCTCAGAAAGACTATATCCATCACTTGCGTCCTTTTGTCATTGTAAAACAGTGTGACTCTGAAGAGTCAAGTGGGTGAAAGTATCAAAGGTTTATCTGGGATATTCAGGATTTAGAATTTGATGCATAAATAATGACCCCTGTGCTCTTTCACTTAAAAGTCCAAAGCAGTTGATCTTGTTAGAGATCTTGGTAGATATTGTAAAGTAGGTGTTGTCATCTCTTTGGAATTAGCTTTCAACCAAGGAGTACAATAATTGAATATAACAAATAAAAATACAATATAATTATCTTGTAAAGTCCCACCTCTCTCTCTCCCTTCCCTTTTCCCCCTAAAAGTGACAGATATTAAAAAGATTTTTTTCTGGAATATATTGAAAATGAGAAGTCTAAATTGTTTGTGCACCGGTCTGGCCTTGAACATCTAATTACGGTGGAGAGTTTGCTATACAAATTCTATGTACCGGTATTATTTGTTTTATAAATTTCAATTATTTAGAGGCATTATACTGCATACCTGTAGAACATTCTTCTTAATCCCTTCAGTGCCACCCCCTACTCTAAATCTGTAGTAGCATTATTATCATAATGCTACTCCATATCATTTTTTTTTAATATATCATCTTCCCTACTTTTGTTTATTTGTCATGAATATTCATTTGGTGGGCTGATGTCACATCTCCACTTGTTCTTTTGTATTTTATTATATGAAATTAGGTTTATTCAATTTTTTTCCTCCAAGAACTAGAAAAATTGTATTGACAACTTATTTAGTGCATGAGATATTTATTGCTGCAACTTATTTCATTATAAGGGAAACATATTATTCACACAAGTATGAAATAATGAAAACATGATTTTATGTAATAACTGTGTTATTTGTTATCCGATTTTGATGAAATTTTCATCATTTTGCTCAGTGAATTCTACTCTATTTATTAAGCTATAAATACTTTCAGCCCAGACCATCCCTTTAAGTCATTCTGAAATCTTTGTGAAAATCTCCCACCCCTCCCCCAGTTCTAAAGAATTGCTTTGACTTATATTGTTTGACTTGGGTTTATATATGTCTTACATAAGGTTGACTTATGCTTTCCTGTATAGGTTATCTAAAGGGGCTTTCAAAATTGCTTGTGCGATCGTTTGGTCACAATATATGTTGCACAGAATCGCAACGGTTGTAAGCAGTCGTAGCACCAATTGTAAAAGGGGCTTACATAAGGTCGACTCATGCTTTCCTGTATAAGTTATCCTACATAAGGTCGAATTATGCTTTCCTGTATGAGTTATCTTACATAATTAAGGTTGACTTATGATGAACCTTTTATATCTCCTTTACTGTTTCTACTTTTCTCTCTCCCTCTTTCATATTCTCTAGGCTGGTTTACCAGTGCCACCCCCACCAAGTGCCACTCAACGCTCCTCCAGACCGGGCTCCGCATACAGCAGTCGCAGCCTCACCTCTCCAAAGTAAGATCTTCAATTCCTCCATTGTGTCGCATGAATTGTTTTTGTCTCACCTGCGAAGCAAAGTGAGACTATAGGCGCCGCTTTTCCGACGGCGGCGGCGTCAACATCAAATCTTAACCTGAGGTTAAGTTTTTGAAATGATGTCATAACTTAGAAAGTATATGGACCTAGTTCATAAAACTTGGCCATAAGGTTAATCAAGTATTACTGAACATCCTATTAGAGTTTCATGTCACATGACCAAGGTCAAAGGTCATTTAGGGTCAATGAACTTAGACCATGTTGGAGGAATCAACATCGAAATCTTAACCTGAGGTTAAGTTTTTGAAATGTCATCATAACTTAGAAAATATATGGACCTAGTTCATGAAACTTGGACATAAGTTTAATCAAGTATCACTGAACATCCTGCATGAGTTTCACGTCACATGACCAAGGTCAAAGGTCATTTAGGGTCAATGAACTTTGGCCGAATTGGGGATATCTGTTGAATTCCCATCATAACTTTGAAAGTTTATGGATCAGATTAATGAAACTTGGACATAATAGTAATCAAGCATCACTGAACATTTTGTGCAAGTTTCAGGTCTCATGATTAAGGTCAAAGGTCATTTAGGGTCAATGAACTTTGGCCGAATCGGGGGTATCTGTTGAATTACCATCATAACTTTGAAAGTTTATTGGTCTAGTTCATTGAACTTGGACATTAGAGTAATCAAGTATCACTGAACATCCTGTGCTCATTTCAGGTCACATGACCAAGGTCAAAGGTCAATGAACTTTGGCCGAATTGGGTGTATCTGTTGAATTACCATCATAACTTTCAATGTTTATGGATCTGATTCATGAAACTTGTACATAAGAGTAATCAAGTATCACTGAACATCCTGTGCGAGTTTCAGGTCACATGATCAAGGTCAAAGGTCATGTAAGGTCAATGAACTTTGGCCATGTTGGGGTTTTTTGTTGAATAACCATCATATCTCTGTAAGTTTATTGGTCTAGTTCATAAAAAGTGGTCTAGTTCATTAAACTTGGACATAAGAGTAACCATGTATCACTGAACATCTTGTGCGAGTTAGAGTAGTATTCATAGTAAGCACTGCTGCTATATTGAACCGCGTGATGCAGGTGAGACGGCCAGAGGCATTCCACTTGTTACCATTATGTATACGTTGAAGATACGTCTGTTCCACTGAAACTCTTTCATTCTGAGAGTTTTCAGTTTAGATTTTTAATCTTGGTGATGCCACAGTCGCTCTGTTGAAACCGACTCCAGACAGATCAAAGCTTGTGTGTTATTTTGAATGACATAACATCGGTCGGTTTGGGGTCAGTTTCATTGATGTGACTTTAGCTCATAAAATTTACCAGAAACTGGTTCCTTTTCACAGAAAAATATGTGATATAATACCACACCTGACAACTGCTCCTTTTTTTCCAGGAGGTACCCCTTTTTAAAGATTTTTATCAACCAAATAGAGGAGCACTCCATTTTCCCATTTATTTATAAAGATATACAATAAATCAGCCCATGTATATGTGTGGTGGGTATGGGTGTAAGAGTAATATAGTTTTAACACTTCTGATTTCTCAATGTTTACCAGTAAATGTAAGAAAATTTAACATGTCAATTAAATAAAAAGTGAGGGAGACACGCCTGACAATGAACAGAAAAATTCAACTGCTATTTTTCATTTTCGAGTGTTGGCAGGCCTGTAATACTAAATATGCATTTTAATAATACTTATATTGAGATTTTGTTAAAAAACTGTCTTATTTAATTTAGTTCAAACTTTAACATTGCAATTTGTTGCGTTAATATCTAAAATAATTTTTCTCGCTTCTGTTGGAGATTGACATATGTCAGGTCAAACAAATTAACAGACATGTAAATCAACTTATCATTTTTGAGCAACATAGAAATATTTATTAGTATCGTCAGAGTACCTTTCTAAGTTATTTTCATTATCATGCCACAGAAGTGGGCGGACCACTATTACAATTTCATACAACATAGCAGTGAAATTTCAATTCAATTCATTTTTCATTCTTCAACATAATACAAATAAGTACAAGATAGATTGATTCAATTTAAATAAAAACATGAACAAAATTCAATATTAACAAAAATGATATACATATATTCGATAAGTGATTTGAATATAAATTAACATACATGTCAATTTTAAATCAATATAATCAATATCATTAAATTTAATTAAATCAATACAATTATATATCATGAGAAGAATGGAGGGGTCCACTGAAAACTAATAAACTAATAGTTCAGGTGGGGGTCAGTATCAAGAAGTCAAACTTTATTAATTTGAGTGGTTTTAGCAGACAGAAGTTTGGGAGGCAAGCCATTGTGACAAATGACTTGTGTTTGCAGTATTTTTCCACTAACCCTTTCTCATGCCACTGGACAACAGTGTTTTGTATTACTTTTCTAATATTGTAGATCTTTATTTTATATTTAAAAACAGGACGCCCTCTTCAGTTCGGAGTGGTGCATCCAGCCGAGCCAGCAGCATTGGTTTGAAGACGGTGGACGTCGGAGGGTTCGGGATGTCCGGTAGTCCTGCTGGGACGCCCAAGAGTGGACGATCGCCCGCTGGATCAAGAGCAGGCAGTCGGACCAGTAGCCAGGGCAGTCTTCGAAGTGGACGTCACTGAAGGAATACTGATTGGGATAAAGGACAGACTCTGAAGGGGGGGGGGGGAGGGTCTTGAAAATCAGTGGATCTATCTATCTATCAGTATCAAGTTGTAGAAGTTGTAGAGACTTTCAGGATTGTCATTTAATGGTCACATTGATCACATATTCATCAAATCGGCAGTAATTGCAATTTCTTTCAAATCAATCTTGTTTATGATAAAAATGACATATAGCATTTATGAGGCGCCGATTGTCAAGTTGATTATTCAATGACGCAGTAAATACTATATGTTGTATTCACAGTTAGGGTCAATATAAAGGGGTCAACTCTTCTTTATTTAAGTGGAATCGTAAAGTTGATTGCATATTTTGGCAAAATTATCAGCTAATGTAAGAGTCATTTTTTTTTTAAGATGAAAGCAATATGAATATACAAGGTCATAGTGTATGAAAATCCAGTTAAGCACACAAAGCAACAACAACAAAATGTTGCCAAATTGGAGAAATTGAGCTGTGTATTTTTTATTTTGTTAAATACCCTTGCAACCGATGAATTGTAGCCAGTAAAATATTAGGGAAATAGGTAGGGTAAGAAAATGATATATGATTATTATTATTATGGATAGATAAAAGCTGTGTAACGAGTTCCTGTTGAGAAATTCAATTTTAAGATACATTCCAAATGAAACAGAAGTGTTGTGTGTGTTTGAAAGAGAGGGACAGAGAGAGAGAGAGAGAGAGCGAGCTTCAAGGGGAGGAGGAAAAAAAATAAAGTCTAGTACATAAGGATAATTTTAATACAATTAATTATAATTCCAGACTTTCCTCTGTAAATCACCTTGCGTGTACATGTATTCATGTAAAAATTATATATTGTATATAAGAAAGCTAATTATGTAAATATATATTTCTTGCATTGTAAATAGACATAGCCTTGTATTCTTAATACAGGTTGGACTTAAACTGCGGTCTTAATTTGTGGTTTGAGACAATGGAATGCCAAATGCAGAAGAGTTTATCACATTTGGCACATAAACCATAAATAACCGATTTTGATATTTTTCTTTAAAGCATAGACAAAGAGTGAGTATGAGAGATAAAAGTGTTAACAAGGTTTTGATATTCCGGCTTTGCATAACTCTAGCAGAGTTAGACCATGTGAAAATTGTTTCTTTAACAATTTAAAAACTTGTAGCATGTGGGCAGAGAGGTTTTAACATTACCAAGAAGTTGCAAAAAGATTTGAAAAGTCATGCTATTTTTTTTCTTTTCAAACTGTTTATCAATTGAATTATCAAATTAAATTCATAAATCATATTCTGAAAATTATTTGATTGTCGAATGTGAAAGAGTATTTTTCATATTGTCATGATCTAAATCTATATATACTTGATGATGAATGTTTGTTTTGACTATGTAAATAAATGTTGCTTTAAAAAAAGAAGCTTCTGTGTCGATTGTAGTTTTTAAAATTGAATTGTATATTATGTTCAGGAGAAGAATGAACAATGAGAATTAATTTCATCTTGATTTAAAAAAAATTGTTTCAACAGAAGAGAAATGAAAAACCAAAACAAAAATGTTCTTTCCCTGCTTTGGGGAACAATTAAGTTATTTTCCTTGTTTGGGGAAAAATTATACAAATTCAAAATCTTTCTTTTTTGTCTTTAACAAAATAATTTAATCAATTGAGGTATTCAAATAAAAAAAACACATGGTAGTGGGCTGTAAGGGGGTTGTTTAGATCTTCAAACTTGAACTAGTGGCCCAATCATGGTATGGAAACCAATATGAATTACCACTACACTTTAGCTTTTAAAACAAGGAAATCAATAAAGTACAATTTTCTTCATATTTTCAAGATTTATCTCACTTTCTATATTTTCATGTTTTCTTTAAGTGGATCGAAGTGTCTCTGAAGTTGATACTTGTGATTGAAATTTTTAAAATACCCCAAATTTGAACATTTTTAGTTTGGCATTAAGTACTTCAAGACTTAATTATTTCTTGAATTTCCATAATTGTATCTCTTGAGTATGATAACATTTCAGAACATTATTTCTAACATCAATATATTTTTTTGTTGATTGAAGCTTCTCATGCTTGGGTGTGTATGTTTCACTTTTTGTTTTCATGTAATAACTTACAAGTGGAATTTCTGTCATTATTTAAGAGGTGAAATGCAATAGTAAGTAGAAAAGAGGAAAGAAAGGAAAAGAGAGTATTTGTGCATTTGTATGTTTTCAAAAGATGGTACCATGGCCGAGTGGTCTAAGGTGCCCAACTAACCAATTAAGTCTAGGGTTCCATTCTCACCATGGCCTTGTGCAAGGCATTTTATCCACACTGCTCTTTTATCTTGCATAAAATTAATGAAAAATGCTATAATTATGTATTGATATCGATACCTACATGTGCATTTGTTAAAATATTAATCATACACGAGATTTGTATCGTGCTCTTTCCATCTTGATTAGACACTCGAGGCGCTTCAGAGCGCAACAACAACAAAAGCTATTTAGATATTTAAAAAAAAGTGGTGATAAAGATTGATTAAAAAAAACCCCTCTTTATATTTCTGTTGTTACTTTATTTACAAATACCTCCACATGCTTGCGACAGGTATTGGGGAATTCCTAGATTTCATTGATTAAAAAAAAAGATAAGAGAATGATGACTGATATCATACCCCTTGTATTCATCCAATGTAATTTCAATAAAAAAAAGCACACTTACAACAAAATGTATCATCTGGCGCCCTCTCATGTCAAATTTTGTAGCATGTTCCCCTAAAATACATTTGAGTACCGTATATCAATGTAAGAAGTCCATTGAAAGTTCATTTTTAGTAAATCAAGAAATCCAAAATAATTAAGGTTAGTTTTTCATTCATTTCTGACACTTGTGGGCGGAATTCTGGAATATAAATTATTAGAAGATGGGATCATGTATAAGCAACTACATCCATGTTAAACTTCATTTCGCAAAGAGATGGACTTGGGTCCGACTTTTATTCATATACTCATGTGTCGTTAATCTATGCATTTTTTGTCATCTATCCAAGTGGAAGTTGGTCATTGGGATGGATGTGTTTTTAGTTAATGTTTTAACAGAACTGTATCAATCAGTTTTGATCATTTACGTCTGGGACCGACATTTAACGTCACCATCCAAAAGACATGACCAAGGCTCACACATCTGCATCTATTCATAAATCCCCCCATATAACTTAAATAACAGACACATGTCATTACACCCAGTTGAATAACATTGAGAAACTGAACTCAAGATGGCGCTGTGCGATTAAAAAAGACAGCTGGGGCAGGAAGTTCAGTCGTTCAATATCGCTTTATGCGTTCAGACATTTCTTATAACGTCACAATCGGGTAATCTCCTCTCTCCTCCTTTTTTTTTGTCAATTAACCGATCAAACGAAAATAAGAAACGGGTGGCTGATGAAATCCTGTTAGACCAATCTACTAAAGAAATAATCCTCAACGGAGAATGGTTTTATCACTGGTGGCATAATGCCCGAGTTTAACTGGCAAGTTGAGGAAAGCAATACCTTTTGAATAGCATTATACCCACGAATAGCCATCTCCCTTAAGAAATTATGTTAGCGAGTGTTTTTGTCGTCGCGAGAAATAAAAGCGATTATTCTGCTTCGGTGGGAAATTAAATGATATGGAAAGGCCACAGGGGCACAGTTGTCCGAAATGAAATTCTGGAAGAAAGATGGGGGGGGGGGGTAACAAGGAGAGCATTGCATGAAGCTAGCTGTAAAGTACCCCCCTACCAATCAACATATACAAAATGCATACACATGCAAGGCTGAATAGTTATTTAGATTTGTGCCTGTGATAGCATAACCATATACCTACATTGAAAATAGTTCTCTGTATCTAATTTTTACATAAAAATTATGGTTCTAGATATTACATAAAAATTATGGTTCTATATATTATATAACATTTGGCTTCTGATCTCAATATCAATTTACATTCTGCAGAATTTCTCCAGAAATGCAAAATAAATCATACAAACTTTAATCCATTACAAAAATAAATCAATGCAATATAAACATTTCCCCAAAAAATATTGGGATGGAAAAGATACTACATTATGTTGCATTGAATACAATATATAATAATAATGCTCAATTCTTGTATAGCGCATCACACATAGCATATATGTTTTATAATACTATATCAAAGACTTTGATCTTTCACATTTTTCCATGAAACATTAGAATCTCTATCAACCTCAATAATATGATATTTTACTGTTAATGTTAAATGTATCTTGAAGAAAACAATTATTACAAGAACAGGTGTCAGAATTAAATCTTTTGGTTTCAATTTTCACTTTCTAGAAAAGGGTTTAAAATGTGGTTGGTCACCAAACACATCTATCACTCTGACGACAGAAATGGTGAACGAGAAGAATACTTCTGTAGAGAAGGAGAAGCAAAGGGAGAAGAGAGGATAGAAAGGAAGCTAGAAGGTATAAGGTAAGGGAAGAGGTAAGAGAGGTGGTGAAGAAGATCGAAAAATGAATGAGGGGAGGAGGAAGAATGATGAAAAGATGAAGAAAAAAGTTGTGAGGAGAGAGAGAGAGGAGGATGAGGAGAACAAAAGGAAAGAAGAAAGACAGAAAAGAAGGAGAGGAAAAAAGAGGAAAATGAGGAGGAAAAGAAGATGAAGAGGGTGGAGAAGCTGGAGAAGGAGGGGAAGGTGAAGGTGGAGAAGGAAGAGAAGGTGGAGGAGAAGATGGGTGGGAAGGTGGAGGTGAAGGAGGAGAAGAAGAAAGAACAGAACGAAGAGAGAAGAAGAGAAGGAGAAGTATTCATCCTCCTACCATTAGGAAGAGGTGAGAGAGAAGGTGATGAAGGAGGAGGAGAAGGTGGAGAATGAGATTGAAAGCAAGGAGAAGGTGGTGAAGGAGAAGAAGGTGGAGGAGACAGAGCAGAAGGTGGAGGAGGAGAAGAAGGAGGAGGAGGTGGAGAAGTTGGAGGGGGAGATGAAGGTGGAGGAGGAGGAGGTGGAGAAGGTGGAGGGGGAGATGAAGGTGGAGAAGAAGGAGGAGGTGGAGAAGAAGCAGGAGAAAGTGGAGGAGAATGTGAAGAAGGAGGAGGATGAGAAGGAGGAGGAGAAGGTGGAGAAGGAAGAGAAGGTGGAGAAGGAGAAGAAGGGTGGGAAGGTGGAGGTGAAGGAGGAGAAAGTGGAGGAGGAGAAGAAGAAAGAACAGAACGAAGAGAGAAGAAATGCCGGGGAGATGTATTCATCCTCCTACCATTATCTGCATCTCTCTCCCTCTCTATTTCCATTAAGGATAGATAATAAAAGATCTTCCTTTTCCATTCTCTATTTCCTCTTCCTTGTGTGAAATACTTTTTTTTCCTTTGCATCATCCATATATCTTACACCCCCCCTTTCGTCTCCCTCCTCCCTTTTTCATTTCATTTCAATATTCATATCATCTCAGTTATGCCAGTTTATTGGATTGCCGTCCCGAGTACAGTGCCAAATGAGATTACACCTGACTGGTAATTTCCCTTTCGGCACTCTCCCACCCATTCTTGGTGGGAGAGAAAGGGCGCGAGGCGATCACTTTTCTATCCCCTGAACAGGATTAGCGATGAAAGAAGGGGATAGGATGAATTGCATGATGAGATGGCAAATTAAGATACAATAAAGAAAAGATACGGCCATCGAGCCCCCTACTCAACGAGAATTGTCATGTTACATCTTGCTTCCTGCTATGAATGGTGTAATGTAAGTTGTGTTTCTAACCGCAGACACCCTAGATTTCACTTTTTTTCATTTCAATAAAAATGTTTCTGACTTTTTAACTAAATCATATTTGTCTTTAATTTCTCTGCTCTTTGTTCCTAATCATCGTAAAATCCATCCTACATGTATGATAATGAATCATAATATATATATATATATATATATATATAGATTATCTACTTATAAGTCTGTATTATTGTACATAGCACATGCAATGAGCATGTCTTATGGACATCATCATCATCATAATAGTTCATACATCAAAGTATCGTGTGACTAAAGCACTTAAAAGAAATATGGAATGCCTCTGGTGGTCTAACCTGCATCACACAATTAAAAATAGCAGCAGTGCTGACTTTGAAAACTATTATAAAACAATTATTCATTCATTGACATTTGACCTTGATCATGAGACCTAAAACTTGTCAGTGATAGCTGATTTTACACACTATATCTATAAATTTGAAAGTTTTGACAGCAATCTAATAATTCCCTCTAAAATGGCCAAATTTCAATGACCTTTGACCTTGATTATGTGTTCAGTGATACTTGATTACTCTAATGTCCAAGTTTCATGAATCAGATCCATAAACTTTCAATAGATTACCCCAACATGGTCTTAAGTTCATTGACCCTAAATAACCTTTGACCTTGATCCTGTGACCTAAAACTCAGGCATGATGTTCAATAATACTTGATTGACTTTATGGCCAAGTTTCATGAACTAGTTCCATATACATTCTAAGTTATGCCATCATTCTATCCACTTACCAATGTAGGTGCGCCTTCTATCAAGTTATCACCTTCTATCTAGTTATCACTGTACGCCTTCTATCTAGTTATCACTGTAGGTACGCCTTCTATCTAGTTACCACTGTAGGTACGCCTTCTATCTAGTTACCACTGTAGGTACGCCTTCTATCTAGTTACCACTGTAGGTACGCCTTCTATCTAGTTACCACTGTAGGTACGCCTTCTATCTAGTTATCACTGTAGGTACGCCTTCTATCTAGTTACCACTGTAGGTACGCCTTCTATCTAGTTACCACTGTAGGTACGCCTTCTATCTAGTTACCAAGTACGCCTTCTATCTAGTTACCACTGTAGGTACGCCTTCTATCTAGTTACCACTGTAGGTACGCCTTCTATCTAGTTATCACTGTAGGTACGCCTTCTATCTAGTTACCACTGTAGGTACGCCTTCTATCTCGTTACCACTGTAGGTACGCCTTCTATCTAGTTACCACTGTAGGTACGCCTTCTATCTAGTTACCACTGTAGGTACGCCTTCTATCTAGTTACCACTGTAGGTACGCCTTCTATCTAGTTACCACTGTAGGTACGCCTTCTATCTCGTTACCACTGTAGGTATGCCTTCTATCTAGTTACCCCTGTAGGTACGCCTTATATCTAGTTACCACTGTTGGTACGCCTTCTATCTAGTTACCACTGTAGGTATGCCTTCTATCTAGTTACCACTGTAGGTACATCTTCTCTTTAATTACCTATTCACAGGCACAAAGGGAGGATATAACAGAGAAGGAGATCACTTGAAACAAACATAAATAAATATTGTGTTTCTATCTTTGTAAGATTTGAATTTACTCTAAGTATTTCTCTTTTTTGATTTATAAAAATTCTCTCAGCTTATAAGTACATTTACTGCACTTCTACTACTAGTACTCATTAATTGAAATAAAAAAAGCTTATGCTTTCATTAAAACTTAATCAAAATTCTAAAGAAGTGAAAGAGAATATTGAGAGAAACTAACTTTTCATATATATTGGGTTCAAAATACAGGCATCTCAAAGTTGGATTTTTCTGAACAGAAATGTGCTCAACTTGCAAATAATTTGACTTAGAAAAGAAAAATAACAAATGATTTGGCCGTGACATACATGTTTATAAAGTGATACAATCAATAGTCAAATTAAGCATAATTGTAAGTGTATGACGAACCATGTACAGAAAGTCACAATCGGTTGTAAATATCAATCACATATCATCATGTTACACCCTAATTCAATACAAATTGTTCACTTACGAACTAAATGAATATGATATCAATAAAGGAATGCGTTTATAAGTTCAAGTTTAGATAGGACAAGAGTTCTTAGTTCCGTGAATAATCAAAATGTATAAATATTACATCACATTCGTTCTCGAGCAAAGTTTTAAATTTTGATGATGATTTTCATGATCACTTTATTCATTAGATAATGAAGAACATTGAAATTCCATGGAGAAAAAGAAGTATCTGATTACGTGAGCAAAATCATATGTGAAATTGTCACAAAATTACCAACCTTGTAAGACCCGCCCCAGCGCAACAAAGGTAAATAAAAGTCAACAACACTCTGCGCCCACTCAGCTAATCGATAATCTCTTTTGAGGGCTCAATTTGTGGCTTTGTGGTTAAAATGAGCAATATTCTACAAGGAATTGAGAGATATGTGCAAATACAAGTTGATATACACAAAAGGGAAATGATACAAACAACTCGCGACTTTTGCCGCATGAAAAGGCGGGTGATATTCCCAATTGGCGTTGGATGGAGTCTGTATTGATTCCTACTCGGCGTCTTACAATGCACTTTAATTTACATGGCAACCTTCAGATGAGAATTACAAGAATTCCTCGTATTGGTTGTAAGAAAGATAAAGACAGAGAAATAAACTATTCAATGGCGACCTCTTCTTGCTTTATATTACACTCAGCAAAGCAATAAACTCAACCGCTTTGCACCTTTGTGCGAGCAACTGAAAAGGCCAGAAAAGCATCCCTATGACTTCAAAGTCATGTACCAATTTCCTTTCTACCCGTGTAAGAAGTGGGCTTATATTTGACTGCCATTGTTGCAGTTTTCTTATAAAAAAATTCAAAACAGATTGTTTGACGAAAGTCCACATGCACTTTGGGTATACTCTTGACAAAACCTCCACAAGCGTCTCTCCAGCGCGCCATGAATTTGAGATCAACATTCGGTAACTTTGCTGTACAACATCTGAAACTTGTCAGATGCGTCACCCCCACCGGTAAAATGCCCTTCATTGATTTATTGCCGTTTTGGGAGTAGGATGGAAACTTTCCTCTCGAGATATGCTCACATGGGGGCGGTTTCTCTTGTGCTTTTGTGATTTTCCAAGTGCCTCCACCTACTCTGAAGTTGTGTCGCGCTTGCGCGAACATTGGTTGGTCCTCAAAATGAAACTTCAAACTAACAATTTTATTTATCTACGGGACTGCAGACACCAAACTTTTTTATTTCCTAAGTTGGATTGGTTTTAAACATGGAATAGAAGCCACAGGAGGCAAATTAAATCTACACCAAAAGATGAAGAAGTAAACACTTTAAATTGAATATATAAATATATTTTAATGCTATATATTGCACTCAACAATTTGAATATACTTCAATCTAATATGTTTCAATAAACAATTTGAATTTAACATTTTTTTATAAATCACCTAATAAATCATATATATCATAAAACAAAAGGCAATGAACACATAAACCCTGAATATAATGTACATTCCAAGCACATGAGATAAAGGGTAACATTAAATATGAACATAACAATGCATAATGTATAGGCCTACATAAACAGACAAAAACAAATGTGAAGAAAGTGTGCATTACAAAAATCGTGAGAAGCCAGTAAATTCATTGCAAAATATAATAATGAATAAGTTCAACATTTGATGAATGAATAAATGGTCATAAATGCTTACCAGCCAATAAAAATTGAGATTTCTATGAAAGTTACGGCTTATGGCGCAGTCACAATTCCCCCACGCCGGTCGTACGGCCGAGTAGAAAACAGCCGTTTTAACATTTTTTGTACCAGCTACATACAGATGGTTTGAATAAAAATTAATACGGCTGTTTTCAGCTTGCCATACAGCCAGCATAGGGGAAGTGTGACTGCAGCATAACCAATACGTTCATCTAAGGGTGTGTTTATGCTTCCATTGTGAGGACAGAATCGGCGATTTCAAACGTCGATTCAAAACGCTGATCGTAAACTTGGTTCTGGGAGTGCTGTTTATGCTTAACTTTTCAGAGCAAATCATGGTCTCCAGCTGGCTTCGCATCGTAAAGCGAGGTCAAATTGGGCGCGCCTTTTTTCGAAAGTTTTTTTTCCGATTGTTGTTATTACGTGGAGATAACATGGAGCTATACGACTGTATTTGCGCGCGGATTTTCATCTCGCCGGAAGCATGTACCAAATGACGTCATTTAAACACGTTTACGATCGTGGTTCTGTTTATACTTCCCCAGAAAGCCTGATTCTGGTCAAACAACGTTTACAAACGCATCTTTTTGTGAGTTTACGATCGGCATTTTGAAACAGCGTTTAAATGAAAGTAAGCATGGACACAACCGTGTTTTGGACTAATCACGTTTGGAAACGCTAATTCTGGCCTGAAAAGTGGAAGCATCAACACGGCCTTAGAAGCTGTTCTCACTACGTTCCTAAGACTAGTTTAGTGGAAACTAGTTTAACGTGTAGTCACAATGGTCGAAGAGAGAGAGAAAGAGAGACTAAAAAATATTTGTCTTGAATGGCTTCTTCAGAAATAATAAGAACCAAAAAAGCAATCAAACTACCAATAACCTCTGTTGAAAATAATGAATAAGAATATTACATAATACACTCTTCAATAATAAGAGAATGGCCTAGAGATGAAAATTAACAAGCATATTAATTGAAGCTGCATGAAGTAATCATATTTCAAACTACCATACAAGATAACAAAAAACATTTCTTTCCCTTTTTTTTATTTAGTATCTTTTTCCTTGGACTCACAAAATTGCAAAGGTTTTGCATGTATCTAAATGTCAAAAATGGTAATGCACAAATTTTCTTGTTTTAATGCAACAAAAGTGTACAAAACATGTGCTTAAAGGGGAATGAAACCTTTGGAACAAGTAGGCTTGTGTTGAAACAGAAAAATCAAAGAATAAGAACAAAGAAAGTCTGAGAAAAATCAGAAAAATAATGAGAAAGTTTTGAGCATTTGAATATTGCAATCACTAATGCTATGGAGATCCTCCCATTGGCAATGCGACAAGGATGTGTGATGTCACATGTGTACAACTTTCCCTTTGATGGACTATAAAATACCCCCAAATGTCTCTTTGCTTTTTCTAATGGTGATACAAACTCTTTATTCATGATGTATTCTTTAAAAATCTGTGTTACATGCCCTCCTATAGAAAGAACACATGATCTACTGATAGATGTGATAAAAGAGGCAGTTTAAGTGAAATAAATACTAAGGAGAGTTGTTCACAAGTGACATCATGCATCTTTGTCGCATTGCCAATTAGTGATCGCAATATGCAACTGCTCATAACTTTCTCATTATTTGTCCGATTTTTCTCAAACTTTCGTTAAACTATTTCTTTGATTTTTCTGTTTTCACACAAGCTATCTTGATCCAAAGGTTTCATTCTCCATACCAGAGCTAAGAGTGAAATACCATACAAGATAAAAGCGAAACAAACATTCTCTCCTCCTTTTTTGTATCAAAAGTGTTTTTTTTTTCATGGGACTAACAAATGATTTGCAAGGGTGTAAAGGCTTGGTCCCACTGCACTTACAGATGCAGAGAGGATGTAAAACATAAAAGAATCTTGCCATCCATTGGAAAACGTTATGTATTCGTTGTGTACTCTTTGCATAAGTGTTTCATACTCTCTATATCCATTGAGCATCCGTCTAATTTCATTGTTCGCCCAGTTTGTCCCTTGTCTGGAGCGGGTGAAAATGGAGGGAACCACCCTGAAATTGTGCTTGTCCACTGTATCAGTTATGAATAGGTTTTGCATCCGTCAGCCAGTGGGACCTGGCCTTAAAGGGGAGCATTTCATGAAAGGACTTGTCAGACGTTTTATCCAACAGTTACCATAGTAACAGCGCTTCTCAGCCAATCAAAATCCAGAAAAGTTGTCAGATCTGACAACTTGTCGGACGAAAATATTGATGAAACGCCCCCCTGGCCTTAAATGGCAAAAATGGCAACAACAAAATTTCCTTCTTTTTTATGCAACAAAAGTGCACAAAACATGTGCTTAAAGACCCAAACCAGAGCTAAAAAAAGAAATTGACAACCCCCACCCCAAAAAAAATCTCTTTAGCTACATAGCACAATAATGTACATAAAAATTTTAGGAATATTCATCCCTTGCCAGCTGAGTATTTTTGTTTCAAAACTAACGACCTTTGACAATAGTCTTTACTGAGCTTTCCTAAATGGCATGAATTTTTCAATGTCAGACATGGTCAGGTGGGTCGTGATTACATATTAGGTTTTTACATAATTTTTTTTTAAGTTTACCGTATGTATTTTACCAAACTATTGGTACGAACATTCATCTCTCAATTCAAAATATACCATGGAGTGTGAACACCATACCAAACAGTGTTAAAATAACGGGGAACACTACACCAAACAGTCTTAAAATAACAAAGGAATACTACACCAAACAGTGTTAAAATAACAAAGGAAAACAGCATCAAACAGTGTAAAAAATAACAAAGGAACACTACACCAAACCGTGTTAAAATAACAAAGGAACACTAAACCAAACAGTGTTAAAATAACAAAGGAAAACTACACCAAACAGTGTTAAAATAACAAAGGAACACTACACCAAACAGTGTTAAAATCAAAGGAACACAACACCAACTAGTGTTAAAATAAAAAACAAATGATGTGACAGTAATTTTTGTGGGTTTTTAACATAACACCAAACTGTGTTATAAATAACAAACAGAATGTGTGATAGTAACCTCAATGGATTTTTAGCTTACACCATGAATTGTACACTGGTGTTAAGTGCTTGATGCGGCCCTTTACATATACTGGTGGTGTCATTTTAACACCAAATATTTTTAGTGTATATCTAACTCTCTGATATCTGCCTCCTTGTTCTATGTTGAAGTTTGAAATGAAATGCCCAACAATTGATTGGGGAATCCACTTCCACTAAGCATATTTACGGGAAGCCTGGAGATGTATTGGCGTCATCATCACCACCTGGACTTGCTCTTGGTTTCGAGGCTGGAATCCTGGCCGTTCATCAAGGATGGCATTTACAGACAGTCTGCAAAGATTGCAACAAAAATCAATCTTCATTTCCTTCTCGTTTGAGCGAGTGTCATTACGGATCAAGCGGGGCCATTTCAAGTAATACGTGATTGTTTGTCATAAAGCTAATGCAATGAAAAGATGGTGAAGATTTCTCTTCAACAACATAATAACTAAGAATGGTGCCTACATTTGATAAACTTTTATTGACCCTCAAAACTACACAAAAAATATGTTAGTGCTTCTTATGATGCAAGTTTGATTAAATACATTGATAATCAGTGTCTCATTTGGAGAATTTAGGAGACATTTTTGTACCTTCTCTGTTAATATTCTTGTCATACTTTGCGATACAATGATATATTATTCTCTCAAAACATGTACACCATGTCATAACGTTCTCTTGAAGAATGATTTCATTCATTTAAAATAAACGAGAGTGCCAGTATTTTCCTACCCTTGCCTGGCATCTAGGCAAGAAAATCATTTATTTTGTTTTCAGGGGCTAATTTTTACAGCCTAAATCTTCAACATTGGAGAAGCATTAAAGGAGAATGAAACCTTTGGAACAAGATCGCTTGTGTGAAAACAGAAAAATCAAAGAAACAGATCAACGAAAGTTTGAGAAAAATCGGACAAATAATGAGAAAGTTATGAGCATTTGAATATTGCGATCACTAATGCTATGGAGATAGCGAATTGGCAATGCGACAAAGATGTGTGATGTCACTTGTGAACAACTCTCCCCATTACTTTAGTATATTTTTCACTAGAATTGCCTCTTTTATCACATCTATCCATAAATCATGTGTTCTGTCTACATGAGGGCATGTAATACATATTTTTTAAGAATACATCATGGATAAAGAGTTTGTATCATCATAACAAAAAGCAAAAAGAGACATTTTGAGGGTATTTTATAGTCCACCAAAGGGAAAGTTGTTCATTAGTGACATCACACATCCTTGTCGCATTGCCAATGTGAGGATCTCCATAGCATTAGTGATTGCAATATTCAAATGCTCATAACTTTCTCACTATTTGTCAGATTTTTCTCAAACTTTCTTTATTCTTATTCTTTGATTTTTCTGTTTCTACACAAGCCTATTTGTTCCAAAGGTTTCCTTGACATTCCCCTTTAAAGGCCAAGTCCACCCCAACAAAAGGTTGTTTTGTATAAAAAGAGAAAAATGCAAAAAGCACAACGCTGAAAATTTCATCAAAATCGGATTTCAAATAAGAAAGTTATGACATTTTTTAATTTCGCTTATTTTTCACAAAACAGTGATATGCACAACTCAAATGAGAAAGTCGATGATGTCCATCACTCACTATTTCTTTTGTTTTTTATTGTTTGAATTATACAATATTTCATTGTTGATTTGACAATAAGGACCGACTTGACTGAATCATATAGTATTAAACAATGCTCATTCCACATGTACAGGGAGGAATTAATCGTTGTTTTACTTGACGATGAGGAGAAAAATAGAATATTCCCTATTTCATATAATAAAATACAATAGAATTAGTGAAGGATGATGTCATCAGTCTCCTCATTTGCATACCCACCAGGATGTTCATGTTTTTTGTGAAATTAAGCAAAACTTTAAAATGTCATAACTTTCTTATTTCAAATCTGATTTTGATGAAATTTTCAGTGTTAAGCTTGTTGGATTATCCTCTATGTATTCAAATTAACTTTTTGTTGGGGTGACTTGTCTTTTAATGAAATAAAAGACACAAATATAAGACAAATGAAAATGTACTCATATTGTTTGTGATTTCCCTTTTAAACTAAATACAGGAATACCAGAAAACTAGTTTAACAACATGTCCAATAAAATGGAAAGGACGGAAGTGATTACTTTACGCAACATGTATATGTATTTTTATATTTTTTTTTGAAGAATGTGATGAAAGAAAGTGGTTCAATGCAGGACTTCTTTTCAGATAACCTCTCATGAAATATATAACAGCTGAACTAGTCAGGCCGACAATTTTGGTCTAGTCCCTTACATTCTTATTTGTGCATAGTGCATGTGACCTTTTGAAGAATCAAAATAATTTAAAAAAATAATTTTTGTGATTCTGATGCTTTTAATACACAAATAACAGTTCTTAGGTTTATTGATAAACAAGATTTCACAGTCGATTTGAGACAATTTCTCCTATTATTAAATTCAAAACCAGGATCAACTTTTTATCTTTAAAGAATCATCTTTTCAAGGCTTAATCATTTAAACATCAAGCTAAATACCTAAAGACCATCAGCTGCTCTTTATAGCCATCAAGGATCACTTTTTGAGGCAAAAAAGGCAATGCTCTCTTTTAGACATCACCCTGCTGCCGTTGCCAAGGGCCATATTCCTTTTTTTTCTTCTAAAGATGGAAAATAGAAAACCTTTTTTTATTTCATTTTGGGTAAAAGTGGGACAATCGTAGACACGCTCCTGTAATTAGTGTTACGCCAATGGCCTTTGATGTGGATCATTAGTGGGCTATTCATCGCAAAGCACGTTGAACAATACACAATCAATGCTACAATCATGTACGATCAGCTGTGTACTACAGGGCATCTCATAAAAACCTATGGATCACTGATTACTACAGGGCCTCTCATAAAAAAGCTATCTTATAATATTGCAGGAATGAATGATCAGCAACATGAATGACAATGATATATTTCATATATATATATGCTACAGGGTGTACAATAAATAGTATTCAATATCGCATAATGATTGGTAGGGCCTACTCTGTAAGTAATATGCTATAATATTACAAAATCCCCAAATAAATCCACTAAATGATGCTTCTATTTCATCTCATTCACATCACAGTAGTTTTAGAATATGCAGACCTGTAGAATGTAGTAACGTAGAAAATTTACCAAAACCAAAATGGCTTTCAAAGTGGAATCCCCTTAATTCTCAGTGATTCTTCGAACATGTAAAGAGGCTTTTTTATTCATCTAGTGTCTAATGATGATTAGCCTTGCATTGACCTTAATCTCCTAAATATAACATCAAATACTTAGCTTTATTCATAACTCAGTTAATGATAGAGTTAAAGAAATATTAAATCGTACCCGTGGTTTATTTCAAATAGCACCACTCAGGACAGAGTCACTTTCCCATTTCAGTGTTGATAGGAAGAAACTAACAAAATATCTAATTAATCATACCACTGGGTCTATTAATAACTTTCGGCACTCACCAGTTAACATTTGATAAAACATTACATAACAACAACAACAAAATATATGTTCACTGAAATGATTAGTGGATATAATAACCAAAAATAAAAAAAAATAAAACAATGAAGGCATTGATAGGAAGGTGAGACGACCCCTTCAGAAAAGTACAATTGAATCTATAATAGGTCCATCAAAAAAGACAAAGTGAAAACAAAATGAGGAGACAGTGACACAATAGCCATTAATATAAAATCCTTTAATTACAGCTCCCCAACAACCCAACAACAATGCCACAATCAATAACCTTCATTTAACAGCTATTGTTTCACAGTGCTATTGGTTTTTAGTCCTTATTGAAAACGAGAGAGTTCGATAGTCGTCAATAAATCTCCACGTTGCTTGCATTATTGTGCTTATTGTGCAATCAGAGACTGGTTAAAAAAAGAATGAAATGACTAGGCGCTGCTGGAGAAATTGGATTGTCTAATAATCAATAAATGCTTTACAGTGATTGTGCAGGGTATAAACAATACTATTTGAAAGGAATTCAGCTACAACAGCAAATAAATAATCATTTAAAGTTATATTTTTAATATTTTTAGATAAAAAACCCCATCTTCTTTTAATACCTCAAAAATGGATAAGTTTAAGTTTGGGGATGATTAGTAATAGGAAATCCCTATAGTGTAATAGTATCGACAAACTCTGAACCAATAATTGAAAACAGTATTTACAATTATATTTCAACTCCTTGTTCTTGTAATGGTGTTTGGATTTCAGATTTAAAAAAGAATGAACTTTGTTACTTAAAGATGGTGTACATTTTGATACTTAAAGATGGTGTACAAGCAAAGTGTAAGTTTATAAAGAACAATCTTACAGTATTGGATTGTAATCTCAGCCAACATTTGAACATGTTTTCTAACAATCTTTCCAATGGCGACATTCAATCTTCTCTCCTAGTAAAACTGTCCAATCCAATCCAATATTTCCACGTAACTTGCGAAAATGGCGCTTTCCCCAACACACATCAATAAATGATTCCACCTTTAAGGTTGATACACTATTGAGCTCTAAAGTACATTGTCACAATCCTACATCAATACAAAGCAGTTTTAGTGGGACTGTATTATCCTATTGATGTTTGAATTGATTTTCACAGCTTAAACTTCATTTCAGGGCCCCCATTTGTCATATAATTAGCAAAAGCTTTTAAATTTGCATTGATTATTGACTGTCATGTCAATGGTACATAGCTTGGTCATTGCAATGAAAAGTGCAAAGAATTCAACTGATATGGTATTATTATTTCTGGTGAGTGTGGTTGGTTAAAGCACTGACTATTTGGAGGAGTCTGGGCCATTGATTAATCTGATGGGTGGGGTTGCGGGAAGATAATATTTATTAATCACCATGATCAGGAATTAAATTCATTTTGCTACTAGTCATCACATGCATTAAATACACAAATGCAGGAACGAGAGTGCACATTAAAGATAAATTCCAGTGCTGGTAACGATCTCAAAATGACTTTTTACAGAATCTAATATAATGACCACCCAAGTGTCTGTTTGTATGAATATAAATTACAAAGGATTCTGGAAGAAATTGTGTTATTGCTGAGAAATAAGCAAAATAATCGCGGATTCGGTCACTTCCGTCAGGTCTTTATTCCAGCAATAATAATACATTGTCCCAGGTGTGCCAATCTGTGTTGGTGATCTTCAGTGTGAACATTTTTCAGCATAGATGTCAAGATTTCACATAGTTCAGTTTATGTAACTGTACCAGATCTAGATCCTCGATGATATACTGACAATAAAGCCTGGTTTAAAGACTTTCTCATGAAATCAGTGTTTACTGCAACTACTGGCATTTCTCTTTAATGTTCAGTCAAAACACACTTAAACCTTTTTGTTATGGGGGGGGGGGGCATATTTTGAATATTAAGGCATCTCGAAGCAGAGGCAGGGAAAGGCAATGCTGCATGCACTACGCCTTAAAATAACAGCACAATGTCAGAGTCTACAATTTCCATGTGCAAGTTATCAAGTCTCAGCTGATGTTGTATCGACTACAAATATTTGAATTAAAGTTGTGAAGTGGGCAAATGATTTAGTTGTCATAAGAATGAAACATATCTGTCTAATGTGAATTGGGTCTGGTGATAATGTCATTATATCTTTATGACACAGAAAGAGAGGAACAGGGCTTAACCAGTAGATATTCAATCTTGCCAGATACTGCAAAGTGCAATTGCTAAAGTGATGATGCTCCTATGAAGATATTAATGTTCAAATGTGAATCGGACCTAATGAGAATGTTATTTTATCAGTATGATACAGTGAGAATGAGAAAGAATGAGTTGAAAGGGGGGGGGGGTACCAGTAGATGCTTAATCACTAAATCTTGCTAGATAAGCCTTCTGCAAAGTTCAACTTAATTGGCATAATGATGATGCTGCCATGTAGACATTAATGTTCAAATGTGAATCGGGCCTAATGAGAATGTTATTATAGCTGTATGACAGAGAAAATAATGAGATTGAATGGAGGGGGGGGGGGGTAAATACTCAATCCTAACAGACACTACAAAGTCTAACATGCCACAATGATGATGCTGCTTGGAGGACATCAATGTTCGAATGTGAATCGGGCCTAATGATAATGTTGCCACATTAGCTGCATGGCAGAGAAAGCAATGGTTATGATGATAGTAACAGACTATACCACCAATGAAAGCTCAATTCAATCAGTTAATCTACTAATTGTCATTACGTTGACTAAAGTAACACGCCACAAGAATAGGTTAGTCAGTTCAAGGGACTCAGAATAGTCGGATGATGAGCTCTGAAAGAATGTAAGAGGAGGAAACAGTTGGAAGAAGAGAAGGGAGAGGGTGGGAGAGAAATGGAGGGAGGGGAGAAAGAGGAATCGTGTGTGCAAGAGAGAAAGAGAGAGGAAAGGGAACAAAATAAGTATTTATAAAGAAGGGAAACAAAAGAAAATGAAAGGAGGAAAGAGGAAAGGAAAAAAACAGAAGGAAAAACTTTAGGGAAAAAACCTAAATGGATTTTCGACTGCAAATAGTCCAAATTTTGTCATCACCATTGCCAGATCAAGAATTTATTTTGCACCTGTCTTCTAAAATTTTCAAATAATGAGAGAGAGATAGAGATGTCCAGAGAGAGAACTTAGAAGATAGAGAAAGATAATCAATGACAAGAATAATTAAAAGTGGAAAATGAAAGAAATGAAATGGGCGGGTTAAAAGTCTTTCTTTTTTTGTACAATGAATATAGTAACTATGTGTATGCTGTAACCTGTAAGTAATATTTATATTACCGGTATATAATTTAAATTTCAGAGATAAACTTATAAGAAAACTAATGGTCCAAATTCGCTTTAGATAAAAAAAACTTCCAATCCATCCCTCATGAAATAAAGATCATCTAGGAGACAGAAGAGAATTTGAGATAGTAAAGTACAACAAAGAATGGAATAACCAAACATATACTTGACAGTCAAGTAAAGTGATGAGAAATCCCTATTTGAAAGACATCTCACTTCTTAAATGCTTACTGGACAATAATGAAAAATACCACAACCTCGATTAAATTGAAGAAGTGCGTCAAAAGAGACACTTCGTTAAAGACCCCGCTCCAGAAGGGCGGCCTTTCCCCACAAACAGCCAATTAAAAGCAAATTACTCATACCTTTATAAGTGAAAGGACACGGGAGGCGGGGCTTTACACAGGCCCGACGTGACAACAAACGCCAACAATGGCAGGTGTCAGACACACTCTCGGCAAAGTGTCGGCAAGCAGGACGATGGAGGATGCTTTGAGCTTTGGCCGCCTTCATCCTAGAAACTTGTTTGTATTTGTCTCGGACAATGACAACAAGAAGAATCTACGTGTGAGCGTTGTCCTTCGCCTGAGTCACATTCTTTTTGGTACGGTGTCCGAGAAGAAAGGCGATGAAAGAGCGCGTAGAATCTGTCCAGCTGCGATCACTTCTGAAGACAATATGGTGGAGGTATATAAAGAAAAGGCAGGAATATGTGATGATTTTTCTTTCTTTCTGGTATACTGTACAAGGACAGTTTCCAATTCATTTCTTTATAATCAGCGTTAATCCTTTTAATGAAATTCAATAAAACAGTTTCATGAACAACTATCATAACAGCAACAGAGCTTCAAAGAGTGCCCTTTTTTGAAAGAGATTTAAAAAGATGCTGATCAAAATTATATTGAATACACAGTCTTTGACAGGTAACGAAGCAAGAAAAATTGAAATGGAAAAAAAAGAAAAAAGAAAGTGATGAAAATATTGGTTTTCATGTAATGTCAGCTTGACTAACAATGTACAATGAAAAAGGGAAATAAAGAATGAAAGAGTAAAATACATCAAAAAGAAACTACAGGCATTTGTGTATCATAAATATGTCAGAGTTCTGTGGAAGCTGAATAACTGGATTAAATGAGACTTCATTCTTTGATTTAAAGCTTATTAATACAATAGCATCTTCTCTTGCTAAAGGCTTTTTGTCCTTAAAACAAGTTTTTAATAATTATTTCATCAGGAATCCTCTCCAAATATATTCCAATTATTCTCAAAATAAAAAAAAATGTATCTTTTGATAAGAATATTGGAAAAACATACTATTACATGCAGTTCAGTAACTACTTTTCAAAGAAAAGTTTCGCCTGAATTCATAAATGTTGGTCTTCAACAATAGTTTTATGCTGTAAATTTTTACTGTTTAGTTTAACGGTGTTTTTTGGCATGCATACACACAGAAGACCAGGCAATGGAATACATTTATCAACTAAGCACAGAGGCAATATATGTGCTCATTCATTTTGTTTCCTTATATAAGAACACTAAATACTGTTCTTTGACAATTCGAAAAATTAATTTTTTTGTGTGTGAAAACTTTCATGCACCAAAAGTGTGCATGGAATCCTTCAATTTCACTTTAGAAAAATGCAAAAGAGAATGCATGAGGTCAGGTGCAGACGGCATAATCCTGTAACTTTTTCAAAATTCAGTTTAACCCCAAGTTTCCTTGGCATACAAGTACTTGAAACAATCTTCAAAGGCATACAGGTTACAGGCGTCTATGATGCGGTTAACTCCCGGACCTCAAACCTCTACAAAACATGGTGACCGCGCTTCTTCTTCAATTGCCCCTTCTCTTCGAAATAAGCTACCCTCTTACTTTCGTAATGCCAAGTCTATTAGTCAATTCAAGATCCTACTTAAAATAGATGATTTACAGTTGTGGGTTGGTCAGTTAGAGGTACACATTTTTTACTAAACCATAAACAGTATAAAGTGTGCCAAGAAACGCCTGTAGTAAGCACCTTATTTTGCACATACGTTTTATCCATCTCACTAGAATGATCTCCCTTTGGTTATATATAAAACTGTAATTCTCTTGAAATATTTATAGACATACATGATATATTTATAGACACTTAACATTTACTGAAAGAAAGAATACTTACAAAATATCACCCTCGAAATTGTGAAAATGATTAGTTTCCATAAAAAGATCTTAGATATAGTCCTACTGGAAGGAAAAAAAAAGTAGATGCGATTTTCACTTTCCATTAATTCCCCTTCGATGATAAGAAGGGTCTCACGGTGACATTTTGGACTGCTCTTTACTGCTAAATTAAACCCTGTCACCTTTAATATTAATTTTTCATTTTGAGAGTATGATCTCTTGAAAAGGACAACAAGTTGGCTATAGAAAAAGTAGAAAAAATAGGAGAAAAATAATGGTGAAGGTTTGATGAAAATCCATCAATGAATAACAGATGATTTATTAATTTTTTTTTTTTAATAATCGTCACAGACAGGCCCTCTATATGTGCATAATATAAATTCCCCCCCAAAAAAAAAAATGGAAGTGAGTTCATTTGCGCAGGATATATAGCATCAGAAACATCATTCCATATCCCCTTCTAAAAAAGAATTTTTCATCATCAAGTCCCATTAAAAGATAGATAGATAGATAAATGGTTTTATTAAAAAAACAATTCATGGTAGCCCAAAGGCTAAATTTACATTGTTTTACATTGTAAAGATCTTGTTACATGTACATGTAAGATAAGATATATAGAAAGACCATTTTGAACAACATGAAAATTTGAAAGTAAACTATCAATATACAAAAATCATAAAAATACAAACATACAGTTGGAATTTATGGAATTCATATCACATGATACATTTAGGAGCTGCTCAGACATGGTGTCACAAATTAACATCTTAAATAAAAATAATTACTCTCTATTTTTTATATGGATTTTCATTAAAACTTCCTAATCATTTTTCTTTTTTTTCCTGCTTCAGTAAAACTAGCACATCAATGATGTGGAGCTCATCCGGCATCTTGCAATGAAATTTAACACAATTTCAATTTCAGCCGAGTTGACAATGTAGTGAATTATATTGGTGACATGAATTGAGGATATAGAATTGAAATTGATGAAGAAATGACATAGAAGTATTTTTTGTGATCTATGAATAAATTTCATATAAATTAAGCATAAATAATTTTCTAGTCAAAATTTCTAAACTCTGTGTAGAACCTTGGTGAACATCATGTAGCTCTCAAATGGAACAAAAATAATCAAAATCAATCACCAAATAAAGCCTCTTCTTCGTCATTTTAATTTCAGCCTAGTTGACACTGTAGTGAATTATATTGGTGACATAAAATGGGGATATATAGAATTGAAATTGATGAAGAAATGACATAAAATCATTTTTTGTGATCTATGAATAAATTTCATATAAATTAAGCAAAATAATTTTCTATGACGCCACGCCACTGCAAAAGCTCATCTGGCCCGAAGGGCTGGATGAGCTTATGCAGTGGCGTTGGGATTGTTTCCCCTACCAGTTAATATACATGTACATGTAACTCTAATCCTTAGACTCACAATACCTTGTGTAAATACAGTAATATGATATATGAAAAGTGAAACAGTGCCTCGCCCTGTGTACTAATCGGTAAGTGCATAACCTATAACTCCATACATGGAACATATTAACCAACACATTATATACTATCTTCCTCCTATAGCATCTTTCTTGTAGACATGCAATACTTTTCCTCCTCAATTTAACATCTTTCTTGCTCTAAAAACGTTGATGCATAATCATGTATGACCTAGTTTATCACCAGATCATACAGCTTGTGCCATCGCTGAAACCCTGATTTAACCGGCAGGCCAGACACAACGCCTAATGCAATATGTGGGGCTAACAAGATATCAAATGGCAAGTACTTTAACATACAGCCATTTCTTAACTTCTTATCTTATGATATACACAGCCACAGTGGATCAGCCTTTGGTTTCAAGATGAAATTTTAGTTCTTGTCATAATACTAAATTGAGGAGGAAAGTGTCTAAAAGTGATTGTGAAAGGTTGTTTATAAAGCACCTTAGAACTGGAATTTGCTGTAAGGCATTGGAATCGCCAGAATGATAACCAATTTCTCGGTTGTGCAAAAGGTCAAATTCACCGCACCCAGATAAGCATGTGTGGGACTACACAAAAAGCATTGGAATCATCAAAATGGTCACATCTGGTGCAGAGGGTGTTTTAAGAGAAATCTTTTGCAAGGAAACATTTCTTATCACACTCTTCCACTTATCATCAAAACAATCTTATATAGAGTCTAACAATTTTTCCCAAAGCTTTCCCTCAACTTTCTTTTCTTTTAAAAGGCACATCATTGTCAGTTTTTTTAAATGGGGACTTTGACACCATTTGGATATAAATCACCAAGGATAGAACATGATTCATAACCAGCAGATGTTATAAAATGCCACCAGAAATTGCCTTGCATTTTATTTTTGGCCCGAGGCTATGCAGACCAGAGTCGTATTCAATAATGATGTTCAAATTTAAACAGCAACATCAATCATGATTGAAAACGCAATTACATAACCAAGAACACGAACACAATCAGAAATGCACCGTTCTGTATCCAAAATGTGAAGCTGATTATATGTCGATCATCTTTGAATGTCCTACTCTCATTAGCAGTTTGACCCATCACAAGAAAGGTCAATTCTGACACATGCTTGCGTTGACTTCCACTGCAAGAGAAAATTTAAAGACGCTTCAAAACTCAATTGTGTTCAGTGTCGCATTTTCTTCCGTTTGTGATGATGAAGGTCGTAAAATCAGAGCTGATTGCATTTTCAAACGTACCGTTTTGGAATTGGGGACATTGAACACACCCTTCATTTCTGAATACATCTCTGTTTTGT
The DNA here is from genome assembly GCF_018143015.1 of Lytechinus variegatus. NCBI lineage: Eukaryota > Metazoa > Echinodermata > Echinoidea > Temnopleuroida > Toxopneustidae > Lytechinus > Lytechinus variegatus. Next base: position 10,565,855 of record NC_054755.1, on the reverse strand, counting down.
AATTTCATTTTCAATCATGATTCACGTTGCTGTTTAAATTTGAAAATTGACATTGGACACACCCTTACCTAAAAGATTTCTTGATGTTACACGTTTGTTTCCCCCCAAAGATGTCTCTATTGTCAATTTTTCACTGCTTTCACAAGAGTCTGGGGTCAGTAAATAATAACACCCCCCCTCCCGAAAGCTAAATGCCTATATGACCCTAATGGTTCAGTCCCATTTTGCATTCGATGGCCATACGGTAAGTCAAAAACAGCCGTCTAATAATTTTCGTACCAGCTTCCTGTGTGTGCTTCATATAGAAATCCTTAAAATGGCAGTTTTTCGAATCACCGTGTGGGCATCGTGGGAGACATGTGACTGCAGAATAAATGACCTTAATCAATATAATTAAAGAGGAAGAAAACTTACATTTGAATTAAAAGGAATTCATGAAGCACTTCAATTGAATGTCATTCGACTCATCAGCCCCGCTGAACATTTTTCATGATCATTTGTAATGCAAAAAGCTCTTGCAGGGATGTAAATTCATGGCTTTTGAGTTTAAATCTTATGCATCTATTGAGCCCAACTTCAAGACACCAATGGTTCTGATTCAAAAGTAGGGCATAATTTTGTATGGATGTCAGCCAGCGAACTTATCAGAAGTGGATTTCATTCATTATTTCAATAATAAATGATTCCCTTTTTGCAAAGAAAGTAAGTACTTAGAACATACAAAATTACTTTGGAGACAACTTTTTTATGAATGAGTATTCAGCATGAGGAAACCAAGAAAAGACAATGACTTTTGAGAAATTAACAATACATTTTTAGACATTATGCCACAGGCAATGGTACTGTATGTGTAACTTTGCATTGTGAGCACAAAGTTGACTCCTGAGATATTAAAGGTAAATGCCAGTTTTGGTAACGATATCAAAATGAGTTCGTACAAAATCCAATTAAATGACCACCAAAGTGTCTGTTTGTATAAATAACACATATGTGCCGATGGATTCTGGAAGAAATTGTGTAATTGCTGAGAAATCAGCAAATAAGCATAGAATTTGGGTCAAGCGTCGGGCCCGCCATTCAAAGCAATTATTATTCACTGTCCCACGTGCGCTTATCTGTGTTGGTGATCTTCAGTGTGAACATTTTTCAGCGTAGATTTCAAGATTTCACAAAGTTCAGTTTATGTAACTGTACCAGATTTAGATCCTTGATGATATACTGACAATTAGGCCTTGTTTTACAGACTTTCTCATGAAATCCGTGTTTACATTTTTCAGCGTAGATTTCAAGATTTATCAAAGTTCAGTTTATATAACTGTACCAGATCTAGATCCTTGATGATATACTGACAATTAGGCCTTGTTTTACAGACTTTCTCATGAAATCCGTGTTTACTACAACTACTGGTATTTCTCTTTAAGAACGCCCGTCCCCTCCTCCCCCCTCCCACCAAGACCCCCTCCTATATGATTTCAAAAGGGCTCATAATAGATCAAGGTCATAGAATGACAAAACATGAATAATGAAAAAACTGAATGACAAAATACAGCTGCAAGAAGGGAGGATGAGAATACTTTGTAGAATACAGTATAGCCAGTGATGTGGTGCTGCTAGTGCTATCTAATTAAGATATGAACGCATTATATAAAGAGGGGACAATTCTGCTCCAGGAAAAAACATGCTTCAGAGATACCATCAAGCATTTACTGAATGTGGACATGGTGGGTCTGTGGTTAGAGAACCTGCCTCACAAATAGAGGGTAGTGGGTTCAATCCCTAGTTAAGTCATGGCCAATAACTTGTCAAAATGAGGTCTTCTGCCCTGAGTAAGATGCTCAGTGTATCAAGTTGGTAGAAACATGAACTTTTAATAAATTCATTACCCCAAACTGACAAATATTTTTGCAGTAATCAAACGTTTTCCCCATAGGTATTACCTATATTTTCATTATTATTTTTTTATAATCATTCCTGTTTTTGTTATTCATTTCTTTCTTTCTGGCCAATTTGTAACAATCAAGGGGGCCGTTTCATAAAGCTGTTCGTAAGTTAAGAGCGACTTTAAGAACGACTGGTGATCCTTTCTTACGCGCTAAACCGTCGCCAATGGATTTACCATTTACCACAAGAAAGGATCACCAGTCGCTCTTAACTTACGAACAGCTTTATGAAACACCCACCTGATCTTGTATCATTCTATATTAGGAGTTTCCATGGATACATAGTTAATAACTAATAAGGACTGATTTATGAAGCAGATAATAAAAAAAGGAGTAGACAGAGCAAGTTCTAAGGGTAGGTACTTCCTAACACAACATGAAAATAAAACACAGGATAATTGAATTATGTAACCTCTGAAGGTTTCCAAAACAATGAAGACAGTGTGTAAGGTTTCATGGGACACCAGGGCCGCGTCTTACAAAGAGTTGCGATTGATTCGATCAATCACAACTATGGATGGCCAGCAACGTCAACATCTATTATACATGTTTGTTCAGAATATTTTCCAGCTATGATGTATATTCATGCATTCATTGTTTTCTTGAAGATTCACTGTGCTTCTCTTTGTTTACAAAGAACATTGTGCAAATTTCCTGTAGAATAAATTATGACAATGATGGATTTCCATAGAGATACGGTTGATTGGATCGATCGTACCTCTTTGTAAGACGGGGCCCAGGTATTCTTTCATGGGCATATTTTGGTAAGGACATTTCAACAAGTGAGCTTTTTATCTCTTGAAGAAAAGAGAACAAATCTGAATTACAGATATGAAACAAACATGGATCAATATTAGATAAGTACTTATCAATTACTGATAAAATCATAATAAACCATCTATAGAATTAATTAGATAATTCAGAAAGGGTAATTTATTTGAGAACTGCTACAAGGATTTGTGACTGAATCGGTTTAGAACTTTTGCTTATTTTCATGGTTGGTCATCTAGTGTTCTTGTATCCATGAAGGGTCTGCTTTCCTCAACCTCCTATGTTCTGGGAACAATTGTGTCATCAACAACTTGTAACAAACAATAAGAACATAAGAGAAGAAGAGCATCAGATTGGATTCAATTCACACTTTATAAGGGACTATTCTTTGAAGATTTGAATAGACACATCTGTTAAGGGCTGCCGCTCATTTGGCTTCATTCAGTCGGCTCGGGCGAACACTCGCGCCAGCAATCAGACGGAGGGAGTGTTAATCGGGGAATGAATGATGCAAGAGGGGATCAACGCAAGGGAAGGAGGGGTGGAGATGGGGATACAATGAAGCGATGTGAGAATGCATGGAGGAGGGAGAGCTGAGGGTTTGGAGATTGCTGTGGAAGAGAAGGGGGATGGAAGGGGTGAAAGAGGAGAGGGAGCAGGAGGGGAAGGGGGGGGGGGGAGAAGAGAGGGAGAGGGATAATAAACGGGGTGTGGCGAATAGTAACCAATAAAGTGATGTAAGGAGGCATGAATGAGGGGAAAGATGAGGGCTTAGAGGTCGGGATGGAGGAGGAGGGGGATGGAATGGTTGGAGGAGGGGAAGACGAGAGGGAGAGGGATAATAAAGGACACAAGGAAAATAGAAAACAATAAGGTGGTGTGAGGAGGTATGAAGGAGAGAGAGATGGGGGTTTTGAAATGGAAGTAAGAGGGGGAGGGTGAAAGGAGGAGGAGGAGGGGGTGGGGAGAAGAGATGGAGAGAGGTAAAAAGTGGGATGAGGAGAATGGGAGATAATGAAGTGATGTGAGGATGGATGAAGAACAGAGATGACGGTTTAGAAATTGTGATGGTGAAGTGGGAACGGGTGAAGGAGAAAAAGGGGGGTGGAGGGGGAGAATAGCGGAAGAGGGATGATAAAGGACATGAGAATAGAAAACAATAAAGTGATGTGAGGAGGTATGAAGGAGGGAGAGATAAGATTGAAATAAGATAGGAAGGGGGAGGAGGAGGGGGGAAGAGGAGAGAGGTAAATAATGGGTTGTGGAGAATGGGGTAGACAACGTAAGGAAGAATGAAGGATAGAGATAAGGGTTTAGATATTGGGATGGAGGAGAAGTGGGGGGGGGGGGTGGAAGGAGAATGAGGTGAAGAGAGGGAGAAACAGATGAGGGGTACAAATGGAAATGAAGAAAAGGTAGAGAATAGCAGAAAATGAGGTGATGTGAGGAAGCATGGAGGGAGAGATGAGGTACTTTAGATTGGAATGGAGAAGTGGGGGGGGGCAGGATGGATAATTTGGGAGGGGTGGAAGAGGAGGAGGAGTTTGGGAAGAGGAGAAGAGCAGGAGAGAGATAGCAACAGGGATGTGGAGAGTAGGAACATATAAAATGATGAGAGGGGGCATGAAGGAGGGGTAGATGGAGGTTTCGAGATAGGGACGTAGAAGGGGGAGGGAGTGGAAGAGCAGGAGGGGAAAGGGAGAAGAGCAAGAGAGATAGATCAAAGAACCTGTTGAGAGTAGGATCCAAGAAAGTGATGTGAGGAGGCATGGAGGAGAGAGATGAGGGTTTAGAGATTAGGATGTAGGAGAATTGGGGAGGTAGCAGAAGAGGAGGGGGTAGATGTGGGTTTGGAGATTGGAATGAAGGAGGAGGGGGGTGGAAGACGGAGGAAGAGGAGAAGGAATGGAGAGAAGAGAAGGGGGCTCAATGAAATGAAGGGGAGGTAGGTGGAGAAGAGGAAACAATGAAGTGATGTAAGGAGGCACAACGCATGACAGAGTTGATAGTTTGACGATTGTGTTGCAGTTTAATGATAAAACCGGGGTTCAAGGGGAGGAGGGGACAATGGGAGAAGAGAATGAGAGAGTTGAGGGTGGACAGAGAAGATGCAAGAGTGCATGGAGGGGTGGAGAAAGGGGAAGGAGGCTAAGGCAGAGAGAAAATGAAAGAAAAAAAAATGATAAAAATATTATACAGGGCGAGAAAAGAAAGAAAATGAAGAAATGAAAGCTAATTGCAGTGAGGAAAGAAGGGAGTATTTATATTGAATTGTCAGGTGCCTTTAGCATTCCTTGTAGTGGCTATGTGCGCATTAGAAATAAAGATGCTATTATTATAATTTAAAGTACGAAAAGGAATGCAGTTGCTGTTATTATTATTATTATCAAAAGTGATAAAAAGTGATCAAATATGCAGTTAACATAGAAATAGAGGCAAAACACAAAAACAGGAATTATGACCTTTCTTGTCACTTCATTCATCTCACATGTCTACACAAATATTAACAATATATTACTGGTTCGTGGCGTGGCGTGACGAGCACATGCACACAAGCGCGGCAATATTATTCAAGCCCTTTCCAAAGCACAATAAAAAAACCGGAAGAATCTAGGATAATGAGAACAGCCAAATAAGATGGGCATGTTCACAAGGTGTCATTGAAGATCAAACAACATCCCTCAACAACAATGAATATAAAGGTCATCTATAACCGACAATAATGTCAAGCGCTAAGACAAGATCTTTCCTTTTTCCACGTTTGAATGTACCTCATTTAGTTCTGGTGCGAAAATTAAGCACGGGCATGGATGTGAGGCGATATAATACGACATATTGTTGCGCCCTTCTCTGCCGAATAGTGAAATTGCTTTGTGGGAATTTCTATGGCGGACTTTCCACCGTTGAAATTAAGGCTTTTGTGTCTCCTGATTAAATGGTGTCAGACCTTCTCCCAAATAATGTCACTTAAGAAACCCATTTTAAAAATCTTATTTAGGCTGCGCTTCCGTCACGAATCCACGTCTGTGTTACCTTCAAAAGACCTTTTCTTCATTCACAGTCTCTCTAACACTCTTCGTATTGATTCTGAAATTATAAAAAAGGTGGGATCATATTTTCGCAAGGTTGTTTCCTCTTGTTCCGAATGACAATGTCAATAACTAACATGACCAGATGCAATAAATTTTTATGAGTTGAGCAACAAAACACCGACAGGAATAATTACATAGACCAATTTGAAATGGAAGGGTGAGGGGGGCATATTCCAAACAAACAAGTGAATAGGTGTAAGACCTTTGAATAAAAACATGGATATGACTTTACACAAATTTGCTTGGTCACCAATTTTCAGAAAATTGGCTGAATTCATGATAACCTTACTCTAATTCTTAATGATTTTTTTTAATGACAATAGAATCGCCAACAAAACGAAACTGATATTGGGTTTCACCATAAATACATATGAAATATTTATACCAAACTATTCTAAAGTCATTTTTCATACTTTCTTCAATTTAAATACTCATCTTCATCTAATTCCCTTATATTCATTACATTTGTTATTTTATATGCACTGCAAAAACTACACAGCCATTTTTGGGGGGTTTATTCCCGAATAGTCTCATGCTAATTCACTCAATAACCAACTTGTCTACTATTATTTGGTCTACCATCAGTCTAATAGCCATTTCGTCTAAAAACCAGTTGGTACAATAGCTGTTTAGTCCATATACCATTTGGTTTAATTGGAATAAGTGTTAATACAGTAAAATGATTTCAAAGGAAATGGGTATTAGACCAACTGTCTATGAGACAAAATGGTCATAGACGAAATGGTGATTAGACAAAGTATTATTGTACCAAATGGTTATTGGACCAAATGGCTGTTAGATGAAATTTTGATGGACAGAATGGCATTAGACTAAATGAAGGTAGAAAGTGTAATGAGTGGAGGAGTTGGCAGTAGCGAATCAGGAATATACCATGTTTTGAACATGCCCCGAAAACGTGTGCTTTTGTCATGCTATTTCAAATCTTGTTAAAGGCCTGGGGTCCATTGCAGAAAGAGTTGCGTTTAAACGCAAGTCAAAAAATTAATCGCAAGTCCCAAATGCGCGCTGTTGATTGGTTGAAAATCGAGTTGCGCATGAATTTTTGAGTTGCGATTGATTGCAACGGGCCCCTGGTCACATTGCCTGAGCGTTGTTGGAGCGGTCATGGAGCGGAGAGAAAAAAATCATCACCGCTCGCTACCATTCACGATTTTCAATTTCGATTTTTTCCCCAATTTTGTGAGCAAAATTTGACCCTCTCTCCCTATCGCTCCACGACTGCTCCAACAACGCTCGGGCGGTGTGATCAGGCCTTAACATATCCCTCTTACACTAAGGTATAATAATGAAAGTGGTGTCATCTGAAAATATTTCATATGTCTTTTAATATCAATATGAGTGTATTAAATAGCAAGTGATTGATTGATTGAAGGATTTTATTAAAAAACATCCATTCTCGCAGTCCAAAGACTGAATTGCAATGGTTACAATAAAGATAAAATAACTAATACAATTAAACATTTGGTTCGAGAAATAAATAGTAAATGAAATAATTACATGCATGCATAATTGAAAGTAGTACTCTTTGAAACGATTATTAGTGAGAAATAAAAGGGTATTCACTGGGAATAACAATGCAATCTAAGAAGTATATTACTCGAAAGTTATTAAAATTCATTATTATTATACAAGAATGCTCTATTTTGAAATTGGTTGTTTGTAGATTGATTTTGCACAGGTTTAAAATGAAAATGAATGATCTGGGTGAATATATGGTAAAAATAAAATCAAACTAAAGTCATGCAATCTCTACTCAAATTATGATCAAATTAAAATCATTCATGATTAAACGTAATCAATTATAAATCGTACTAATTCAGTGATTAACCAAAATATGCAATTGGGAATATTTCGAGTAAAATATTTAACTGAAAATTACAAATTTTATTAAAGAATGCTCCTGTATTGAAATAAATATTAATATTGCACATGATCAGAATACAAAGAAACATGAAATGAATATAAATAAATATCTTATTCACAACTGTGTAAAAAATTAATGAATAGTAAAATGACATTATTAATATTTTGAGTACTAAGAAGATTCAATAACATGGAGATAACTGTCCATTCAATTCACATAAAATGCAAAAAGAAAGAACTACATGGGCCTAATAAGTAAAATGTTGATTTAGAGTCTTAACCAAGTAAGGAAGAGTGCTATTTCGTAGTCTTTCTGTTCGTACGGATGTACGACTACTACCAGCTTATCAGCCTATAGATCCTTCAAGTGTCGTAGTGGTCACTCCATGGAAAGTATACTGTGAGCTGAAGAAGACACCAGTTGGAAAAAGTTGCGGACCAGATGGAGTGTCTGCAAAGCTGATTAGAGAATTCGCAGTAGAGTTGAGTTCACCCATATGTGACATTCTTAACACCTCTTACAGGGAAGGAAAGGTCCCATCGCAGTGGAAAAGATCTATTGTGGTCCCAGTCCCTAAGAAGTCTCCCCCTACAATAGATCAATTAAGACCAGTCTCCTTGACTGACCACTTTGCAAAGTTGGCTGAACTCTTCATCTATCGCCATCAATAAGTTGTTCGCGATGGGTGCTCGACCATGCCTCTTGCCTTGGATCAGTAGTTTTCTTCATGGGCGAAAACAGATGACGAGATATAATGGAGTGGTTTCGTCTCCCCTTACTCCTGCTGGAGGGGTACCCCAGGGTACTCGACTTGGACCAGCAATTTTCCTTGCGCTAATAAATGACGCTCTGAGAAACACCGCCGGAATATTGGCTGCCGGACATGCAAAGTATGAACCGAAAGTTGAGACACAGTGAGAGATTGAGAGACATGTGTGATACTGTGATTGTAGTAGAAAAAATGTAAAGGTGGTTGAGTAAGGGGGGGACGGTATAGGCCCAAAGTCTCAGGGAACAAGTTCATGTGTTAAATAAACTGCGTTTTTCTACAAAGAATCGTTAAAAATGGTTTACCTTTCCCCGAATAAAAAAAAGTATCGCCCTTAAACCAACCTGTTTCTACACAGTGAATAATCCGATTAACTCACATTCCGCGTCGCAAATACTGCATCAACACGGCAATAACCACCTCCCTACATGAGAAACCTATTTTGCGCGATGCGGTTTATCAATAAATGTTCCCTTTCTACCCAATATTGGGCAAAATTTTACTCACTGTTTTAGAGTGTGTAACAGTAATTAGGACTAGAAGCTTTAAACAAGAACACTTTGTAATCTGAATTTTCAACCAAACTAGAGAAGAATGTAAAAGTTTGTGTCATTAGAAAGCTCTACTTTACCTGATAGCATGAGATTATATGTGCATACAAAATAATTAAATTCCTAAATGTAAAGATATGGGGGCATGGTCAAACTGGTAATTTACAACTTTGACAAAATTTACCATTTTTTACTTTCCCTTTCAATAAAAACATAAAGATATTTTAAGAACCCCTCCAATATTACCCCCAAACAGGCAGTATAACGTAACAAAAGCTGTTAAGGATTGCAATTTCCGCTCTTACTCTTCTTGCTTGCTTGTCTGTAGAAGGCAGGAATGGTTAAACAACACCAATTTTTTTCAATCGTTTCAAACTCAGGTTATAATCTGATTAACTTGAGAATCGATGTCTTAAAACACACAAATGATATCCAAAATTATTCAGTGTCTCAAGCTCTGGGAAGGAGAGCACAAAGTCTCATTAGAAAATAAAGTATAAGAGCGAGAGAGAAAAGAAACATACAAGAGCAAGATTGAAGAAATCCACTTCAATATAATCCTTGTATTTTTTCCTAAATCTTTAATTAATGAAATAAAGAATACATAAAAAACAAGGCATATGCAATAAAGTATATCGTGATCTCCTTTGCCACGTAACAGAGTTGTACTGAAACCTCAGTATGAAATACCTTAGAGAATGTAATAAAAAATAACATTTGAGAAGGGCTATTTCATGAAATACTACTCCCTCTTACATATCCCCTGCACTTAATGTACTCAACCCCTTATACATGAATGGCATTATTGCATTGGTATTTTACATGTGTGAAGTTTATTGTTTGTGTGTGCAGTATAGCTCAGGGCTCAAGAAGTCATAACAAGCTTTTGATTTTGAGAAAAAAATAAGAGAACAGAGTTCTTGAAGTTTGGTTGAAAAGGGAGACACAGAAGCAGAATTATGCCTCTTGCGCATAAGATTTAGCATTTGACCTGAAATGACATTTGACCTTACCATAAGAACGACTGCAGCACAACATGGATGGTCCCCTAAGTGCATCTACAACCCAAGTTTGGTTGAAAAGTGACTTACAGTTGCAAAGTTATCTGTCATATAATGTTTGTGACGGGCGGACGACGGATAACATTTGGATCTCTTTATAGTTCCGTCTTCACCTCTGGTGGGTGAGACAATAATTTCATGAAAACTACTGAAAGGGAGAAGCTAGCTTTAATCAAATCCTTGACATTTTTCTCAATTTTTAATCCATAACTTGAAGAAAACAAATAGAAATGATTCAGTAAACTTGATAGACTCTCGACTGCACACAGCTTTGAATCTACTACAGGTACATTGCATTTTTATTGTGATATTGTGAAAACCATCAAATTAATCAATCTCATTATCAATCTCATTTTAACTAAAGAAAATGAATTTATAAATAATAAATAAATTCTCATTGTTTGAAAATTAGATGCCTTTCAAGCATTCAATGGGATCTTTGAGCTTGAAATTTGACACCACGATCTGACACCATTATCAATTTTATTTGTAAATGATTTAAAATTAAAGCTTCACAGAAAACATTCTTTTTCTAGCATTAGTATCACGATTAAAGTCATCCATAAAACTAAAGATCAATGTCATTCCTATATATGCCTGCATACATGAATTATGTTTGAAGTTAGTCGTTCAAACAAATCTTGAAATCATCACAAATATGATATATTTAATTTTAAAGATGTATCTTTATTAATTTTTAAATCTCAAATGGTTGGAGTATTCAAACTCAAACTTGAAAGTTTGGACATTATACACCCTTGTCTCCAAAGCACACTACCAAAATTAATTGTGTTTAGCGCTTGACCCCCTAAACCCAAACGTACGCGACAACCAGATGCTGGTGATTCTACGTCAACGGACAGATAGATACAGAAATTCAAAATCTCTCAGCTTTAAATAATTGCATGTAAATAATTCAAATAATGTGCAAAGTATAGTATTCTCAATAGAGGTAGATATGAACTATATTCTTTATACTTTGATAGCTACCGTAGCTAATAACAAGAATACAGAAAATAAGACTGAATACCTCACAGACCAATGGCCTATTGTACGTATTTGATTATCAGCATTTGGGGTACAAAAAGAGCAAACAGTTCCCTAATGAACTATTACCAAAGCAAAATGAAATTCAATCAGTCTCCCCCATTATTCAATGAGACAAATGGCTTACAAAAGCAGGCATGCAGCGCCTCATAATGCGAGGCCTAATTACGGACTTTCGTAGGGTGTCAAATTGTCACCTCCTCCGACACCACCTGGGCCCCGCCCGAGCAAGCATTAGACACGTAAGGTGAGGGAAGTGACGGGGGATAGAACAATAAAAACGGCAGGTCGCAAAGGAAGACGCAGTGTTCCATCGCCTGGCGATTATTTGTGCTCTTGAAAGAAATTCAATGGTGCACTTTTGAGGCCCTTCCATAGTGCTGCTGTCTATACCTCAGCAAACACAAAATGTTTTCAGAATGTTCACAAAATGTTCTCTGAATGTCTTCATGTTTTCAGACAGACAGACAGAAAGAATTAAGGGAGAGGGGTAAAAAGTGAAATACAGGCAGAGCGGATGAGAGAAATTGAAGAAAAAGGGAAAGCGAGGGAAGGGAAAGAAAGAAAAGAAATTGATAGACATACACTTGGCAGATGTACAAGATATAGAGATGAGATAACAGAGGAACAGAGAGAAAGTAGGAGAAAACTATAAAAAACAACTTGTATCTTCCTCCAAGAAAAACAGAGAAGAGTAAAGATTAAGAGAATAGGAGGGATGGGGAAATGGATGAGAGAAAGGAAGAAGGGGTCACAATATGGGAAAACAAATTTTCGTGTCTAGCAGCAGAAATAAACACATTTCCAAAAAAAGAGGGATAAAAGCGAAAAGGAAAAAAAACAGATGGGGGGGGGGTAAATAATATTAGATTTCTTCATTTTTAATGCATTTCATTTCCAGGCAAGATGAAAACAAGAAACAAAGTATGTGATGTTTCCATTGTAAGTTATTATAATCTTGCATTGAAATAAGATTAAAAAAAACATAATTTTCCTATCTAGCAGGGGATGGAAGGGTATTATAAGGTGAGAGAAAGAGCAAAGAAATGACAGGGGTGGATAAAGGAAGAGAAATGGGGTCTGAACCATTCTGGAATACAACTTTTTTTCTGTCTAGCGGCAGAGAAAAAGAGTTATTAAAAAGGAAATAAAGGGAAATAAAGAGAGAGAGAAAGGAAAGATGGGTTGGAAACACAGAAGAGAGGTAGAAGGAGGGGAATGTGTGTGTGGAGGGGGGGACAACACAATATTTTTTTATCTAGACTAGTAGGGGAAAGAAGACAGTCTTTAAAGGCACGGTCACACCGCCCGAGCGTTGTTGGAGCGGTCGTGGAGCGGAGAGAAAAAAAATCATCACCGCTCGCTCCCGTTCACCATTTTCGATTTCGATTGTTTTTATTTTGTTTTCGATTTTTGTTTTTGATTTTTTCCCCAATTTTGTGAGCAAAATTCGACCCCCTCTCCCTACCGCTCCACGACCGCTCCAACAACGCTCGGGCGGTGTGACCAGGCCATAAGGAGTATTAGAAGAGGGGTTACAGAGGATATGGCATGGAAAAACAGAAATGAGAAAAAAAGGAGGATGTTTGTGGTAAAGAGAAGAGAGAGGAAGAGAGGGGCTATACAATACAGGAAAACAACTTTTACTTCTACCAGGGGAAAGAAGAGAGGTGAAAAGAGATGGTTAAAGAGAAAGAGGGAGAGGGGGAGAAAAGAAGAGATAGGAGGAAAAGGGAAAAGAAAGAGAGAGAGAGAAATATGGGGAGATGCGAGCTACACAATGCAGGGAGACAACTCTCATGTCCACCAGAGAAAGAGAAGAGGTAAAATAGAGGGTTAAAAGAGAAAGAGAAAATAAAAGATGGGGTTGAAAAAGGAGAAGAGAGCAAGAGAGAGAGAGAAAGGCGGGAGAGATGAGCACACCTATGGGAACACCTAGAATCCTTGTCCAGTCAAAGCACATCTAGAGTACAACTTCTCGCATCAGGCGTTGTTTCAACAATGCGTGTAATTGGGCTGAAAAAAAAGGGGGAGCCGTGGGACAGATGATCAAGACGATTGCGGGGAGGAATCTCAAAAACAGTCCAGAGATGAGCGCTGAATCCACGAGCAAAACGAGCACCTCGGGGACATCGCAATCAATGCGAGCCTGAAATGTCACGTTGCGATACTCCTTTCAGATGACAAGTATTACAAAGCAGAATTCAAAAGGAATGAAGCTTTGAAGGTTGGAATGCAAAATCATGGAGAAAAGAGTGGCATAATAAGTCTTCATGTAGATGTATATATGACTATTTTTATTCATTTACTAAAGCAATAATAATGAATAATGTACATACAGTATATATGACAATGATGTAAGACATCATACTGAATGTTTATTTATTCTCAGATACCCCAAAATTGAGGGGGCACGGCATGGCTTGCGTGACAAAATTCCTTTAAACTACCTAGCGAGTGAGCAAAAATATTGATCTTTTCAGAATGAAAATCTAATTTTGTAAATATAGACACAATATACAGAACATAGCATCATATCATACACTCCTTCCGTTCCTTTCTTTTTCTTTTTCATTTTTCTTGGTTTTGGAACATTAGGAAACGGGGCCATGGCCCACTGAGCCCCCCCCCACCATCTGTACATAGAGGGGGGGGGGGTAATATATCCAAATTCGCTTTGTAAGACCATAACAGATGTTAGATGCCATTAGATGCCATGCACTATACAAAACTGAATAATATTATTATCATTATTTGAGGTACATCAAATTCACTTTGAAAGACATCTGAAAATGTTCTGCTCCCCAGCATATTCAGTACCAGAGAAGTGTCTGTAGTCTCACCAAAAGGCAGTGTTACCTTTCAAAATAGATCGACAACATAATACCATCCTTTACAATAACACGACACCCTACCCCAGTGATGCCTCGGGACCCTTTCTGGTAGATGAATAGCTGACAGTCATCGAACGCCTCCCGTCTTTTGTTGGTCAATTTGGCGCGAACAATCCGCCCCTGCTTCAATTGGATCAAGAAATGGATGGGGGAGGAGATGTCGCAGTGCTGGATGTGCCGGTTAAACGGGACGAGCGCAGAGTGAGGAATGCGAGTAAATGAGCCTCCGGTCAAGAATCCGATTGATTTTGATTGAGAGTGCGATATTTTTTGATGATCTTGAGGTTTAATACAGGGATAAGTAAAAGGGTTCTCCATTGTTACGATACTGATCCTTTTTTACAGATACCTTAAATCTGCTAATTGTCATTTTGTCTACACCAACTTCCATTTGGTCATATCCCACATGGTATAATTCAGGTTTGTCTTTAACCAGTTGTCTACTACATTAAAGATAACTTCCAGTTGTGGTAACGATCTCAAAATGAGTTCGTACAGAATCCACTGAAATGATCACCAAAGTGTCTGTTTGTATTAATAAAACATATGTGCCAAAGGATTCTGGAAGAAATTGTGTAATTGCTGAGAAATCAGCAAATAAGCACAGGATTCGGGTCAAGCGTTGGGCCGACATTCAAATCAATAATAATACACTGTCCCACGTGCGCTTATCTGTGTTGGTGATCTTCAGCTTGAACATTTTTCAGCATAGATTTCAAGATTTCACAAAGTTCAGTTAATGTAACAGTAACAGATCTAGATCCTCGATGATATACTGACAAAAAGCCCGGTTTACAGACTTTCTCATGAAATCAGTATTTACTGCAACTACTGGCATTTCTCTTTAAGTCTAATTTCCACTTAACCCATTTACCATTTTGTCTCACGTCCAGTAAGGCTATACCTATTTCGTCTGACATCCACTTGGTCTTATATCGCTTAGTATGATTAAATGAACCGTTTATGAACCAAATTTTCATTCGACAACGGAAAAAAATAAGTGGAAAAAGTGGAAAATAGACTTTCAGGCTATAGACTAAATGATAGGTAGCCAAAGTGATGGCTAAGGGTGTGTTTATGCTTCCATTGCGAGGACAGAATCAGCGTTTTCAAACGTCGATTCAAAACGCCGATCGTAAACATGGTTCTGGGAGTGCTGTTTATGCTTAACTTTCCAGAGGTGAAATCACGATCTCCAGCTGGCTTCGCAGGAAAGCGAGGTCAAACTGGGCGCGCCCTTTTTCGAAAGTTTTTTTTCCGAGTGTTGTTATTACGTGGAGATAACATGGAGCAATGCGACTGTATTTGCCCACTGATTTTCATCTCACCGGAAGCATGTACCAAATTATGTCATTTAAACACGTTTACGATTGTGGTTCTGTTTATACTTCCCCAGAAAGCCTGATTCTGGTCAAACGATGTTTACAAACGCACCTATTTGTGAGCTTACGATCGGTGTTTTGAAACAGCGTTTAAATGAAAGTAAGCATGGACGCAACCGTGTTTTGGACTAATCACATTTGGAAATGCTGATTCTGGCCTGAAAAGTAGAAGCATAAACACGGCCTAAATCTCATCAAGACTAATACATTCATTCCAATCTTAACTTGAGACTTATCAAAACACCCTTTTCAATATACACATCTCTGATCAATTGCAAATGATTTGGATCAATCTTATATTTTTGCAACACAGGACCAGGTATAAAAATGTCATCAATATTTTGGTAATGTAAGAATGCGATATAAAAATGTAATAAGGCCATATAACAATGCAATGTATAAGAAGGTTTTAGAAAAACTAACGTCATATCAGGTAAAATAACAATGCAATATATAACAAGGTAATATAAGGACTAAGGTGGTAAGGTTTATATTACCTCTAATAAGGTACTATAAGAGGATAATACAAGAAGGTAACATAAAAACGTGATATAAGAAGATAATGTCAGAAAGTAGAGGAAGAAACATGTATAAGACAGAAAATAACAAAGTAATATAGGAAAGTAATCTCAGAAGGGATTAGAGGTTGATAAGAAGACAATATTAGGTTATATATGAATAAAATATAAGGAAATAAGACGATGATAGACTGAGATATAAGAAGGTAATTACAAGATAACATGAAAAGGTGAGACGAAAAAGTAATAAACTAAATTAAAAAAAGAAACTAACAATTCAAAGTCTAGGCGCTTTATTTGTGAGTAAAAACAATATCAAACTGATTATCATCTTAATATAGACATCCACCTTGTATCTTTGAACCTAACCAAAGCAGTTTATTGCTAACAAAACTGAGAAATTTCTATCATCGCATACGATGACAGACAGCAATAAAATTGAAGACGCCTAACTCCTCAAGACTGCTACAAAGAACAACTCTGCCTCCGGAAGTTATCTTTATTAATCTTCGGAGAAAAGAAAAAAATAGAAGGGAAGTGGATTACCCGCTGAATACCTTGCTAAATAAGTGGAACACAATGATATTAAGATCAATCCCATAAGAGAAGGACGGGCGATACAGAAATACTCCCCTCGTGCTTCCTCTTTCACACCAGGCAAATTTGTGCGCAATGATTCCACCATAAAGCTTGCATACTGGATCAAATATTAAGAGAGTGGCCAAGAGTGTTGATGATAATTGTGTGTAGAAACATAAAGAAAATATTCAAAGAATTGTGTATTATGAGGAAATTTGGCAGTTATAACTGGTCAATATTATAGAAAATTGCATCATGGTTTTAAATGATGTAGTCAATTCCAGTAGTTCATGATTTTGATGATAATGAGAAAAAAATTACGGACAACTTTTTCATGTGTGAGGTACAAGTTTAAATTCATTTTTATGTAACTGATGCATGCCTTGATTTCCTATACAGGGTCTTTATCTTAGCAAACAGTAGTATTAAAAGTTTCTGTTATCAACTACTGAACTCCTGCCTTCTGATATCATAGTATTCGCTTTTGATAACAAGTTCAATTAAAGGGGCACCTGTCTAAACCTTGCAAGACTCTTATCATGATAGAAAGGAGAAAAAGCACAATTTCTTTCATAACTTTTCTTTGGAACAGATTCTAAAAAAATGATAATTTTACTACTTCGTCCCCCAAAAGAGTGCATGGTTTCGATACATCCGTACACCGGCACCTGGTAGTCTGAACGGGGATGGACTTAAAAGGCACCATCTCGCCGGAGCGCCGCCGGTAAAGGGGAGGGTCTATTATGATTGGGCAGTTTTAGGACAACCGTCACTTTTGGCGATTCACAGACGCACTGTATCAGTTTCTTCACTCACGGCACACACAATTACACTGATTACAGTCAGTATTAATATATTGATAAGAACCCGGAGGATGAACTGGTGTCGGGAGGAATGGGATAGGATGACAGAGAGAGAGAGAGAGAGAGAAAGAAAGAAAGAGAAGAGAGTGGGAGAGAGAGTGGGAGAAAAGGGAGGTGAGCGATTGAGAATATAAAGGAGGAAGAGAAAGAGTGGGGGATAAAAAGAGAAGAAATACAAGAGAGAACATGTGGGATGAGAACGATTGTGAGATGAACAGGCACAGATCAGAACAGAGATGAAGATAATGGAGAGAGCAAGAAAGAGGGATAGAGAAAAGAGAAATAAGAAAGGGTGAGCGAGGAACAGACAAAATGATACAAGATGTAGAGATAAAGAGGAAGAGAGAGAGAGACATAGAGGAATAGAAAAAGAGGGAGAGAACATCGTAACAGAACCAAAATGGAAGAGTAAGAGAAGTAAAGCTTGATAAAAGACAAAAAGAGAGAGGGGTAATAAGGGGAGAGAGATAAACGACTGGAGGGGGACCGAGAGTTGGACAAGGATAGAATGATGTAGAGACAGAGAGAGGGATGACGGAAGCTGGGAGAGAATCCTTTTATCAATTTTGTTTGAGGCATGTATTTACCGTGGCGTATTGTGCCTCTAATAAGTCTTTATTGATATGGAAAATAGTTATTTGGGAGGTGTGAGTGATACCGGGGAGAAGCGCTGTAATCAAATAAACTGGATGTAAGAATCAGGTAATATGAGGAGGCCCGTCGGCCATTTCTCTCCCCGACTTGCCTTTTTCCCCTGCTTTTTTGCTTCTCCGCAGAGTAAACCTCTTGGAGTCCATGTATAAACAAGAAGCTCATAGCATCAATGTCATTTGCGCATCAAGGAGCGAAGAAACCATGTATTAGTGGTGCGACCGCACATGTAACCAATGCTCCTGACTGATGATAATTTCAATGACTGGTAGCTTAAAAAGCTCTAAGAAGTATAAACAGTAAATGTGAGGTAGGGGGGGGGAGGGTAACTTGAAGCCCCCATTTCCAAGAAGAGCTACATCACCTATTTTTCGAGATCTACTGAAATATATCCTTAGCAACTGACTTCTGTTTTAATCCTTGTCAATAGGATTGTACATAGTATATTACATAGAACATAGTATTATAGATGTTGAACGTTACAGAAACGTCCGGATTAGCACTCAAGAGTAGCTAAAACCTACTTATAACTCACAATTACGTTTTCTATCATGTTTGAAACGTTGCAAATTATAATGAATAAAATAGGAAAGAAGTCCCACAGAGAAAACTTTTTTTATAACTACATTCTATTGCTAGATTATTTTTTCTCTCTTTCACATACAGAAAATTAGTGATTTATAGCCTAATACAGTATCATAGATCATAAAAAGCAATGAGGGAAATGCTACAATAGAGTAGGCAAGAACTGAGCATTTGCTATGACAGGACAGGCCATTAATTGAATTCTGTAAAGTATTTTTCAATCTACTTCACACCTTTTATAGATAAATACAATTGTATTTCATGATTCATTTCTGCCAGAAGAAAAATACTACTAGTAAAATAATTTCTAAAGAACATAGGAAGAACAACATTAACGAAACACATAATCTGAAAATAATTCATTCAACCTATATAAAAGAACGGCTAAAACTATCGAAAACTGTATAAAAGAAAGGCTAAAACTATCTAGTGTAATTATCTATATCAAGTTTAGGACACATCTGGGGGATTTTGGGGGAACGATATTACAAAGGGGTACTTACGATACCCACTTCACCCCCTAAATCTCCATAATTTAGATGCTTGACAACACAAAAAAGAAAGCCTATAAAGAAATGTTGGCAGTACACGCAAACAAATCTTATTGGGTCAGAGGAAAGCCACAAACATCTAAATGATTTTCATAGTTATTAACATCAAAGCTCAATCAAACGACGACTTATAATTTGTCCATTCTCTTCATATCCCAAGATCATCTCCAATCACCATTTCACTCACAAAGCTGGAGTCGAATAATCTACCCTCCTCCGCCCCTTCCCCTTCCTCAAATATCTGCCCTAAGATGCTAAAGAATGCTTCCAGATTGAAATTGTATATCTTTTATCCGGCAAAAGAAAAAGATAATAAGATCACAGCCGGAGTTACCTTAAAAGGGTGGGAAAGTGACACCATCGCTTTCCCCCCTATCCGTTGATTTGATTGTCACTTTGCCATCCAGTCGCATCGTCACGACAACATCCTTGAATAGTGATCCGGGTGCATTTCTTTGGTTGGGTCTAATTTGATTACCCGTCTTTTAAAAGTGAAAGAGACTCCGTTTACCTGCCAAAAAAAAAAGGTGGAAAAAAAGATAAAGAGAAAGAGTGCTACAATTGCAGGCCAAGCAAAATCTGCTTAATTCGATTCAGAGATTGATTTAGGCATTTATACAGCATTAGTTAGATTAATGAATCCAGCCGAGCATTCAGATTTGGTCTTGGGGGGTGAAAAAATATCAGAGTCAAGGGGCGGAAAGTGTTAATGCATGAAACATCGGTGGAATACTAACATAGTAGAATCACAGTTGATTCTATTAGCAACTGCAAATCACTAATGAATTAGATTCGGAGAAAAGACACTTTGTAACATCACAGTGTAGTCACTGTAGTCAACGCTAAATATTGTTCAAGTATGGGGAAAGAACTCCTGTTTGACAGAATACAATTCCTTTCATCTTAAAAGAAGAATCCTTGAAGATAACCAAATAGCAAGAAATCCAATTCAACTACATCATCAAAATAAAGATTTCCATCTCTGATCATGTTCATTTTTAAAACCCTTTTTGGTCTTTGGAAGGATATTCAAAAGATATTTGAAGTAAGCAGTTAGAGGAAGAATAAAAATGCCAAGAAATACTAAAAAGAGGTTGACGTAGGAATAAAATTATTCAAAATGAAACAGATAAATGGTGATCTCAATCTCCCTCTCCCATCCTCGAACGATTAATTAAAAGAGCTAAATATTGAGGCAACAGAATATACACATGTCATTATTTCAAAGCTAACAGGGTATCTTCATGAATAACCTTAGCTGGCACTGATAGCTCAGCCAAATAGTTATCATATTTAAGGATACAGTTCATCAGTCATGGATAAAAGGATGAAATACAATCAAAGACAAATTAACCCCATAATTACCCTTTCAAAGGATTAATACTGTCATGAGGTTGGGTACATTGCAATTGAGAAAATGGTATTCCTAATCCTTTCAGGAACGAAGGTAGAGTATACTAGCTTTTTTTCTTATTTTAATCAATAAGGTTGAAGGGATTGGCATGTATGGTATCAGCAAAAAGCAAATTTTAAGAGAATTGGGAATTGAAAGGGTTTCTAATTATGGGTGTAGTCGCATATCTGTCTTTTCCTTCTCAAAATGTCTTATAAACTTCAACAAAAATTCTAAAACTTTTATTCATAATTGTCTTAAGATTCCGATGGCTTAAGAAAATTCATTGAAAACAACTCCTTTTATCTTGTTACTTTTATGAGTATAAAAAATATGAATTACATTTTTGTACAATGATTAAAATACTTGATCTATGAAGGGTGTACACTGTGATCATTTCTTTCTTTGAACTTCTTTCTCAATTATTTTATTGCAGTGTCAACTTAGTAGACAAGCAAAAACAAACCAATTTAGACATTATAAGAATACCCCTTTTTAACCACCCTTTTAAACCAAAATTTTAAGAAAAAAAGCCCCAGGAATCCAAAACCTGATCTATTTACAAGATAATTTTATTGAAATCAACAAGAAATAAGGAAGATATTTTATCATTTTTATTTATTTTTCCTGTTAAATTTTTTCCAATTAATAGATCATAAACTCCATTCCATTTACATATACACTTTCAATCTAAGGTAGATATGAAGATAGCATAAAAAAAGAAACCTGGAAAAACTCTGCAAAAACTTACATATGCCATTGCATTTGTTATCATAACATTTTTGCAATGCTATCTGTGACATTTGAACTCTGAAAATTAAATTACTTATTTCTTTATAACCTTTGACCTCAAAACCAAAAGAAACTGTTGTGTCCTAATGATGCCACTACATTTGCTCCCATGTAGTTTACAATGATATGAGTGAAGTCTGAACCCTATGAATAAATGTATTACTATACTCGTTTTGGATACCTTAAAACATATCAAAATGTTGGGGTCAGATTTTGGACTTGAAACCAAGAGAAATGTTCTATTCACTGAATAAGTCCCTCACTGAATCATTTAAAAACAAGTGGAACAACCCTGGCAGTCTCATCTGCATCATGCAATTCGATATAGCAGCAGTGCTACCTTTTAAAACAGCTAATGAATAATTATTCACAGAAGAAAACACTAATATTATAATAAAATATTATGTCCATTGACCCAAAATGACCTTTGACCATGACCATGTGACCTTAGACATGCATGTGCAAAACAATCATTCATACTTGATTACCCTTATGTCGATGTTTCATGAGCTAGATCCATAAACTTTCTAAGTTATGATGACATTTCAAAAACTTAACCTTGGTTAAGATTTCATTATTGATGATGCCGCCATCACCGCTGCCGTCGTCAGAAAAATGGCACCTATAGTCTCGCTCTGCTATGCAGGCGAGACAGAAATCAATAATAACAATATCTACAATTCAACGCTGATACCAAGACACAAATCCTTTTTATACAAGTTTTTGAAGAAAATATGGTTGATTTTCATTCACATTGACCTGCCTTCCTTACTGATTGAAAAATATTGTTAAATGAATTGATTAAAATCAAACCTTCACTGATTCCATCGGAGCAGATGACCATCCCTGTGACCTTTAACCCTTGATCTTGATATCTATAACCAGGGTGCTACATAAGCACTTGCCCGATGCAAGTAAAAGTTTAGAGTCGGGCAAGTGTTTTGAATGAAAGACCAAAACTACTTGACCGAATTGGGCAAGCAAAATTCTCACAGTACAATTACCTAAATTAGGGTCGATATGATATAATGACCCTAATTTGGTTATGGCAGGCAAGATAAAATCACTGTGGAAAAAGAAATGCAATAACAAAGTAGATCAGTTCATGTCAAAAGAGAGATAAAGGTCAATGGTTTAAGTGCTTCTAAAAAGTTAAGTAGCACCCTGCTACAGCACAAATCAGAACACATGCCCCACATAAATTTGAAGTTTATTCAATAAATGCTTGTTTAGTTATTCTCAAGAATAAAAACAGATCAGACAAGGGAGCTGTAAAATTCATCCTCCAGCAAACCACTTAAGATGGACAGAGGCATAAATATTTCATGAGATTTTGACCACGCCAACAACCTAGGCCTTTTTAACCAACAACCTCAAGTCTATCCTCAAAAAAAAATTATCACAATTACATGTAGGTCACAATTGATTGGTCTATGGGTTAATGAAAGGAAGAATATGAGGCGACTGATGGACAAACAGAAGAAACATTAGAAAATACTAATTATTTGTTATAATAAGCTAATAACAAATTATTTTTTATTACAAACAAATAAATTATTTTTAGCCTGTAAATCTATTATAAATGGACAGGCTAAAAATATGTCTCTCACTCTTAATGGTAGCCAAGGAAAGAATCCAGTATAAACAATTTTCTGTCAAGTAAAATGCCAACTTCATTCATAACAAAATTCCCTCTGCCCACACATGATGGTTAAAATCAAGTCCACCCCCAAAAATTGTGGATTTGAATATATAGAGAAAAATCAAACTACCATAATGCTGAAAATTTCATCAAAATCGGATGTAAAATTAGAAAGTTTTGACATTTCAAAGTTTCGTTTATTTTTCACAAAACATTTATATGCACAACTCAGTGACATGCAAATGAGACAGTCAATGATGTCCCTCACCCACTATTTCTTTTTTGTTTTTTATTGTTTGAATTTTACAATATTTCATTTTTTACAGATTTAACAATAAGGACCAACTTGATTGAACCATATAGTATTAAACAATGCTAATTGCATATGTTCAGAGAGGAATTAATTGTTGTTTCAAACAATGACAACAGGGAAAAATTTGAACATTTCATATTTCATATAATAAAATACAAAAGAAATAGTGAGTGAGTGATATCATCAGTCTCCTCATTTGCATACCGACAAGGATGTGAATGAAACTGTTTTGTGAAATTAGGCGAAACTTTAAAATGTCATAACTTTATTATTTTACATCCGATTTGATGAAATTTTCAGTGTTATACTTGTTGAATTTTTCTCTTTTTATTCGAATAAAATTTCTGTTGGGGTGGACCTGTCCTTTAAATTATAAATATGTGCGATCATTATCAGCGACCAATTTACTTTTTTTTCTATGTATCATAGCTGCAGAAAGAGGGAAAAGCGAAGAAGGCGCAAAGATGTGGATGATCTTTCTCCACTTCTGGAAAATAGTGATTGCTGTTACATGAGGTTCAGCAAATCAGGCCACATGTGCTGTCATTGCCTCTTACGAAGATTTCTTAAGTTGTTTTTGGATAACAACATTGCTGTAGTCTTCCTGTAGTAAACTCTTTTTCGATTGTAAAATATAAAGCAAATAATCACCAGTAAGTTTTCTGCAATGAGTTGAATTCCAGTAATAAGTATGATGTACGATCATTCTTTGGCGATTTATATAAGCTAGAGTTATTGGTTCATGCCATTTGAAAGAATAAGATTTTGGAAGCCCAATACAGCAGTCCGTATTTGATTGTTTGAAATATACATCAGCAATGAAATAAACTGAAAGTTTGTTTTGCCCAATTGATCTTGAGCCCAGCAGACATATTATTCCTTAGACATATGTTATTTGGCATATTTCATGGAATTAGAAAACACAATTTTCAGGCTGAAATTGTTAAGACAAGTTATATTAACCTCATTGAAGAATTTTGCATGTATGTTTGAGAAACGATGGTTGCATTTGCAGTTCATAGTCACTGAATCTATCTAGAACTGCTTTGTTACATGCCTTGCACATTACATCAAAGAAACAGAATTTGAGTTCTAAAATACTGAAGAACATAAATTCACAGACTTGCAATTAATGCTGTAACCGATTTTTATTCCAATTCCCGATCCGATCCGATTTCCCCCTTTTTTCTACATTTTTCCGAACTCCGATTTTTGACCAGTGGGGAAAAAATCGGATCGGAAAAACCAAAACATAACAAGACAACAACAAAAAAACACGTGGCGACATGTTTGCCGTCGAAATGCGCTGGTGATTTGTTTTGATCTCAGACAAAAGCGGTGGAAGGAAAAGAAGATAAAGGGGAAGAAAATTATGATTTGTTTTTATCTCCGATATTAACGGAAAGGCAGGTGGAGAAGAAGATTATGATTTGTTTTGATCTCCGACAAAAAATGGAGGAAGAAAAACAACGAAAAGACGATATGTTTTGATCTTAAGCGGAGGCAAATAAGATTTAGTTGAACACGCTGACATGCGCGGTAATATTTACGACTATCTGACTATACGTCCTCTAAGAGTTTACGATTACCTCCGCTATCACTACGATGTTGTAGAGAAGGTGAAAATCATCTCTAACAACTTTGGATAATAGTGCGTCTTTTTCGGGAGGTCATGCGACCTTTATGAGTTTACGATTACCTCCGCTATCACTACGATGTTGTAGAGAAGGTGAATATCATGGTAAACAACTCTGGATAATAATGCGTCTTTTTCGGGAGGTCAAGCGACCTTTAAGAGTTTACGATTACCTCCGCCATCACTACGATGTTGTAGAGAAGGTGAATATCATGGTAAACAACTCTGGATAATAATGCGTCCTTTTCGGGAGGTCATGCGACCTTTAAGAGTTTACGATTACCTCCGCCATCACTACGATGTTGTAGAGAAGGTGAATATCACGGTAAACAACTCTTGATAATAATGCGTCCTTTTTGGGAGGTCATGCGACCTTTAAGAGTTTACGATTACCTCCGCCATCACTACGATGTTGTAGAGAAGGTGAATATCACGGTAAACAACTCTTAATAATAATGCGTCTTTTTCGGGAGGTCATGCGACCTTTATGAGATTACGATTACCTCCGCCATCACTACGATGTTGTAGAGAAGGTGAATATCATGGTAAACAACTTTGGATAATAATGCGTCTTTTTCGGGAGGTCATGCGACCTCTAAGAGTTTACGATTACCTCCGCCATCACTACGATATTGTAGAGAAGGTGAATATCATCGTAAACAACTTTGGATAATAGTGCGTCTTTTTCGGTAAGTAATGCGGCCTCTAAAAGTTCACGACGGACTCCGCCATCACCACGATGTTGTAGAGAAGAGGCCTATCGTTGATCGGCGGTAGTGTCGCGCGCTGGAACGTCATTATCTTATTTTCCTTCCTCCGATTATGTCGGAGATCAAAACAACTCATCATCTTCTTCCTCCGCTTTTGTCGGAGATCAAAACAAATACTGCCATCAGTGTAGCGTGCCGCATTTGTCCACGCGCCGGCCACATACAAATTTTAATGTATTTTTTTGTTTTTGAATATCTTCCGATCCGATATCCGAACCGATTCCGATTTTAGGAGCAAAACTTCCGATCCCGTAATGGCTCTAACTTACAACATTACTTGCAATCATAACTTATGGTATTTATTAAATCATGCATCGCAGTTACAAAGACTGAATTTCGCATGGATATCATATATATATATAAAAAGGTAAACAGTGCCTTATTTACATAATTAAAAAGTACACACATCACAGACTGAATGCACATACTACAGCATAATAATAAAACCAAATTTACAATAGAAGGGTAATGTAGAACACACGCATGATTAAAATGAAGAAGATACCTTCCCTTTTCATGACCAAGCGATGAAAACATTCTACTACTTCAAAAATAGGTGGTTTCAGACCGCCTCGAAGTTCGTCAGTTCCAGGTATTTTCTGATCGGGGAATTTTACCCCGATCAAAAAATACCAGGTAATATGGCAATGTGAAAGAAAATTACATGTAATTTCCCCGATAGAAAATACCCACTGAATAGTAGGTACTTGTCAAAATTACGAGAACTTTTGCGGGGATTTTTCCAAGGTCGCAGGTATATTGGCATTGTGATAGCAATTTACAGGAACTTTTAGCCCAGCATGTAAGTTGGGCACGGGCGCCGTGGATGGCTGCTGGGCTAGTGATTTTGAATCTCGCGCCTTGCCTGCTTATCAGACCATACTGCGCATGCTCGTAACTTCAGGAACTTATCCTGAAGGGTATGTATCGGGGCGGTGTGAATGCAGGAATAATTAATAGGTATTTTTTAGCCTAAAAAAGTTCTCGTAATTTAACGGGGATTCTTATGATCGAGGCGGTTTGAAACCACCTTTTGAGAGTTTTCTTATCACCGTAGACAATGGTAATTATCTGCTCACTAAGTCAAGTTTGTTTGAATAAGCTTCTGAGTTCTTAATTTATTCAATATTATTTGAATTGATACTTTCTTCATTTCTTTACTTTTGCTTTAATATGAAAAGACATCACCGGGGCAGATTAAGATGGAAATTGAAGTGCAAGTACGAACCTTCCCCAGCCTATATATTAACACTCTAGCAGAAAGCTTTACTCTTTACACTATTAAAATATACACATAAGTGAGATAGCCCATGGCTATATGGAGCTCCATATCTCTGTTTCAAAAGATTTTCAGGTATTTACAATTTATCGTCGACAAAAGTTCTTTATGAAATCATGACGGAGACAAAGTCGAAAAGAGAGTCATCTGCATGTTGCTAAGAAAGAACCTTGGTGCTTTAAAAGCCATCCTTCTACCCGAATTCCCTAAATCTTAGTAAAAATTCTTCTAAATCAGAATTTTCATTTATTCTTTCCATTTTTCCACCCGATCTTCTCCGCGAGATATGGAACACAAAGGATTGGAGGATAAGGGCGAGAAAAAGGCCCGGTGTAATTCAACATCCACTTTTAGTTCAACCGCTAATAACACTTAATTCTGAATCGCAATGCCGGAATAATCTCTGTCATGAATAAATTTCAAACCTCCCGGAAAAAAAGGAAGAACTCTACGGGATCAGGCACTGCTACTCATGAATATTAATGAGCATTTTGATTTCTTGTCATGGTTTTCAGCGAGTATGTGAAGGGCTCTCATTATGCCTGCTATATAGCATTTACATTTATTTCAATTTCACAGGCATTAAAGTCGCGATATGAAACGTTGTTTGCGCAGCTTTTACGGCTTAATCCGCCGAGCAACTGTCTGCGTTTTAGTTTTAAGTCCAACAACAGGAGAATTAGCATCCATTTTCTAAAGATTAACATCCAGGAAATGCATGCTGAATTAAGCCTATGTTTTTCCCTACTTTTAAGTAACCTTGCAGATGGTTAATATCACTAAATTCCCATCCTCTTTTCCTGAGTGGGTGCAGTTCTGGCATTGACTTGAGAGCTTTGTATCTCTTTGAAACTGATGACCCAAATTCGCTACACTGCAGCGATTTAATTCTCAACAGTCATGTTTAAAGATTTTCCCACTTGCCATGCATCTCAATGCGATTTATTAAAGCTAAGTACATTCCTGCCAGGTAGGTCGAAGCAGGATGCCACACCTTCACTTTGAACAATGCGCCAACATCAAGGAAGTCGAGGATCATTCAGTTCGGCATTTCTTCCGGCCTTCCTTGCGCTACACGATATATGCCTATATGTACAGGACTTACATGTAGCACCTAAGAACATTTTCCGGTCGTTTGTAAAATCATTTGCAACTATACAACCAGCTTTATAAAGCACCAACCAGGCACGGTTTCATGTATTCTGCGAAGGTATAGTAAGCTAGAAACCAAACAGGCAACCAGTGTTCTGTAAGACCGACTCCAAATGCTGTAGTCATACCAACAAAACCGGCACCTAACCAACCAATGGTTTTTCATTGGCAATGATGTAGCTTTGGGGGGGCTGTAGTCTAGTGGTCACGACATTCATCTTTCAATCAGAGGGACTTGGGTTCGAATCCCAGCCATGGCGTGTTTCCCTTCGAGAAATTTACCCACATTGTGCTGCGTGCGCTCAAGCCAGGTGAGGTGAACGGGTACCAAGCAGGATTAATTCCTTGAATGTGCTGAGCACTGAAAGGCAGCTCGAGCTAAACCCAGGGTTATAATAGTAATAGTAATAATAATAATGCGCCTTGAATAGATTATTTCTAGATAGATCGGTCTATATGAATGCCTATTATCATCATTATTATATTGGCCTGGAAGCTGTTGTGGCTGTAGCAATATAATAATACTACTAACATGTTCCATTTATATAGCGCACCTACTATTATTGCATATACTATACTGCGCTTGATACTTGGTATCACTATTACCCCGGCTGTAGCTGAGCCAGCGTATATAGGTGCTAAAACATTCAAGGAATAAACCCTACCGGGTACCCATTGACCTCACCTGGGTCGAGTGCAGCACAATGTAGGTAAAATTCTTGCTAAAGGAAAACACGCCATGGCTAAGATTCGAACCCACGTCCCTCTGATTGAAAGACAAGAGTCATAACCACTAGACCACGACGCCCCCAATATGAGCAGGGCATCTCCTGTGTACAACATTCCTTCAACAAAAATTCCAAGAGCACATCTCTTCCACAAGAGAGTTCCCTGAAAGAAAATAGCCCCTGGACGACACCTTGCTCACCTTACATGTATAACCCCCTTCAGTTGGAAGGGGAAATGTGAGGGGGAATGGGTGTTCAAGAATATTTACCCTCAAACCACATACTTTTTCAGCTAACAGCCCTTAGGAAACTCTACCCTCGGTAGTCAGTGATGCTTGGTCTCAACTTATTTTGAATGGTGAAATCGCCACTTGGTCTCAATGTTTTTAAACGGTGAAATCATCTACTACATAACCATTTAGTTTGATTGTCATTTAACCCATGTATCTTATCTTATTCTAGTTTAAAGTCTATACTCATTTTGCCATATCCACATGGTCCAACATTAGTATGCAATGCAAAGTTTGCAAACCCTTCTCTCGAGTTAAGGGGTCTAAATGCGCAGCAAACAATGACTTAGTACTGAAGGATATTGCAACAGCAAGTTTTATATGTGCTAGTCTTGTGTGAAGACCCACTGGATGATCAAAGTTTCAATCAAGGTCTGTGCCTGCCGAAAGTCTAACATAGTCTACATGTATATATGACTAGATGAACGGTTTACAAATCAAATTTCCATTTGACAAAGTGCAATACAATTAATGATGGGGTGCATGACCATCAGGGAGTAGACTAAATGACAGCTAGACTAAATGACAATTAGACTAAGTGGGTAATAAGTAGACCAAGAAGACCAAATGGAAATTCTATCCTTAGCCTTTGATTGAAAATCAACTTTCCAGTTAGTATATTTCTGTAACAGATGACCAAGTATCTGAAAATATTAGGATCAAAGGAGGAGTCCCACAAGGTGCAGTTGTAGGGCCAACTCTCTTTTCAGTCTATATATACATATTTCATTACTGGGCATGAGAAGGCTTCACCTACATGCTGATGAATCTACACCTCTTGCTCCTATTTCTCATGATATATAATTTTAGGAAAAAGTGAAATATAAATCAATTCAGGATAGTATTTACATGTACAGGAATTAAGAAAAGACAACTCTATTGCCAAAAAAATTTGAAATCTATAGAGCTTCATTCTTAACCCATAAGAAGTGCATATTTGGGTCATACCTTCGGTGTGTGTTTTTTTTGTCTTTGTAATTGCATTTACATGAATATATTACATTATACATTATATTTTGCAAATGACCTTAGAAATGATAACTTGTTGTCACATGATCTCACATATAATATCGATTGTTAGAATGATCATTTTATACACTATGGCCCGTATTCTGAAGTGGGATTTAACTTAAACTTAAACTTGTGGTTTAAGTATGGATAGCCAATTGTTACATAAATCACTAATGGTAGAGATATCATATTTCAACTCATTTGGCTCTCAAATCGTTCGTAATTGTCTAGGAAGTATAAATACATGATTGTCTTCACCATCAATGAATCAGGAAAGAGCACATTAAACATAAGGAACATACAATGTAATACAAATTTTGACACTTTTGGTTTCCCATAATTTCAGCACAGAGTAAGACCATGGTCTAAGTTAAACCTGACTTCAGAATACAGGCCTATATGCCATAGAAGAATATAAGAGATGAATATTGGCACTTGTACACAATGCAAAAAAAAATCAGCTTTCAATTTAAAAAGTACCAAATCTGAAAATTTTCCCATTGATCAATTTTCCAGACACATTTATAGGGGCCTGGTGATCTAGTGGCTATGACTCTCATCTCTCAATCAAAGGGACGTGGGTTCAAATCCCAGCCATAGCGTGTTTTCCTTCAGAAAGAAATTGACCCACATGGTGCTGCACTCAACCCAGATGAGATGAATGGGTACCCGGCAGGATTAATTCCTTAAAATGCACTGAGTACTGGAAGGCTGCTTGAGCTAAAGCTGGGGTAATATTAATAATTATAACAGTGCGCCTCGGAATAGATTTCTAAATAGAAGGCGCAATATAAATGCCTATTATTATTAATATTACTTGCGCTCAAACATCTTAATCTACCCACCCGTCCCCACACACAATCATGTGACATTGAAGATGAAAAAAAAACAACTCATATCAGTTGAGAGTGACTTTATCTTTTACAACGATTTCAGGATTTAAGCAGAATATTAAGAGAGCTACATTATACTGTATGTTATCTTGAAAAACCAATCTTAGAGAAGTCAAAGTTCTACTTTTCACCATATTTTCACTCAAACTGTTAATACCTCTAACCTACTAACAAAAAAGGTGGAATATTTTTGATTACTCCTAAAACGGGTTTTTCTTTCTTCATCTTCATGATTCCTCTTCATGACGATGAACATGACGCTCCCTCTGCTCTATATCATTACACAATAATGGGTTGACTTGAAGAATGTAAATTTTCAAGCCTTAAATCCGCTACTCTGTCTGAGATATCTAAATTAATACCTTTGTAATTGCAGACTTTGGAGTCACAAATAAATAAGGCAAGGATAAAGGCAAAGAAAGAGAAGTGCTGGATATCAGGAGGCGATTAAAGAAAAGGGATGGCGCGATATGCATAATTCATACAGGTGCCGGCTCGTGACTTTTGATGAGTAAACCTATGAAAGGCCCATTTTAAATTTTGATCTCTAAAAGAAACCACAACCCCAAATGAGAGAGAAAAAAGGATACAGTTGAAATCTGGAGAAAACGGGAAAAGAAGTCAAATCGCGAGTTAAGAGTCTGAGTTGATCGGGGGAGGTTAATCTCCCAAACTTTTCCTTTGCTTTTGCAGATAATTAAAGATTTGCTGCTGTCACCAAGGCTTCAAAAATCCTTTTTTCCATCTCAACAAGGCTCCTCTTAATGTCGGCTTGAAGCCGCCCTGTATTAGTCCTGTCTGCTTTGCAAAGCATTTCTCTCCTTTTACTATTTTACCCCCTAATAAGCAAAATTCAAAATGCATAGAATTCAATCTATTATCTCTGGTACTTGTGTGTTCTACTTTCATCTTTACTAGGTTAAACCCCTCTTGGTTTTGGGTAAAGAAAAGCAGAGAATGTATTCTCCATTTTTTTAGCTGCTCTTCAAGCTCGCTGGTGTTCTTTCTTCCTATACTGTAAAGAATTAAAATGATAATGAAGTATTACAGATCAGCAACCATATACAAGATATCATATTCATATTTACATGTAAATATCCAGGTTATTTACTTTTTGGTATAATTCTGTTCTTGCTCCATTTCTGATAAGTCTTTGTCGACTGTCAAGAACAAAACGCAATAATACTTCGTATTTCCAAATGCCTGCTTGTCATGTCTTACGGTGTCCATGTTTGTTGGTTTGCATTTCAAAGCGTTTCTCCTTTCTTTTCTCTTTTTTTTCTTTTCTTTTCTTTTCTTTTCTTTGCTGATAGCATATACTAAAAAAGATAAGTTTTAGTGCACCGATGATTCATCAATCTATAATGATAATAATAATGCTTATAATATGCAACATTTATATAGCACTTAAAGGACAAGTCCACCCCAACAAAAACTATTTGAATAAAAAGAGAAAAATCAACAAGCATAACACGAAAATTTTCATCAAAATCGGATGTAAAATAAGAAAGTTATGGCATTTTAAAGTTTCGCTTCATTTCACAAAACAGTTATATGCACATCTCGGTCGGAATGCAAATGAAGAACTGATGACATCACTCACTCATTATTTCTTTTCTATTTTATTATATGAAATATTTGTATTTTCTCGTCATTGTCATGTGAAATGAAGTTTCATTCCTCCCTGAACACGTGGAATTCCATTATTTTAACATTTTGTGCTTCAGGCAAAGAGGTCCTAATCGTCAAATTCGTAAAAATTGAAATATTGTATAATTCAAACATAAAAAAACAAAAGAAATAGTGAGTGACATCATCGACTCTCTTTTTTGGATCGTTCATATAACTATTTTTTAAAAAATAAGCGAAACTTTGAAATGTCTTAACTTTATTTTACATCCGATTTTGATGAAATTTTCAGCATTGCGCTTGTCTGATTTTTCTCTGTTGATTCAAATCAACATTTTTCTGAGGGGGACTTGACCTTTAAAATATATCTAATCACTGAATACTTTCATCAAAGCCTTCGCATGGCTACCCTGATTGAGCGCTCTATCATTTAAGGAATTTCTTCCTACCCACCTGCGTGGAGAGTGGCAAATGCAGATAAACGCCTTGCAAAAGGATGCTGCAGAGTGCTGCAGTGGGATTTGAGCCCCCGGCCCTTTGGTTCGAGAATTATGCACTCAGCCACAACACATAGACGTAAATAATTAGAGTAAAATCAGGGAGATGGGAGGTTCACATAATGACACAGGAACAAAATCGATTGACAAATGAGGTCTTCATTACAGAGATAATATTAGGTATGCTCCACATATAATTCTTAAGGAAGGGCTAATGATTGGTTAACCCATTTGCTACTAGAACCGGATGATACCTGTACAAAGCCTATGGGAATTACAAAATTCAGTAGTCAACATGTTAAAAGATCTTCCCCTAGTCGAAGGGTTACTATTCACTTTGTGTTAAAAAGCAGTTGTTCTACTTCCCAGATAGTCTAATAGGCTGAAGTCACTTGGTCTACTGTCAACTGGTCTCATGCCATTTGGTCTAAATTATACTTGTTCTAATACCCACTTTTAGTATAATTTTGATTTCATCTAATGTCCAGTTGGTTTAATATCCTCTTTGTCTATTAATTATTTCTTACTTTGTCAAAATACAATTTGGTTCATATAAATTCATCTACTCATATAGACCAAATTGATAATAGATGAAATGGGGTCCGTCACAGAAAAATCAATCGCAAGTCCCAAATGCGCGCTGTTGATTGGTAGAAAATCAAGTTGCGCATGATTCTTAGAGTTGCGATTGATTGCAACTCTTTCTGCATTTTATTTCAGCAGATGTGTAGTAATTAGCTTAATTGGAAGAGGCTGCGCCTATGAACGTTTTTAACAGAAATAAGGCGCAATATAAATGCTGTGGATCATCATCATCAATGGGCATTTAGCCAAAACGGTCTATGGGCTAAGTTGCAATTAGTCCACGGGGGTTGTTTCACAAAGATTGAAGTATGAGTTAAATGCCGACGCGTATCTGAAATGCAAAACGCAATCTTAATGATCAACACGCAGTAGTGGGCATCTTCTTTGCATGATCTGACCAATGCGGTTATGCCTTTTATAACGCACGCAACTAGGCATTTATGTGCGACACTAAGTCATACTTAAATGTTTGTGAAACCCCCCCTGATATTTAGAATACAAACTAGTTAAATAGACGAACTGAGATTAGACCAAAGCTTGCGGGGTGAGACTGAATGGAAATGAGAAGAGGCAAGCACAGACCAAATTAGCAATTCGCCATTCAAAGAGGGAGAAGGTAATCACAATACAAACTGGAAAGGGGTTCGAACAAAATGGAATTGATAAATTATTCCAAGTTTTTAAAGATCACTTTTGCTCCCTAGATTTCCACAGAGGAAAATCTCAAGTTCCATTTCACCTCCAGATTCTGCACTAAAAACTTTTGCTATGTTCACCTTCGCTGAGGAATGTGAATGACTGCAACAAGCCATATTAAAATACAACAAAATGAGTGGAAAACTAATGCTGTACATAGACACTTGTGTCATCTCTCAACATCTTTCAAGGTTTTACAATGATTGGAGTTCACAAAATCTGAAATGGAGTAAATATTGTATTTTTTACCTTAAATCCAGGTTGTGTTTCATATTCCATTTTAGTGAGAAAAATCCTTTTATTCAGATATTTCCCTTGGACTCGATACGAAGCCCTTTTTTGATTATTTCATTCATAATTTAGCTAAGTATTTATATTCCAATTTTAGAAAATGTTAGGTTCAAACAACAATGTTTAAACCTAACATTTTTCAGATCCTGATTGATAAAGGCGTATATAGTCCAGTCAATATAGGGTTTGACCCACCACTAATTGCAAGCAATTGAAATTTATGAAATTTGAATACATTGAATACAGTCATTTATCATGAATTTTCGCTCAAATTAAATTGTTTTGGAATCTTAATATGCCATCTTTGGACTATTTTCCTTATTTTTCTAACTTTTTATGGCTAATTTACATAATATGAAAATTTTATAAATTTCCACTGCTTGGATTTTGTGGGACTTTTAGTATGTTGTTTAGGGGACCTTTTTGGAAAGCATTGCAGTGGAATATCCTGTGTTGCAATTAGTGGTGGGTTACCCCCCCCCCCCTATTTTGGTTAGATTGACTGGACTGATACTGACATTCTAAGCTGTGCCAAATAATTATAAACCATCTTGTTGGATAATTGTGACTGAATAATCATGCATTTATATTGCATTTATTAAAATGATATTGTGATCACAACACTTCTTAGGAATTTATATATAATTTCATCTCCTTCATCCAGACAATGTTTAAAGGTCAAGTCGACCTCAGAAATATCTTGATTTGAATCAATAGAGAAAAATCAGACAAGCACAATGCTGAAAATTTTATCAATATCGGATGTAAAATAAGAAAGTTATGATATTTCAAAGTTCCGCTTATTTTTAACTAAATAGTTATATGAACGAGCCAGTTAAATCCAAATGAGAGAGTCAATGACGTCACTCACTCACTATTTCTTTTGTTTTTTTGTTTGAATTATTCAATATTTCAATTTTTACGAATTTGACGATTATGACCTCCTTGCCTGAAGCACAAAATATTAAAATAATGGAATTCCAAGTGTACAGGGAGGAATGAAGCTTCATTTCACATGACAATGACGAGAAAATAAAAATATTTCATATTTCATATAATAGAATACAAAAGAAATAGTGAGTGAGTGATGTCATCAGTTCCTCATTGGCATACCGACCAAGATGTGCATATAACTGTTTTGTTAAAAATAAGCGGAACTTTGAAATGTCATAACTTTTTTATTTTACATCCGATTTTGATGAATTTTTCAGCATTGTGCTTGTCTGATTTTTCTCTTTTTATTCAAATCAAATTTTGGTTTGGGTGGACTTGTCCTTTAACTCTCCCTTGCATTGCATTTAGAATCGTCATTTCAGTCATCTATATAAAAAAATGTTCTCACTGTTGCAAAGAGCATTTTGCTTTCCTCTTTCTCCCCCTCTCAATTTTCTCTTTCTTGCTCTCTAATACCTTTTTTCCACCGTTGTGAGATCCTTTACGAAAGCCAGGATTGGCCTTCGTAACTGATCGCAAAAATGTTTGAACCGTTCCAAAAATTCATACGATTGCCACGACTAATCTGATAACATATGATGAGACCACTACGATTACTCTATGATTAAGTATGGCGTTTGAATCGTGGTGCAAATCTTGACAGTAGAAACAAGGTATAACTATCTATTTCTTCTCTATCTCTCTCTCCCACCTCTCTCTTCTTCTCTCTCTCCCCTCTCTCTATCTTAATTTTCCTAAATTTGAAGTCTTTATTAGAAGTCTTTATTTATCATATTCTCTCTTTCATCCTCTCCTCCTCTGTCTTCTCTTTTACCCCCATCTTCCCCTCTACTCTTCCTCTCTCTGTTTTTTCTTTCTACTCCAGCCTGTCTTGTTTCCTAATTTCACCCCTCCCTCCTAATGTCTGAATTTATCCCTTTCTACATGCGCATTCTACATCATCTACTTTCATGCCCCCTCCTTTCTCTCTCTCTCTCTCTCTCCATCATCCCCGCTAAATACGACCAACGTCCGTTATTTTCCATTACATTTTCACTAATTTTGTCAATTTCTGGAGCAGATTAAAACGGATGGAGTGACCCCCAAAATTTCGCATAATTTGGGGCGTAGAATCAACTGAACATAATTCAAAGCCAATATGACGTCACCTTGATACCAAATTTTGATTGGCTACTTAAAACCTATCTGTAAAAAGACAATTTACGCTTAACGATGTGTAGCATGTAAACTTTGTGTTATGTGTTATTTTAAAATAGACCAGAGTGAATGTTGGTTTATGCTTCTCACATGCCTAAAAAAGTGTGTATGAGATCCTGAAAATAACTTCATGGCATCAAGATGATCATCAGATTAAAAAATACTTTAAAACCTGAAAAATATTAACCATGCTTTATCAAGCTGTGTAAACTTGGGTAAAACGCTGAGTATAACACCATAAATGTATCACTATTAGGTTTTTTTTGCTGAAATTATTCTACAAGTAACTTTTGTCTCAGGAAGAGGGTTGGGTAGCCCTTATTTGCCTTTCCAACCTTCATTTTGTTTACATTATGCCCGGAATTCATGTTATTTTCATGGAATGGAAATCGTCCTCATCGTGCAAAAATGAATGGCAATGTACACACCATACAGTGTGCTGCGATGACTGCGCAGCATAAAAATGACCGTTTTAGGAGTTATTTGTCAAGTAAAATCGGCTCTAACATAAAAATGGGCAGCTTAATTTGGTATCAACTTCGAGCTTAAACATTAGGGAAAAATGATGCTATTAGAATTTGGATGAAAAAACTGGGAAATCTGAACATTTCTAATGTAAATGCAAAAAACATGGATTATCAGCCTATTTCGAGGAATAATTATCCTATAAACCTCTTGAAAGAAGACTTTTATCTACTTTGAATCCTTTCACACGAAAAAAGAATATATCAGGATTATGTGGGAGCCATTTCAGATTCCTACATGAAAAACCTCCTGTGAAATGGCCTGTTTTTCAACTAGGTCGTCACATACGCGGCATTTCGCAAAATGTCACATTTTGAACAACCTTCATGCAAATTCCGGAATAAAATATTTTGCTCAAGTATTCTTCAAAGTGTTGTCTTTCAGCTGGGCATGACAAAAATTAAAAATCTGAAATTGCCTATAACGGCTTTTGGCACACTTTCGTTTCACCTCGGCCCACTGTGCGTCGGGCCAGTGGGACCAGGCCTTTAATTTCAGTCCCCTCTCTTACCACTAGGTCCCCTTCACTTTCTCGACCTTTTTCATTCATCATTGTTCCCTGTAGTCACGCAATGCTCTAGGTTACTAATGCACTTTAATAAATGCCCAATTTATGCTGTTATGAACTGACTTCTGAAATAAAAAAGAACAAGCAATATGAATTCAAGCAAGATGCTCACGATTCAAACTTTGAAATCTAAGACATTCACATCTCTCATAAAAGACACGCTCATGTGGGCATCATTTCAATGACACAACGATTCTCATTTCTTTTAGAAAGTCCTCTGAATAGATTGTCTCTGAACTTTCCGGGAGTTTTCTAGCCCAAGCATCTTTTAACTTCTCTGTATTCATACTCATGTTTTGCAAGGTAGAGTATTAGAGGCTTTGCCAATGACTTTTAAAGGCATGAATTATGAAATAAGCCTCTTATGAAGATGAATGCAAGCAATAAAGGGAGCACAGAGGGAATTTAAGAGGTACAGAAATGATAGAGGAATCGAGGGAATAAAATGGAGTTGCCATTTTCTCCCTTGGAAACTTAACTCCCCAGAAATACCTTAATCTGCCTTTTGAGCCAAGAAAGGAACAATTACCTTTTCAACTGGTGGAAATTGCATGTTTTCATTAAATTGCACTTTTTAGATGGACTCTTAAGAGATTTTGCGGAACATGTCGGCATCAATGGGGGAGGAGAGAAAGCGGAACACGCTCACACTGACGCATCGCGGTAGCAAATAACCCTGAATGGAGAAAGGGAGGATGGGAGAGGTAGGGAGGACAAGAGCAAATGAATTGTTACAGTAGCGCTTCTTACCGAGACCCCCTGCTACAAGTTGCGCCTATTCTTCGCGGCTTGTCGCGGGGGAGAGTACAAGATCACTCCCGCTTTACCTTGCCTCTTGTTTGCCGCCTTACCCTCTCCCATTCACTGCCAAGGCGATGCAACCAAGGGGGGAAATATCTGCCGCTGGGTTGCCATGGCAACGAGCTGGGGTTGGACAAACGAGCCTTTGAAGACGGTGTCCGCTGGCATGGAAAGTGTGGGGCACTTGTACTCTATCTATTGTTCCGTGATTACAACAAATTCAAACGGAGGAACGTAAAGGATGGTGAAAAGGGAGAAATGATGAGAATTTTAAAAAAAATCTACATGAAGATACCAAAATGACTTTTTTTTGTTAAAAGTCTCTTTCAAAAGCTACCAATCAATGACAAGAATGTCTCAGACTTTTCAAAATAGAAAAAAAATGAATCTTGCAGTCGGGCTTTGTGAGCTCTGAAGCATCTCAAAAGGAATGAAACTGCATGTTCTTAAATTTCTTGTATTCTATTTCTAACTGGAAAAATGACTGAATGTCTGCGACTCTTCAGAAACATGAAATCGTTCTTTTTATAAATGAAAAATTGTGATAAAGAATGGAAATAGGAGAAATGTGGGAAAATGAAGAGAGGAGGGGGAGAAAGAAAGGAGTAAGATATGAACATGGTGTTTTTCAGGTTCATCGATGTAAATTGTTTAAATGTAGATTTTTATTACTTTATACTGATATAATTCAGCTATTTCTTTATGTAATACTTTATAATTAATATGTAATTAAAGATGAATAATTGAAATGAGCCTTACTCAAGATACATGAAATATTTCATATCATCATAAGACTCAATTAAATACTTTTGCAACATAACAGTTAATGAGAAAATACCTCATTACTTTTTGAAAATTATCTCAGAGTTACGAAGATTTTCACAACCTTTCATAGTGAATAAATAAATCGTATTTAATCATTATGATAGCGAAACATTATCGCAAGAATCCAATTAAAAAAAGAAATATTCAATGATGTAACCTCTGAAGATTTCCATGTTTTCCAAAAAAAAGAGTGTAATGGTTTCACAGATGTATCACACTATGTTTTGTTTCGTGGGCGTATGTTTGGGTCTAATAAGGACCACCAAAACTATTCAATTTCAATGGAGAATGAAACTGCACTTCGATGAATCAAACATAAAAAATGCTATACTGGAAAGAAAATCATATAAGTAACAGAATAACATGGTACTGCAAGCAATTATTCTTTGCTACAATTAGCCATTAAGTTATAGTCTGTCCAATTCATTACACATAAGGGCAGGTAAATTCAGCTGAATAGGATCTGGCTATAAAACATACAAGGAAAGATAAGATCTTACTCCATAACAACATATGGCATGATATAGAAAGAATCTCATTTTTCAATCGGTCAAAGAGTTCCAGATTTAAAAAAAAATCTATTTGATCTATAGAAATATATAATAATCATTTCCTCAGCCAAGGACATGATTCCTTAAAGAATACCTCGGATGATTCTTACTGCATAGAGCACAAATCAAGCCGCACAAATGAATTTGCTTTGAAATCGCTTGAAGAAAATAAAAGGATAATTCATAGAGAAGACTGTGTGTGCATTTTCAATTGATGCCCTTTGAGTTATTGCAAAACCGATGAAAAGGCTTCGTTCTCCCGGACTATACACGCGCAAAATTCATTATTTTTCTTTTATCCTCTGTTTATATTCAATAATGACAATCAGGAAGCGTTGGAAATCAAAGTTAGTTTGCAATGGGGGAAAGATAAAGATGGGTTTTTTTTCTCGCTCTCTCTTTCAAAGAGGATGCCCAATAGAAGAATATATCATGGGCCATAAATATGACCGCATGAATGGAATACAGAGACCATTGACGTCAAGAAATTAAATACTAAACAAATTAAGGACAGTGGGAGGCTTTGGTATGGGGCAAAAGGTGCTCTTTTCTTCCTCGTGTGTGTTTGTGAAATGAATACAGGTGTGTGAACAAACGGCAGGGAATGAATCGACTGAAGTTAAATATCGCCCTCATTCACTTACGATGGCCAGAGGCACAATAAACGGAGAGGGAAATTTGTTTGACTCGAAAAGAAAAGGGCGGGGCAAGATGGAGTTTTGTAAGAAGCAGGGCAATGAATGGATTTGGAGCAAAGCTGGGCAAAGATGAAAAGATGACGGCTGTAGACATGAAGAATTAGGAAGAGAGAATCTGGGGGATATGAAGTGACAAGAAATAAATAAATGATGGTTTGATGAAATTGGAAGAAGTTGAGGATGAGAGAACAAGGTATTCA
Source organism: Lytechinus variegatus (assembly GCF_018143015.1). Lineage (NCBI taxonomy): Eukaryota > Metazoa > Echinodermata > Echinoidea > Temnopleuroida > Toxopneustidae > Lytechinus > Lytechinus variegatus. Next base: position 10,524,800 of record NC_054755.1, on the reverse strand, counting down.
TCTCACTGGTTTATCTTATTCAATAGAATTATTCATCATGAAAATGGGATAAACGGGAAATGAGAATAGCTCTTCCCCTGTTGGGTGGAGAAAGTATTAAATCTTTTTTTTTCATCAGATTTTATCTATTCCAATGATGAAAAAATGCTGCTACTGATGATGATGTTGTCAATAACAACTTTGATGCTGCTTATGTTGCTGATGGTACATGAATTATGACAATAACATATGATGATGATGGTGACAATGATGATGATGAAGATGATAATGATGATGGTGACAATGATGATGATGAAGATGATAATGATGATGATGACAGTGATGATGATGATGGTGATGATGATGATGACAGTGATGATGATGATGACAGTGATGATGATGATCATGATGACAGTGACGATGAAGATGATGATGGTTGTGACGATGATGATGATAAAGATGATACTGATAACGATAATAATGACTCACAATGATGACAACGGCATTGATAATGATTGTGATTATACTGGTGACAGTAACAAAGATATTTGCAAAACTTCAAGAAAACAAAATATACTAAATATAAAAGCAATTTAGACACTGCAAAGTCTTCATGAAAGTCAATGGTAGCAACACTCTTTCAATTAATAAATGTCTTCAGTGTGTAAAAAATAAATAATAAATGAATTCTAAATAACTTATTGTATGTAGCCCATGTCCACTCTCAATGATTACTCTTCTACAAAATAGGGGAGACAACTCATATTTGCACTTGAGGGAGACCTATATTCTTTTGAACTCAGTAGAATGTAATTTTTGGTTCAATGAAACTTGTTATGCATCCAGCCAGCACAGTGTTGACTTACAAAAAGCAATTAAACATTGATGTCTTTTTTTCAGAGAACTTTATTTTTTGAAGTCTTTTTGTACGTTTCATTGAGTGCACAATCACTTGTTTGAAGTAAGCTCAATGTCAGATTCGTCGAGTTGCATTCCATGTAACATCAGCATCCGGGCCAAAGTTCCCAACACAAAAACTGCGCCCCTTCCAACATCATAATACAACAGAAAGCAATAAAAACCACACCTTCACCCTACATGTAAGTCCAATGACGGGTATGACACAACAATTTTGATATCAATACATTTTCTCTTCTTTTTCCTTCCAATTTTTTATTCTTCTTTCCTTACCTTTGCTATTTTTTTAAATTTATTATTATTATTTTTTTTTTTCATTATTTTTTTTTTTGGGGGGGCGACCCCTGGAAGTGGTGCTAGGGGCACCTACTCTTCAACCCCCCTTGCCTTTTGATTCACCCACACAGATACAACAAGCATCAGTTTGAAGTAAGAGACTCAGTCTGATACCCTATTGCTTTTGACAGGCTAACTCAGGCAAGGTAAGAGTGCAACACAGGAAAATGAAACATTTACACTTATACAAGAAAATAAAACATTTACAATGATGCAAGAAAATGAATCATGCATGCACAGACGTACAAAAGACGATGGAGAAGAAACTAATTGCATTGAAGGTGAGGGGGAGAGCTATCTATCAAGAAAATGAGACACGCATTGACAATGGAAGAAAGTTAGAAGACAAATACGACACAATCACACTGAATTTCTTTTAAATATGTTCGCCTGACAATAAAACTTCACTATGAAGCATAGAAACATCCGCCCACAGTCCAACAAATATATTTCCTCCTTCCATTTCTATGATTTTCTTGTATTCTACCCTACCGGATTTCAATGGGGGAACTGTTCACGGCTCTGTTCAAATAAAAATCGAACAAATATTAGAGATATTGAGATGGATGCAGGTTCGGGAAGATTCGGAACACTGATAATGCCCAAATTGAAGTCCTACAATGTGTGGTATCCAATGGAGCTTTTAGCTTTGTCACTTAATGCAGTTTATGAGTCAAATGTGGCTCCCTAAATCACATCTAACACAGATGGGTGTTGACACAGAGGAACACAGACTCCTATCTCTTGCAAATATGATATTCAGGCCCAGAAAGAGTTTGACTTACTCATTAAGAAGAATAGACGCAGGTCCCCAAACATTGGGAAAAACTTGGCTGAGATGGGAGCAAATATGACATCTAAACGAATAATGCCCCTCTTTGGTCATGAAATCAAGGGGAAGATGGACAATAACAGGTAAGAGAGAGGGGAACAGAGAGAGAATGTGACAGAGAAAGAGAAAACAGACACACACAGAGTGGGACAATAAAAAGACAGAGTCTTAAAACAAATACTTTTTTGTCTGCTTGCCTGTATATACATCAATATTGAAAAATTATAGAAAGTAACCCCATCATCATTTTGCTCTGAAATTCTCTCACTTTTATTAGTATTGTTGAAACTCATGCATTTCTGCCATTCTTATATAAAAACATAAATTGATAACGAATGACACGCAATCATATTCAACCATTTAAAAAATGCATATTCTTAAAGCTTCAATAATGCATCTGACCTAAATGTGCTTTTAAAAAGAGGAATGTGAGAGCACATATAATGTATGCACAAGATAAGTATTCATTGCCACTGAATCCATGATAAAAGAAATTACATATTATTCTTATTGTATCCTCCACCCTCTCAATTTCCCCCTTTAGAAAATCTTTTATCTGGGACAGATGCACTTAACTTTGAAATCCTTCTTTCAGAAATAGATTCATTTGAATATGTTCTTGAATGAATATATCATTTCTCATGACTTCTTTGGTTTTTGTTTATTCTCAACCCCACAGGGAAATCCCTTTCAGAGCACTTAAATATCAGAAGAACATCATCGCGATTATCCGCTGAGGACATTTGCTAATTACTGGAATAAGGACGGTTCTTCGTTCGGGCGATATATGTACTCACATGCATTTTCCACTAAAAGAATGGTTTAAATTTTGAGACAAAATGTAAGCCATGCTATAAATCCCAAAGTCGCATAAAATAACAAGAGAGTAGAAATGCAATTGTACACTTCTCCGTCACTCGCTCGTCTGTTCTTGTGCATTAATCCGCGAGAACTAGAGCTGTGTATCTGTAAATCGTTTCCACTATCAATTCGCTTTCAGCTTAGTCGTGCCTTGGAGAATAGCTGTATAAATTACATCTTTGAGAAAAGTGTGATTTTATCTTAAAAACTATTGCCTCATCATTCATTTCTTATCACAGAGCAAGTATGAACACTCATGTGAAATTGTATTTTTTTGTGCAATGTGAAGGTCTTATTCTATGATGGATTGTGGGCAGCGCGGTAAATAGCATTGAACAAATAAACAAATCACATATTAATGTTTGAACTCGCCCAACCTTCATAATAAAAGAAAAATCCTTATTGACAACCAGACCGGCGGAAAGCAAGACACAAGAGTCCCCATTTTATAAAATCTGTTATTTAGAGCGCACACTAGGCAAACATTTTCCAGCCTAGACTCTTGAATGAAAAGGTGAACAATTTGAAGAAAAAACAGAGGCGCTGAGCTGTATGCTGTTTGTTGAGTCCAATAGTTGGATCTTTGTGTGTGCCTGAAAGGACCCGATTGTGTTCGGGTGAAAGAAACAGGAAAAGGGAAAATAAAACCAAGTTCACAGGTACTTTGTCGAACAAACCACCTGGCCTGGAAGTTTTGGCAAGAGCATTCACGGCCGCGCTTTCGCACCTTGAATGTTGCAATAGTGTCAGAATACACGGCTTGGCGCTAAACAGCCACGATTGCTGACGGGGGAAGGAAAAAGGGAGGTGGCGTGATCGGTCAGCATTGCTCGATGGCAGAGTTGAGCGGCTGTTTGCCCCGTCGCGGTCGGGGAAGAGAGATAAGGGAGAGAGGGGCGAATGTGGAAATGCCATCTATTCAGAAAGTAGGATGGAAGATTTACTGAGGGGCAGATTGCTCGCTATCCGTCTGTGCAAATATGAAAAGCTTGTTTTCTCTTGCTTCCGTGCTGATACAACGAGTGTAATTGTTAACATGAGCATTGGACATTACACATTGACATGAAAAATTCATTATTTTGGGAGGATTCTGATGGTGATGATGGTGGTGGAAATGATGTCGATGATGTCAATGACGAGCCTGTTGCATTTTTAGATATGTCACGGATGGGTGGATGAGAAAGAGGGTGAGACTCCTGATCAGTATATGAATGGTGATGATAAAAAATAATGATAACAAAAAGATTATGTTTATTATGAGAGTGATGATTATGATGGTTGTGATATTATTGTTAATTAGGACAATAAGGATGATGACAAAGATGACGATGATGGTGATGATGATGGCGATGAAGGTGATGATGGTGGTGATGATGGTGACGATCGTGATGGTAATGATAATGGTGATGGTAATGATGATGGTGATGATAATGATGATGGTGATGATGATGGTGATGATGATGGTGATGATGATGGTGATGATGGTGACGATGGTGATGATGATGGTAATTAGGGTGATGACGACGATGTTGATGATGATGATGGAGATAATGGTGAAGATGATGACGATGATGATGGTGATGATGATGGTGTGTACAAGATTGGTGAACCTCATGAAGCTCTACCAGATGGAAGCAAAAAATTCAAAGTCGGTCAAAAAATAAAGAAGAAGCATTTTATGTGGATTTTTAAAAATATCCATAAATTAATTTCGCATATATTAGCATAAAAATTGTTCTGGTCAAAATTTCACAATTCTGTGTAGAAGTTTGGTGTACCTCATGACGTTCTACCAGATGGAAGCAAAAAAAAATCAAAATCGGTCAACAAATAAAGAAAAAGTAGCATTTTTTGTGAATTTTGAAATATGCGCATAAATTAGCATATTTAATGAATTTCAAAATTCTGTGTAGAAGTTTTGAATGCCCCACCTAGTGCTATCATATAAAGCAAACAGAATTGAAATCGGACTTAAAATGGCGAAGTAGTAGCATTTTCAAATTGTGGACGGACGACAGGCGACGGACGACGGACGCCACTCCAAGGCATAAGCTCATCTTGCCCTTCGGGCCGGATGAGCTAATTAAACCCATTAATTGAATACCCTTTCCATAAAGAAATTAGTGATGATGTTGATATTACTATCTTTCTTACAATTGTGTTGCCAATAATGACAGTTTTGGAGAGCGAAAAGGGCTTGGGGAACCCTAAAATTTTGATGGAAAAGGTTTTTTGTGGGGGCGGGGGTTGAAACACTGCATAGTATGACTAATTTCAATGGAATTTCCTTGAAATTTCCTATGAAAACTGTTGCTCTTCTTAAACCCTCATTCTTATGACTTGAGGGCAAATTAAAATTAATCTACCAACCACATCATATTAAAACTCAGAGTCAAAAGATCAACCAGCCCTTTATTAATCATAATATCAGAAACCTTTCTTATTAGCTTACGAAAAATGAATCTCATTTTTAATCATTCAAATCCGACACAGAATTGGATGCTTATTTCTAACAGTCAATTTTACAGCTTGCTTGCTTTGCTCCCTCACAAAGATTTAGAGATCATGCACTGTACTTGTCTCCAAAACTTTAGCCCCCTCCCAAATATATGTTTATCATGCCACTGCCCTACAAGATAAAGAGAAAAATAAATGCTTTCAAATGTTTTTAGGGTTTAGCCTGATAGAAATTTTGAATAAATTGTCTATGAACAGACTTGCTTTCCCACACTATAAAAAGAAATTCATACATAATATTAATCTCAAAATCCTATTATCTCCTTTTGAAAAGCAGGCAAAAAGGGAAAAAACACCCATTGAACAGGCCCCTTGTCCTGAAAAGCCATTTCTAGGGTAATAATATGGATATAATGCTAAAGTAATAAATTTTGTTTTTCTTCTGTGGACCAGTATACCAACACAAAAGGTGAATACCTCGCATTATGCATGAAGCCGTCACATAAACCTCGCCAACAAAAGAGGAAAATAGTCACCGTGACGAAAATAACAAATAACGATGATCCGAAAGAATGGGGCAGAAAAACTGAAGAGGATACAAAAGAACTTGAAAAAGAACCAATAAATTATTTTCGTCAAGACAAAAGGGAGTTATGATGATTATGCGAGGTACAAAGATGGGTCGGCGGCATTGTGCGGAGAGACAATGGCCACAAAAGGCCAAAGACATTCCGCACCTCTGGGAAAGTTTTGGAGAATTTGTAAACAAGTTAGAAATGCTGATTTTGCTCCATAGACGGGGGTGTGGAGGAACTCAGGTGATGAAAAGGTGACAACTCAAGCTCATCTTCCATCGAGATAAACAAGCTGATAAGACCATTTGAACAAAACTGATAAAAGCTGAGAGGTGCTTGACTGAAAAGATTGTTCAACTGATGCCTCTGTCAGGTGATATGGAATGAACCTACGATTAAAGTCAATTTCAATTATAATAACAATACAACACTACGTTTTTAATATTTTTGCCTAAAATCATTATACCTGAATTCCCTTTTGAATTAGATGTAGTGCCTGGTTTAAATAATATGACTTCCACTCTTAATTGCGAGTATTTAAGAATCTCTTTTGGAAATAAATTGAATTTGAATATATTATGATTTCATATTAATGATGTATGTAGTTATATAGATTTTAAAGTTCCAAGAGAAATCTGGATAGGTTGCGAATAGTGACCAGCCGAACATTACACTTAGTAATTAGATTTAAACCATGTGGATTTTTACTTAAAGCTAAA